>NC_072428.2:100223750-100844642 GCF_028878055.3 Symphalangus syndactylus | reverse complement strand
CTGAGCAGAACAGCCTCCAAATGACGATGCCTCTAAATAGGTCCCCTTTTCTAGGTGAGGACCCGAATCCGTGTAAGCCTTTTGATTTCTTATTTTGGAACATATGCAGTACTAATCCATAAATGTGCCACATTTTCTTAACTACATTACTTATAGAAACATCATAAACACTTTTGAAAATAATATTTTTCCCTAAATGTTTAGATTTAATGGAAATTTTAGAATAGAAGAAAATTGAAACTTCAAGTTGTATCCGTAGTAGACCTTTCTCACTTTAATGAAAATATACTCTATAAAGCTAATGTTTTTCTATTGCCATTTGCAATTCGTTCCTTTATTCTATGTCTAAAACTTCTAGGTTATAGGGTTGCAATATAATAGAAATGGCACCCAACGGGGAGCCCTGCTCTCATGCTGGTAACACCACTACTGATTGGTAAGACACTGACCACATCCTATGAAACTGAGAGATGATGAGAGACACTTTGCTCCTCACAGGCTTGTTGCAGAAGCATGAATGAATAAATATTTTGTTCTTTTAAGGTATCTCCCAGCAGTGTGGCTGATTGGATATGGTTTATACTCTCTCACGTGGTTGTGCTGTTCTTTTTATGCTTGGCTGTTCATACTCATCCCACCAACCAAAACATAGCTTGTCCACAGCCAGTTCTTCAGGTTGGCTATCCTCAATGGCAACATTTTTCTTTAATTCTTCGCAACAAACAACACATGGCCTATCATATGACAGTTGCTTAATAAATAAAATGAATCAAATATAACAAACATTTAATACTTCTGCTTTACAGCATAACATTTGCTAATTAGAATAAAGATAATGTATTGTTATAGATATGTTAACTGACCTAGCCTAATCTCTCTCCATCCATCTATCCAGTGCTGAACAATAGAACTTTATGCGGTAAGGAAATGTTCTATATCTGCACTGTTCAATACTGTAATCACTAAACTTGTGTGGTCACTGAGCACTCAAAATGTGGCTGGTGCAAATGAGGAACTAAATGTTTGATTTTCCTTAATTTTAATTAATTAAAATTTAAGTAGTAGTGGCTAGTAGTTCTTGGTACTAGACAGCACAGACCAATGCTGACCAAAATATTTCCTAGGGACAAGAGAAAGTTTTCATGGCCACTAGGATGCTTAAAACAGTTTTGACAGACAATCTGTCAGCCTATATAAGTTGTAAAATTAACTTCAGGTTAAACTCTATCCACAGTCATTAATTTTTTTTAATAGTCTACGTGGAGCTGACTAACACACCTGGTAATAGGTTTCAACCACTTTCCATGAAGGTTAGCAAAGGCAATGTATCAGATGTGAACTGGTGCTCCTATGACTCAAGCTACCATTTTCAGGGAGACATTTTGAGCATCTTAATGATCACTGATTCTCAGATATGGCTTCAAAGAATACTTGGAAATGATTCTTAAACACAGCTATAAGGGAAGAGAAGTTAAATTATTTTAATTCCACAGAGATCAATGCTCTTATAGAAAAAGGAAGAAATATTTCAGCCTAGTAGTTAGACCGTATTTTCAAGAGAATGCGATTTTTATCTTCGTTGGGAGAAAGTCATACATGGAGAACATTCAGATACAAATTTTTGTGAGGTAATTTTCTAAAAAACAGAGTCGATATTCAAAAGCTGTGGTCTTTTAGCAAAGGCTGCTTCAGAATATAAAACAAAAATCATGATTAAAAATAACAAAGATGAATCAAGTACCCTGAGGCTCAGCAAGAAACTCTAAAACTGCCAAAAAAAGAAGAGTCTGGTCTGACAACAGCAAACACAATAAATTTAGGATCAAGTATGCAAATCATGGCCATATAATAGATTCTCTAAATCAGGACATTTCATCATGAAAAGGAGCACTCTTAATAATTATGCTGGGAGTATAGGTGGAAATTTGCACCTCTTCTGAGTTAATACAGATGTATGATCACATTAACTTTTTGGAAAAACGTTTTGTGAGTTAGCATTAACTGTTTGATAGCAACGGTTGGGACATTTCTGCTCTGCACAACATATCCTGGCTCTTTTCAAAGGCTCACATTTTCAGATAATTTTCAGGAACTGGGTTTTTAAAGGTTGGCAGTAGTTTCAAAAGTCTCCCTTTGCAGCTGCCTTTCGAGGAGTGCCCTTCATTATGCCGAAGCTCTGTATCCAAATTAGTGGTAAAGTCTTCTGTTATTACAAATCATTCCTTAAATGCATCGTTTAGGGCAGGCCAGAGCTATGTGGAATACTTAGATAAGGAGTTGGCAAACTTTTTTTTTTTTTTTTTTGTAGAGGGCTACATAGTAAATATTTTAAGTTTGGAGGCTGTATGATCTCTTTCACAGCTACTCAACTCTTGGACCTCTGGTTATAGCATGAAAGCAGCCATATACAGTACATAACTGAATAGATTTGGCTGTGTTTGAATAAAGCCTTATTTACAAAAACAGGTGGTGGGCCAGTTGATTTAGATAGACCCAAGCATGAAAGACACAGAAGTCAGACAAACATTAAAGTTACCTATATTCCCATAGGGCTCTTTGTCACACAGATGCAGCCTCCTTCCTTCCTTTCTTATCTCTATCCCTCTTTCTTTCCTTCCTTCTTTCCTTTATTCTTTTTTCATTTACTAAGCAAATGTATACTGGAAACCAACTCTGCACCATCAATTGGGGTTACAGAGATTAATAAGATAGATATCTTCATAATTTTTTCTCTGAATAATCTTCTATCATGCTGCCCAAAGGTGTGTGATATGGCTTAGTGTTAGAGAAACTGAGGCCCAAGGCCACAGGATGGCTGAAGCAGAGCCACACTCGACTTCACTGGCCTGACTCAGTGCACTGCCACTTTCTTCACCCCTGCAGCTTGGAGAACAAGAGAAGCAGTAAACCAACATCAATCCATTTTTGAAGATCCTTTTATAACTTACATTCTATGCATAGCTGCATTTCTCCAGTCTCCCAAGGAAAATTTTTATTTTTAATAACCCACTCATAAAATGAATAATAAATATGCTTTTCTTTATGGTATTATATTTTCATAAGAAACCACTGGAAATACGTAAAGCAATATAATGGCAAAGCAATTAGCACTTCTAACATTTCTATTGGACTCAATTAAATATTCTGCTATATAATAAGTATACACTAATTAGCAGAAACTAATGTAAAAGTGCTTTGTCTTTCTGTCATTCTATAACTTTTTTTTTTAAAGATACTTAACTTAGAGTTGCATGTTTTCCTTAGATCTAATTACTAAAAATAAAACAAACTCTATTTAGATGTAATGTTTAGATTGGTCTTAACAGAAATGACCCAGTTTCTTACATTGCAGTCGCATTAACCACATTCAGATTACCAAGAGCACCCTTGTGATTTAACCTCACGGAGCAAGTGAAATGCACTATGACAGCTTCAACATGTTAAGTCAGAGATAGGACACCTCTAGCCCAATGTGTCTCATTAACTTGTACATAATTTCTTAAAGAAATACAGTATAACATCTAGGTCAGGGCACTATCTTTTTAAGTCTTCAAGATAGCCTCCAAGAATATTACATCATTGTCTTGACTTTCCTGGAATACCTGTTATACAAGACAGACAATATTTGTTCTACTTACCCTTACAACAAGATTAATTAGAATATCATATAGAATAAAATGCACCAGACTTTGCGTAACCATCTTTCATAATTCTCATTTAATGCTCACTAAAACCATGTAAATGTGGAAAAAGAAAACTTCCCTGGGTCTCTTGGTGCTTTTGTAAAAAGCCCTAGCTTCCTGAGACACCTTTCCCCTTACAAGCAGAGAAAAATCATTTGTCCTCATCCCTTACCTACAGAGCATCCAGCTACTCACGAAGGGCAATTGACCTGGCTCTCATTGCCTGGTTCCAGGGGTAAAGACTGGGGAAAAAGGCAGGCAATGCAGTTAGTATTTACTGTGAGGTAATAAGAAACCTGTCTCTGACCCAGAATAAATACCTGCTGTGTGGATTCGGAATAAAAGTAATAAAGATGACTATGAAAAACCTGACAGTGAGATAAATAGATTCTATAGATGAAAAGATAGACGTTTACTAGCATATAAGGGAGTCTAAGTTAACAGATCAAATAGGGATACTGAAATTTCTCTTGTCACTAAGATTACAGTTTTAAAATTGTCCCTTTTCTTTTTCCTGGTTGTGGCAGTGGTGGGAGAGTTTCTGGACCAGCTTCCTCTTGGCTCCAGTTGCCTACCCTTGACGCAGGGCTTAAATTTCCCCACCGCAACCGCCCCCATCCTCTCCTCCAGCACTCTGGGGCCCTAGGCTGCTCTTCAGTCTCCAGGGCCTCTGCATCCATGTCCTTCCTGCTTGACATAATACCTGCCCGTGTGTGGATGAAACAGCCCCACTATGTTTGGTGCCCTCCTCCTTGCCTTACCGCACTTTCCTCTTTCATGTGGATGATGATGATTCAGTCGTTCATTCTTCATGCAACCGGCGCCTTTGCTAGCTTTGTTTCTGTTTGCTTGCCTTATTTTTTGTAAGAACCTTTTCCTGCCTCTCTTTATATTACCCTCTTTATGCTGCTGGTTCTCAATGTCTTATCCACAGTTCTGAAATCCAAAATGTCCTGAAAATTGAGAGGTTTTGTATTTGTTTGCTTGGTTGGTTGGTTGGTTGATTTTTTTACCTGCCTATTTGGCAATAAAACTCTCCCGGCCTGACCTGAACACATTTGAGGGCAAAACCTGGCTTGAATCGATAGAAGACTATTTAGAGACTTTATTTCTTCAACTTGGTGTGAATATTGTATGTTTCGTGATAGCACCTTAGTGCACTTCTAGAATACTGCTTTCGATCCCCTGGAGGTGAGAGGGGGATTCTGTAATATGTACTATAAGCTTCATACTACGCTATTTTGAGATTTTAGATTCTAAAAAATATGTTTTACTTCCTAAACATACCCAGCCTGAGGGGTTCAGAGAAGGAATTGGGCTTTTCATTTTCTGAGCTGACACAACAAGGAGATGAGTTGTGTTCCAAGACTGTTTACTCCCTGTGCCATGCCTACTCAACTGAGCAGGCAATGCCCTTATGTCAAAATTAATAAAATCAATTTTCTGCTCATCTGAGGAGAGTTCTGGAGCTAAGACAATGATAGAAATACTTAACAGAGGAGTCTCTCCATTCAGAGGCAGGGAAACACAGTACTTTCCATAGGGAGAGGGCAGAACTTGGGATTAAGTTCTAGATAGTGATGCTGATTTTCAGTGTAGACTGCAGACTTTATGAGCATGGAGGATGGGGCACTTGTGGGCCTTTGAGTAGGCTAGACTCAAGACAGGATGAGGAAAAGATCTAGAAGGGAGAATTTTGGCAGGTCACTCAAAATTGGGAAGGACATTAAGACTTTTGTTTTTAACCATTTGTTTATCTAGCAGTGGGGCTCCGAGGAGGCAGAGACTCTGCAGACAGGAGTTGAAAAGAAAGATATGGATTGCTTCAGGAGAGCAAGATCCTTAGCAACGAAATTTCTTAAAACAAGAATTTGAGGCAAGTTGCCTTGGCAAACTACAGGGAGGGTGGGGATTTGGGGATTGATTGACACAAGCAGAAGCCTGGAGAAGGAGTAACTAGGGCTGTAGTCTCTGCCCTGTAATATTAAGATTCGAAACTGAGTCCTCTATTCTAGGAGAAATCCAACACCCTTTTTTAAATTCTTCCTAAAATTTTAGATGCTAAGACATGTTTAGGCTAGTGGTAAACTGGGGAAGAAATGCTGAATCTAACGGTATTCAAATCCAGTTAAAAAATATAAACACCCTTATGATGCCAAATTGGTGAATGAGCTACCACTTTGTGAACATGCCTGAAGGAATCACTCATAACACCTGGTAATCATTTTTTTTATGTCATTATGGCCAGTAGAAGATGTTGATCTTCTTGTTGCCTCATGCTATTCTTTTTTTATTGGTGCAGCTGTCTTGCTTTTCTCAGAAATGTAGTTCTTCCTCTTTTTCAACCTCCTTCCTCACTCCTTTGTTCTCTTTAACCCCAGAGCATGGCACTATCCTGTCCTGCACACCTCCCTGTCCTCCATGTGTCTCTCTCTTTGCCCCTGTGTGTTTACATATCCCTGCCCTTGTAATAATGAACATATACACGCATTTTTAAAGTTTATTTCGTAATAATAACAAACAATTCTGATGGTAATTTTTTAACATGAAACTGAAAGGAAAGATTTGTTTTCCTCAAAAAATCTTGTCCCTCTCTTGCCCCCTTACCTTCATTAAATATAACCTTTAAACTTGGGTCCAGCCCATGAGTATATATTTTTTCTATTGGTCACTTATTCTTAATCAGTTTGTAGAAATAACTGTGTGCTATTATTTAAACATTCATATTAAAGCTTTTCTTTTAAAGAGAAGAAATTTTCCTGTTCTAAAGAGTTAATTATAATTTGCAGTGAATGATCATTATGTTTTTACCATAATGAAGAACGTAATTGAAATGTGTCTCTTTGGGAAAGCGCATACAGTATATGACTTCTTTCTGACCATGAATTTCCCTGAAACAAAATTCTAGCATAGTCAAATTTACTTTTCTATACCTATTTAGCAATCAAGAAAATTTTGTTCTGAGAATAAGCAAATATTAACTGCCCACTATGGGAAATAATAGGAAAGGGAGGATTGGGGATTTGGGAGAAGAAAATGGGGATTGAGCACACGGAAAACTAGGAGTAGAGGTTTATTGCAGTGGTTTTCAGAGAGGAAAAGGAAGGCAGAAGGTGAGTAATTTGGGTCTCAGAATGGCCTTCCTTTATAGTGAGAGGAGCAGAAGTCAGGAAGGAGTCTTCAAAAACAGGCTGGGGAGCCAAGTCCAAGAATCCTGCCACATTCTAGAATCTCCTGGTGAATATCCTGTGTTTAGAGATTTGAAAACACTCATTTGCTGCTACTGCAGATATGCTGAATAAGGCAACAGTAGCATGTTATCTGAAGTGTTCGTCATCCTGCAGCCATGCAGTAGAGTTGGCCTTTGGAGTCCAAGCTCATAACTCTGATTCATAAAATTCAAAAGGCATTGAGCCCTTGGAGGGAAGAAAAGATGGGAGAGGGCAAGGTGAGAGAAAATGCCTCTCACAATGCAATGCTTTCCTCAAACAGCACGATTGATTTTAAGCATGTCTTTGACAATGAAT
The DNA here is from genome assembly GCF_028878055.3 of Symphalangus syndactylus. Taxonomy (NCBI): domain Eukaryota; kingdom Metazoa; phylum Chordata; class Mammalia; order Primates; family Hylobatidae; genus Symphalangus; species Symphalangus syndactylus. The sequence continues at coordinate 100,837,432 of NC_072428.2, read as the reverse complement.
AAAAAGGGAGATGCTGAGGAATGGATGGTCTGAAAATTTCGTCTCAGAACCCATGCTTACTATTTAAGTTATATAAAAATTAAAGATAGCATCTTTATTTGCTTTGTATGTGGGTCTTTATCGTCTCAGTTTTTCCTGATATTTAAAATATTTTAAGATTCCCTTTTATGCCCTTAGTTCTTCTAACATTATTTATCTCATAAAGGTTTTTAGTCCTTCAACTTAAAATTCTCTTGCTGTGAGGGATTGCAGAAAGGTCGTCTTTACAGTTATTGGAATTGAGGGGAAGAATACTGGACATTTGATTTAAGGAATTTAGAAGGTCTTTATCAATATACATCATCCCTGAGAAGTAATTACCTAAGCTTTGTTTAAATGCCCAAGTGATGGAAAATGTGTTGTCATATAGACAGCCCATTAAATTTAAGATAGGATTATTTGTTTCACAATTTTCCTTACATTGATCTAAAATTTTTCTCTCTGCAATTTCTTCTGCCCTCTGAAATAAAGAAATATGATCTATTTCTTTTTCTAAGAGATGGTGACAATTTTTTTTTACATGTAGTTTAAGTTCTTTCCTTTAGTAGCAAGTTTCCTGTATATTCCTATACATTGTGGGTTTTTTAAATTATCACATGATACTTTTATGACTGTAATTCCTTATATCTGACTTAGGTTGGTGGCTTTATTTAATCTCATTTGATCTCTCTAATCCTTCCCCCTTTTCCTTTCCTGCCTACTGTTCTTACCATCCACTGTCCCAGACCTTTCTACTCCTACAGCTCCCACCTTTTCTTGTCCACGATTGCACCTTCTCTGCAAACAAACAAGAGCCTGGGCCTGAAAAGTAGCTCCTCTGAGGCTGGTGGATATGTCATGGGGACAAATGGGCATCGGGCCAAGTGTCAGCCACCTTCCATGTGAAGGAGAGAAATCAATACTGCTGTGTCTTAGGGCTGCCAGCCCCAGTGAGAGCAGAGGAACTTCCCAGAGTTAGTGGCTCTAAAGGCTCCCTTGATGGAGCTATGCTTGGCAGGAAGGGGCTGGCATCCAATGGGACCAGCTGCATTGGAGCCTGTAGCTTAGAAGCCTGTGGGAACTGGGTACCAAAGTCACAGGAGCCAGTGGAGGCCAGAGGGATGTCTGACAGAGTTCATACATTTCATATTTGAAATGCCTTAAGAACATGGATTCTCTGATTTTTACAAAAACAAATTCTGACACTTAAAAATCATAAAATGCTAGTGGTAATCCTGGGAGATCAGTCTTACAAGAAATAATGTCAAAATGCAGTAATGCTATTTCCTCCTGCATTGCAGCCAGTCCACCCCCAGCGAACCTTCACTCCTCTGCCAGTTCCCTCCTCTGTTCCTAAATGACAAGATTTCAGCCCCATTTCCTGGATACTTTCTTGTTTTAATGCATAGTAAGTTTATGTGACTGATTTTGGCATTCATCTAATAATAATGGCTATTAGGTATGCATTCAACGCACACTTAGTGAAGCCAACTCTTGGGCTCTGGGCCGAGCACTAGGGATTTAGCAGTGAATGAGACAGAGGGTTGAGCTGGAGCTCTGGGGCCAGGCTACTTTCATTCATCCCCAGCCCTGTCTCTTACTAGTTCCTCTAGCCATTATTTAATATTTCTGTTGCAGTTTCCCCATCTATCAAACAAGAATAATAATGGTAACAATTAATTGATAATCTAATTTTCAACTGAAAATCTAATGGAGTTGTCAGGATTAATGACTTTATACATGCAAACCACTTAGAACAACACTTTGCAGCCACTAAATATTAAATAACTGGCATATGTTATTACATTAGATGGGTCCTACCCTCAAATGCCTTATAGTTTAGTAGACAGAAAAATAAGTCTCTTTCAATTGAACTGATCAGAAACTTTGGTTAAGGCTATTTGATTATCTAAGGCTCTACCAACAGCACAGTTTTTCAGCCCTTATTTTTAAACTTTTTTTTTCCTAATCTATAAAGATATCTCAAGATATGCCAATGACCTTCAGATGCTATTGCCTAGTGCATTATGGTTAACCAATATGGTATGTGGAACATAAAGCAGTGTGGTACTTTTGAACTGGTGTGTATTTGCTGTTAAAGAACCTGGCTACTAATTAAGTTCTGGAAAAAGTTGAGCAATGTCTTGGCTCAGGATGCTATAACAAAATAACATCGACTGGGTGGCTTAAACAACAAGTAGTTCTGGAGCCTGGGAAGTCCAAGATCAAGTTGCTAGCACAGGCCCTGGTGAGGGCCTGCTTCCTGGCTTGCAGAGAGCAGTGGACTTCTTGCTGTGTGCTCTCTGTCTTCCCCACTAATCCCGTCATAAGGGACCCACCCTCATATTAACTTCATCTAAACCTAATTACCTCCCAAAGGCCCACCTCTAAATACCATCACATTAGGAGTTAGGGGCCCATAACCAATAAGTTACACAACTTGCCTACATCTCAGATTCTTCACTCTGCAGTAAAAATCAACAATACCAACACCAACACTCCCTCAAGGCTATGAATTTGCAATGAGATGTTTTATATAGAGCCCATTGCTCAGCATTTCAGAAGTCCTTCTGTCCAGGAGTTAATAATAATGAATTTCTAAAAATACATAATGGAGGTAGAAACATGTATCCTATATTATAGTAATTTGCAGTTGATAGATAATTAAAATTAACCCCCTTCCTGGTACTGTCTTTCCACATATTTTTGCAAGTGTGTCAAAATATTATTCCAATCTTCTAAATGGAGGACCACGTACATATCTTTTGAGAGCACAATTCTAATTAAAAGATGGCAGCTAAGAGGTAGTAAAGTCTTTGTTATAATTCAAACCTTGTCAGACAGGATTTGAATTGAATTTGAACATTATCTTCCACTAGAGTTTTGTTTTTTCTAGTCCCAAGAAATGTATCCTTTGACTTTATTTTTTCAGACAAAATATATCCTTTTGTCTAAAAAAATGTTTAGACTTTTTTTTAAAATTTCAGGCGGGGATCCTGTGACTGTTGGGAGACAAGAAAATATGTATTCTCAAAAATATTGGCCTGGCTCAGTGGCTTCAGTGTGAGATCCGGGGGTTCTCAACAACAGTCATGATAATTCCTTGGAAGCTGCACACCAGCGGGAGCTTGAAGCTCAGGAAGAGAGTGTTTGTGAGTGGCAGGCAGCTGTGGGCACATAGGTGGGATGGTAGTTATGGGGCTGACTTATGAGAAGCAGTCCTGCTTTTATTGCAGGCTTCTAGAAGACAAGAATGAGCTGGATACAGACTGCCAGGAGAGACTGAGCAACATTCAGGGGCTCTGCATGCCTCTGGCAGACACTTGTTTGGTCCTTGTTAAAATATTGGCCTGTGGAGAACAGGTTTGCAGTACTATTTTGGCCATTTTATATCCATCAAGAAAACTTTTGGTTTATTTGGAAGCAAATGGTTTATGAGAGAAGGTCAGGCTCTGAGTCAGGCAGCCTTGGGTTCCCAGTGCCTCCATTTCCAAGCTGTGTTGTTTTGAGCAAGTTACTCAATCACTTTGTTGCTCAGTTTCCTTGTACATTAAATAACTGGTGTCAGAGGGCTCTTGCGAAGATGGAAAGTGGGAGGGTAGCTGTATATCTGGAGCATCGTAGGTGCTATAGAAATGTTCCTTTAAATCACATTCTAGAAGTACAGCCACAATATTATTTCTGTTCGGTTTGAATTTAACTTGTATTTTTTATAAGCAAACGCCTTTGTATTAATTAGAGAGATTTAAGCTGCAAGTAAAGGAAAGCCACACTAAAAGTGTTTTAAATAAAAAGCAATTTATTATCCTACATAATAAGAAATCTAGAGGCATTTCAGGGATCAGTTAATTCAGCAATGCAATGATGCCATCAAGGACTTGTTTTCTTTCCATTTTTCTACTCTGTGACCACTAGTGTGATGATTAATACTGAGTGTCAACTTGATTGGATTGAAGGATACAAAGTATTGATCCTGGGTGTGTCTGTGAGGGTGTTGAAGAGATTAATATTTGAGTCAGTGGGCTGGGAAACGCAGACCCACCCTTAATCTGGGTGGGCACAATCTAATCAGCTGCCAGCATGGCTAGAAAAATGTGAAAAATGTGAAAAGAGAGGTGGGCCTAGCCTCCCAGCCTACATCTTTCTCCTGTGCTGGATGCTTCCTGCTCTCAAACATCGAACTCCAAGTTCTCTTCAATTTTGGAACTCAGACTGGCTGTCCTTGCTCGTCAGCCTGCAGGTGGCCTATTGTGGGATCTTGTGATCATGTGAGTTAATATTTATTAAACTCCCCTTTATATATATATATATATTCCATTATTGCTGTCCCTCTAGAGAACCCTAATACAACTAGCATGTTAAATTTGGTGTGTGTCATCTCGAGATGACACCAGTATATAATTCCACCAAGGAGCAGAAGGGCACATTCAGTATATGAATCTCTCTCTGTCATTAAACCTAGGATGGAAATCTATCCCTGAGTCCCCACAGAACTCTTCCCCTTCTGTTTCATTGGTTAAAGATGTGTCACATACCCATGCTAGACCAGTCATTGGCAGGGAGACTAGAAGAAGAGCTATGATATAGCCACAATGAGCATTCATCTTCTGTGTCTGGGGACAGGCCTATAAAACGGGCCTCCAGGAATCTAAACAGTTGTGCAAATTTTGGTAGCAAAAGAGGGAGTAAATTGCTTTGTAGTAAGCAGTAAACGGTTGTTGAATAGGCAGCCAATACAAACTCTATAGTAGACTATTACTAGCTAAACAAGTCAGAGTCAGACTATCATGAGACAAACTCTTTCAGAAAGAAACTGAAAGAGGAAAGCCTTAAACAATGGAGGTGGCTAAAGCCAACCTCAGCTGTCCAAGAAACGTGGTGGATTTACATATTGGTAACAGCTACAGTGGCCAGAAGTTGGAGGTTGGAATAACTTTTAGAAAGCTGCTGTTTTCTCTCTTCCTTAGGACAAAGTGGACACTTCTTCTCTTCTGACTGGGAAAAATATAACTATGTGGAATGCATATTCACTTCCTTAAAAATGTTCTATATGCTTCTGTTTGAGATGTTTCAGCTCCTGCTCTGTGAAAGGAAATGCAGGGAAGTTAGGATAAGGAGACTACTGTCTTCACCCACTCTCAAATGTCCACATGAGGAGAGATACAAGAATAACCAGATTTATCAATGAGATGAGAGGAAGCTACAGGGATGCTGACTTTAAGAAAAGCCAGGAGTAGGGGAGAAAGATCCAATGCCAAATGTCTGACAGATAAGAGCCTATAAAATATTCCAGTATTTTAGAACTGTCCAGAAGATGAGTCAAAGTTACCCCTTTAAAGAGGAACATTTATTATTTATAGGAGAAAAAGTCACTGGCCAATAGGGAATTTGTTAACAGTTTGAGCAGCGTCTGGTTGTTTTTATTCCACACTTAAGTCCCGAGTGGAACTTGAGTTGACATTAAGGTATGAAGGTTTGGAAAGAGTTACAGAGGAGAATTTCTTGAGCATTTGTGTTATCACAAATGAGAATGATTTGCTAGTGGAGGCTGTGCCCTATTTCTTTGCCAGTCTCTGTCAAAGAATAACTTCTTATCTGCTATGGTTTAAGCATGATTCAAGAAGGTTGGATCTGATTATATTTCAAGTTTCCTTCTAGTCCTTTAAAATGATTCTTAGCCATTTTAAGGCCACTGGGGGAAGTATTGGTGTTCAAGTTTCCTCTGTGAAAAGCAATGGCGTATGAATAGTGGCTGTTGGCAAAACAATAGCCAGAAGTGGGTGGGTTTTTTGCATTCAGACACCCTTGTGAAGACATATACTTTCCACACAGTTTTATTTATCTTATCCATTCAACTGCTGTGTCTGCAGAAGAATCAGTGTTCATATGTATGTATATATGTGTGTGTATATACATATGTATGTGTGTGTGTATCTATATACACACACACATATGAATTCTTTTGAAAGATAGATAAATAGGTGCTGAGTGTAAAGAGATGTCGGGGGAAAAAGCAATGAGATTCCATGTCTTGTGATACATGAGAGATGCTGAACACACTGCTGACTACCCTGGCAGTTTCTTTTAGTTCCTAGGTATACATATTAGTTTTATTTAATAATCATATTCTAAAAAAGGAAAATGGAAACTGACAAGAATGGAGCATAATTCAGTGAATCTAGTTCATGTCAGAATTTAGATTCAAAACATTTTTAAAGAGATGGAAGAAATAAACTTTCAGAGGGATACGCTTCTAACTCTTCATCTAATATTCCATTAAAAGAACCCAGAAAATAATGTCTTTACAGGAAGCTCTTGCCCTGCCCTTACATAGGTTCAAACACATTTCCTTTCTTTTTTAGTTTCGTGAACGAAAGGTGGCTATTTGAATAAAACTAATTAGGTACCAGGGGAAAACCATAGCCTTTCATTACAATCAAAGTTGATAGGAGTTCATCCAGAGGTTTAGTATATTTCAGGCCTTGTCAATGCTTAGGAAGGAATTGGATAATTCCCATAATTAATACAGAAACTAGATTTGATTTTCTGCTTTGAAATTATATATTAAATTTAAAAAGTGAGACTGGCATAGTAATGAAAGTTTAGATACATAAAAGAGGTAAACAAATTATGATATACAGTCAGGAGAATGCTGCTTAAATATTGTGATCTAGCAAGTTATGATCTGAAGGGACCATATATATAAATGATATTGTCATAGCTTCAAATAATTCATTGTTTAAATCTAAAATCAAACAATGTGGTACTTTTAGTGTCTCTAGCCTCTGAACTTCGTTGTTAAAGTGAAGCTGTAATTATAAATCGTACTATGCTTTTGGGTAGTTAATCCAGTAGTGACATTGTTTATTCATTATGTACACTATGATGCTTTATTGCATAGTATATTCTGAAAAATTAATTTTGCTAGTAGAAGAAAACCTTGTTTCAAAATAGTAAGCCAACTTTATGTCTTTTGAAGTGGGGTGTTGTTATTTTAGATTTTCATCAAGTTCGTCTCCTATGTAGATAAACTGAAAGCCCCCAAACCAAGTCCTCTACATTCTAAATATATGAAACATTTATGACCCATAAACATGTAAACAGTTGTTCAAGAGTCGAATATTTCCATTGTCACTCTCTCTCCTTACTTTAGTTTTGGAGATAAAATAGCTGGTTGTGTAGGAATTTGTCAAATTTATTTGTTCTAGGTATCATGTAAGTAGAGTCTTGTTGCTATACCTTCCTTTAAATGCATCCTTGTCTCCTCTGAATATCAGAAAGGTGAGGAAAGATGAGAAGAAGGGAAGGAGGGAGAGAGAGAAGAATGAAATTGACTTTGTGTGAGGAAGGGAGGGAGAGAGAGAGAGGAATGAGATTGACTCTGTGTGCACCCCTGTCCCAAACCTTTCCTAGCCTATTCTTGCTGGCATCACTGATGATTTTGTCTGCAGCTGCTGCCTCAATTGAGCCCATGCTTACTGAGGCAGGACAGTGAGGTAGCAGATGTAGTTGGTAGTTTTTCTTCTTTCTATAGAGCCAGTATCCAGGGAATTGTGGTAGGCCATGGGCATGTGAATGTTCCCTGAAAGGCAGCCTGCATTACTCATGACCTGTCTGTGGTCCAGTCCACATAACTGAGTCTTAACCTCAGTTTCCCTGCCTAACCCTCTTCAACTTTGCAGGCCTGCCACACTGCATGGGATTGTGAACCCTCTCCCCTGGACAGAATGGGGAAGAGCTCTTCTGATGAAGGACATCCAGCTGCCCTAACCCAACACCCATTGCGCTACATGCTGGAGAAATAATGATGAAAAGTGCCATTCCTGTCTCATGAAGGTTAGAGACCAGTGAGGAAGACAGACATTAAACCAACACCAAGCCAACTGATTGCCCATATGCTGGTTAGTATCAGTAGAGAAGCTATGGGAGACTGAATTGGGCCCGCGTCTTAATTTATAATGGTAGCTGAGCAATGATATCGAGAAAGTTTTTGATACAGTTCTCTCAGAAATGACAGGCACAGCACACCACACAGGGCCACATGCCTGGGTGTCACACTCAGGGGCTGGAAGCAGATAGAGAAACTGGGATACTGCCTTTATGATCGTAGTGGTGGGAAGCAACTAGGTAGAGACATCCCTACTTTCCACCCCACTCCTTGGTATAAATTTTCTTTATTAGTCCATTCTTGCACTGCTATAAAGCAATACCTGAGACTGGGTAATGTATAAAGAAAAGAGGTTTAATTAGCTCATCAATGCAGAGGCTGTACAGGAAGCATAATGCTGGCATCTGAGGAGGCCTCAGGAAACTTACAATTATGGTGGAAGGTGAAGAGGGAGCCAGCACTTCACATGGCTGAAGAAAGAGGAAAAGAGAGAGCTGGGGAGATGCTACACACTTTTAAACAACCAGATCTTGTGAGAACTCTATCATGAGAACAGCAAGGGGGAAATTCACTCCCAGGATGTAATCACCTCCCACCAGGCCCCTCCTCCAACAGTGGGGGTTACAATTCCACATGAGATTTGGGCAGGAACATAAATCCAAACCATATCAGGTACTAAGGGGAAACAGATCATGGTGAATGGTTGGGGAAATTGTAACATGCTTTTTATGAACCCATGAAAGTTAGCTTTCAGTGAAGATGTGAACAACTCAGGTTGTTAGTCTGGTCCTGTGATGCAGCATACTCATGGAAAGACTAGGAATAAGGGATGTCAAATAGTCAATACAGAGTCCGAAAACATGGTTAATACAGAAGCCAGAAGAGAGGGACATGACTTGGATTGTGTAGCTGGTGTGGTAGGGTCATAAAGAAGGGGCCTGATGAAAGTGATGTGAACTTGCTAAAGTCCTCTCTCTGGCTTCCAACTGCGTTTGGCATATAATCTCAACCCCTTGGGTGACTCTCGAGGCCCCCCACAGCCTTTCCTCATCTGGTACATCCCTGCCTGGCCAGCCCTCTCCCAGTTTCTCTGATTCACTGAGCTCTTTCCTATCTCAGGGCTGTTGCACATGCTGCTCCCTCAGTAGGGAAAATTCTGGGGGCAGGGAGGTCAGACAGGGAAACCTCTGAGAAAGTGACTTCAGCTGAGAACCAAAGGATGAGGAGGGAAGGATTCCCAAAGCCAAAGTAGAAGGGACAAGAGAGATCATTCCTGTGAGAGGAGGGAGGGAACAGAGCACACTGAAGGAGCCCAGACATGGCCGTGTGACTAGGGCATCTCCTGGAAGAACAACGCAAAATGAGGCTATGGAGAGAACTTCTGGGGCTGGACCACACTGGCCCCGTAGGATGTTAGTCTTTCTTCTAAAAGCAATGGGAAGGTGCCTACTCCACCAGCTTCATGTTCAGCCATTCTTGAGGTTTCAGCTGGAGTGTTGTTTTCAAAAGGAGCTCTGCTCTCTCTCTCTCTCCAATTTATATTCACTTCCCCTACCTTTATAATCTCTGGCCTCGACCTCTTGAGGACTTAGTCCAGGTTGTAATTATGTAGCCCTTTGTCTAGGGCTATGCTGTCCGGTCTGGTTGCCACTAGCCACTTGAGCACTTAAAGTGTGGCTTGTCTGAATTGAAACGTGCAGTAACTGTAAAATACAAGTTCAAAGACATAGTGCAAAAAATATATAAAACATCTCATTAATAATTTTGAATACTGAGTGCATGTAGAAATAATGCCATTTTGGATCTAGAGGGTTAAACAAAATATATCATTACATTAATTTGACCTGTTTCTTTTTGTTTTTTAAACGTAGTTACTAAAAAAATTTAAAATTGCATATGCAACTTGAATTTATATTTCATATTACATTTCTCTTGTACCATGTTGGTCTAGTCTGTAAGCCCATGTGAAGGGAAGAGCTGGTTAACTCTGTTCATAATAGAATCACCACACACATAAGGAGCACCCTTAATATTTGCCAATAAATGACTGTGAGAATTTGAGTGGAGTTGTGAAGGTCACATGGGAGTTAACCACGTGAGGGTGTGTGTTTGTTTCGGGTGGGGAGGGAACCTGGGCCGGCAGCACCTTTCTAACAGAGAAAACAGAAAAGCAAACGTGTGGACGCATGGACTAGCATGGAGGTTTTAGGGAACTGATATTTTAGCAGAGTAAACATGGGCAGGATCACCACGGAGATGCGTGTGCCATAATAAGGTATTTGAACTTTGCTGAACGCAAGGGGAACCAGACTCAATGAAGAATTTTAAGCAGGGAAGCAACTCGATCAGATTTATGTTAAAGAACTAACAAGGAAGTCAGGCAGAGGCTGAGCTGAAGGCAGGGAAGCCACTTTGGAGGCATTTTTGTAATCCAGGCAAGAAGGAATGAGGTCATGAGCAAAGGAGAATTGGGTACCGAGGAAGAACAGTGGACTAACTGCAACTTTCTGGAAGGTAGACTCCAAAACTAGGGAGTCCAAAGGTGGAGGTTGGAGGTGATTTTCAGCTTCTGGGTTGGGTAGCAGGATGCATGGGGCATCTGTTAATAATTGAAAAGTACTGAGGAGGCAACCAAAGCCACTTTTTTCAAAGTGCACATCTAATTGTGTTGCCATTCTTCCTCCCTCTCTCACCTCCACCCCCATCTTGAAAGGCTTGAACAGCTTCCCCTTGCTCTTAGAACGAAGATTAAAATCTTACAGAATCAGTGTGGTCCAACCCTGGAAGCTCTCTCCATATTCTCATTTAACATTGTTCTTCCCAGGGGATGCCATAGTCACACTGGTGGCATCTGGACTCCCTCAAAGTGCTCTGTTCTCTCCTTCCTCTCGCAAGAGTGATCTTTCTTTTCCCTCCCACTTAGCCTTAGGAATTTTTCCTCATCGTATGGTTCTCAGCTGAAATCCCTTCTCAGGGATGCTTTCCTTGTCTGGCCACTCTGCCCAGGTGCTTTTGTTCAGTGTTCCCTCACTATCCCATTTTGTTTTGTTTCGTTGTTTTTCTTCAGAGCCCTTCTGACATTTATGTGACTATTTTGATTCATCTATCTTCCTCCTACTAGATTCTCAGCATCCTTTGGGTCTGTTTTCTTCATGCTCACGTCCTCTTGGCACATTGCTGGTCCTCAGTACATACTTGTTGAAAGAAGCAAGCAGTTGAATAAATGAGCCTGGAACTTGGGAGGCAAGTTGCAGCTGTAAGTTCAAATTCACATTTCGATAGCATCTTCCTGGGCCAAACCTGTGTGTGGTACCCCGTGTTCCCTTGCATCGTGAGCTTGCATGATTACCTGCACTTCCAAAACATCCCTCCCGCGGGGGAGGAGAATCAAGACTCACTTGGAGAATCAAGACTCACTTCGCTTCCCTGAAACCTGACCCAACTCCAGATACCTCCTCTTTCTTTCCAGCTTGATTTTCTAAGGAGCCGGCTTAGTTTTGCACATATCACATGTTTTGACCAAGAGAAACAGGTGATATGGCAGATTTAGTGAAGGATGAAATAGAGTATTTTGGCATCTTAAGGATCTACATTTTGAATTGTTTTTTACTCTTCATTTTCACATAATTTTGCAAACTGATATGTCAGTGGATTCAAGAATTATTGCAGAATCCAGCCACCCAGAAAGTTTACATTAGAAAAATCAGCATTAGAAATGCTAGGATGTAGAAATACAGTGAAAGCAGAGTCTACTTTTTATCATGAATAGTTTATGCAATTCTTCTATTAACTATTCAATGAAATAGCATGCCTCAAGCTGACTGTTTGCCTGAGTATGTTATATTCATTTCAAGCTCTTTGATGTTTAATTTGGTTTACTTTCTCTTTAAATACTAAACAGCTGGTTTTGAAAGCTGAATTTAACACTCAACAACCAGACAGAAGAGGCGACTGCTGTTTGCTATGCATGGGATATCTACACTCAATGATAAATCTGGATTTAAACTTTAATGTGACACTTCATAAATAAATAGGGAAAACAGCATAATTATCCCAAACACGTGTTACTTGCCTGAGCAGTAGTTTAATGCATGCAACCTGGCTGCAATCTGTACAAAGAATATCTTTAAAATTGTAATGTGGTGCCCCATGGATGGAAAAGTAACCATTATGAAGTTGTTAAGATGGTAGTTTTCCCTTGTTGGTTGGAAAATAATTCTAATTAGGACAACAGTAATCTTGAATACACATTACGTTCCAAAAGGAAAAACTGAAGATCCTATATTCCTTTAGCTTACCTGAAAGTAGTGTCCCTCACTTAAGATAGGCAAGAATGAACTTGTAAATCACTCAACTCAATTTAACATGAGCACCAACAAAGAAAAAAAAAGCCTATTACTATGTCAAAAAATTTGTTCAGCATGATCATAAGCAATATGGCAAGATGGTAAGATTTTTTTTTTTTTGGCACTGCCTCAATCATCTTTATTCTACAGAATAGCTCTTGTATGTCTATCCAGACCTCTCTCTGTTCTGACAACAGAAACTCTTTTCCTGGCTACTGGTGGTGGGAAGGGTCTACATAACTTTTTAGTCCTTGTTCTTGTGACTGATCTAAGTGATGGGCAGGTCATCCAACCCAGGACAATCCAATTCCTATATGGGGACTTTTCAAATTCAAGATGTGAAAAGAGAGCCTTTTTTCTTCTCTAGTCATACGTCCTAGGGGTATGAACCCAGATGAACCCAGATAAACCCAGAGTGATGTCTTTTGCTACATGGAGAATATGATCTGAGGAAAGGAAGCTGACGAGAAAATGCAAGAGGTCGAGCGTTCAGATAAAGGGGTTTGAGTCGTTGGTTTCAGCCCCAGAGGTCAGGTCCACTGCTGCCTTTTCAGCAGATGGGTTGTATGAGCCAATAAATTTCCTATTGTCTACTTTAGTTCATTCACTTGGGGATTTAGTCACTTGAAACAGGAAGAGACATGATAGATACATCCCGTTAATAAGGCAACAACTCAATAAAATAATGAAGTGGCTACCACCTTCAGGTATCCTTAAATCCAAAAAAGACAACATGTCTTTCACTGTCATTCTGCTTCTTCCAAATAAACTTACTTTCCTTAAAAAAACAAAACCTTCCACAAGACTTCAATGAATTAATCAAGTAACTGCTGCCATTCCTAATGATTAATATTTTAATTTAAAAGCCAGCATTTTATTCAACCTAATCTCTAAAAAGGACCTCCCTAGTAGGCAATCAGGGCTGTCAAATATAACTATGACACTGTTGATGTAAAGTGGAATTTACATCTGAATATTCTGCTGTTGAGTTGCCAGAAGCATTTGTCATGATATTTTTCAAATCCTATCACCCTAAAGCAGCATTGTCATCTGTCTTTGCTTGTAGCCATTTCCATGCAGCAACACTAAGAACAAACTTAATTGACAGTCACTAGGAACCCAAGGGCAGCACGCATGATCAATTATCTAAATATGCTGGTGGTTCTCAAAGAGAATGGAGTTCATGAATCTCATATAACAAGGTTTTTATGTAAAAAAAGTTCATTCTTTGGTGGCATGGAGCTATCACCTGAACCTGATTTATTTTTATTTAAAATATATATTAAATGAAAGTTCAATAAGCTTTTCCCAGTTTGAAGTCTTGAGAACTTTACGGGTGCAAACTAATCCTAAAGAAGATTACCAATATTGAGTGATAGGTAGGTCTTATCTGTCAGCTCTTTTCTATATTACTCTTTTGACAGAAGATTCTTGAAGGCCTAGTCCTAGTCCTTCTCATTGGGTCTATCAGTTCACTGTCACAATTACATTTTGGGAGAGAGAAGGGATTCTATTACGGAGATTGGCTTCTAGAATTCTTTTCCTGAATTCAAAAATTATTGGATATGAAGTCTTTTTTTTAAGAAGTCATTTGTATTAGAGATAATTAATTTGATTTGTCATTGTAGGTCATTTTGAAAAAAAAAAAGACTGATAAGTTGTTCAGAAGAGCTTGTGTTTCATATGAAGAATTTTGAACATTCAGGAGCATTTTCTGGTGGAGAAAGTGGGGTTTGGGTTTTGGAATCAGACAGACTTGGGTTTGAATCCCAAGTCTGCCATTTACCAACTGTGTAACCCTATGCACATTTCTTATCTTTTCAATTTCCCCATTTGTAAACCAAGTGATGATATTACATCCCTCATAGGATTGTTCTGAGAATTAAATGAGATAATGTTTGAAAGGGATTTGCAAAGAACTGAACACAGAGTGAATATTTAATACTTTGTGTTTCTTTAAGAATCTTTGGATTAAAAAAACTATGTTTAGATGGATATACTGATGAGAATTGGTTCTTATGGTTTGAAGTTAGAAGTCCTTTTGGATCTACGGATTCTATTGAGTGTGACAACAGTTAATCAAGGATTAATTTGTATATATCAGCAAAGTCCCTCTCATCATTATTATTCTTTAGTGAGGTCCCAGAGGTGGTGGCAAATTATTTTGAATTTCTGACAGTCTGACAAAACATTGCATGGTACAAAATGTACATCTTTATTCTATTCTTGAAAAGTATAATTTTATTTTAAATATTTCTGTGTTTTTGTACTTACGTTTTCATGAATTGATTTTTATTACCTACTATATGCTAGACCATGTGGTAGGTAATGTCGCAGGGACCTTGTCCCCAAAGAATTTGCATACAATCTGGGAACATTGTTGAGTGAGGCACACACGTAAGTACAACAGAAGTCAGTAAGAGAGAGTGATGCAAATGCTGCAGAGGCATAAGAGCAGAAGAGATTTACCTTCAGCTGTGTGTGTGAGAGGATGAGTCATTGTCCTGGAGCAATAGTCCTCAATCCTGGCTGAACATTAGAATCACCTTGAGAGGTTTAAATCGAAAACCAAAATTTAAAAACTCAAAACACAACAAAACAAACAAAAAATAGTGTCTTTGCCCTTCCCCAGATCAATTAAATCAGAAACTGTATGGATCCCAGGCATAGGTAGTTTTTAAAAATCTCCCAGGTAATTATAATATCTAGCTACTTTTGAGAGCTACCACCATAGCTTTAAGACTGTGTTAGGACCACAGTATAAAGGAAATGTATATTCGTATAAAATTATTTTAACTGTTGTTTATAAGACAACAAAGAATCATAGTGACATTATCAGATTTGCACTTTAGGGAGATAATGTGAGGTCAATCTGACTATGATATCTGTCATCCTGTTGATCATTCTGGTTGAGTTGGGATCCATTCACATCTTCTTCCTCATAGAAGCATGACTGTATTTAGGCATCCAAGTGTCTCTTACACAGCTTGGGGAGAATATGACTCTACCTGTCTTCTCCTGGGATGGATTCTCATTAGTTTAAGTAAACCACTGCATAGCCTTTAGCTGAAAACTCTTTAGAATTCATAGGCAGTCTTGCAAGCAAAATTGGCCCAGTCAGATGGAAGGGAAGTATTTATAATCCAATGGGAACATGATTTCTTCCTCCGGCTGGAACTAGGAGTGTTGTCCTAATTGTCACTTTAAGCATCATGTGACCATAAAGAGACCTAGACTTAGGATGAAACAGCAGAGAACAGAGGTTGAAATAACCCAAGCCATAGTTGACGGCATTGGTCTGTTGATTAGAAACTCCTCCATCCTTCTTCTCCCTTAGCTTCCATACTGCCTCTGGACTTGCAGTTAGGCAAGATAACCATTTCCTATGGTTTGAGTCCATTTTGGACACAGTTTCTGTTCCTAACAGCCAGAATCACCCTTATGGATCCAAGAGAGTTTGGGTAGAAAGGGAGTAGAAATAGGTTAAAATTTAAAAATTGACTAGGAGAGTAAAAGTATTATTAATAGAAATGAAAATGTTAGGAAGAGAAGCAAATATTGATTCTTGTCATGTGTTTGAGGGGCCACTGGGAAGTAGACACAAATGTCCAGCTTTTTAATATGCTGCTCTGAGGATTAGAAGACAGACTTAGACTAAAGATACGTATTCAAAAGTCACCTGTATACATATGGTCTGGAATTTTACAAAGTAAACGAGAGTCCCAAGATAGAGATTGGTAGCTTGACCTCACCCACCTAGCCTACAAAATCAATTCACATTTATATTTATGTCTTTGTTACAGAGACTTATCTCTTCCTCTTAAATGGGGATCACTATGGGAGTGTTTTCTGGGAGTCTCTGAAGGAGGAATCACACAGAATGCCAAATGTTCTGATCCCAGAGGCTCAGAGACTGGAGTGGCCCTAGTTCCACAGGTGAGAGCCAGTTTTATGTCAAACTTCTGCTATTGTTTGTCCTCTAGACCTTAATGCATTTCTTCTTTTGTACAGAATTTCACAAAGGGGCTAGAAATTCTTTCAGCTTCTAGGCTGAGCTACACAAAGATTTTCTCAAAACTGCGTTCTTCCATTGTGTGAAATTGCGTCCTATGTGTGAAATTCCATCCTAGTGACCCACATTCAGTCCAGGACTCTAGATCAACCAAAGAACCACATTTTTTCTTCCAATTTCCTCATCTCTCCCCTCCCTCTGCCTCATCAAAAAGAAAAAATCCCCTTTTCTTTCCAGTGATGGAAAAAATATCCGTTCTCATCAGTTACTGCACATGGATTCAGGGTGCTATGTATAAGCGAGGAGGAAGAAAGAGTCCAATATTAACAGCTTATTGTTTCAAGGTAGCCAGCCTCACAGGAGATCCCCAGTGATCCTGGCTTCCTGTAGCTCCCCCACCCCCAGTTGTATCAAGGTTGATCTGTGTGACCAATGTCATATGGTGAAAGTGGCAGGATGCCAGTTCTAAGATTACATTATAAAAAATGTGGCTTCCATCTTAGGTGCTAAAGGTTGAGATTAGTGGGGAGTAAAGATATGGAAGTAATACATGAAATTTGTCTTTTGAATAGTTTGTTAGTTGTAGTTTGGAGGAGAATTAAGTTTGGGGAAAATATATAATAGGGTGGAATAAAAGATATATGTAATTAACATTATTTTTATTATATTATTGAATATTATATTATTGAAATGTTATATTATTTATGTTGTGTTCAGATCAAACTACACATGATATTTTATTT
Source organism: Symphalangus syndactylus (assembly GCF_028878055.3). Taxonomy (NCBI): domain Eukaryota; kingdom Metazoa; phylum Chordata; class Mammalia; order Primates; family Hylobatidae; genus Symphalangus; species Symphalangus syndactylus. The sequence continues at coordinate 100,820,425 of NC_072428.2, read as the reverse complement.
GGCTTTTGAAAGCAGAAACAAAGTAGTCCTACCCCAAAACGCACATAGGTATAATTATGTATGTTACATGGGTATGAACATTTGTATGTATTAGTGAGGTCCGAATCAACAAGACTTTAAGATATTAAGTATAGTATTTTCAATACATCTTTCAATTTTCACTATAACTAAGTCTTCATTACATTCTCACTGTTTTTAAGGAATAAAATAGGAAATACTATTGCGAAAATATTTAGATCATTAATTTGGAAGAAGTACTGCTCAAGTATTTTGTAGAATATCCTCCAAACCGGGCATGTATGATGTTTTTCTCATGATTAGACTGGGGTTGTAGGTTTGGGAGAGAAAGACCACATGAGTAAAGTACCATTCTCATCACCCCCTACCAAGGGTATATGCTATTAACAAGACATAACTGATGATATTAACTTTAAGCATTCATTTTTGAGGGATTTCTATTTGTTCAAACCTCAGGGCTATGTACTCCGATACTCATTTACTAATGGGGATACCAGAGCCTAGAAACTGGGACAATTTAGCTGGAGCTTCACCCACAGTAAGGGCTGTCTGGAAGATGCTTAGCCATGCAGGGAGGGAGAAGCCATCTGACTAACTGTGACCGCAGAGAAGATGCTGCTGCTGTGGTGAGCTTGCCACCCTGCCTTGAGGGAGAGCAAGGGAGAAAGCAATGCCCTGGCTTCTCCCCTCTCCCACACTCCAGTCATTCTCCAGTGTCTCCCACTGGCTGAGCCTACCTGGAAGCCAGTGAACAAGGGAGTAGGGGCAATGCAGTGTCCCTGCTTGGCAGGGCAGAGCTGGGGAAGGACAGAGTATAAGTCTGAGCCTCAAGCAGGGAAGTGATGGATACTGCATGTAAAGGGATGTGGGTGTGCCAGAAAATGAGAATGAGCAATTGATGAGGGAGCCAGAGGGAAAGACCTATTTTTGCTGGAGTGAGAGTGCAGCTGATAAAGACCCACAGAGGACAACCTCTTTACTGATGAATGAGGGCTGATTCGGGAACAAAGAGAGCAAAATTGATTATAACTATACCTGTTAGTAAATTTTAAGTAGTTTGCTTGTCTTGCAGAATCTAAAACTCAAATATTTAGACTTTGAAGGAGATTGTAAAGTCTGTAATTGTAATTTATGTATGAAGAAGTGTATGGAAGTTATAATATGGAAAGTATTAATGAATTGAATCAAGATTTGCAAATATTCAAAAGAAAATGGCTTTAGGAAGTGACCTCTGATTTCTGGTTCTGTGGCCTGGTGTTGAGTGTGAATTCACTTTCAAGAGAAGTTCTACAACCAAACCTGAAACTTCTGTTTCTGTGCTTGGAAAATAGAGATTATGTAAGCTTCATATAGCTCACTGGCATTGAGAAATTACAGGCACACTTCAAACAACAAGTAACATAAGACCAAACTCACTGCTAATGCCAGACCTCAGACTATGGACCATAATACTAACTCTAAAACTATTATATAACCTTAAATATGAAATCATATTCATCTCTATAAATAAATACCAACTTCATTCACCTTAAATTCATCTAACCTATCTTCGGCTGCTAGTACCTAGGGGAAAATGTGCCCTTTTTCTTTAGGTATTATATTTTAATTTGATTTTAAGTCATGAGACATATGACTTCAATTATCTAAATACAAAAGATATGCACATCAATGACCCATTTTCTGACCATATATTTTTACATGATAATTGAGTGAATCTGGCTTATACATGATTCTAATAAAATGCTGCTTGCAATTCATTGTGTTTTTTACATCTATAAAGAGGTAAATTGCTCATATAATTATAGCCATAATCTCAGATCCCATGAAACAGTGGTACCTTGCCCAAAAAATGCCAAACACTCTGCAGCCAATTCTACACAATTACCCTTTAAAAATGTAGATGGGACCTGTCACACCTTAAATAATTGTTACCCTTCCTTACCTGAGACATGAAAGACTCAGTTAAACATTTCTGAGGAAAATAATGAGAATTAAGAAATGCACATAGATTAGAAGGGAAGGGAAATATACCTGGAAAAAGGAAAGGGGCTATGCTTTGTAAGTAAAAGGGCAAAGAACTTCAAATCCTTCTATTTGGCTTAAGGCTGTTTTGAATATGTTTCTAGGGAATATTATTATATAATTTCTAACTCTGAATTGCCTTAACATCCTACAGTAACAATTGAAATTTAAAAATAGTTATTTTCTTAATAGCTGGTACCGGAATTCTCTTAGGAGGGAATTGTCTTTACTAGAAAAATTCCGCAATCTATGCCTGTGGTAGGAGAAAGGTCCACAGACCTCGGCATGTGTGAGTCTCGAGGCTTCTGAGGGAGAATTATTCTACCTAGAAAAGAAGTTTTTGGAGCTGCCAGAACCATACAGCAAGGAGAAACTATGAGGTACAGGTAGACGACAAAGGCTTTATGGTCTGTAAAGTAATTGCTGTGATTGACCTTCAATCTCCAATAAAAGCTACTAAACTCATGACCTATAGATCTATGTCTTTAGTGGAAACCAGTGATGGGACTTTAATGTCTCAAGAGATGTTGTTATAAATAGAAACACTACGTCCACATGCCAGGGTCCAGAAGCCAGGGGAGCCCATGAGCATGGATTTTGTGAGAGAATTTACAAAAGTCTTGATGAGTGCTCTGAATTTGTATCAGGCGGAGAACTGTTGAAAGAGCAGGGGTCTTCAGCTAAACTGACTTGGCTCAGGGTAGTAGGGAGGACCATGGAGGCCACTTGGGTTTCACTGCTTATTTGTCATAACTGTCTTGATTACTCCTTCTATATACTTCTCCTGGGAGAAAGACAAGAGAAATGAAGTAAATAAAAGTGCAGTTTATGTTTGAATTGAAATGAGCTAAGGTGGCAAGGACTAATGTTGGCAGTTGAGGACAGAAAATCACTAATATGAGTCAAAGGTTGGTGGGGTAACTGGCTCTCTTCAGAATTCGAGTGTGCCAAACTGAATTCTTTGCTTCTCAGGCCTTTTACATTTTTCCACATGCATTTTTTCCACCAGAAATCACTGATTTGCTAGTTGATCATCTAGGGTTTTTGAAATTAATAATAATCATGTCAACAGAAATAGTATATTTTGTGTGGATGGCTCTTTGCAATTTGCAAATCATTTTAAAATCATCTCAGTTGATCTCTCTAGTAACCTTAAGGATACATGGGCCTCAATTATTATCGTCATTCACAAATAAAGAAAGTAAATTCCAGAGAGGCCAAGTGCTCTCAGTCACAATTAGTAAATAGTGAACTTAATTTATTTAAATAGCTTTATTGAGGTATAATTGACATATAATAAACAGTACATATGTAGAGTCTATAACTTGATGAATTTTGACACGTGTAAATCAGTGAAACAATCACCTTGATAAGGGTAGTGAACATATCCATTACTCCCCAAAGTTTCCTTGTTCCCCTTCATAATCCCCCCCACTGGACCCTCCTATACAACCCCAACACCCATCTCCATGTAACCACTAATTACCTCCTGTACCACCCCATCACCCATCTCCAGGTAACTACTGATCTGATTTCTGTCATTGTATATTAGTTCACGTTTCCCAAAAATTTTCTATAAAAAGAAGAAGAAAAATAGAACAGACCAGTTACTGGTAATGAGATTCAATCAGTAATGAAAAGCCTCCTTACAGTTGATGGCTTCATTGCTGAATTCTACCAAACATTTAAGAAACTAGTATCAGTGCTTTGCAAACTTTACCAGAAAATTAAAAAGGAGAGAATTCTTCCAAACTCATATGAGGCTAGCAATACCCTGCTATCAAAACTAGAGAAGAGAACACACATACAAAAGAAAACAACAGGTCAATATCCCTGATGAACACAAAAATTCTCAACAGAATACTAACAAATCAAATCCAGTAGTACATTAAAAATGTCCTTCATGGCCAGGCCCAGTGGCTCATGCCTGTAATCTCAGCACTTTAGGAGGTCAAGGCAGGCAGATCACGTGCGGTCATGAGCTCGAGACCAGCCTGGCCAACATGGTGAAACCCCATCTCTATCAAAAATACAAAAATTAGCCAGGTGTGGTGGCACATACCTGTATTCCCAGCTACTGGGGAGGCTGAGGCAGGAGAATCACTTGAACCCTGGAAGCAGAGGTTGCAGTGAGCTGAGATAGCACCACTGAATTCCACCCTGGGCAACAGAGTGAAACTCCATCTCAAATAAATAAATAAATAATAAAAATAAAAAAAGTCGTTCACCATGCTCAAGTAGGATTTGGCCCAGGGTTACAAAGATAGTTCAACAAAAGCAAATCAAAAAATGGGATAAATCACATCAACAGAATGAAGGACAAAATCTATGTGATCATCTCAATAGATGCAGGAAAAACATTTAATAAAATTTAACTTCCCCTCATGATAAAAGCTCTCAACAAAGTAAGTATAGAAAGAACATACCTCAACACAATAAAGTAAGTATCATACTGAATGGCAAAAAGGTGAGTTTTACCTTTAAGAACTGAAACAAGACAAGGCAATCATTCTCACCGCTCTTACTCAACATAGTACTGGAAGTCCTAGCCAGAGCAATTAGGCAAAAGAAAGAAAGAAAGGACATCTAATTTGGAAAGGAGGAAGTCAAATTGTCCCACTTTTTAGATAACATAATCAGATATAGAGAAAACCCTAAAAGCTCTATCAAAAAAGTCTTAGAATTGATAAATTCAGTAAAGTTGTGGGATGCAAAATCAACATACAAAAATCAGTAGCATTTCTAGACACCAACAATGAACTCACTGAAAAAGAAATCAAGAAAGCAATCCCATTTACAATTGCTACAAAAAAAATCCTAGGAATAGATTTACCAAGGAGGTAAAAGATTTCTATGAGAAAAACGATAAAACAGTGATGAAAGAAATTGAAGAGGTCACAAACAAATGGAAATACACCTAATGTTCATGAATTGGAGAATTTAATATTGTGAAAATGACTGTACTACCAAAAGTGATCTATAGATTCAGTGCAATTCCTATCAAAATACAAATGACATTCTTCACAAAAAAGGATAAAAAATCCTAAAATTCATATGCAATAACAAAAGACCCTGAATAGCCAAGGTAATCCAGAGCAAAAAGGACAAAGCTATAGACATCACACTATCTGACTTCAAAATATACTACAAAGGTATAGAACCAAAACAACATGGTACTGGCATAAAAACAGACACGTAGACCAATGGTTTAGAGTACAGAACCCAGAAATAAATTTACCTATTTATAGGGAACTGATACTTAACAAAGACACCCAAGAGTACTCAGTGGGGAAAAGACAGTCTCTTCAATAAATGGTGCTGGGAAACTGGATATACATACACAAAAGAATGAAACTAGACCCCTTTCTCTCACCATATACAAAAATCAACTCAGAGTGAATTAGACTAAAATGGAAGACTTGAAATTATAAAACTACCAGAAGAACACATGGGAGAAAGTCTTCAGGATATTGTTCTGGGTAAAAGATTTTATGGATAAAAGCACAGGCACCAAAAGCAAAACTAAACAAAAACGGGATTACATCAAACTAAAACTTCTGCACAGGAAAGGGAACAATCAACAGAATGAAAACACAGCCAGTAGAATAAGAGAAAATATTTGCAAATTATTCATCCAACAAGGGATTAATATCCCGAGTATACAGGGAACTCAAACAACAACAAAACAACAACAACAACAAAAAATCAAATAATCCAGTTTTTAAAAAATGGGCAAATGAGATGAATATACATTTTGCAAAAGAAGACACAGGAATGGTCAACAGGTTCATGAAAAAGTGCTTGCCATCACCAATCATCAGGGAAATAAATGCATATCAAAACCACAGTGAGGTATCATAGCATCCAGGTAGACTGCCTATTATCAAAAAGACAAAAAATAACAAATCCTGCTCAGCATGCAGAAAAAGGGGAACTCTTTTACACTGTTAGTGGAAATTTAAATTGGTATAGTCATTATGGAAAACAGTATGGAGTTTCCTCAAAACACAAAAGTAGAATTATTACATGATCCCTCAAGCCCCCTACTAAGTTTATATCCAAAGGAGATAAAATCAGTATGTCAAAGAGGTATCTGCATTCCCATGTTTATTGCAGCACTATTCACAATAGTTAAGATATGGAATAAAACTAAGTGTTCATCAATGGATAAAGAAAATGTGGTATATATTATATATTTATATATACATAATATATATATAGAAGATTTTGAATGTTCCCAACACGAAGATTTTGAATGTTCCCAACACAAAATATGGTAAAAGTTTGCAGTGATGAATATACTAATTACCCTGATTTGATTATTACACATTGTATACATGTATCAAAATATCACACTGTACCCCATAAATATGTACAATTATCATGTCAATTAAAAATCATAATAAAAACCAACTGTTGAGTTGTATTCCATTGTGTGTGTGTGTATATATATATATATATATATATATATATATACCATAGTTTGTTATTCATGTACTTGTTGATAGAGATTTGAGTTGTTAACAGTTTTTGGCTCTTACAAGTAAATCTGCCATGAACATTCATGTATAAGTGAACATTCATGTATAAGTCTTTGTAGAGACTTATGCTTTCTTTTCTCTTAGGTAAATACCTAGGAGGGGAATAGCTATGGTAGGTGTATGGTTAAGTTTTAGGAAACTTTCAGACTGTTTTCTAAAGTGGCTATTCCATGACACACTCCCACCAGCAGTGTATGAGACAGCCCATTTCTCTGCATTCTTGCTAAAACTTCTTATGGTCAATCTTTTTACTTTTAGCCACTCTAGTGTATGTACAATTGTATCTTATTGTGGTTCTAACTTACATTTCTCTAATGAATAATGATGTTGAGCATTTTTTTCACGTGTTTCTCCGCCATCCACATACTTTCTTTGTTGAAATACCTGTTGAAATCCTTTGCATATATTTAAACTAGGATTTTCCCCATGTTATTATGGAGTTGCCAGAATTCTTTGTATATTCTATATACAAGTTCTTTGATGGAGATGTTTTGAAAATATTTTTTCCAGTCGGTGGCTTGCATTTTTATTTTCTCAACAATGATTTTTAAGACACAGAAATTTTTATTTTTAAGCCCAATTTATCGATTTATTTCTTTATGGATCATGCTTTTCATATTGTATCTAAGAAAGCTCAGCCTAAAGTAGCAATATGTTTTCTTTGTTTTCTTCTGGAAGTTTATAGTTTTAGGTATTCCATTTTGGTCTATGGTCTATTTTTTAGTTAATTTTTATATGGCATGAGGTATGGACTGTTGTACTTTTTTTTGTATATGAATTTCCATTAGTTCCAGCACCATTTCTTGAAAAAGCGATCCTTTCTCCACTAAATTGCCTTTGCAATACCCTACTGGTTTAACAGCTCTCAGGCCCAGAGTGGGAAATAAAAGCTTAAAGATCTGTGATTTGAGATTCTTGGGTTGAAGGATTTAGGGCTTTTACATGACTTCCCCATTTCTAATAAGAAGTGCCATGTCTCAAAGAGTCTCCGTACTCTAAGACTAAGAATCTCCCATCAATGTTTAGTAAAGTCATCAACTTTAGGGCATAGTTTCCAAAGCACTTGTGAGTAACTGTGCTAATTAACATGTCTATTTCCTCTTAAGAACATGCCAAACTTTCATCTGTCAGTCAGGCAGATCCAGGAGGCATTATGCCCTCAGATGAGGAAGCCCTATTATTATATATGAAAAGGATTCATTGAGAGCATCACTGTCAGGGAAGTCAAAGGAGAGTATATAAACGGGAGAATGTAACGCGTGATCTGATCCAAAGCAATTGATATAATTTTCTGTTTAAGTTAAAATTGCTGATATGACAGTGGGGCAGGGTGTGATTCATGAGGAGTTGATTTAGACCCTAAGAGAAAAAAGGAAATTAATCTAGAAAAGAATAGGATTTAAAAACATTTTATGGTACATGTCCTTATCATTGTTAATTATTATTAATATAACAATGTTAATTATAATGTTGGTAATATAGTCACTAATATGCTGAGGAGACTAAGATCCTTTATATATCAACTTTTGATTTGAAAGGAGGTTATTGGCTGCGACCTCAGTTATCGGTCATTTATTATTTCCCATTTGGAATAGAAGAATAGGTCATTTTAGTTTAACCTATATAGTCAGAAAAACTTTGTTTCAGTGCTTCTACGGTGAACAAGAAGTAATGTGTTCTCAGTGTTTTATGACAGTGTTGTTTCTCTGTCTCTAGGAGAAAGACTTTCTCTTTTTAAAACCAGAAATATACCCTGCCTGAAATAATTTGGAAACCTCCTCGTTGTGAAGTCTACAGGGACATCAAAAAACAACAGCTATCTGTTCCCCAGCTATATCTTCTTCTTTATCCCTTGGAACATTTGTAGCTGCACTTCCTACAAGAAGGAACCATTTGTAATCATGAGCAAAGGTTGATTCAACATTTTATTGAAAGTATTTAAATATTCTTCATTTGAAGAGTAGTTATGTGCTTCTATGGGCAGAGGCCAATCTAATTTTTCTTAATGTCCCCAGAGCCTACCATGTTGCCTGACAAGGTAGAGATGGTTGCTCAACATTTACTGAAAATGGAGGCTAATATCACAGAAATAACTAATCCCCCTCAAATCTGGGGATTTAGTTTTCTTTCACTCTGTCCCACCCCCACTAAATATCCACAGTTTCCATTCCTCCACCCTTTTGAGTTAGGTATATTTTAATTTTGATTATATCAATTTAATATTTCTATTATGATGATTATATAAACACCTTTTGTAACCACACCCACTTCCTCCTGCCCCTCCTACCTGTTCTTCCTCACCCTCGGCAACCACCAGCCTGTTCTCCATTTCTAAAATTTTGTCATTTCAAAACCATTATATAAATATGGAGTCATATAATATGTAACCTTTGGGGTAAGTTTGTTTCACTCAGCATAATTACTTAGAGATCCATCCAAGTTGTTGCTGCATGTATCAGTAGTTGCTTCCTTTTGATTGCTTAGTAAGATATCATGGTATGTATGTACCACAGTTTGCTTAACCATTTCCTTATTGAGGAACATCTGGGACGCTTTCAGTTTTGGGCTTTCATGAATGAAGCTGCTTTGAAGGCCCAGGTGTAGGTTTTTGTATGAACGTAATTGTCATTTCTCTGGGAGAAAGGCCCAAGAGTGCAATTACTAAGTTATGTAGTAATTGCATATGTAGCGCCACAAGAAACTACTGTTTTCCATGGTTGTAACATTTTACATTCCCACCAGCAATGTATAAGGGTTCTAATTTCTCCACATCCTCATAGACACTTGTTTAAAAAAGCATCATCATGCTTTCTTAAAATTTATTTAAGCATCCCAGTTGATGGGAAGTTGCATCTCATTATGGCTTTGATTTGCCTTTCCCTAATGACTATTGATGTTGAAAACCATTTTTCACATTCCTCTTGGCCATTCCTATGTCATCTTTGAAGAAATCTCTATTCAGATCCTTTGCCCATTTTTGTACTGGGTTATTTATCTTTTTATTACTGAGTTGTAAGAGTTCTTTATGTATTCTAGACACAAGTCCCTTAACAGATATATGATTTTCAAATATTTTCAGTGGACTGAATTTTCACTTTCTTGATTGTGCCTCTTGAAATACAAAAGTTTTTATTTTGAGGCAGTTCAATTTATTTATTTTTTCCTTTGGTTGCTTATGTTTTTGGTGTCATATTTAAGAAAATGTTGTCTTATTCAAGTTAAGAAAATTTACGCCTGTGTTAACTTTTCTAAAGTTTTCATAGCTTTGGCACTTACATCTAGATCTTTAATCCAGTTTGAATTAATTTTTGCTTGTGGTATAAGGTAAGAGTCCAAATTCATTCTTTTGAATGTAGTTTCATTTAGCCCAGCACCATTTTCCCAAAGACTATTCTTTCTCCAGGAGGTGATCTTGGTACCCTTGTTGAAAATTGGTTGACAATAGATACATTGATTCTCAATTATATATACACAAATATATATGTGTGCATGTGTGTGTGTTGATTACTGTAGCTTTTTGATAAGTTTTGAAATCAGAAAGTGTGAGTCCCACAACTTTGTTCTTAAAGATTGTTTTGGGTATTTGGGCTTCCTTGTACTTTCTTATAAGTTTTAGGCTTAATTTCTGTGTTCACTGTATAAATCTTCACTTAATCTTTTCAATATAGTTCCCTTACCCTGAGCTGTGCCAGAGATGTTTACTCTCCAGAGAATAAGTCCCCAGTCCTCTGTTGGGTAGGAGAAGAGTAGTTGCTGGCTGCATGGATCTGAAATAGTCTCTAGATATCTAATGACTTCTAATACTTTTTTAAAAATGCATATTTTTAGCTTTTTTTAGAAGAAAAATAAAAGGAATAAAAAAATTTTAGAAAAAAATTTGCGTCTTTATAAAGCTTGGTGCTTTGCCTGTGATTGCTTTCTTTTTCTGCTTTGTTATTAAACATTTTTCCCTAACTGCTTCTTAACTCAACTTTCAAACTTTATGTTTAATGTCTCCTTTACAACCATTTTCTTAAGCACCTGATGCCATTAATTTCTGAGGCTGTTACAAGTTCTGGAATAGAATGGAAAGCAAGTTGCTTATTGGTTCTTCCCATTGCTGACTTAGAGCTCAGCTTTTCTTGGATCTTCCAAGTCAATGGCTACATGTCCATCTGCTTTCCAACTTTTAAACTAATGTTGTTCCTATTTCCTTTCATCTTGCCTTTGACTTTGTGGGTTCATGCCTTTAAAAAACCCCTTTACTATTGTATTAAACTTTCGACAAAGAGTGGATTCAAATGTAGTGTTCAATCTGCCATTGCCATTTTTTACTGGAAGTCGCTTTATCAAAAGTGTCTTTCTGTAATGTACTGAGAGCTAGTTTCAATAGGATTCAATTATTTCACTGTGAAACTTTAAAAGCTACATTACATTCTATTGTGGGAATATATGATCATTTATTTAATAACTTTATTTTGGCTCATTTCCAAAATGTTAGTTCTGGAAGCAATGCTGTGATGAACATCTGTGTAGAAATGTTGTACAATTCCATAAGTATTTCGCTAGAACAAATTCCTAGAATTGATCTTATTCAATCAAAAGGTACATACATATATTAAGACTTCTGATATCCATTGATAAATAACTCAGCAGAGAGGTTTTGTTAATGTCGTGTCTACCAGTTGGATATGAAAGTGTTCTTTTCCAAACACACTCATTAACTTTGCACAATTAAAAAATTCCCTTATGCTTTTATTTTTTACTTTTCAAGCCAGAATTAGATTCAACACAACGGATTTTACTATAACACAATTTTTAGGAGGAATGGCTTAAAATCCATTATTCTAAAGCTGGGTACATTATATTTGGCAGAAGTCTCTACAATTTAATCAATTTATATTAAAAATAAATAAAACACTAAATACAGCAAATCATTTGGTTTGCTTGTTAAGAAGTATATTTTCTTGTTAATTCTTCCTAGAATTTCAACAGGAAATTTTCTCACCTAAGTAGATATTTACTGAAGAAAATGTGAGACTTATTTTCTATGGTGTTAGCAGAAAATTTATTAATCCTACTTGGATAATCTTGTGGGCTACTCACTGTAGAACAGAGTTTTGAGAATTTGATCAATTATTTCTTCATGGCTGGAACAGACCTAAGACTCTTTTTAAATTATTTATTTATTATTTCTTTTTAGAGACTGGGTCTTGCTCTGTCACCCAGGTTGGAGTGGAGTAGTGTGATCATTGATTACTGCAACCTTGTACTCCTGGGCTCAAGTGATCCTCCAGCCTAAGCCTGCCAAGTAGCTAGGATTGCAGGCACATGCCGTCATGCCTGGCTAACTTTTTGATTTCTGTAGAGACAAGGTCTTGCTATATTGCTCAGTCTGGTCTCCAGCTCTTGGCCTCAAGTGATCCTCCTGCCTCAGCCTCCCAAAGCCCTGGGATTATAGACGTTGAGCCACCGCACCTGGCCAGGACCCTTTTTGTGTACTGTATTTGTTAATTTGGGGGGAATATCTTGGTCTTGCCTGAGGGCATTCCTTTGGCCATTTCAGTGATGATATAGAAAGACCACACATTCAAGAGGGAGTCATAGTTAAATGCCCCATTTTAAATCAAGTAATGTCATTCAGCCTTATCTATTTATTCTGTCTTTAAACAACATGCATTTGATCTTAACATTAGTAACTATGCCAAGTCAACTTTTCTCTGTTCACATTAGTTAAAATTTTAGAGACCAGTAGAAACTATGAAAGATTGTTTGAATAGTAAGCAATTCATCCACCCTCATGAACTGTGATTTTCAAATAACTTTGAACCCGTTCTTTACATGAAATTTTTAAGTCCTATTTGGTTGACTTCCCCTTACTTCTGATAAGGTGAGCAATTTCCATCAGGGAAGTGCCAAGAACACTTTGCTGGCCCTCTGAAAGACAGTCATGTAATTGATTGTCTCCCTTTTATGGCTGCCAAAGTGGAGCCAAATTTCGTAACTGTATGTCTGCATCCCAACTTTCTGTCTAGTGTAATCCATGTATTTACTTTTTCTATAGTGATGATTAATTTATAGTCATATTTTTTCTCTTAAAAATAAAAATACATTTTGTCAGTTTATAACTCGTTACAGAACAGGTTGAGAAACAGAAAAAATATTTTGAAAAATGTCATGGTCAGTAGGGAACCAGTGAAGATTTCTTAAAAAATTATTAATTGATAATATCTTTACTTTAGAAAGATAATACCAGTATCTCTGTGCAAATAGATTATAGAGCGATCACACTGGAGACAGAATGGCAGATCAAAGACATTAGTAAAGCCACTGGCTTCTAGGAGCTCACAGCCAAGAAGGGAAACACAGCTTCACATGTCAGACAGGATACAGTCAGGAAACCAGAAACCATTCTAAGTATTTCTAACAGAGGGGATTCAGTGAAGAAAGTTATTTACATGGGTGTTAGAAGAGCTGGAAAGCCAAACATGAAACGGTAAGGCAACCTACAGTTTAGCAACAATAGGAAGCACTACCACTGCTACAAAGGGAGAGACGCAGGAAGGAGGTGATGTGACAGAACCTACAGTTGCAGCAGTTTAATGGAGCTGCACCCATGGTGAGGGCTGTCTGAAAGGTGCTTAGCCATGCAGGGAGGGAGAAGCCATCCAACTAACTGTGTGAACACAGAGAAGATGCACGGCTGTGGAGGGCTTGCCACCCTTTCCTGAGGCAGAGGGAGCAATGCCCTGGCCTCTCCCCTCTCCCACACTCCAGTCATTCTCCAGTGTCTTCCACTGGCTGAGCCTACCTGGAAGCCAGTGGAAGAGAGAGTTGGGGGCGATGCAGTGTCCCTGCTTGGCAGGGCAGAGCTGGGGAAGGACAGAGTATCAGTCTGAGCTTCAAGCAGGCGAGTGATGGATACTGCATGTAGAGGGATGTGAGTGTGCCAGAAAATAAGGGTGAGCAGTTGATGATGGAGCTAGAGGGAAAGACCCATTTCTGCTGGGGTGAGAGTACAGCTGACAAAGGCCCACAAAGAACAACCTCTTTACTGATAAATGAGGGCTGATTTGGGAACAAAGAGAACAAAGTTGATTATTACTATACCTGCCACCAAATTTTAAGGAAGTTGGTTATCTAACCAGGATTTTAAAGAAGATTGGGAGTTTAAATCAAATTTTGAAAGAAATTTTTAGTCTCTAATAAATTTATGCATGAAGAAAAACATTTGGAAGTTGATTTCTTTAACATATAGATTTGTAAATATTTAAAAGAGAAATGATTTTTGGAAGTGGCTTTTAAGGGCTCCAAAGAGAGGGACCATGAGCTATACACTGCATGGGACTCATCATGATCTCAAGGAAAGTTGAATTGGTCTTCATGTAGTTTGAAAAGCCATTGAGCAATTAGAGGGGCATTTTTAATGCCCAGCATTCCCACAAATAACATGAAACTAAATTTATTGCTAGCAACAGACCTAGACTACCAACCATGATTTTAGCTTATACCTTAGTCATACTTATCCCCATATTTAAATACCAAATTTCTTCTTGAATTTGACAAGCTGGTCTTTGGCTGCTAATGTGTGCTTCTTTGGCTTCTTTGTTTAGGTGTATTTTTTGTGTGATTTTTTTTTTTTTTGTTGGACAGAGTCTTGCTATGTCACCAGGCTGGAGTGCAAGGGCACGATCTCAGCTCACTTCAACCTCAGCCTCCCAGGTTCATGCAATTCTCCCGCCTCAGCCTCCCAAGTAGCTGGGATTACAGGCACATGCCACCATGCCCAGCTAATTTTTGTATTTTTAGTAGAGACGGGGTTTCACCATGTTGGATAGGATGGTCTCAATCTCCTGACCTCATGATCTGCCTGCCTTGGCCTCCTAAACTGCTGGGATTACAGGCATGAGCCACTGTGCCCAGCCTGCTTGATTTTTAATACTGGAATATAGCTAACCCATTTTCTAAATACAGAGAGCATGAAAATTATTCTTTTCTTGACCATTTGTGCTGAGTGAACTCATTGTATATATGACTCCCTTGAAGACCTGGCTATAATTTTTTATGTTTCTCTACCTATAAAGAGAATAATTGCACTGATTTTTTAGATCTTGATGTATATTATGTTCTTTTCTTTTTCAAGTATTTTACCCTCCATGACCCTGGTCTATACAAAAGCTCAACATTTTATTTTGCAGACCAGATCTTCTAGGATGCTTAAGGATTCCATTTATCCCTGGGCTTTTAACATTAAAAATTTAAACCCCATTTATAAGATTTTTAGGCAACTGGTCTGGGCAACGATAATACCATCATCCCGATATAACATATAATTCTAAAAGTTTCAGATCTGATAGAACATAAGGGTGTTGCAGAAGATTCATTTGCTGAGGCTTATTCTAGCTCTACTCTGGATTAGTGACCATAGAAACCCACTGGGCCCCTCAGTTAAAAATGCCATTATGTACAGATAAGAGCCTTTTGTATCTGGAAGAATTCTTCAAGTTTATATGGTCTAATTAGTGGGGTGCTACTATCTTCATATGTTTGGCAGAAAATATAACTTCTTTGATATGTTTTTTACTGATACAGTTTCAGCAGTGTTTTAGAGTATCATCCATCTCTCTTGTTTTCTTGTCACAATTTACATAAAATGTCATGGAGTATAGCCTGGTTTGGTGCATTAACCACTCTAAGAATGACTACTTTTCTGTATATCTAAAAATCACATCTGAAATGTAATTATAACATTCTAAGCCTTATTTAGTCTTTTGTCTTGAAGCCAGAATAAATAACTTTTTATAGTATTTGAATTCTGAATGTCAGCTTGTATAAATTCATAATTTTTCGATTGGGAATTTGATCAGTATGAATTACAGGGGTGGTAGTGGGATAGAAAGAGTCTAAAATCTCATGAAGCTAGTTAGAGCTCTACTAGATGGATTTAATTCACTACAGAGGCTAAGCAGGGCCAGCTGCTCAACCTTCCCTGGTGATCAGCAACAGAACTGTTTTGATAGTAGTCACTGCTTTAATAGACTAGCTTTGGGTCTTTCCGTCTCTCTCAATCTTTCTCTCTCCATGTTTCTCTTCTTTCTTTTCTGATAGGGGTTGTGTATAAGTTCAGGCTAATACTGACTGTTAGTATGGATTTTAAATTTCATAGACCTTCTAAAAAGAAGGTTTTTTGTTTGTTTGTTTTGAGACAGGGTCTTGCTCTGCTGCCCAAGTGGAGTGCAGTGGTGCAATTACAACTCACTGCAGCCTTGACCTCCCGGCAATCCTCCCACCTCAGCCTCCTGAGTAGCTGAGACCACAGGCACATGCCACCATGCCTGGCTTTTTTTTTTTTTTTTTAAATTTTTGTAGAGATGAGGCCTCCCTGTGTTGCCCAGGTAGGTTTTGAACTCGTGGGCTTAAACAGTCCTCCCTCCTCAGCCTCCTAAAGTGCTGGGATTATAAGTGTGAGCCTCTGCTTCCAGCTCTAAAAATAATTTTGACATGATGACCATTGTGCTATTCTTTGCTAGATACAAGCGAACATTTTACAGACCTGAAAGTATTAACACAGTTTTCAAAACAAACTAATTTTATAACCCAATCTAGGTTCAGCTCCACAGAAATTAAGCTCTCTGATAATATTTTTGATACAAGAATTCAATTAGTGTATCTGGATCTGATTGATAAGATAGTGGGGCAGTTGTAAGAAGTAGATATTATTATTATCTCATCGTTTTATAGAAGAAAAAAATGAGGTTTTGAGAAAAATATTTGCCCATGATAGTCACAGAGAGTATCTCCCAAGGTCACTTAAAACTTTCAGAGAGACAGTAAGCGAAGGAATGGTCTAAACTCAGTTCTACTGACTCTGAAGCCTAGGAACTTGAATGGCTATTCTATGAGCCTCCTATATGTGAGGGAGTTAGACCCTGTTTTAAGAAACTGAACTCCCTTCTAGCAAATTTCAAGTATAAAGACGAAGAAAAAAAGGAAGAAATAGAATACTCCTCATGTAACCATCTCTCTCTTCTTTTGGGGGGGCAAGAATTGTGCCAACTTTATGATCGTGCCCATTCTCTTAGGGTCCCAGAGCTGCATGCGACTCTCCACTTCCACCCTACTCTCTTCTTAAAGCACAGGATTTTGGGCTCTTCCCTTCCGGACTGGCTGTATTTTCATTCTCCACCCTCCTTTCCTACCTGTCCTTTATCTTCTGTGGTTACAGCTCTTCTCTTGATCATCTTATTGGACTTTTAACATCTTGATGGAAAAAGAAAGTTTGCAACAAATGAATTTAGATGTAATGTCCATCTACTCATACTGAAATATTTTGTTTACCTTCATGTAGTGTTTTTTTTGAGGGCTGTGATTATATGTTCTCACATTTTATCATAACTACAAAAGAAAAGAACAACGAAACAATCATAGCAGCAGGAGTTTTGAGTTTTGTGTCCCAGAACATTAGTTTTCTGTTTCTGGCATAGTTGGACACAGGAGTGAAATCTGGGAAGAATGGGAGGAAACGCAAATAAGTCTTTCATGTAGGACTTGCTTTATTTCTCAGGCATCTTGCTGTAGTGCCTGTGAAGAACATGAGCTTTTTAAAAATTTTTCTTAGCTTTTATTTTAGTTTTAGAAGTAACAATGTCTTGGTTTTGAAAATGCAATAATAATGCTGGGCGCGGTGGCTGCCACCTGTAATCCCAGCACTTTGGGAGGCCAAGGCAGGCAGATCACCTGAGGTCGGGAGTTCAAAACCAGCCTGACCAACATGGAGAAACCCCGTCTCTACTAAAAACACAAAATTAGCCGGGCGTGGTGGCACATGCCTGTAATCCCAGCTACTCAAGAGGCTGAGGCAGGAGAATCGCTTGAACCTGGGAGGCAGAGGTTGCCCTGAGCCGAGATGGCGACATTGCACTCCAGCCTAGGCAACAGAAGCGAAACTCTGTCTTAAAAAAAAATCCAATAATGTTAAAGGGTTATAATAAAAGTTAACTCTCTCGCTATCCTTTAGCCCCAGTTGTTCTTTGATAGTTACCTCCACGTCTCTAAATAATATGCTTTTATCGCCATTTCTTGACTTGTAAATTTTGAAATCGATTAACTTCCTGCTGTGATAGTGTCAAAAATCAAATCAAATCAAATTAGAAGAATTTTTAAAGTTTATTGTTATACAAAAAGAGAAAGTACAGATCATGATGAGGGAGACTTCAATCCAAGTGGTAGGAAGATGGCCTTCCAGTAGTTCCAGCTCAGTTTATGGAGCATAAAGGAGGAAGTATCTTGACCCTTTTTGTGATTGGCTGTTATGCATTAACATTCTTTTTAAGGCAAGCAGAGCCGTTTAAGCTGATTTTTCTATAGTTGATTGGTTTAATTTCACTGAATCATGCTGACAAGGACATAAAGCTTATGTTTTGTGTTTCATTTACGATTAGAGCTAGCATTTTGGGGAAATTAGGATGACTTCAGTTTTGGTGGTGTGGTTATTGGGCTGTTGGCCTTGAATTATGTCTAAACTGTGGCCTTCACTTTTATTTTTCTTTAACAATAGGAAGAATGTAGATTTCTTCCATCATGCTCTACCTTTCCAGTAATAAAATATCTTTCGTGATGTCAATTATGTTTATAACATGAAGAATATGTACGTATTCATTATACAACCATATCTTGACAGTAATATTTCCTTCTTTAAAGAGCATTCTACTCTTTTTGCTTTTTTGTACTTTAGCATCTCGCATTTTTAGGATGTCCCAATCCTTAAGCGGTCTGTGAGCTGGGGTCTTACAAGGTAATTTGGCTAATGCTTTAGGCTACTATCAGTTACCACCCCTGTGCCCTGTTTCCATCTTTCAGGAACTTGTGGGTATTTCTCATCTGCCAAAGGTCCCTCTCTTACTGTCTTTGTTGGTTTATGGTGTTTTGTTTCACTACTGAATTTTAATTAGATCTGCAAGGAGAGAAAATAAACACAAGTGGTTAATCTACATTCTTAATTTGGGAGTCTCAGGTTAGAATCAGGGGAGTAAGATTTTCAGAGGTGGGCTTTAGAAAGAGCTCTGCACTGTGTAGAAAAGATCCTGGAGGGCGTAAGTCTGGAAGCAGGGAGTCATCCAGGAGGGAAAGACGGGATTTTCTGCCTGATTGAGTGGCTTTGACATCAGGGGATGCAAAGTCATAGAACTGTGTCGTACCCATTTGGCCTGTCACTGGCCTTGTGGCCATGGTTAAGCTACTTTATTTTTCTAAGCCCCAGTTTTCTTATCTATAGTTCTACAATTCCCATAACTCATTTTTAGTACATATAAAAATACAAAAATCTAATTTAAAACAAGTGGTAAAGAAAGAAAAAGAATCATACGAAATAAAAAGAGCCTAGTCTCTTTTATCCTGCCCACTCTCTTTGAATACATCTTTTTATATTTTCTCAGAGTAACAGCACAACTTAGTTTGGATACCTCTCAGCCAAAAGACTTCTAGAAGCAGTGTCTTCTAGAACTGGCCTTCTAGTGTTGGAGTCACTATACTTATGGCCCTGCTTTGGCAGTTGAGTTGAGTCTAAAGCTTATGTTATGAAGAGGTTCCTTTCCTGGGAACATCTTGAGGTGGGAGGAGGAGTTCACATGAGAATAGTGAAGCTAATTTGCTTATACTGGGCTTAAACCTTTGGCATTACCATTAACCACACTGTGAAAAGACATTATGTTATCCCAGGATGGGGAAAACAAGCAAAAAGACTTTGAGAGATGTCCAAATTAATCTTTAAAATGCATTTTATGACTAAGAAACATTTTAATCTTGGACTCAGTACAAAATTTCAAAACTTAAACTCAATGAGCCATAATAGGACTAATCATAAAATTCTTAACGGTAACAGCCTTTAATTATTGCAAGCTGTAGCAATGCCTTGTAATGCTAACACAGATGATATGCTACCACACTCTTTTCAAAGGGTAGAACTATTTCAAGTACCCTACAAAATAATTACACTTCAAAGTGCTCCCTAGGCTTGGGGCCAAAAAAGAAAAAAAGCAAAAGGGAGAAAGTAAAACCATACAAAGACAGAAAGCTTTCACCTCTGTAGGATTTTACCTCAATTTATTGACATGATATGATACTTGTAATTGGAATTATAACCGAATTCCATTATTTCAGATCTGAGGAACTAAAATTCATAGACTTCTTCATGTTAAAACTGAGAGTAATTTGTTCAAAATATCCTGGTGAGAAGAAAATTGCCTTATGTCTTTGAGGGGTCGTAATGGTTTTCACAGTGTCTCCAATAAACCCATTGCAGGACATAACAGATAATTGAAAACAAAAGCTGAATATATTAAGTCTGTTAGTATCAAGGTTAAAGTAGTGGAATAAAGTATTCAGGTTAAGTGATGCTATTAACGCAGTGCCTTCTACATGTGGTCCATCTAACACATTAATACTTAATATGGCACTTACGCTTTTCATAGAAAGCTTCTACTCTCACTGGTAATTTGAATATTTTTTGGAAGGTAGAAAATTTTTTTCACAATGAACATTTTTTCCTAAAAACATTTTAACTGTAGGTTAATTAAGCAACTGTGGCATGATCAAAGAGGACCAAAGCTAACCTGAGGGCTAAATCATCATGACTGCCAGACCCATGAATTTATTGTCTTATCTTGTAAAATGAAAACATATTTATAGTATCTATGTCAATAACACATAGGCTGATGAAAGCAACTGTATTGAACTCCTGAATGGCATTAAGCTGTATTTTTCACAAAATCTTGAGGGGAAACTTTTTTTTCTTATTTTTTCAGTTATTTAAAAAGAATACTCTCCCCCGTCTCCATTTTTCCCTTGTTTTGCATCCTATATTTGTCCACTGCACTTTTTGTTCATGTTCTTTCCTCCTATTATTTCTCTTCCCTCTTTATTTCCTCCCTCTCTCCTGCTTTCCTTCCCCATTTTATTTTTGCAGCTTTCTTCTAAGCAACAGAAAGACAGAGGCAGTGAATTATATGCTTATTCAAAGTGTTGAAATCATAGAATCTTCAGTATTTACATAAAATCAAAGCCATGAGAAGACCCTGTTTCTACTTTAAGTTTTTTCATCCCTACCTTGAGTTTATCTCCAGTGATATCCATTAATATCACTGGATAAAATAATATTATTTGAATAAATCAATATTATGATTTAACTCTCTTACTCAGGTCTTTATTGTCTCCAATCCAAACTATATGCAGCCATGAAGGTTTTTTGGGCATGAAAATGGGACCGTCTTCTGCCTCAGAAATCTCTGTGGCTTCCCTGCAACCACAGCAATGCCATCACCCTTGGTGTATTAGGCTCATCACAATATGATTTCTGCCAGAGGTTCCAGTCGCTTCTGCCTCCCTCCCCTAATGGCAGCATTCCCCTCCCAGACTTTAGACTTTACTTCTGCTTTTCTCTCAGCTGTCTCGTTCTTTCTTTCACTTATCTGACTCCTTAGCAGTCTTTAAATTTCAATCCAAATTAGACATTTCCATGGTAAATATCCCTGATGCCTCCCTTCTCAGGCAGATTGAAGCATATTTTTTTCCTGGGCTCCCACTTTAATTTGTGAGTACCCACCCATTAATGTATATGTTAATTCCATGTATGTTTGCATGCCTTCACACACAAGACACAGAATTCTAGATTCCTTGAAGGCAGACTGTAATTCAGACTCAGGTCTTTCTGACTTCAAAGGCCACTATGTTTTGTGTCATATTGGATGTGAAAGGTTGATGTCAATGGAGAAGCTGAAGGTGCCACTGAGATCTCAAATTTAACTGATTGGAAAGATGGTGATATCATGGATGGAGAGAGGAAGCTGAAGGAGTAGGTTATGGGTGGTAACATTAAATACCCACAGTGGATGATTTGAATAAAAAGAGAAATTGGGTGAAGAATGGTTTGCTGAGAAAGGCCAATGTTAAAGGCATGATGACAGGAGCTCAAAGAAGCAGTCAGAAGGGACAAAAGCAAGGATAGAAGCCAAAATAGACACATTTTTAAGGAGAAAGGAGTTAGCATGGTAAATGCTTTAATAAGTCCATTAAGTTTCCGGACTAAAAATAGACCATTGTACATTGAGTTTGATAAATAGAAAATCATTTCAAAGAAATTTCAGAATCTGGGGTGGGATAAATCAAATTGTAATAAATTCTAGAGGGAGATGAAGTTGGAGAAGTATAGATTTGTGTGCCATTTATGAAGTTTGGACTTGAAAGTGGGCAAGGAAGAGAGGGTGGTATAGTTGCTGTAGGACCTATCTTAACTTGAAGGGAGAAAGAAGCATATGTGAAGGAATTTTTAACATACTTGTAGGTTTAAAGGAGGCAGCTGGTGGGGATGAAGGATTTGAAAGTACAGAAAATATGAAATATAATTGATGGGACTAATGTGTACAAGAGAAAGGGGACAGAATGCAGAGGACAGATGGACAGCTTAGCCTGGGTGAACAGACTTTTCTCTAGATGGGTGAATGGATGGATGGATGGATGGGATATTGACTGAAGAGGCAGTTATATGTGGCAAAGAACAGGGAGAGATTGGATAACTTTATAACCCATGATCTTGATTTTTCTTTTGTTAAATGAGACAAACTCTGTGAATTGAAAAGATTTTATAAGTGTTTGCTTTCTCTCTCTTGTCTTTTGGATTTTATGATGTTGGGGTGGGCATCACCTGCTTTAGTCCAACTTATGAATCTATCAGCTGCAATTCATATTAGTCTCAGATGAGCAATAATCTTCTGTTGCTCATTATGGAAAAGCAATTAAGCAGTACTAATGGACTGTACAGGCATTTACCTTTAATTTTGATATCTGAAGGTTTTAAAAAATGCTTATGCAGGAAAATAATTTTTTCTTTTCTTGTTAGGATGACTGGTTTGAGTATTTAATGCAATTAAAAGCAAACAAGCTTTGAAGTGTGTAGCTTTGCTTACTGGGTTGATATAATTGCACAGGGTGAAGTTGGAGATGTACATATAATGCTTGAAAAGAATTGGGGGGCCTTGAAAGATTAGTTTTGGTAAAAATAAAATGTTACACTCCTAGGACCAAAACACCCAAAGCAGCGTAGGGGGCCTACCTGAGGGACAGAAAGTTAGCATCTTCATCTTCTTTTCTCAAATGTTCAGGTAGTATAACTTGGGGGTAGGCCATATTTTAATTCATCCATATTTTCCAGACAAACACATTTAATTCTGTATGATTGCCTGGGCATAGTTATCAATATTCCCCCCAAATCTTCACTATGTTTAATTCATGAAATCTTTGTTTTTATGAGCACAAATGCCTTCAACTATTAAGTACAGTCTAAATATTTGATAGGTTAATGAAAAGGTTTTGAGTATTTAATTTTTAAAAATGGATTTTTTTCAATATAAGTTGAAACTCTCAATATAAAGAGGCCTCGGGGATTGGCTTTTTTTGGCAAAATAATAATTGCTACCAGTTACAGAGTCCCTCGCACATGCTAAAAGCATTGCACACATTATCTTATTTATTTGAACAGCCACCATCTAATCTGATTATTTGTAAGTTTGCATGTTGTGTATTGACTCTTAAATTCCTCTGTAATAAGAGAATTAGCATGTTTTTTTAAAAAAATTCTTCTTCTCAACCTTATTCTCAACCTATCACATGGTTAAGCCAGAAAAAGAAACTAAATAATTGCTGTCTAAATAAAGCAATAATTGAAATGAAACAGTTTTTCTTCACAGGGACTGGCTTAGAAAGTGATTAATGCAAGGTAGTTTAAAAGTGCTAAATAGCCATTAATAAAATGCTTGTTGAATAAATTCATTTAACATTGTGAATACTACACATAAGATTTTTTAATGTTCCACATAGCCTGGAATTATTTGGCTCATTTTTCATGCTGCTTATGAGATTCTGATTTCCTCAAGTTGTTTGACAGCCATAGTGTAAATTCGTAATTTTGTGTATTTTCTTTGAACAGAGGAGAATACCACTCACACAGTATTTACTGAGTACCTTTAAAGTATTTGCAGAGTTCTGAGATAGACTCGGAAGGGAAGAAGCTGGGAGTGTGGGTCACCAAGGGTTGGGTAGGAAGGATGCAAAATCAGTATGTTATATTTCCTGCTGGTGGAGTTCGCACACTGTTGTAGGGGAGTAAGGAATAATACAAATTACTATGACACATTTACCAAATGCCAAGTAAAACTTATGAATGAAAGTGCTGAAAAAAACTGCCATTTTTATATGATCCTATATTTAAAATTTAAAATCGATTTTATATTTTATTTCTGTGGGATACAATGAAGCTTGAGGAAAAGTAGAAATGTATCTCTTCCTCCATTTCCCTTCTTCTGCTCCCCAGAAATGCACCAGAAAGAAGGGCTATTTTCCAGGATGAAATCTCTCTGGCCTATCAGTTCTAGAACGCCTATTCAAATTTACCCTCCTATTTTCTATTACATCTGGAAGTTGCTAAGTGTTTCACAAACTAAACAACGAGCCAATTAGCAATTAAGCATTAATGACTCACTGCGGTAGCTCTTAGAGCTAATATATGTACAAATTTATGGGAACTTTTCTAAATCAAAATATTGGATATGGTGGTAGTAATTACTGTCCACAGGGTGAATCTATGGGGAAATATTTTGGAGCTAGATTAGGTTTTGAGTCTTTTGTGTTAAAAACTCTTTATAGTCTTAGATTTCATCCTTCCGGCAAGACAGTTTCACACAAGCTGGCAAAATGCGCAAGACTCCTAGATCAGATATAAAAGGCAAGGTTATATGATAGATCTTATAGTAATGCTCACAGGAGTAGCAGTTGCCAGAGTATCATCATTTTCTTTTGCCACTTCCCACAGCCCAGTTCCCACAGGATGATGCAAGAATGACCTGGTGATACCTGCACACTAATAGGCTGTGCATCAGGAGAGGTATGTTGAGCTTAGGGAGCCCAAATCTTTTATGATGGTCTCAAGATAATCTGCCCAAACTTTGTCCTAGAGGGAGACATTCTGTTTATGATACTGGATGATAGGCAAACCTGCCCTTTGCTCTGCAGGAAGACACCATCTCTATCTTCCAAGCTGTTCACTACATAAATATCCTTGCAAGGTAGTCATAACAGAAGAGCAATTAGTGCCTCTGTGTGGAAGACATGCAGAAATGCACAACACCCATGGAAAATTGTCTCCTGACACTGTATTATGAGTTGTTTTTCAGCAAGTACCTCCTTTTACAAGCCAAGCAATGTTTTAGGTGCTCTAGGGTACACTTATCAACATCCTCATTTATTCCTCAGATGATGCTATGAAAGAGATTGTATTATTTCTATTTTACAGATAAGGGGCCTAAGACTTAGAGAAATAAAGTTACTTGCTAAAACACAATGAGTGTCATTGTTGGAATTTAAGACCCAGATTTCTCTGACTCCCACATTACTGCCCTCTTCACTTCAAAGATCAACCTACCTTTCTATACAGGGGGCGTTGACAACTATAAGGACCCCATTGGAACATAAATCTAACTTAAAGGACTTTCTGCAGAAGGTGATTATATGTAGCAATTCATTAAATGAATGAATAATACCCCTCTTTGTGTTTATGCTCCACTGACTCAATTCATTTAAAAGGAGAGATGGGATTAGTAAAGAAAAAGAAAACGAAAACAGACTCAATTAGGCTCAATTAAAGAACCTCTGACTTAAGTCTCCAGTTTTCTTCATATTTTACCTGTTTAGCTGCCAGATAAATTCCATTATTGAATTTGATAATGTTTCTTTAAAAAATTTAAAAGGGTACTTTTCCTTTAAAACATTTTAAAAGGATACTTTTCCCCTTTTTTACTATAAAGGAAGTGGCTTTTCCTAATTCCCTACAGTTTTTCTTCTAGAGGTTTTCCTGAATGTGTGAGTGCCAAGTATAGCAATTTTTGCCTACGGCATCAGACGCTGTTTTTTTAGAGAGGAAAGGTTCAATAATAAAATCAAGTAAGATGGCTGATTCTGGCCAGAATTCTTCAAAAGAAAGGTAGCTCTCTAGTAAATAAATATAAATTCTTTTCTTTTCTTTTCTTTTTTTTTGAGATAGGGCTTCACTCCTGTTACCCAAACTGAAGTGCAATGGCACAATCTTGGCTCGCTGCAAATTCCATCTCCCAGGCTCAAGTGATTCTCCTGCCTCAGCCTCCCAAGTAGCTGGGATCACAGGCACACACCAGTGCCTCCAGTTGATTTTTTTGTATTTATTTTGTAGAGATGGGGTTTCGCCATGTTGCCCAGGCTGGTCTCGAACTCCTGAGCTCAAGTGATCCGCCTGCCTTGGCCTTCCAAAGTGTTGGGATTACAGGCGTGAGCCACCATGCCTGGGCTAGTAAATATTTTCTGATCTTCACTTGGTTCAATACTTTGACTCTTTGGGACAGTTAATTGCCATCAAGAAGTTGGTAGTAAGGATAGTCTTGACTTACTAACCACTAAAATATGGTCTGTGTTCTTGACCACCAAGGTGTGTTGAAAGTTACTTATGAACAGCTCTACTGTCCCACTTTATGTCCCACTGTTTGTGTGCATGTTTCTAAGCACCATTCCCAGGACATGCTCTGTGTGGTTCTCTTCCTATGGTATAACATTTAGGCTGCTCTTTTTGCCTCTAATGCTCTCCTTCCATATTATTTCATGATCTTCAAGTTTCATCCCAAGAAAGAAGAGATGCCTGATCTTTCCCACAGATTGTAATACTTTCCTAAGGTGAACTGCCTTAGACTCTAGTTTTCCTTTTCATGGATCATCTTGATTGTATATCTGCTTTATCCACACAGACATAATATGAACTTCTTTTGGCAGTAATGGGTGTCTTACTTATCTTTGTATATTGCATAAATATTATTTGACATCTGATATGGTTAGGCTTTGTGTTCCCACCCAAATCTCATCTTGAATTGTAATCCTCATAATCCCCATAATTCCCACGTGTCAAGAGAGACCGGGTAAAGGTAATTGAATCATAGCGGGTGGTTTCTCCCATGCTGTTCTCATGATAGTGAGTTCTCATGAGATCTGATGGGTTTTTTTTTGTTTTTTTTACTATACTTTAGGGTTTAGGGTACATGTGCACAGTGTGCAGGTTTGTTACATATGTATCCATGTGCCATGTTGATTTCCTGCACCCATTAACTCATCATTTAGCATTAGGTGTATCTCCTAATGCTGTCCCTCCCCCCTCCCCCAACCCCACAACAGTCCCCGGAGTGTGATGTTCCCCTTCCTGTGTCCGTGAGTTCTCATTGTTCAATTCCCACCTATGAGTGAGAACATGCAGTGTTTGGTTTTTTGTCCTTGCGATAGTTTACTGAGAATGATGTTTTCCAGTTTCATCCATGTCCCTACAAAGGACATGAACTCATCATTTTTTATGGCTGCATAGTGGTTTTATAAGGGGCTGTTTCCCCTTCACTCAGCACTTCTCATTCCTGCTGCCTTGTAAAGTAGGTGCCTTGCTTCCTCTTCACCATCTACCACTGTAAGTTTCCTGAGGCCTCCCTAGCAATGCTGAAGTGTGAAACAATTAAACCTCTTTTCCTTATGAATTACCTAGTCTCAGGCAGTTCTTTATAAGGGTTTGAAAACAGACTCATACAACATCCTATAACTTTGAGGAGGCCTGAGGATACACTTCAGAGCAACTGGCAAAGAGGACACATGGAATGCAATGTGAGGAAGGCACTGCAAACAAACATTTCCCTGGTGTGATTAGGTCCCAGCTCCTTCTGCTGTATGCTAAAGGGTGTATGCTTCCACTTCTTGCCAGGCTGGGTGTGCCCATTCTGTTGGTGCCTTGCTTTCTACACTAGATATTTCCTGCTGAGCGTTGAGGGGAGCTCTTTCCTGTGTCTTGACTTACCTAAAACATTCTGGATCTGCCCTAGCATTGCTTGTTCTGAGGTCTCAATATATGATATACAAGGAAAAAAAATTCTGATCCCAGTGTTGTCACTTTTTTTGTAAAAACAAACAAAATAATATTCTCTTAATAATTAGTAACAGTAACTAGTATTGTGAGCAGATAGCTTTCCATCATCTTCTTTCTTTTTTTTTTTTTTTTTTTTTTTGAGACAGAGTCTCGCTCTGTCGCCCAGGCTGGAGTGCAGTGGCACAATCTTGGCTCACTGCAAGCTCCGCCTCCCGGGTTCACGCCATTCTCCTGCCTCAGCCTCTCCGAGTAGCTGGGACTACAGGCGCCCGCCACCACGCCCGGCTAATTTTTTTGTATTTTTAGTAGAGACAGGGTTTCATCGTGGTCTCGATCTCCTGACCTCATGATCCGCCCGCCTCGGCCTCCCAAAGTGCTGGGATTACAAGTGTGAGCCACCGTGCCTGGCCTCTTCTTTCTACTTAAGGCTGAGTACAGGTTACACTTCAGTTCTCCAGATGCCATGGTCTCTATGTGACGTCAAATGAGTAAAAATTAATTGGAATGTGTGTTTACATTGGCATAAATATAAGATTTCCATGATGTTCCTTTTCCTGCTGCTTGTTTATATGTATTCATATATTTATGTATATATAAATGTAGGTTTATATATATCTGTGACATTATATATATACATATGTATGTAGATACAGATATATACACAATACACCTCAGTTCTACAATGCATATTTTATACATTAAAATGTTTTCTGACACTAGTGTACTTCTTATATTGATTTGTATATTTAATGTAGCATTTCTTCTTCTGCAAAGCTATATTGTAAAAAGCTGATGGATCATGCATTTTACAATTGATAGCATCTTAGGAACAACTAAATATATTATTTATATGAGGGAAAGGCTAGTTGAAAGAAAATCACCATAGTTTATAATGGGAACAAAGTCCTTTTACCAGAGTTAAGCACAAAAATATGATTGCTCTGCCCTTAGATTTCTGAATAGAATGAGAGGCAGAGTCAATGTTTGGCTTCAATATAGCATTTACACAAGATGGCAAGTATTCCTGGGGATGCTGTAGTTCCAACAACACAATCTTCTCCAGTCTAACATCACAGTAATCTTTGTTGGCATTAAAGCTATTTCATCTCTGGCAGAGTAACATTCAGTGTATGGATTAGGAGTCTTATCTTACTAAAACCAGCAACATCAGGAATCGATAGATGAATGACTTCTGCAAATGGTACCTGAGGGAGGAGCATACTTTTTTCCTTGAAGTTTCCAGGGATAATCCTAACACTGCAGTTGGCACAAATGATGTGGTGGAAGAAGTGGATTTTTCTGAAATTTTTTTTTTTCAAGCCCAGATTAGGTCCTAGCAGATGAACAATCTAGGTTCAGCTGTGTTTTTTGTTTGTTGTTTTGTTTTAAGCAATGGAAGGAAAATAGCAAAAACAGTTTGTTCCTTTTCTAGGTACAGAAATTGATATAGCACGTAAACTTTACTGGAAGCACCTAAACGAATCCTGCCAAACTGCTTGTAAAGCCTAACTTTATTTTTCATAAACAACTTTATTCACCTCTGATATAAATATAAATATGAATATATGTTTATATTTCATTCACATAAACAGAGATAAAATGTTTTCTTCTGGGGTAACATTCTTTTCTCTTTAAAAATGGTTACTTGCCAAGGAAGAACTTTTCTTTTCTAGGCCTCGGTTTCCCCATATGAAAAATGGTGAACATGATAGTTCCTACATCAAAGGGTTATTATGGAAAATGAATCACATAATGTAATAAGTCACTTAGCCTGATGCTTGACAAAGTAGGATTTCAGTAAATAATAAATAATAAGTCAATAATAGATAATAAATAACAGATAAATAATAATTGTATGTAGACACTTTTCACACTCATACATTTTTAGGTGTATTCACAACTTGTATGTCTATCGTCAGTCAGCAGAATGTGCAGACATGCTCCAGTGAAAGTTGGGCTTTGTTTTTGTTTTCTAGTCCCTGCATCCCCACTCTTGGCAGACATCTTTCCAGATTCTGCCTGTAAGAAGCTTATTTCTTAGTGTCCAGAGATTACAGACATGTTTATGTTTGGTTCTGTGGAAGGCTGGTTTCCACGTGTATTCTCACAGCAAGACGGGTCACCATAGTCGGAGCTTGGCTCACAACAACCACTTTCAACTTCCATTTCATTCTCCAGCCTTTCTCCATCTTGCGATGAGCAGCGGCTGCCACCACTGCCATCTCATGCAGTCATTCTTGGTCTCAAAATGCAGTGAAGCTTCTCTTCTCTGATCTCCCTACATTGAAGCATATTATTCTTGCTCTTGTTGCTGGTGGAAAGTGAATTAAATTGAAGTCTGGAGTGCAGCCGCCTGTACATGAGACTAATTTTTTGCTAAGCAATGTCATCAGCTCACAGCTTACATTTTTCTTCTTGGTTTTATTTGTAATTTGCCTACATATGGCATTAAACAAGCACTGGAAAAAGAGAGAAAAAGGTACAGAAGCTGACAATAAGAAACAGATCATTGACATCCCTCATGCAAATTCCTTTTCTTTTTTTTTTTTTTTTTGAGACGGAGTCTCGCTCTGTCGCCCAGGCTGGAGTGCAGTGGTGCGATCTCGGCTCACTGCAAGCTCCGCCTCCCGGGTTCACGCCATTCTCCTGCCTCAGCCTCTCCGAGTAGCTGGGACTACAGGCACCCGCCACCACGCCCGGCTAATTTTTTTGTATTTTTAGTAGAGACGGGATTTCACCGTGGTCTCGATTTCCTGACCTCGTGATCCGCCCACCTCGGCCTCCCAAAGTGCTGGGATTACAAGCGTGAGCCACCGCGCCCGGCCGCAAATCCCTTTTCTTAATTGTCTCTCTCTCTGAGTGGAAAGTGAACGCAACTCCGTACCAGTGAATGGTTCTCTGCTTTGGCGAAATAATAAAGAGGGAAGCCTTGCTCCTGTTTCTGGGGTAGACACAGGGAGCTTCCTCAAGATACAGAACAATTCCAGGGACAGTTTCTTCTCTCACACATCATAGATGCCACTGGCATGAATGAAAAAGGGTCGCCAGAGACCTAACGTGTATTGACTGCCATTGAAGTTCCAGAGGCTGTGTTAGATATTTACATTCTTAAAAAAAATCAATAATGAATTGATTAGGAGCAATTACTTCAGACTGTTATTGGAAGGCAGGCCTTGAGTGTGAGATGTGCAGTTTCTTGGCATGTTGAACAAAGAACTGAACAAAACACACAAAGTAACAAAGGATGGAAATACAGGAATGAAACAGCAAAAGTAAAGATGTATTGAAGAAAGAAAACACTCCACCTGGTGGGAGCACGCCCAGCGAGTGGCTCAATGGCCCTTGTTACAAAGTTTTCTGGCATTTAAGTACCCCCTTTTGACGTCTCAATTGGCTACTCCTGTGAGTGAAGGATTTAGCCCATGCCAATTACAGGCTGGAGCGGATTGGGGCCCTATGCACATCAAGGGCTGGTCCCCGCTTCCTCCTCCCCTCCCACATCCGAGGCACTTTCCCTTTCCATCTGAGGCATGGTGGGCAGGGAGGGTTGTAGGGGAGTAGTCTTTGATCATTTGTTACTGGGGCGTAGGGAAATAGTTTTTTTTTTTTCTTTTTTGATCCAGCTTTAGGAAGTTAACACAAATTGGCCTTAGGGTCTCTGCCCCCAGACCCAGGTGTTTTTTGATCCAGCTTTAGGAAGTTAGCACAAGTTAGCCTCAGGCTACCTGCCCCCAGCCCCAGGTGTTTTTGTTTTTATTATCTAGCTTCAGGAAATTAGCGGGCATTGGCCTTCAATTCCCTGCCTCCAGACCCTGTTCTCCTGCCTCAAGACCTCTGAGAGAGCTGTAGTGTAATGGAAGGGAGAATTCAACCCTGCAAGTTCGGAGACCATCGCTAGTACTGGTTCAGTCACTAAGGACCTGCAGCGATATTGCAGAATGTCCCTTCACCAACGGTTCCTCTGTTTGTATGGTGAGTGAGTTGAGTTTGTAAATTCTATGCTTAAAGTCACAAGATGGGCAAATTTTGGTGCCATTTTAACTCCTGGTTAACACCAGCATATGTTTATCAGTAACTGTCTTATTTTAATTCTCAATTATTTAGTGATTGCTTATATAGCTGATAAAGCTTGGGGCTTTCTGATTTTTTCCCTTTCCTCCTGCTGCTCACTTTTGGGCCATTTAAGCACTCGTTGATATATTTATCTCAGACTGGAGAAATAACATAGGAACTCAGTGAAGTCCATTGAACTCCTTAGTAATAACTCTGATAAAAAGGACTCAGATGAAAGGGCTAAAACCTTGCGATTCCTGTGAAATTTGGAAATTTATTTAATATTTTGATGAAGTTTGAGAACTTATTTTTCCATTTGTTTTGTATGTACTATTGCAACTTAGAGGCAGGAAATGGCTATAAGGTAAACAAAAGTCTAGTTGGAATTAGGGATGTATAATCTTACATAAATCAAGGGACTTTGCATAGGTAACCTTGACTTCCAAATTCATTTGGTACAGGACTAATAACGAATTCCCATACATGAAGTGCCAGCATGACTTACGATAGCAGATGGAGTATTTTATATATCTACTAGTACAAGCCTTTTCCTGGAAACAGACTAAGTCAAGGCTTTCCCAGTAATGAAAGAAACATTGTCAATATTGTTTGCTTAATTGGCCAAATTGTGTACTTATAAAAAACACACCTTTGGGAGGCCAAGGCAGGAGGATCACCTGAGGGGAGGAGTTTGAGATCAGCCTGCCCGACGTGGTGAAACCCTGTCTCTACTAAAAACACAAAAATTAGCTGGGTGTGGTGGTGTGCACCTGTAGTCCCAGCTGCTTGGGAGGCTGAGGCAGGAGAATTGCTTGAACCTGGGAGGCGGAGGTTGCAGTGAGCCAAGATCGTGCCTTTGCAATCCACCCTTGGTGATAAGAGCCAGACTCCATCTCAAAAAATAAACAAAAAACAAAACAAAAAACCCCCACAAACAAACACCCCTTTGGGGGATAAAAAAGACCTAACATCCTAACATTATTACTGTATGTCTGGCACTTTGCCTAGCTCATTATATACTTCATTTAATTCTCAAAAAAGGGCAGTAACATCTGTGATGCCCAAAACATATTTTATTCCGTTAATGCCAACAAGAAGGCCATTGTTCTTCACCACATTTACTTATTTTTTCCTTTCTTCTACTTGTTTTCCTCTCTCTTTTCCTCTGCTCACATCCTTTCCATGTTCTACTTTCTTGGACTCCTTGGTCCCAGCAGCTGGTAGTCATTCTTTTTCTTCCTTCCCCTTCCATGTGCTTCCTGCTGTGCAGTCTTGGGCCTGCCCCAGGCTCCCGTGGGTGTCCTTTAACTTCCCTGGCAACTTTTGAGATTAAAACTGTTGCAGACTGCTGGCATAAGTCAAGTCACATTTGGCAAAATGTGTGTTATGTATCTGGAAATTGGGTTATACTCATTCTAGGGAAATTAACTGGATAATTGCTCTGGCATAAAGACAGCCTTGTACTATTCTTGTAATGAAATAAATAATTTTAACTACAGTTCTACCTAATACCTCCAGAGTGTAAAAATCCTGGCCCATTCTTACTGTAGATCAATTAAATGTCTCTGAAGCTTCTTTATGTTCTCTTTTATAGGAATTTTGCTGGCCGTAATCATTGTGTTGTTTTTGAAGTAGGAGTCCTTGGTCTCTCATGGAATAAAAACCAAATGCTCCCTGATTTAAGCAAAGTGTGCATGGGAGGAAGCAAAAAGCTCATAACCTTTTCTTCCTCTAATTTTCTTTGGCCAGGGCATTCTCCTGGCTTGTCTAGCACTTTAGATAAATGAACACAAAAAGGGTGAAGAAGTCCACAGTTTTAATGGGTGATATTTGAAAGAATTTTACAAATGAGAGGAGGAAGGATGTTTCTGGTCTGATACTGGTATTGTGTATATCAATTAACTAGTCACTCTAGCTGATCTGACCTTAGGTAGTTACAGAGAACCTAAACCATGTGTTCAGTTTTGTGCTGTGTGCCGTTCTGCAAATGGGGAAAATAATTGGGTGCTTTGCCCCTAGGACCTTATCATTCTTTTGGGAAATTCAGAGGACTCCATACACTTAACAAGAATGAGCTATGCAGGAGAGCTGGGGTACCTTTTTAATTCTTTTCAATGGATATTAAGGGCTGCTGGTATTCAGAAGAAACAAAAAGAGCTGTATGGTCCAAAAATATTTCTTGGAGAATTTTGGGCTGGAAATAAGCCTTAAAGAATGTGTGGCAAGTGAGTAAGAAAGAAGAGGGTGTCTCAAGCAGGGGATATTTTTCCTTGTGTCTCTCTCCTCACTCCCCATCTTCCCTACTCTTTTATGGTGAAACTGGGCAAACAAACTGATTGGTGAGGCAGAGTAGATGAGTTTTCAAGTTTGGGAATCTGATTGTTGGTTTGGATTGTTGTTTGTCACTCGCAGGCTGTGTGTTCTTGACTCAAATTTCAGGTTTGTCATCTTTAAAATAAGGATGATGATGGCACTTATCTCTGGGTTTTTCAGAGGATTCCTTGTGATATTCTTAATTCATTCAACGCATGTTTTTGAGCACTTAGTTCTTGGTCCTCTGCTAGGCTTGGAGAATGTAGAAGTGGACACAATGGATACATCTTTGTCCTCAAGTAGCTTAGAGTCCAGCAAGGAAGGCAGATGAAATTACATAACACGCTTCCCAGAGTTCCTGCATCATAGCAAGTCTTCAGTTGCGTATTGGTACATACCAGCTGCTATTTTCAATAATTATAGTAATCCAGGTGGGGACCTAGAAAATAGAAAAAAAAGTACCTTTAATCTTCTGCCAACACAATTGGATTAACCAGTGGTATTTTGCAAATTCAATATTTTATGTTGAGTAACCAAACTTCCTTAAAAGTTTCCCAGTCTAAAGAGTATCATAATATATTGATCTTAATACATAGTCATACATTAGGTTGAACTATAACTCTTTGAGAATAGGAGTTCTGTCTTTATATTTGTATGACCGGTGACAAAGAAACTGTATAGCATGGTGGGGCTACTTAACCATGAAACTGATTTACTTTCTTGACTTCCGTTCTGAATAAATATCTAGTCACCCACAGCTTTGGCCTTCAAAGCTGTAATGCTGTGTAAATGACACCTTGGACATATCTCAACTCGGTAACCACTTAGTCTTACAGAATGTTGTTGTCTTGTCTACATTTTGTCCTCTCCCCCCTCAAGTTTTTGATGCCAACCATCACAGATTACTGAGAAGCAGACTGTGATTCAGAGATTGGGGTACAGGAAGTTTATTAGGAAATTCTCTTGGGGCCATATGTGATACAGGGAGGGATGGAAAGAAAGCAAGATTGGTCAGAGGGAGAAGTTGGGCTATCATGAGGCCTCATTAGAGGTCTCAGCCAGCCCAAAGGGAGCTCTGAAGTGGGATGGATCTTTCCGAGTTGTCCTGAGTTAGGGCAGTGTGGCCGCAGGCTGTTATGTCCCCATGTTCATCAGTCATTGGATGAGGGCTGTCCCAGGAATAGGGCATGGGCTTGGGTGAGGTGGCTGTCTCTAGCCAAGACGTCTCCCTAAGAGGGCTGGCTGCCAAAGGAGCAATCCCAGAAGCTGAGAGAACAAAGACCCTATTCCTGCAGTGGGATCTGGATGGCACATCACAATACCTACTACACACACGGTCTTTCCTAAAAGGTAAATTTGAGATTGGATCTAAAATGGTATGTTTTTAGTTTTTATATTCTACCAAGGGAAGACCCATGCTGTATTAAATAATTATAGAATTGACATTCAACACTTTTAGGTCTTCTAAAAGCTTCTGTCACAAGAAAAACTTGACAAGACAGTATGACTTGGATTCTCTGAGCTATGTAGTCATCGGGTTAGAGAGGAGACTGGAGATTATCCATATAATCAGTACATATTTACGACTAATCTTTCCTCCTTATATTTGGTTATAAGTGAAATGGCTGAAAATTTTGCTCTTTTTTTATGAGCTGTTTCTTGAATTCTGAGTCAGCATTCTCTCAGGAAAATGTTATAGTTAAATTAGATAGTTGCCTATCATTTACTGTCTTCTCTATTGCATGTGTATTCTTAATCTTGTTTACATTGGCAATAAATAGCTCCTGGAGAGTATAATGATACTTTTATTTCCATCAAGCACTGTGATCACAGCTTCAGTCATATCATAACACATTGCTGTACCGAGCTAAGTTAATGACTCCTCAAGACAGTGTAATAAACTCATAAATGAATGTTTATTCAATTTTTAGTAATTGTGGGTTAAGTCTTCCAGGAATGCATAAAATATAGAGCCTTCTGAGTTTATGATTATTTTTCTTGCTTTTAAATTAATTTAATTTGTTACCATATATCTGATGTATTTCAATTCCAATTCAGGGATGCTGAAATCGAGTCATTTAAAAATTCATTCTTTAATGTTTTCATGTTTATTTTTTGAAGTAAAAAAAAACCTATAACGTAATGTGGAGGTGGGGGCAAAAGCCAATTATATGTGTAAAAAAATCAATTTTTATCTCAATGATGTGTCTTATTTGAGGCTGTTCAAGCTTTTGAAGAGAAAATATATAATACTTAAGAAATTTGCTTCTCTGGGTAAAAGATGTTTGTTAAAATTATAAGCCATGAGCTTTCTAGTTAGCTGTATTTCTGTATGTAAGTCTTGAAGAAAGTGTTTCATTTTAAATGACCAGAAAAAAAATTCCCAAACAAAACAAAATAGGTTAATGACCAGTTACAGATCTAAGAATTTCCATTTTAAATTTTCTATAATTAAACCTAAGGCTGTTCTTTTCAAACATTTTGAAGCTTCATAATATTTTTACTCAAACACTGCAATATCAGTTGAAAAACAAAACATTGATTTTAGTTTAATATGGAGATTCATACTCCCCTCCAAAACTAGGTATTATTTTTGATTTTCTTTTCTAACTGAAAAAATACTTATGCAAAATCTCATATATATATATATATATATATATATATATATATATATATATATATAGAACTGTAATGGATAAGATGACAAATCTCCATGCATCACTCAATTTCATCATTTATCGTCATGCTCAATCTTGTTTGTCTTATGTCTACTCTACTCACTCTCCTTTGTCTCCACCCAGATTATTTTAATGTTTTATGATTTTATCTATATATACTTTAATATATACCTTTATAAGATAAGGATTATTTAAGGCACAGGGCCAGAGACTTAT
Source organism: Symphalangus syndactylus (assembly GCF_028878055.3). NCBI lineage: Eukaryota > Metazoa > Chordata > Mammalia > Primates > Hylobatidae > Symphalangus > Symphalangus syndactylus. The sequence continues at coordinate 100,783,637 of NC_072428.2, read as the reverse complement.
TATTATACCTAAAAGTTAACAATAATTTTCCAAGAGCATTGGATATCCAATAAGTGTTCAAAATCTCTGACTATGTCAGTATTTTAAAAAAGATTATTAGTTGAAATCAGTATTCATGTAAGGCTTATACATTATAGTTGGTTGATAAAACTTTGAAGTCTCTTTTGCCATATAGGTATCCTCTCCATCTTTAATTTTTTTTAATAGTCTCTTTGCTGAACAAATCAGCTGATTTATCTTGCACAGTTTTCCATAGTCTGGATTTTCTAATTGCATCTTATATCAATTAACACGTTCCATTGTCCTATTGCCTGTAAATTGGCAGTAAGATCTAGAGTTTTGATCAGATTTAATTTTTTGACAAGAATATTTCAAGTAATATGTTGTACATCTGTCAAGAAGCATGAAATACCTGGCTGACTTTTTTTATTATTGACTGTTATTTATTATAGATATATTACATAATTATGATGTTGAAATATTAAAATTCTGTCACTCCTACTTAATTTATTAGCTGAGATACTTCTATAAAGAAATACATCTCTTCATCAACTATTTAGATATCCTGAGGTATATACAGTTTGTATACAGATACAGTTTGCTTTATTTTTTCTCTTTATTTGCAATTTTCAAAATAACAAATTCGTTCCCAGTATACTTCAAATATGACCAGTGAGTTTTTTTGTTGTTATCTACCACATTTTAAATATATTTAATGTGTTCATCTATAGATGCAATTAAACTTATTGATATTCAAGAGTCCTATCTTTGGCCAGCGGGAGCCTCTTTAAGTTGGCTTTTATGACTGTTTAACCCATCTGAAATATTCTTCAGTAGCTTTCTAATTTTCTATATGGCAAGAAGTGCCAGGCTATTTTATGTCAAAGATCTGGAATCAGTCATTGCTGTAGAATTATTGGAAATAGTATTAAAAGTAACAACCTGGGTGGTAGGAGTTGTTATTTGCTTATTGTGATATAAGCTACTTATTGCTATTAGGTTGGTCATCGTATCAGGGTTTTTCAGTGAACCGAGCTTTTTTGGTTAGTAAATTATATCATAAGTTCATATTGACATATTCTACTCACTTTTAATACTATAGGGTTTTTTTGCTTAACTGCATGGATCTGATATGTTTCCTTTGTCTTATGCTGAAAATCTCAGTTCACAAAGAAACCAGTATAATCATTCATTTGCTTTATTTCATGATATACACACAATGGACACAGAATAAAACATAAACACTGCCATCAAAAATATGGTGACTAAGGTTTAAAAAAATTTGCAGTTATGTTTGTACTTAGTTTACATCTCACCTAGCACACATAGTAGAGTTGTGGTGTCTCAAAGTCAATTAAAATAGTTTTCACGGGGTGATATGGTCTGAGTCTGTGTCCCTACCCAAATCTCATCTTGAATTTTAATCTGAATTGTAATCCCAAAGTGTTGGGGGAGGGACCTGGTGGGAGGTGATTCGATTTATGGGGGCAGTTCCCCCATGCTGTTGTTGTGATAGTGAGTTCTCATGAGATCTCATGGTTTTATAGGGGGTTTTCGCCCCCTTCACTCAGCACTTCTCTCTCCTGCTGCCATTTGAAGAAGGAGGTGTTTGCCTCCTCTTCCACATGATTGTAAGTTTCTTAAAGCTTCCCCAGCCATGCAGAACTGTGAGTCAATTAAAACTCTTCCTTTATAAATTACCCATTCTCAGATGTTTCTTCATAGCAATATGAAAACAAGTAATACATAGGATAAGTTATGCTACAAACTCAATACATAGTGGAGTTCATTTGTTTTGTGTTGCTTTAACCTTTTATAACTTCCTTTTAAAAAATATTAAAGTTATTTATAGTATTTTCATTGTTACAAAGTCAAATATATAAACAAGGTATGTTCAGAACAGTCTTGTCCTCTTGGCCCTATTCCTTATCTACTGTATAAATAACCACTTTGAAAATTTTTTAATTGATCTCTCCATAAGTATTTTATCTGTTATTTAGGAAAGTTGGTGTTTTTGTTCTAACGTTTATTTTATACTAATATTCTTATACAATAATCGTAATCCCTTTCTTTCTGAATGTTGTCTCTTAGTGTCCTATCGCAAGCTATATCAAAAGTAGCAAATAGCCTATTTCCTCCCTCCCCATTCTTTCCTAACATTTAATGTAAAGCATTAATTTTTTGGTTAATAAACATAAGATGATCATTAATTTTGATAATTAATTTTGATTAATCATTAATTTCATGTACTACTGTCTCTATCACCCAGACTGGAGTGTAGTGGCATGATCATAGCTCACTGTAAACTCAAACTCCTGGGCTCAAGCAATCCTCTCACCTTGGCATCCCAGGTAGCTGGGACCACAGGAATGTACTACCATGCCCAGGTAAATTATTTTTATTTTTATTTTATTTATTTATTTATTTTTGAGATGGAGTCTCACTCTGTCACCCAGGCTGGAGTGAAGTGGCGCGATCTCGGCTCACTGCAAGCTCTGCCTCCCAGGTTCACGCCATTCTCCTGCCTCAGCCTCCCGAATAGCTGGGAATACAGGCACCCACCACCATGCCCAGCTAATTTTTTGTATTTTTAGTAGGGTCGGGGTTTCACCATGTTAGCCAGGATGGCCTCGATCTTCTGACCTTGCGATCCACCTGCCTTGGCCTCCCAAAGTGCCGGGATTACAGGCGTGAGCCACCACGCCCGGCCCTATTTTTATTTTTAGAAGAGGCAGCGTTTTGTTTATGTTGCCCTGGTTTCAAACTCCTGGCCTCATGCCGTCCTCCAACCTTGGCCTTCCAAAATGTTGGGATTACAGGCATAAGCCAATGTGCCTGGCCCACCTTTGATGATAACTGTAAGAATATATAGCCATGACATATTATAATTTCTCCATTATAATTGCCATTTTGCTTTAGTTTTTCAGGTAAATATTTATCCAATGTTCATCACTGGTCCTAACATCATTGTCATTCTAGTCATTTTGGTTGTCAGAATCCCATTCTTGTTAAGTGCCTGAAGAAGGGTTTATGAGCATGATATTCTCTGAATTCTTAAATTTTCATAATGTTTTGTTAAGGCTTTTATACTTGATGTCATTTGTGCTACATATGAAATCATTAGCTCACATTTTCTCCCTGAGTTTCTCAAATACTTTGCTATATTGTCTTCCATCACAAAACGTTGCTGGGAAAAAATACCTGACAATCTGCTGTCGCCCTTAGTAGTGACTTGGTCTTTTTGCCTGGTGCCCAGTGGATTTCGTTTTATTTTTCTTAAAGTTTCATCATATTATTAGTATATGTCTCTGTGTTGTTCATTCTGGTTGCAGTTTCAAGCAATAATTTTTTGTTCAAGTTAGGTTTTTGTTTACTTCCAAGTTTGTAGAATTAAAATTTTTAGTATTATACTGCATTTTGCTGTTTTCCTTTATATATATATGATTTTCTTTACTTTTACTTATTCTGTGTCTGTCACTGTCTCTTGTATCTTGTGTTTATCTTCATTTATTTTAACTTTCATAATTTTTTCCCTTTGTTATTTCTCTTAATATATTATCTCAAGTTCATTCTTGTGTTTCTTCTAATTCATTCTTTGTGTCTGGAAATCTTTTCCTTTTATTTCTAAATCTTTCCTATATTTTCCCAGCTATCTTTTCAAGTCTTTCTTTTCTCTAACAACATAAATTCTAAGTTTTTCTGCATCATATTTTTGTCAATATTTCATTATTTTCTTTATTATAGTTCATTTTTAAGTATTATATTATAATTTTCATATTTTCAGGCAAATTTTCTGAGGTTTATTTATTTGTTTATAGGATCTTTTTGTGTATCTTATTCTATTTTTCTGAAACATAGATTTTGAATACTGTTTTACTATAATCCTTTTATGTTATCCATGTTTCAGGGTGATTATTTTTTCTCTATTCTTATAAGGAGACATGGGTCAGAATCACTTCCCTCACCTGACAGCTTCAGAATTCCTTCTCCTGTTATTTTCACAGTGTTAGAAGTATGGCCCTGGGCTGGGTGCGGTGGCTCACATCTGTAATCCTGGCACTTTGGGAGGCCGAGGCAGGCAGATCATGAGGTCAGGAGTTCGAGATCAGCCTGACCAACATGATGAAACCCCGTCTCTACTAAAAATACAAAAATTAGCTGGGTGTGGTGGCACGCACCTGTAATCCCAGCTACTCAGGAGGCTGAGGTGGGAGAATTACTTGAACCCAGGAGGCAGAGGTTGCACCAGAGATCATGCCACTGCACTCCAGCCTGGGTGACAGAACGGACTCAGTCTCAAAGCGCGGTGGCTCATGCTTGTAATCCCAGCACTTTGGGAGGCCGAGGCGGGCGGATCACGAGGTCGGGAGATCGAGACCACGGTGAAACCCCATCTCTACTAAAAATACAAAAAAAAAAAAAAAAAATTAGCTGGGGGTGGTGGCAGGCGCCTGTAGTCCCAGCTACTCGGAGAGGGTGAGGCAGGAGAATGGCGTGAACCCGGGAGGCAGAGCTTGCAGTGAGCCGAGATTGCGCCACTGTACTCCAGCCTGGGCAACAGAGCGAGACTCTGTCTCAAAAAAAAAAAAAAAAAAAAAAACAAAACACATGTGTATATATATATATATATATATGTGTATATATATATATATATATATGTGTATATATATATATATATATATGTGTATATATATATATATATATATATATATATGTGTATATATATATGAATGGCCCTGTACTTTCCAAATTGTGGAGGCCCACTTTCACCTGGATCTGGTCTCTGTTTCCCTCTCTTGCTTAATTTGGATTTTACTTCCAGCAGTTTCTCCTCAGTGTGAACCTTTGCCCTGAAAGGAAGTTTTAGCTGATGAGTTTCCAGAGTTTAAAAGGCCCACACTGCTCCACCACCATTTGACCTTATTGTGGTTCTATTCCATTACCCAGCAAATTGGAGCCCATAAACTTCCCACCCATTTTTGGCTGCTGTACTCAGCGTGGCCTGTTGAGCATTCTAGTTAGCACTGTTGGTTTTCTGGGTCTCGTGGCCATCTGAAATCCTCTTGTTTTCTGTTTCTTCTTTTACAGTCGCTGAGGCCACATGGATCTTGTTGTACTGGTAGCTTGTAGCTCCCAGTTTGTGTTTTTAGGTTTGCAGGATGCCTTGCGGCTACATTTTTCTGGAAGTAGTGTTTGGGCTTTTGGTTTTATTATTCTAGCTGTTCTGTCAGTTGTTATGCAGAGTGGTGGGACTCAGATATATTCAGAAACTTTGCCACTATTATCACTTTACCAAGCTAGTGTTTTAAACATTTTACTCAAAATTTCTGATACAGAAAAACTATATGGAAACTTTCTATCATGAACTAACCCAGAGTTTTACTATATAAAGTAATATTATATTTCTGTTTAAATTAGCTATACAAAAGCTTCTGCAAAAATAGCGTTCTAGGAAAAAATAAGAATAAATCAATCCTGCACTTTAGTGTGGGGTAGTGGAGAACACATGGGCAATATCATTAGACTTGAATTTGGCACTCACCAATATCACTGAATAGTTTACTAGTAATTGCCTTTCTGAGTCTCAGTGTCAGTGCTAGTGCCTAGCACATAGTAGGTACCTGATACCTTTCATGAATAGATAATTGAATTCATTTGATTCCTGGTACCTTCCTTGTCAGATTATTACGAGGTTAACAAATGATATGTGTAAAAATGATGGGTTCATTATTTTCCGCACCACACATATCCATTTCTTGTCATTTCTTTGTTTTTCCACTGTTATATTTTAGACCTTGTATTTGCCTTTGATGTGATTTATGTTGTTTTTTCAGTTGTGATATAATTGTACTGAACCATTTTATTCCTGTGTTCATGCATGAGGCTATCGATCTGCTCATTTGTGAGACCATGCACACGCTCACATGTAAGGACTGGCTTGTGTTCATACATGACAAGATGTGTGTGTTCATGCATGAGAGTGTGTGTATGTGTTCATGAGGCCATGTGCCTGTGCACAGTATCCTTCCACGCTAATTATCTCTACATTTATTGTAGCTTTATATGGTAATATTTAAGTGAATTCCAGGTTTAAAAAGGGTTAGAAATAAGTTCTGGTAACTTATTTTTTTATGAAACTGCTGACAATCCAAGCTTTCTGTTGTAGGGGATTCTGGTTAGTAGATTATCATTTGACCTTAGAAAAATCTCAGACAACATCAGCAAGGCTTGGAAACAGCAAGGACACTTAACTGAGGCTTTTGATGCAGGCTTAGCTACAGCAGTGATAAGACCGGTGATTAGGAAGAAGCAGAGGAACAAAATGCCAATTTTTAGAAAAGATCAACACTCAAAACCATCGAAAAAATGAAAGCTGACAGGCGATTGATTGCTTCACTCCATTTCCACTAACCATAAGGGCAATAAAACTGGATAGAGAAAAACAACTGACGGCTCCCTGGGCTTTGCCTAATAAAGAGAACAACCCATTTACCTAATAGAAGCCAGAAATATCCTTTCTCTTTCTCAATATTAGTTTCTAGATTCTTAGACCAGGCTCGGATCAAGTAAAAAGGTGAGCAACCGGCTGCCAATGGAGAAGATGCTGCTTTTTAAGGTAACCAGGGCATTGTTCTCTGTTCCATGACTCCAAATTTCTAACATCCATTTGGAAATTAATTTCAGCAAATAAACAGGGTGGGAAGTAGGGGAGACAGGTAATTGCTTAAGCATCGTGGCAGCTGTAACCACATCAGATATGGTGCTGTAGGTAGGGGCTGAAATAATAAAAATCTTGGTAGCACTGTATGCTGAGGATTTGAGTTTTCATGTACTTCATAATTTCAAGGTTTTAGAGATCAAAAAAATTGGCATGGAGAAAATTATACTTAGCATGGTAGAATGTATAGATGAATGCCTGCTAAACACTGAAAATCAAAAAACAACCTGGGCTCATAAATTTGTCTTCTGACTTTAAATCAGAGAAAGGATATTCCACAAGCACCTAAATGGATATTGAACACAGGCATTGTCTATCCTGTCTGCTGGCAAAGGTTAAGTTTGGGTAGAGTTTTTAAAAATTATACAGGTAATTACATAGGGATAAAATTCCAAACAAATAAACAACTTGAGTCTATAAAAAGAGCAACAACAAGTGACAGCAACCACAACAACAGATCTGCAGAATAAGAGAATGGGAATATCATTTTAATTATTTCAAAGAGTAACATGCCACTGAAAAGGACTGATTTTTAGAATTCACATGGAAACTAGAAAAACAACAATAATAATGTTCTTCTTCAATAGTATATTTGAAGGAAAGGAGAGATTTTTGTAAAAAGTGGAACAAAATGAGGTAAAAAAGGAGATGGTTAGCAAAGGAAGAAGAGTTACAAAGAAATAATGCAATAGCAGAATTAAAACTTCTGCATAGTAGAATGGCATTGTTGGAAATACAATCAGTATAAAACAAAAGTGAAGTTATCCAAGAATATAAGGGAAAAGTATAAAGAGATTATCATGATAGAGATCATAATAGCGAATAACAGAACAAAGACATATTCTAAAAAGTAAAGGTATTTCTGAATTAAAATAAAAACTAAGAACATAATAAAAAAACTTTACTGAACCAAATAAAATATCTGAGGATACAAACGTAAAAGACTTCCCATAATTGATGTAAAAATCTAAGGAAAGAGATACATCTCTAAACCTATACCACTAAAAGTTTTTAGGAAAGATTAAGAAAAAAAATAAGCCTTTATTGAGTTAGATTATTATTGTCTACAAAGTAACAAAAAAATCTGGTGGACCTTAGACTGCTCTTCTGCAATGTGACATGCGTAACAATAAATAAAACAGAATATTTGGTAAAAGTTAAATTTGGGTGAGAGAAGGGGATGATTTAACCTATAGTGATTGTCTATATGTAAAGGCAAAAGGAAGTATCAGTAGGTATGCAAAGATTGAGGAGGGAAGATGTATTATCCACTGTTATCCATATAATCTTCTTAAAGACCACTGAACATAATGCTTACTCAAAAATTAAATAACTTAAATATAACAATATCAAACTCACTTGAGTTCTTATTTGATGCTACATTAAGCTATATGATCAGATTAGGAGTTGTCAGATCACTCTGTAATCCGGATTCAAATCTGAGGTCTATATTTTACTAAATCATTCCTCTTTGGATTTTGAACATGTTTTTATACCTTAAGTGCTAAGTCATGTGATTGATTTCATAGTTAAGGTATAATCTCTTCCTTTCTTTGAAGATCACCTAAAATAATTTGGTTGTAACTATCAGCAGTATATATACATAAATACGTAGATAAGTGTATATAAATACAAATATATAAAGAAATGTCTGCATATTTTTATAGGTGTCATGAACACAAGGGTTGCTGCCTAGAGTTGAGTGGTTATACCTCCACACATGTGACTGAAGTGTTAAGAGGGAACTGAAATTTGATGCTTGGTTCTCTCATAAGGCACACCCTAGCAGAGAGCTGCCCCTGCCTGGAGAAAGAAAATGAGGTGACTTTTTTCATCAGAATTCCATGTCTTGTGGCCCCAGGGCTGTGTCCCACTGTAATTCATTTACCTAGGAAGGATGCCATTTGCTAATTCTCTTGGAGGCACCAAAAGGGCTACCAGTAAGATACACTGTAGACAGAATTACTAAACAAACTACTGTGTCTCTTCTTCCCATAAAAGTTGTTCAGAACAACATAAAGTCCATTTTGATTGTGAAAGACCACTTTGATTGTGAATAATGACTTTCTCCATCTTCAAATACAGACTGAATGACCTGGGTCATGCTATTTAATTAATAAAAACTGGTAAATAAGCCAGTGACAGATTTTTATCGTATGACCAAGCTCCTCATCGTATCACAGTTTATCTAAGCCCAGTAAGTGTCCTTGAGATAATAATACTTTTAAAGAATCAGTAAAATGTGCTACATGCACTAGCACATGGGCTAAAAATAGGCTCTCCCTTAACAAAGGGACTATATTAAATTGAAGCCCTCTGGTCCCACTTGACAAAAGTGACAAAAAGAAGGGACACTTAAAGAAAGGAAAGATTGAGGGTGGGAAGGGTAGAGGAGGTAGATGGACGGTGGGGGTGGGAAGGGACATTACACAGGGTACCAAAAATGCAATGCTGACCCTGATAAAAAAAAAATCTACATGGAACTAATAAAAATATTATCAGTCCTTATTTGCGAAGTGAGGTTCTTGAAAATTCCTATTTTCAAATTTTGTATAAAAGTGAATATATACCATTTTATAATATGCCAATATAAAATCATGCCACGTGATTAGAACTCTGGGAGAAATATTTTCAGAACAAAAAGATTATAAGTAAATACTTCCATGAGTGGTTATTTTCCAAAGTGGCAAGACAATTGGATATTTTATTTTCTTCTATATTTCTGTAACTTTAAATTGTCTATAATTCGCTACATATTATTTTTAAAACACAGAAAAATAACCTAGTATACTTCGTTCAAATTAAAAATATAGGAAATTTGTAACAAGACCTCAGAAATAAAGCCAATTCCATTTCACAGAACTGATGTGAATACTCTAGATCCAGTGCTGCTCTTCTGTTGTTATTTATACAATACTTAGCTTATGACAATTCTTCATTTACAACCACAAAGAAATTCTACATAATGAAGCTCTTGTGCAAATATTGTCTTCATAAAATACTAGTTGCGGTTCTTTTTTTCTTCAGATTTAATTTACTTTGGCTCTTTGTAAGCATGCTGATAATATTTTCATCTGTAATTTATAGGAAACATATTTGTACTTAAATGTTATTTTTTCTACATCAAAAATACCTAGGAAGGTTTTATAAATATTACCTATTAATCTTGACTACGTTTTTGTGAATATGAAGTAACAGTGCTCAATCTCCATTTTAACTGAGCCAAGTGAGAGTTGAAAAGCTTTGCCTCAGTCAGTGGAAGTGCTGAATGGGGGATTTTAGTCTCTGGCTACTAGCCATGTCATGAATGTGCCTGGAGAAATAAATCTGAAAAAACCATTTTTTCTTAAATTTGTTTTTCAAGCTCTTCAGGGACAGACTTGCTCAGGAGTCTTCTGCAGCCATCACCAGTGAGCTTGCACCACATGAGTGACCAAGACAGCCTCACCATTCCCCTCACCTTGACTGAACTTTAGATAGGTTTCTTTCTGATTCTAGGTCTCTGGCCTCTCTTTCCTTACCAGGTTTACTTTAAAAAATCTGCTATTGTAAATTTTTTCTCTGCCTAGTTTGAGATGTAAATCTTCTACCACCCAGGAACGTCTTTCTCATGAAGCTGGAACCCATTCCTTTGAAATGTGATCATCAACAAAGATGATGCTCCCATTTCTCAGTCTCTGTGGGAAGGAAGGAGACTAAATTCAAGAAGCTCCAACTGGCAAACACAGATGACCTAATCATGCCGACTCACTCTGCCTTTAACATCCTTCAGTGCTTTTCCACGAACTCACTGTAGAGCTTAAAAATTCTCTTTCCTGTTTCCGTGGAGTTGAGTTCGATCTCTTCCCCTATTGTAATAATCTTGAATAAAATTTTCCTTGCCTGTTTTAACTCTGCCTGGTACGATTTTTCTTTGACATGCCATATAATATATATTTATCAGGCCTGGAATCGTTGCATCAGAAATTACTAAGTCTAAAGCTTCAATGATTCTCTGAAACAATATGTTAACACAATAATGAAAGACCAATTTAATTTCCAATTGTGGGTCACAGCAGAGCCTTGTAGATTAAAGGGTATCTAAGTTGCATTTGCTGGCCACTTAGAACCTGCTTTCTATCCCTTGTTTACGCTACTTACCATCCTGTTTTCATCAGAAGTCAGGGTTGCAGGAATAAAATGTTATTTCAATGTGTTCTTTTTTTTTCAATTTCTCATCCTTTGCTCTTCAGTAACATCAAACCTGGTCTCTACAAGAACATCCCCACTTCCAAAAGACCACTGTATATATCTTCTAGGACTGGCACATGCTTTTGAGCTTTAAAAAGGTATAGGTTGGTAATTAACATACCCTTTTAAATGTGTCCCCTCCAAAGTTCATGAGATGGAAATTTAATCCCAAATGCACCAGTGTTGGGAGGTGGGGCCTAATAAGAGGTGATTGGATCATGAGGGTAGCTCCTTCATGAATGGATTAATGTTACCTCAAGTGTGGAATAGTTATCATGAGAGTGGGTTGTTGAAAAGTGAGTTTGGTCTCTGGTGCCTCTCTGTCTTGTGTGCCCACTTCTACCTTCTGCCATGAAATGATCCTCACCAGACACCAGTGCTACTTTTTGGATTTCCCATCCTTCAAAACTATAATCCAAGTAAAGTTTTTTTCTTTATAAATGACATTTTATTTATAGTTTAGTTTATTTACAATTTATAAAGAAGCTTCTTTATAAATTTCTTTCACATTTCTTTATAAATATCCTAATTTGTAGTATTCTGTTAAAGTAGCAGAAAATGAACAAGACAATGCCCATCTCCCCATCTAGACTGTAAGCCTTATGCGGACAGAGACATTGTATATTTTTGTTTATTTTGACTCAAGCAATGTCTTCTCTAGTCCCACGTTAGAACAACCATCCATCTGAGATTGTGAGATTCTGGTAGGTCCACCCTCTCTGTGAGGGCTTTTTTATCCTCTTTAAGGTCCTTTGTGAGGTCTAAATTTGTTCCAAGAGAACTATGAATGTTTGCACCATTAGTGGTTAGGTCAGTACATTCTCAATGCTGCTCCATCTACAACTCCCGTTTAAAGTCTCCCAGAGGAGAATTACACACCTAGGAACATATGTCAACTTATGTCAACCTATCTCAGTGGATCTCTTTAAGCTCCTTCATTTGGATGAAGGTGAGTAGGAGAGAATCCCCTTTTGAAGTAGGAAGAACAGCCCAATGGTATATCACTATATTTCTTTAAAACACACACACACACACACACACACACACACACACCCTTATATACACTTAAAAACCCTCTATATATCTACTTTATAAATCTTTTAATATATATATCTCAATATAATATCTCTATGGAGTCTTTATATAATCTATATAAAATATATCTCAGTCTCATTGTATATAATATGGCATATATTTAACTAAATATATATTCTATTAAGCTATATATAACTAGATATGATATATGTAACTTACATATAAGCTCTATTATATTAGTTATAGATTAATATATATAATCTATAATCCTACTCTGCATAGTATACTATATAGTATATGCTATATACTCTATATTTTTAGTGAATTATTTAGTATATATTATGTAGTATATATTATATAATTTACATGTATACTAATATATTTTCAATAGTTATTCACTATATGTTATATACAAAGTATCATTAATAATTTGTGACATTATACATACAAATATCTTTCTATATATTATATAATCTTTATTACATAATACATCATCTGTCTCCATTTTTATCTTGTTGAACTGCTTGAGAGTAGTTTACAGGCATCATGACACTTTGTCCTATATACCTCACATATATCTATCTATGAGGATGCTCTTCTCATAGGATGCCCTTGATCGTTTTTGCACTCAAGAAATTTAACAGTGATATAATATGATTACATAATATACAGCCTACATTTCCATTTCTAAATATCCAATAATATTCTTCATTGCTATATTTTTAAAAGAAAATTCAGAAAATAATAAAAATAATCACTCATCAAATTTAGTTGTCTGATCACTTTGGTCTTCTTTACTCTCTTTCTAGGATAGTTTCCCTTCTTGCCTGCTTCCTGCTCTTCTTTTTTCCTCTAAGACATTAACATTTTTGAAGGCCAATTATCTGGATCTGACTTATTATTTTCTCGTGTTAAGTTCCAAGTAAACTTTTTTGTCAAGAGTCCTACATAGATAACTGTGTGTCCTGTGTCCCTTCTGTGGTATCACAGAAGGGACAGGATATATAATGTCAATTTTCTTCAATATTGGGGAAGCTCTACAACATCACTTGGTAAGGTGACATCTACCAGATCTCTCTATAGTGTAGTTATCTTTCCTTTTGTAATTAATAGGTAATCTGGTGGTTATACTTTAGATGGTATGAAAATCCTGTTTCCCAACCACCATTCATCTAAATGTCTTAGCATCAACTTCTTGCCTGAGTCAGTTATTAAGTGACGGCTACAAACTGGACTCCATTCTCTTTGCTGAGAATGGACAGACCATTACTGTCATCAGTAATCTAGCATTTGGGTTGTGGGCACTTTGGCACCTATTTCTCGTTCTTAGTCTTTGGTGTCTTATCCTAAGTTAATGGAGATAAATTCCAACACAGTATCCTGATACTATTGTTATTATTCTTTTAGAACCGAGACTTTTTGCTAATTTTCATTATATGCACTGCAGATGCCAGCATAGTTCCTTCAAAATGGTATGTGTCCAATAAACTAAGTCAGTTGAACTAAATGTGAAAGATACTGTGCATGCATGAGTATATATCTTGATGTTAGAATATCGCATTGGCCCTATAGAATAGAAAATCCTGGATTAAAAGAATACATCAATTTGACATTTTAAGCAACTTGATTGTGCCTAAAATATTTGACAGTTGGGAGGTAGTGTAATGTAATGGTTAAATGTAGTCTTTAGATTTAGACAGCTGTGTGGCTTTGAGAAAGCTCTTTAAATTTCTGTGCCTGATTTCCCTAATACTTAAAATAGGACTAACAATATCCATTTCTCAGGGAAGTTTTAAGGTGAAATGATATAATAAAGAAATCATTTGGCATAATGCCTGATACAGGCCTATATCTGAAACAAGGCAGTTGGTAAATGGTAGCTAATGTTATTTTTTCTACTACTTTAATAGAATTTAATTCTGAATTATAATTAAAAGTGTTACTTCTCTGTTAAATATATTATTTATGCATCCTTTTGAGTATGTACAAATACTATATCCAATTAACAAGTAAAATATAAGCCAAATGTTAAAATTTGACACTATCTGTTGGCTCTTCTATGCTGCAGACATTTGTGAGTATTCTTTATGGCTTTTGTTTATAGCAGATACTTACAAATTAAAGAATCACATTGTAGGTTCCTAAAAATACAGCTGATTCTCTTTCAAGTCATGACATGTAATTTTTTCAAAAGCCTTTCTAGAGAAGCAAATGTAGGTTGTTTGGGGCTTATTTTCCCAAACATGGTGTCTCGTTTTTTTCTGTAACTTCACTTCTCATGATGGCCTTTTTACTTTCCTGACAGACTGCCCCAGAAAGATCTGCTCCTTTGACTCTCCTTATTCATCTCTTTCTTTCTTACTAAGACGTCCAGATTCACATTGTCGCTTTCTTCCAGGAACACAGCACTCACAATTTTCTGTAGCTCTCTTACTTCTTCTATAGCGATTTCACTTTGCCAAGCTGTGTGTACTGCTCTCTGAAGAGTTAACAGAGAGTCCATCTGGTACCTCATAACAGCATGCCTTTTAGTCTACATTTTATCATAAATTATCATCTCATACTGCACAGAGTCCTTGCAGTGTTCAGCCAAATTGAAACAAGCTTTCTGAAGCCCATCCTGGGTTGCCTGTTCTTAATGGTTTTGTCTTCACTTTGAACAGGGTTACTGCACCTTAGAGCAAAGTCAGCTTTGAAGCCATGGAATTTTTAATGACTCCTAATGTAATAGGGAGTTCACCATGAAAACTTGAATGGGAATATTTATACACATTTTATTTAAATTGAGCTGGTTACTCAGCTTATAAAACTTTCCAGAATCATCCTCTGTTTTTTTTCTTCCCTCACGAGGTGATCTGGGATAAAAATAAATCTTCAGAGACTCGGGTGCTCGTGGGAAATGAGCACGAGAGAGTCCACCTGGAAATCAGGAAATACTGACAAGCAGAAAGAAGGAGGTTCTGAGAGGAAATGTCATTTAATTTGCCTTATCTTTCTTTTCTTTTTGTCTTGATTTTCTTTTGGGGAAAACAGGACTCTATGCACATAATATGAAAGAAAAGACAGAAAAAAAAACATTTTGGGAAGAAATGTACTTGTATATGTGTGTGGTACATGTGTGTGACCACAGCAGGATGTTAATATACAAACAACTCTCTACCCTAAGAAATTTTCTATTAAACATTTGTTTCACCATGATTTGCATGTATCTGAACTAAACCTTATCTGTGGTTTCTATTACCCATGGTCAACTATGGCCAAAAATATCAAATGAAAAATACCAGAAATTCATAATACATAAGTGTATTGTGTATTGAATTGCATGCCATTCTGAGTAGCATGATGAAATCATGTGCCACCCTGCTCTGTCCTGCCCAGGATGTGAATTATCTCTTTGTCTAGCAGATCCATGCTGTCTATGCTGCCAGCCAATAGTCAGTAGCCATCTAGGTAATCATATCAGCTGTCACAATATCGCAGTGCTTAAGTTACCCTTATTTTACTTAATAATGGCCTGAAAGCCCAGAGAGTGATGCTGGTAATTCAGAGCTGCCAACGAAAAGCTGTAAAGTGCTTCCTTTAAATGAAAAGATGAACGTTCTCAACTTAATAAGGAGAGAAAAAAATCAATTGCTGACGTTGCTAAGATCTTTGGTAAAAATAAATCTATGTATGAACAGTATGTAGTTATAATTGTTCCATTTTATTATTAGTTATTGATAATCTCTTACTTTGCATAACTTATAAATTCTTTATTATAAGCATGTATGTATAGGTTAAAAAAACCATAGTATATATAGGGTTCGGTAATATCCATGGTTTCAGGCATCCACTGAGGGTATTGGGACATACACCCAGCAGATAAGGGGAGACTACTACACTACAAAACTTATATAATCAACTACACATCTTTGAAAACATATTTGTTGAGAGTAAACAAGGTTCTAACTTACTGGCACCACCTTATGCTGGCTGTCTGCTCTGGAGACCCAAGGCGAGGCTGCCTGTGAGTAGGTTGATGCGTGGGTAATACCAAATTATGCTGAAGAGCTGGGTTCTGCTGTATTAAAATTTATTCTAGACTAGGGCAATAAATTCTCCTAGAGGAACCAATATATGATTTGTGTATGTGAAAACTTGGGAACTTGAAATAATCTTTTTGATTAAGTTGTATTTATAATATCAAACTTTTCTTTCAGTCCCAGAGTTAGTTTAGACCAAAAAAAAAAATCTACTGAGTGGCTTTCTGTCAATTTCTGACAGAAGTATGGTTGGCTGTCTCAGGCCATGATTTTGCTTAAGGTTTTCATGCTGAAAATGCTTCTACCTAGAGAGTGATCTGAGGACAGACACCAGGCACTGTACATACAGGGAGCACCTTGGTGGACAAACGTCCAGCTGTCTCACCTAGGCTTTTCAACTTCCTTGAATTGGGCACCAGGGAAGGAGAAAAAGGACGAAAGACTAGAGTTTTGGTGAGTTTGGGCCCAGCAAAGGGGATAGGGGACATCAGAATGGCAGTACCTTAGCAGTGGTGTTTCTATGTACATATATGCAACCCTGAGGATAGGCAAAGATTTTGTTGTTTTGAAAGGTGACTGATCTGAACCTAAGACATTTCTCATGTCTTCACTCCAACCAGTCTCTCTGGTTTACCTATTTGATTTGATCACTGCCTTCTCTTGTCCTGATTTGGTGCCCCTTTCTTTCTCTTCTCCCAGCCAGTTGTCATGCATGGTTTTGTTTTATGCTTGGCTTGTCTCTATAGCCTGAAGGTTTCCTTCTCTTGCCTTCCATTCTGTAGATCCCAACGTTGATCTGCTTTAAGTCCTAGGTCAGAGCCTGGTTGAGTCACTGTGTCTCTCTAGTAAGGATGTGTGATGTTGGGTGGTAAAGTTGGGTCAGATGTCCTTTTTCCTCCTGTTCAGATAGAAATTGGCATTGCTCGCATTTACATTGCCAGTGCTCTGGCTCTGAAGACTTAGATTCTGACACATACACACACACACACACACATATGGAAATTTTGGGTCTAGTGCTAGTATTTATGTGATGTTGGAGTATAATTAAATTATTAACTGAAGTAATAATTTCTACTTTGTCAGATCTAATGGACACTGGACCATTTCTTAACTTCCCACTCTGTTCTTGGTCTGTGCTTCTTTTCTCTTGACTTTTGTGATAACACTTTCATATTTCCTCCTATCTCACTTGTACTTTTTTTCTTAGTATTTTTGCTAGCTTCTTTTTCTCAACTGGAATATTAAATATTGTAGAGCCTGTGGGCATTGTCCTAGGTTCTTTTCTTTTTATTATCTCTTCCTATCTCATCTCATTCTATCCTAGGGCTCTGCAAGCTATCTATGCCCATGGCTCAGATTTTTGTCTCCAGACAAGACTATCCCACTGAATGGCTCATCCTAAAACCTAAATCCTATCAATTCTTTACTTTTCCTTACCACCTACATCTATCTATGAGCAAGTCCTGCCACTTTTCTGCCCACTTCCCCCTGCATCAGCCCCAGACCATCCCATTCTCCCCTAAAACACCATCATCTTTCACTAAAACTGCTGCAACAGTCTTCTAACATGTTTTCTTCCTTTTATTCTTTACAACCTCCAATATCCATACAAAAATCAGTGATTAAAAATGGATGTAGATTTATGGAACTCTCCTATTTAAAACATTTTACCGAGTTCCTATTTTACCTAGAGTAAAATACATTGTCGACCAGGCCATGATCTGACTCCTACCTACCTTGTTGGTTGTATTTTGTAGTTCAGTCCCCCTAACTCACTACTGTTTAGGTGCACGACCATCCTTTTTGGCCTTTAAATTTATCAAACTCTTTCATACTTGTCTTTGCACTTGCAATTCCCTCTTTGGAAAGCTTGGCTCTTGGCTTAGTACACTGTTGTTTCTCTTTCATCCATCTTCTTTCATCACTGTTGTTTATTTTTCATCCTTAGCACACTGTTGTCTATCTTAATACACTGTTGTTTTTCTTTGTCCAGCTTATCCAAAGTGTACCTCCAATTCGTCAGTCTCTATTCTATCACTAACCTTTTTATGGCCTTCATGCTTATCACGCTCTGTAATTATCTACTTGCTGTTTATTCTCCATTCATTCATCTCCACTGTCCTGTCTCCCCATAGGTAAGCACTGTGAACACAGGGTATTTGTCTTGCTTATAGTAATATTCCTAGGGATAGGAGTTTCTTGCCTCTATAAGGTACTCAATAAAATGTTGATGAATGAATGCATGAGAAGTTAAGTATAGCCACTCTGGCTTCTCAGGATAACAGTCTTTTCTTTTTTTATATTTAGGTAAAACTTTCCTTTCTTTCTTCTTTCCTTTTTTTGGTAGAAGGAGGAATTGCTGAGAGAGTATTAGCAAACAGACAAGGGTAAGAGTCCATGGAGCTCTTTATCATGCTAAAATATATTGTAGCCTAAATAAATTTGGAAATCTTTGTGTAAGGAGTCTCTTGTTCACCTCTATGGTGAGTTTTAGTGTGTTTCCTGTTATTTCATCAGATCACAAAAATGAAAATTCACAGCTTTTAGAAGAATCTGAAACAAGGCTAGTTTTTTTTATGTGCTGCCTCCAGTTATATCAGGATTCTACCGCAAGAAAATAATGATCAGATTTAATGAGGAGTTAACAGTGCAAGCCAATCTGAATAAAAGTCAGACACAAATACCTAGCATAGGTTTTTTATAAATCCAAAATTCAAAAATCTATGAAAAGTGAAAAGATTTTTTAAATGTTCGTGGCAAACTCTTTTTGTAAAAAATCCTGACCTGCATATAGAGACCCTCCTGGCTAACACGGTGAAACCCCGTCTCTACTAAAAATACAAAAATTAGCCGGGCATGGTGGCGGGTGCTTGTAGTTCCAGCTAATCAGGAGGCTGAGGCAGGAGAATGGCATGAACCTGGGAGGCGGAGCTTGCAGTGAGCCAACATGGCACCACTGCATTCCAGCCTGGGTGACAGAGAAAGACTCCGTATCAAAAAAAAAAAAAAAAAATCTTGACCTGAACTTACAAGAGGCAATTTCAAGTCTTTATTTATCCCCAAATTCATGTTTTCCTGGAGAAATGTTAATGTTTTTAGTCAATATGATAAGATATTTATAGCTTATGTGCATGAAGAGCCACATCTCCAGGGTGCTTTGAGGGCCTTCCAAATAATGGTGTCATGCATTCCGGGCTACACTCAAGATTGGTTCTTCTGTGGTGTCCCAGAATTATGTTGTATTATTGGATTCAAAATATGTGCTACTTCTTTTCATCACTTATTATATAAGTAAGCACTTGTTAAGGTGAGGGGCAAATGTTTTTGTCCAGGAATTGAAAACATATAAGCTTCTGGTAGCAGTTATTTAGAGGAAGAAAATAAGTTTCTTTTTAGTAATGGTATGCAATGCTTTAGAGGAGATTGTAATGAATAGAGTGAGATGGCGGTGCATGGAATGAACAAATATAGGCAGTAATAAAACATACCTTACAGTCTTAATGGTTTTTTAAATGAATAACAAGTGGTGACAAGGTTTGGGGTATGATCCAAGTTGAATTGGCCATCACCAATTACCAGGTATATTTTGTTTGTGCTTGGCTTTCATACAAATTGGCTTGCAATTACACCCAGATTCAGTCAACTGCAAACTCAAACTCAACAATTTCCAGCATGGACAACTCTCCATTAACTCTGACCATCATTTCATCGCAGCTGAATCCTTGTCTATCTGGAGGGGATAGGGGATACATGGGAAACCAACCTTGTTTCAGGTTCTACTGAGGGATATTTATGTCCTGAGGTGCTGTTGCCACAATTAGTCAATCCCATGTTTGGCATTTTTTACTTCTAAGGGTTTAGGACTACATGTTTGATGGCTGGTAGATTGTTTGACATCTGGTGCTATTGAAAGCAGTATTAGTGCCAAGGAGAAAAAAATAGACTGTCAGTGCAATTTATTTTCTTTTCTATATCTGGTGCTTTATTCCTTTTTTTGCTTCTTCAATCTGTCCCTCATGGACCCTGGTGAACTTAGAAACCAAAAGTTAAAAATAGAAGCTTTCAGTGACACTAAGAAAAATGACTCTGGGTTGGTAAATATTACTGTCCTAAAGAAGTGAGAGTAAAGTGCTTGATTCAAAACATTTAAATAGAATTTGTGAGTTCTCAGTGTGTTCAAGATGATGACCTCCTAGATGGGAAATATCACCTTCTGAATAAAATAATCAAGAGCAGTTTACTATTTCTTTTTCCCTACTGTTGTATATTTTATAGGAACAAAGAAAATAACTTCTGTCAGTAATTTTAAATACTACTTTTTGGAGGTAAAATACACATACAGTGAAATGTATATATCTCAAGTGAATAATTCTATGAGTTTTGATAAATGCGTACACTTGTCTAACCCACACCCCTGTCAAGGGGTAGAATATTTCCATCAACTCAGAAAGTGTCCCTCTGTTCAATAAATTTTCCACTCTCAAGAAGCAAATGCTTTTCAGATTTTTATTATGATAGATAATTTTTATCTATTCTTGAACTTTACGTAAGTGGAATCATTATGATATACAGTGTTTTGTATCTAGCTTTCTTTGTTCAACATGTTTTTGAGATTCATCCATGTTGTTTTGTGTAGCCATACTTTTTTCATTTCTATTGCTGAGAAGTATTTTATTGTGGGAATATAACAGGTCTATTTTTTTAAGTCTATTTTGTTGATGGGTATGTGGGTTGGAATTATTTCTAACACAGACTTTATTATGAATAAAGCTGCTTGAACATTCTTGTACAAGTCTTTTTGTGTATCTGTGTTTTCATTTTATCTGTATAAATATCCAGAAGTAGAACTGTTAGGCAATAGAATAAATGTGTGTTTAGCTTTGTAAGAAACTGCCAAATAATTTTCCAAATGGGTTTCACCATTTTATTTGCTTTCCAGTAGCGAGTAGGGGTCCCAGTTGCCCAACGTTCTCTTAACAGTGGCATGATTAAACATTCGAGTGTTTTTACATCTTGTTAGTTTTAGTTTGCACTTTTCTGATGACTAATGAGTCTAGGATGGCTCCTACATTCCTACCTTGATATGGGGTTTGGGTGTGGTGAAGGAGGTAGTTCACAGAGATAGATAATACAAGAGGAGAAAAAGGGAAGTGATAGAGTATTAAGGTTTGGGGGTGTTAGACAGAAAGAAACATGAACTGAAGTTTAGAAAAAGAGTTTGGAGAAAGCACAAATTTAAAAATCAATGAGAGATGACTTTGGGCAGATGGTGGAATCGGAGGTCACCTGCTCATCTTCCCTTCTTCTGCACCCACCCACAACAAAAATCTCTTTGTGTGAGTCTAGGGGTTCAGTTACAGCCTGTCGCAGGCACAAACTGGAGCAGTACAGAAATCCCAGGGATCCAACCAGTGACCCATCAGGAGCCCTCCCAGAAACCTGAAGGAAGCCATACCCATCAACACACCTTGGAAGGAATATGGACATATTCTTGGGAGAAATATGGATGTACATATTCAGGAATCTCAAAAGGCCTTAACCGATATCAATTTAAAAAAGAAACTCTGAGACATATTATAATCTAATTATCAAAAATCAAAGGCAAAGAGAGAATCTTCAAAGCAGCAAGAGAGAAGAAACTGTCAAATATAAAGGATCTCCCATAAGACTATCGGTAAACTTCTCGACAGAAATCTTGTAAGCCAGAAGGGAATGGAATGACACATTCAAAATGCTAAAAGAAAAAATTGCTAGCCAAGAATACTACACACTGAAGAACTGTCTTTAAGAAATGAAGGAGAGATAAAGAAATGCAAAAACAAGAAAAGGATGAGGCAGCTTATCATCATGAGATTGGCCTTACAAGAAATGTGAAAGGGAGCTCTTACAGTTGAAACAAAAGGATGACAAGTATCAACATGAAGACATATTAAAATATAAAACTCACTGATAAAAGCAAATGCATAGTCAAATTTAAAATACTCTAATACTGTAAAGGTGCTGTGTAAATCACTCTTAACTCTAGTACAAAAGTTCAAAAACAAATGTATTAAAATAACTATAGCTATAAATAATTGGTAAAAAGATATACAATAGAAATAAATATAAAATATTCCATCAATAGCATAAAATATGGTGGTGAGGAGAAGTAAAATTGTAGAGTCTTTGTATGCAATTGAAGTTAAGGTATTATCAGCTTAAATTAGGACATGATAAGATGTTTTATGTATGCCTTATGAAAACTGCAAAAAAGTCTAGTAGATACAAAAAAAGATGAAGAATCAAAGCATAGTATTACAACAATATAACAAATTATAAAGGCAGCAAAATTGGAAGAGAAGAACAAAAGAACTACAAAACAGTCAGTAGAAAATTAACAAAATGCCAGTAGCAAGTCCTTACCTATCAATACTTACATTTGACACAAATAAATTAAATTCTCCAAAAGAAACAGTGGCTAAATGGATAAAGAGGCTCATTTTAGCCTTAAGAGCACATATTGATTGAGAATGAAGGTTTGGAAAAAAATATTCCAGGAAACTGGTAACCAAAAGAGAGCAAGCATGGCTATGGTTATATAAAACAAGATAGACTATAAGTCAAAAACTATAAAAAGAGACAAAGAAGGACATTATATTATAATAAAGGGATCAATTTAGCAAGAGGGTATAACAATTTTAAATATATGTGTATCCAATGCTGGAGCTCTTAAATATATAAAACAAATATTAATAGATCTGAAGGGTAAGGTAGACTATAATACAATAACATTGGAGACTTCAGTTCTCCACTTTTAACAATGGACAGATCATCTATACAGAAAATCAATAGGGAAATAGTGCCACCCACCCTCAAGAGGAGGACATTATATAGAGTATGCTATACCATGATGCAGGAATCCTGGGAGCCTTCTTAGAATTCTGCTTACCATGCTGTTTCCCGATGGCTGGTTGAATGACTTTTCTTTGTTTAATGGATGCAACTTGCTGATGACTCCTAGGTGACAAGTATGCAATAGACAGGTAAATAACTGTTAGTCTGTATCCTATAGTGTAGATACAGCATATTTCTCAACAAATAAAAACATGGCTGGAGTCAACTTTTTTATTTTGAAGAAGCATCAATTGCTTTTTATCTTCTTAGAAGTAAACCTTATACCCTCCAAATAATTTACTGTAAAAGCAAAATAAATTTAATGCTAGAAATATGACAAGGTATTTGATATTTCTTATGTTAGCATTTGTGGGAAACTATTTTTATATAACTAACTCCTGCTGTAATTCTTATTTGACATCAGCTAGTTCAACCCCACAAGTTGTTCTTCTCACTGAAAAGGCAGTCTGGGCCGGGCCCAGTGGCTCGCTCCTGTAATCCCAGCACTTTGGGAGGCCTAGGTGGGCAGATCACGAGGTCAAGAGATCGAGACCACCCTGGCCAACATAGTGAAACCCTGTCTCTACCAAAAATACACAAATTAGCTGGGCATGGTGGCACATGCCTGTAGTCCTAGCTACTTGGGAGGCTGAGGCAGGAGAATCGCTTGAACCCAGGAAGCGGAGGTTGCAGTGAGGTGGGATTGCACCACTGCACTCCAGCCTGGTGACAGAGTGAGATTCCATCTAAAAAAAAAAAAAAGAAAAAAAGGCAATCTCCTTTAGGATGGAAATCAGGAAACACCCCTAATTACGGATGTCTATTGAAATTTTTAAAGAAAACTGGATGTTTATATGGTTTGCCTAGGTGAAAATAATTTTTTAGCATCTTTAAAACATTCCCATTGATAGTTTCTTGATATTTACTTTTAAAATGTTCAAGCACTTTATAAATGCATATTACATAAGTAATTATATAGAACTGAACATACCTTAAAGTTGAGGGTAAAGGAAACAGTAAAAATCAGTGATGCAGAAAGAAACCAGACCTTTTATATTTTCTTCTTGTTTTAAATATATATATATTATGCTGATTATGTATCTCTTGAATATGACCTTTTTATTAAACAGTTGAGTAGGATGATGAAAATACTGATATTTGGAAGAATTTTGAGTAACACTAATTTCTTGGTGGTTTTACAGGGTTTATTCATAGAAGAAACTCTTAAAACTTCACTCTTTATATGGTTCGCCTCATAAGACAAAACTTTAGCTTAAGAGAAGGCAACAAAAATCAGCAATAAACATGTGAAATAAGTAACTCATATAGTTTTTAAAGTCTTATACATAACACTTTTAACAGGTTTAGGGAAGGAAATAAAGGTACCAGAAACAGTATTCACTTTCTTTCTTGTCCCTCTGCCAGGGCAGCTCACATCACTTCTGTAACACAACATAGTTGTAGAGATTCATTGGCCTGTATTGTGTGTGTGGGCGTGAAAGGGGATAGTTAAATATTTGAACTGAGAATCATCACCAGAAAGAGTACTGCAGTGTTTGCTAGTGGCTTCCATGAACAGCGTAAGGCAATTTTTAAAATTTAGTTTCCTGGAGGAAAATAAAAATAGAGAAAAGAAGAAAAAGAAATGCTAAAGGAAAGGAAATGGGAAGTTTTGCTATTTTTCCCTACTAAATTGCAGCTATTTAGAGGTATTTGCTAGTTATGGAGAATCAGAGACCCAGAGCAGACCCAACAAGGTAGAAATGAGTGTGGATTTGGGAACTGGAAGCTTGACATGCAAACAAAAATCCTTGGGAGTGCTAGGATAGTTAGGGTCTAGATAGGAGGGGGCCTCCAGGAACCTCAAAGGGCCTGGGCAGAGTAATTCCTCTGGTAGCTCTAAATACAGATGGTGAAGCAGGGGGTATGCTGCTTCCAGCAATTATTTGTAAATTTCTACTTGATATAGTCATAGTAGATAGAGCTAGTAGACATAGTGTATAATTTTATTAGTGTTTGAAAAGAGTAAAGATTGGCAGGGTGGTGTAGTTTGAGATTCATAACTTGGGGAGCAGGCTAGGAGGCATGTCTGTTTCCTTGTAATTGGTGGCAGCATGATAGACTCATCCAATGGTGTTTTTTAGTTCTTTGTAACAAGGTACTATTTCAGTAACAGGTTAGAACCCCAAAGTTGATTTTCTTTGGAAATTTATTACTGAAGAAATAAAATGCATTCATTGTAATAGACTTAACATAAAAGATTATCCTGTAGAAACTATGGATATGATGCAGTATGTGGCTAACTGGGTTCCAAAGTACTTGTCCTATCTTTCTATGAACTAGTAGCTTAACCCTGGAAAAGCTTGACTTGAGAAACAGAAAAAAATAGTCTTTTCATCAGACATTTATTGAGCCCTTACCTTGGGCATTGTTTGAGGAACTGAGAATAAAAAGATTAAAAATCCAGATTTCCTGCCCTCAAGGAGGTTATAGTCTAAGAGGTTATAGTCTAGTAAAAAATGCTACACAGTACCTATGTGCTCTTATCTCAAAGTTAAAAAGCAAAATTATGAACTATGTGTCCTTTTGGAATCATTTGTATAAAACAGAACCACGAAGACAAAGAGACTGCAGAGTATAATTATATCTAATGCCTATAGAAAGTGTCCATGCTCCAGCCATTGGTCTACATAATTTTATAGGTATTGTATTCTATACTGCTGTGCAATATGCAATGACAGACTCTCAGAGACATACAAAAATAGGCATTTATTCACCTCATTTATCTGAGCATTGGCTGGAATTAGCTAATCCAGGCTACATTCACCTGGGCAGCTCTGTATCATGTTTCTGTCATCCTCCTCCTGGGACCAGGGGGCTGCTCTTCTCTGGGCATGTTTCTCCCAGGGTGATGGCAGAGAATAAGTATATCAATACGCACCATCACTTTTTCCCAATTCTATTAGCAAAAGCAGGTCATATGGCCCACTTAAGTCAAGGGGTAGGGAAAAAGTTTATTCCTGTAGAGAAAGACACAGAAGTCATGTGGTAAAGAACATGGAGACAGGGAAGGCTGAAGAATTAGAGTGAATAATGCAATATACTACAGGTGTTGACTTAATTCTGGCAACAGCTTCATGAGGTAGATATACTCAATACTCCTTATCTGTTAAAATAGAAGAAGGGTAGTATAGAGACTATTGCATCCAAAGCCAGACTGTACTGGGTCTATTGCTGGCTCTTCCACTTATTAGTTATATGACTGTTATCACTTATCTTTTTGTGCCTTAGTTTTCTCATATGTAAAATGGAGATAATAATTTTACTTACCCTACAGGGTGTCATGAGAAATAAATGAGTATGTGTGTAATATGTTTAGAGCCATGTTGGACACATAATAAATGCTTAACAAATTTTGGCTGTTTTACTGAATGGATAGCTAACATTTCTGGAAAGTTTTACTGTGGTCACAAAGCCATGTAACTCAGTGTTAACAACAACAATGAACAGCTTCTGCTCCTACTTTTTCCATGTGATGTGCCTGTTCCCTTTTTGCCTGCTGCAATGATTGGAAGCTTCCTGAGGCCTCCCCAGAAGCAGGTGCTGCTATGCTTCCAATACAGCCTGCAGAACTATAAGCCAGTTAAATATCTTTTCTTATAAATTACCCATTCGCAGGTATTTCTTTACAGTGGTACAATAATTGACTAACACAGAAAATTGGTACTGAGGAGTGGGGCATTGCTATAAAGATACCTCATAATGTGGAAATGACTTTGGAACTGGGTAACATGCAGAGATTAGAAGAGGCTGGAAGGTTCATAAGAAGATAGGAAGATGAGGGAAAGTTTGGAACTTCTTAGAGACTGGTTAAATGGTTGTGACCAAAATGCTAATAGTATTAGGTTGGTGTAAAGGTAACTGTGATTTTTGCCATTCAAAGTAATATATGGACAGTAAAGTCCATGTTAATGGGGTGTCAGATGGAAATGAGGAACTTACTGGGAACTGGAGCAAAGGTCACCCATGTTATGCCTTAACAAAGAACTTGGCTACATTGTGTCCGTACCCTAGGGATCTGTGGAAGTTTGAACTAAAGAGTGATGATTTGGGGTGTCTCTGGTGGAAGAAATTTCTAAGCATCAAAGCATTTAAAAGGCAGCATGGCTGCTTCTAAGAGCCTAGTTCAGACATAGGAGCAAAGAAATGACTTAAAGTTGGAATTCATAATTAAAGGGGAAGCAGAACACAAATGTTTGGAAACTTGGCAGCCTGGCTACATGGTAGAAATGAAAAGCATATTTTCAAGGCAAGAACACAAGAGGGCTGTGGAGAAACTACTTGCTAGAGAAATTTGCATAACTAAAAAAGAGCCAAGTGCAAATAACGAAGACAATGGGAAAAAGGCCTCAAAGGCATTTCAGAGATCTTTGAGGCAGCCCTTCCCTTTACAGCTCTAGAAGCCTAGGATGAAAGAATGGCTTCAGAGGCCAGACCCAGGGAAGCACTGTTCTGTATCACCCAGGAGGCCGCTCCTTATATCCTGGCTGCTCTGGCTACAGCCTTGGCTCCAAGGGCCCCAGGTACAGCTCAGGCTGCAGCTCCAGAGAGTGTGATCCATAAGCCTGGGTGACTTCCATGTGGTGTTAATCTTGTGGGCATGCTGAGTGTGAAAGTAAAGGTGGCTTGGCAGCCACTACCTAGATTTCAGAGGATGTATAAGAAAGCATTCGTGTCCAGACAGAAGCCTGCTGCAGGGGTGGCACCCCTACAGAGAACCTCTACTAGGGCAGTGTGGAAGGGAGCTGTGTGGTTGGAGGCTCCACATAGAGTTCCCACTGGTGCACTGCCTAGTGGAGCTGTGGGATAGGGGCCACCATCCTCCAGACCCTAGAATGGTAGAATAACCAGTAGTTTGCAACCTCAGCATGGAAAAGCCACAAGGGTGGATTCTTGGGAATCCACCAAGGCCTTGAGATTCTACCCCTTGCGCCAGTGTGCCCTGGACATGGGACATGGAGTCTACTCCTTGCATGGAGTCTATCCCAAGGCCTTGGTATTCTTCCCTGTGCACCAGTGTGCCCTGGACATGGGACATGGAGTCAAAGGAGATGATTTTGGAGCTTTAAGATTTAATGACTGCCCTTCTGGGTTTTGGATTTGCATGGGGCCTGTAGCCCCCTTCTTTTGGCCAATTTCTCCCTTTTGAAATGGGAATGTTTACCCAATATCTTGAAAGTAAATAATTTGTCTTGAGTTTAAAGATTCATTTGTGGAAGAAACTCATCTCCATATATGACTTTGGATCTTGGACTTGGGAATTTTGATTGAGTTGATGCTAGAATGAGTTAAGACTTTGGGGTACTGTTGAGAAGGCATGACCGTATTTTGCAATTGAGATGGACATAAGATTTTTGGGACCAGAGGCAGAATTATATAGTTTGTATGTTTGTCCCCACCCAAATCTCATGTTTAAATATAATCCCCAATATTAGAGGTGGGGCCTGGTGGGAGGTGTTTTGATCATGAGGGCTGATTCCTTATGAATGGCTTAGGCCATCCCCTTGGTGGTAAGTGAACTCTAGCTCTGAGTTCACACAGGATCTGTTTATGTAGAAGTGTGCAGCACCTTCCCTGTCGATCCTTGCTCCTGCTTTCACCACATGATGTGCCTGCTTTCTCTTTGCCTTCTACCGTAAGTAGAAGCTTCCTAAGGCCTCCCAGAAGCAGATGCCACTATCTGCAGGCTTCCTGTAATGCCTGCAGAACTGTGAGCCAATTAAGCCTCTTTTGTTGTAATTAAAAACGTAATGAACTCAGAACAACTGACGTGAAATCATATCACAATTTTATGATGGTGTGAAGGTCATTCACATTCAGTACTTTGAATATGCATACAATTTTGAATTTTGATCTTTTCCTGGGCTTGCAATGTAAGGTACAATGTTCTTTTGTAATGCTGGGCAGCAGCAGTGAGCTGCAGCTCCCAGTCAGCTACACGGTCACAAGGGTAAACAACTGATACTGTACTCTACAGTGTACAGTATATAATAAATTATGAGATATTCAACACTTTATTATAAAACTGGCTTTCTATTGATAATTTTGCCAAACTGTAGGCTACTTTAAGTGTTCTGTGCACATTTGAAGTAGGATGTGCTAAGCTATGATCTTTGGTAGAAGTGCATTTGTACTAAACGCATTTTCAGTTTGCAATATTTTCAACTTATTATGGGTTTGTCAGAATGTAACCCCATAATAAGTTGAAGAGCATCTGTAATTTATTAGAATCTTAGAATTTTAGAGTTTGAAGGTAACCACAAAATCCTATTGCACAGATGAGAATACTGAGATCAAGAGATGTAAGGACTTTGTCAGTGATTAAGTGGTGTTAAAATCTGGACAGTCTTAGTTTGCAACACTTTCTACCATATCACACAGCTATTATTATTATATTTTATTTGAAACTTATCCTTATTTAGATTAAATTGTTTTTCTTGTAATCTTTGAAAGAGTGGCAAGTGATCTGTTTTTATTTAGTTTCAACATTTTATCCCTACTCACTTTTCATTTTGTATTTTTAGTTCCACTTGATGATTTTCCTTTAATGGAATAAAATTTTACTCTTACTTGGTAGTGCAAAAGAAATGAACAAAAATAAAACTTTTTAAAAGAATAATTTAAGCCTCAAATGCATTTCCCAGTAATTTCATATTAGAGTACTTTTAAATAAATGACAGTTAATTAAGCATGCAAATACACTAACTACTGTGAGTACCCAATTAGCTATCTTAACTGAAATAATTGTCCTGAATAGCATATTTTTTCAAAGGTATTTATCAAGGTGCTACATAAATCTTTGTTTCTGGTGTGAAAACTGTAATTACTATTGGATGAAAGAATATGGTAGCAGTCGATTGTTCAGGAATACAAGTGTTGTAGCATGAATTACTAGCCTCTCCAGACTCCTGTGAATTCATCTGTTAAATAAACTGATCTAGAAATTTACAGAAGTTTTCTCCTTCTCCAAAGTCTTGTAATCATTTATCTATTAACTGTGATCAATAAATTGCTTTGTCTACAGGCACCTATGCATTCTCCTAATTTTCACTTTTTTAATACCAAACTGCAACAATGTCCCTATTCCAGCCCTACTGCATCTTATTATTTTCTGTGTTCTGTGAGATGGTGAATTGCTTGGAGTTTCTCCTTCATTATCTTAAAAAAAAAACTCTCGATTTCTGGCCTGTAAGGATATGCTCAAGTATCTGTATGTCTGTTCTCTATTTTTTGTTTTCATTTAAATTACTTTTTAATAACAGCTTTCCAGGTTATCTGTGTGACTCCTCCTGACTGGTTACTGCTACAAGATTTCCATGCCTGTGTTACTTTTGTAAAGTCACACCAAAAGAAGAATGAAGAGCACACCATCCCTTACCCTTAGGACTTACATTCTTTTCCCATCATTCTTTTAGTATTACCTTTGAATAGTCAATGTGCATGTGCACCTTGATACAGTCTAAAGTCTAAAATGAGCCATATCCCTATACTCCTCTCTAACAATTTAATATATTAGAATGCCTAAAATAGCATCCTTCCCTTTATCTAATTTGTTGTTATATACCTTTTTGGTTCGGTTTGTTTTAAAAATAAACTTCTGGGCTATGATTTACATAAAATAAAATGCATACATGCTAAGTGTACAATTGGGTGAATATTGACAAATGTATACACTCATCCATTTGACTTTTAACATCCTCAAAGTTAGTCATTACAAGTAAATCAAATCACACGTAATTACCAATAGGGTTCAACCAAATGTGTATTATAGTTGGATTTAAATTTACTTACATGCTTTTAATTCCTTTGCTCGTTATTGCTTCTTTCATTTTGTATTCAATTTTCTTTCAGAAATACAACCTTTAGGCAATTACATGTAGAATGCTACTATTGACAGTTAATTATCTTTCAGCACATTAAAGTTTTTTCTGTGTCCTCTTCCACTGCTGTTGTTAAGTCAGCTGTTGGTCTAATTGTTGTCTCTTTTTAAGTGAATTATCTTTTCTTGTTAGCTGCTTTTGGATCGCCTATGGTTTCCCTATAATTATATTGTTGGGAATTTACTTTTATTCTAACTTAGATCTACTGAAGTTTCTTCAATTGGGAGACAGATATTTTTCATGAACTCTGAAAAATTCTTGTTTATTGTTACTTCTAGGGGTATCCTCCATTTTCTCTATCTTCTCCTTCTGTGTCTCCTATTTGGCTTGATATTAGACCTTATCCTTTTACCCTTTGTATCTTTTACTCTTTATTTCAAATTTTAATCTCTTTATCATTCTTGCTGCAATCTAGGTAGTATCCTCACTAATATATCAATATAAATGAATTTATTTAGTTGTGCTTGACATAATGTTTAACCTGCTTATGGAGATTTTAATTGAGAACATCTATGTTTATCCTTATGCAACATCTATTTTTTTGCAATGTCTTTTTTCCTTGTATTTTTTTTTTTAACATTTCTGTATCTCTTTACTCATTTTTAGCATACCTACTATAGTAGTCAGTTTTCACACTGCTTTAAAGAACTCCCTGAGACTGGTTAATTTATAAACAAACGAAGTTTAATTGACTCACAGTTCTGCATGGCTGTGGAGGCCTCAGGAAGCTTACAATCATAGTGGAAGGTAAAGCGGAAGCATGGCATATCCTATGCGGTAGCAGGAGAAATGGGGAGGGGGAACTGCCAAACACTTCAAAAGCCATCAGATCTCATGAGAACTCACTCCCTATCACAAGAACAGCATGGGGGAAACTGCCCCCATGATCCAACTATTTCCTACTAGGTCCCTCCCTCCACACATGAAGACTACAATTCAAGATGAGATTTGGGTGAGGACGGAGAGCCAAACCATATCACCTACTTTATAATTTTTGAAATGATTTTCTAGGGCTGCTTAACAAAGTAAGAGGCTTAAACAATGGTCATTTATTATTTCACAATTCTGAAGGCTAGTAGTCTGAAAAAAAGGTGTCAGCAGGGTTGGTTCCTTCTGAAAGTTGTGAGGAGGAATCTATCTGCTTGTGCATTGCTGGAATCTCTGGCCTTCCTTGACTTGTGGAAGCATAACTCCGGCCTCTGCCTCCATGTTCCTGTGCTGTTCTCCCGATGTGTGTGTCTGACTCTGTGTCTGAATTTCCTTTTCTTGAAAGAACACCAGTCATATTGGATTAGGTTCCCACTCTTTTCAGCATGACCTTATCTTAACGAGTCACATTTGCAATGATCCTATTTCCAAATAAGGTCACATTCTAAGATACTTGGAGTTAGGACTTCAACATATGAATTTTAAGGGGGGACATAATCCATTGTATAATTACCTCACTTAAATTATGTTTCTAAGATTTGAGATCTTGGGGTACTAATTGCCTGGTTTTCGTGTCTGCTGAGTCCCTTGTTGCAGAAGGCTTCCTTTGGGGCTTTGAAATTTTTGAATGTGATTTTGAGTTTTCAATGAGGAAAATTGTATTTTCTCTGTGGGATGACTGCAAAGCTGGGTGGTGAAGGGTCACTCCACAGCAGTTTTGCATGTATTTCTGCTACAGGCAGGCTTGAGTGTAGCACCACTACAGGGCCATTTTTGTTGTTGCTGTTATCAATTTCTGCCCTTGGAGTTTCCTGCACCACATGTCTAATGTAAATTTGCATTCCAAACTCATGAGAAACATAAAACTAGAGTTTACAATTCTCTCTAAAGGCTTTTATTTTTTCGTCTAGAGCCAGGATAGAGAGCAGTTTCCTTGTCTTTTCCTTGAGCTGTAGGTTTGAGGATGTGTTAGGCCTTCCTTACTAGAATTGCAACCCTCAGAGGGGCCTAGATTTATGCAAGATTTTAATACCTACTTCTCTTCCTCAACACCCAGGGTCTCCTAATATGTCCCATGGGGGAGTAAAAAGTCACCTCCTACCATTCCTGAGACTCCAGAGCTGCCACTCTGGCTTTCAAGTCTGTTTTCTTGCTATCTGAGAATTTTGCTTTCTTTTCACCACTCTTTAAAAAATCTCCAGCATGATTCGTAAATTATATTTTACCCTGCATCTCCACTTACCAGTAGAGATAATGTTTCCTCAATGGCCTTTGCTAGAACTGGAAGTTAGAGTCCCCTCTTTTTGAAGAGTTGCAAATAAATATTCAAAAGTCAAAGTGCCTCAGCTATGGTCATGCCATTATTTAGAACTCTAGTCTTTTGACTTCCTGTTTGGTGACCTTATACACTCTCTGTCTTCACTCTCTCATTACTGTCTTTCTTACCCCACTATTATCACCTTACTCAATAAAGCAACTCACAGGTTTTTTGGGGGTTTGCTGTAATTTCCCCTCAGATTCTACTCTACCTCCAAAGTGTTCTGAATCCCAGAAACCCCAGCAGTAAGTGGCTTGAACACATAGCATTGAATAATTTTAATACCACTAATGATTATTATATAGAAAAAAAATCTCCTTCTCTTCTCAAGGTTAACCAAATGCCAAGTGGCACTATAATCCTGACACTGACTAGTTCTCAATGGAGTGCACTAGACCTTTACTATTAAATTATCCTATGCTGTTTTAAGGTATGAATTTGTTTCTTCAATTTCAGATGAGTGTTATTTGAGCCCAAGTCAGGTTTAGGTGATTCCTTAATTAGAGCCTCACTTAATTGTCCTTGGGGAAATTGCCATAGATCCAGCCATAGGTGTGGCTTCTATCATGAGGCTAGCAGGCATGAGATTTTGTAGGGAAAATCTTCTGGAGAGAAGTATGATTGAGAGTTAGATTTATTGGGGTTCCTGTCTTATTCTACAGTCTCCATGTATAAGAATATATGCCAATTTAAATCTCATTTCCCATTAGGCCAGACTGACTCTCATTATATATCAAGACCGGACAGTTTCTCAGATGTGCCTTGCACTTAAGACTCCTGGATCAAAGTTCTTCTGTTGCACATAGCAATTGATTCAAAATTGGAATTAGTGTGGAAAATTAATATTCAGACATTTTATAATATACACTCGCCCCATATTTTCAGCTTCATCCTCAAGAGATGGGGTTCTAGTGGTTTTTAGAATGAGCCTCAATGTAATTCTGCACTGTGAACAATAGACTTAAGGAAAGGGGCACAGAAGAAGACAGAAAGCTGGAGTCCACAGTAGACAGACTAGCAGTATATCTCACTAGATTTTACAATGGAAGAGTTAGGGATCAAAAGGGACCGGGGAAGTTCTCTTGTTTTTTTTCTGGGCTGTCAAGAGCTATGCATGTAGGTATGTGTGTATGCACATGTGTGCACAGTCACATGTTCCTGCCCCTTGGGCTACAGTGCTTCCAATTGGCAAGCCCTTTTATTTACATTCCTGTTAGATGTCAATAGAATTTTGCTGTGCTCTGGCATCTACCATATCAAAAAAACCTAGCAAATAATCTGGTTGGTAGACTATACTCTCAAAGTTTTATTTTTGGTTGAAACCAGAGATTTTTTTCTGCAAAAGAAACACCAATGATTTTTGTTATTCTGTACAAACCTACCAGATAAACAAAAGTAACATTTGAGATAGACTACTTTCCATTAAGCTATGAAACAATCAAAAATTTAGAAAAGAATTTATTTTTACATTGCAGTACAAAGCATAAAACACCATTGCCTTAGTAATAAGTAACATAAGTATGAATTTATATGGTTGCTCAGATTTCAATGTGCTACCATTCTGAGAAAAAAAAAAGTGGATATTAGATCTCATGAAAAATCATGTCCTGTTTATCTAAAAGACCTAAGTAGGCTTTTAGGATCTTACTCAAGAATGTTTCTTTCTTATTCATCGTTTCAAAGGAATGTTAGTAATTAAGAAAAGACAAATTCATAAGGGTGCAGTTATTGCAAATGACTAGTCACTGTTTTTAAAGTTAATGAATAGATACCTCCTCTGTGGTGCGAAAGTATTCATTCCACTTATAATATTTTAAAATTCCAACCTCTGGAATAATCTGAGAAATACGCTTACGTCAGGTTCTGCGTTACATTTAGAATTCACTGTTTCAATGGCTATGTCCCTATTATTAAGCTTTATTTCATTATTGGATATTTGGCATTTTACATTTCCCATATTAAAGAGTTTTATCCAAATGCAAAGGGAAAAAAAACAAAAAACAAAAACGAAAGCTTTCTCATCAAAACAATAAAAAAGAATCACTTTTAACCCATCTTGCGTTACGGTTTCTACTTTATGCACCAAATTCCCTTTACCTTTCCAAATAAAGCATCTAAAGGGTATTTTGTGAGATAAGTGTTTCTTGGCTCTTTTATACTGTTGTTGTTTTCCTGTAGGAGCTAACTGATGGGAATACTTTATGCGATATCACCAGTATTTTAGACTTCCTTAGCTTGTTTTCTTTTCCTCCTTTGACATTTGATGTATGATATATAAAAATTGATGCATTTGTCATATTCTTGGCTAGAGACAGAGACAAAACAAACAAACAAATAAGCAAACAACCCAAAAAACCTCAATGCCTGCCTCTGAAGGGCATATAATATAGAGTAGTAAGCACTGTGCAGAATTTCATAATAGATACAATGCCCAAGGGGCAACTGGTGCCCAAAGGGGCAATTAAGACATTTTGGTGGGGTCAGCAAAGTCTTCATGAAGGAGAAAGTCCCTGAGTTGAGATTTGAAAGACAAACAGAATTAATGAGAAGTGGTGGAAGAGTATTCTAGATTGAGGCAGTGGTAGGTACGAAGTCACAGAGGCATTAAATAATACGATGTATCTGGAGAAGTTCAAATTAACTCCCTATAGCTTGAACAAAGAATGTGAGTAGAGGAAGAGAGTGAAGCAAATCATGAAGGGGTTAGTGAACATTTTAGAAAGATCACTTTTGTAGCAGCGTGGGGAGGTTGCTAAGACGAGTTAGAGTGACCAGCTGGGAGCCAATAGAGGAACAGTGAAGACCTGAACTAAGGTTGCTGCAGTGGGATGAGGAGAAGGTAAATTATTTAAGGGACATTAAGGAGGTAGATGGGCAGGTCCAGGTGACTGGATGGATTGGCACTGAGATAAGTGAGTTGAAGTCAAGGCTGATTCCCCAAATCATCTGGGCCAGATGGGAGAATACTGGAACCATTCACAAAGAGAAAATAGAGGTATAAATGCAGGTTATTTTAAAGTAGTGCAATGAACTTGTCTTTAACTTGCAAAGTTTGACATGCTTATAGTATATCTGAGAAGATATGGTTTGTACCTGTTGGATACAGAGGTCTGGAGATCAGCAGATTTCTGTGTTACCGATCCAGCTGTAGAAGTCTTCAATGTATTCTACCTGCCTTATGCATTCTACAGAGGTGTTTTGAGAAACAAGTAACATGGTGTTGGAAACAAATACATTGCTTTTCACAATTGTATGGTAGCAACAATCTATTGGGTGTATTGGGCTAAGTGCTTTACAGAAAATCTTGCTACAATCCTGTGGGATAGCTATTTACTCAGGCTTAAATTCATTAAGTAACTTGGCCAATGTCACACTGCTTATACGTCCTAGAGAAATGATTTGAACCTGGGTCTCTGATTCAAAAGCCTGTCCAGTAGACCACTGGACTACCTGACTTTTGATTTATTTTACCTCTCCAGATAATATAAATTATTTTCCACTAGGCAGCTTGACATATGCATTTAATGAAATTGGTCCTTCAGAAAATATAATTGTTAATATACCAGTAAATATTATTCAAAGTTCCATGAAAAAAGTATGTATTTCTTCATTTTGTCTGGACAAAGGTAAAGATCTTGTTGGAAATAGCAATTTGTTAAAAAAAAGACTGATGCCTAAAAAAAACTAAATATAATGAACTTTCATTTGTATAGAAAGGCTGATGAAAAGGATGTCTTTCATATCTTTATAGAACTCTATAAACTACAAAAATTTTGATACTTCATTCATGATTCTTACAACAGAACCGTGAAACAGGTGTTCTTTTCATTTTCATGGCTTAAGAGACTGAGTCATTTAGGCACATCAAATATTTGGACAATCATTGTTTCCTCTTTGCATATTAACACATCCATGACGTTGAGAAATGTAATGCTCTTATATTGATATGTTAGAAAAGTTTATCAAAGAAATAATACCCAGTCAAATTGTTGCATGTTTTAATTTCCTAAAATGTCCCAAGTGGTCAATTTTTCTTTTCCTTGTAAGAATGATGATTTTCCCTTCACAGAAGCTAAAAACTTAATTAAACTTTAGTTGCTGTTTAGCCAAACTACAACACAATTTCACTGATTAAAAATGATGAATCATATTAGTAAATTCAATAGCATTAGGAAATGAAAATATATAGTGCAATATTTTAGGAAACGTCACTTTTATGGAAGGAAAGCAATCCTCCAATAAGGGTTACAAAAAGAAAAAGAAAAATTAATTGTAATATTTATAAGTTTGAAAATTTTGTTTATTTACTAACAAGTAACTATCATCTTAATAAACCCATTTACTTGTGGATATTAGTAATAAGACAGCCTGGCCAAATGACCCATCCATTCATACAAACAGCTAGAGCTTGAGGGTTGAGTAACATTTTTAACACTCAGTCTGGATTCACCACAGTAGGTTTACATAAAAATGCCATGAGCAGAATGATGTGTGTGTTCATGCTTTCACAAGAACCAGGTCATCTAAAAAATTTTATATATGAGGCGAGAGTGTGCTAAAAAATAAATAAAAAGTAGAAAAAAATGAGGAATTTCATATAGGAGTATTCTTAAATTCCATGTTTATATTTAGGCAAAGCACTGAACTAGTAAAAGACACACTGCACTGTTTGGAAAAACAGTTTTGCATTATGTAAGAAGCAGATGAAAGTGATATTTTTAATATGCTTTGCATACTTAATTCAGAATTATTTATAGAGATTATAAATGATGTTAAGTGGCAAAAGATATAACTGAACTATATTCAGAAGAATTCAGTGGGGGCTCTGCATTGCAACAAGAACATGACTAGTAAAAAAAAAAAAAAATCACGGTGTCTTATTGTCATCAAAGTGAGAACAACCTAAAAGATAAGCATTTTAAAAATGGTTTCCCTTTGATTTGCTAACTGCATTGGAAAGGAGCACAACATGAAATGGCAAACTGAGAGTTCAAGGTTATTCTGGGCTTTATGTAAAGAGTGCTTTGGAATAAAAGTGCCAGTTCTTTACTCTGTGACTGGAGTGATGTTATTCATTGAGGAAGGGGGTCTCCTTTGGGATAAAAGAAATGCTGAAAAATAGTAGAATTAGAATTGAGATTTTAAATAGATCAGAGAATTGTTTTATGAAAAGAAAGCTAAAGTAAAATCAGGAACTAGGCCAGATGCCCATTTGCTTCAGAATCCTAGGACTTCTAGTTTTTAATTCAACAGAGCTTGAATAGAACTTACATGAATTGTCTAGTGCATACTTCCAGAGGCCCTGGTGCAATAATTACAGAGGACACCCAGATATGTCAGGTTGAGTCCATGTTCTCAAGGAATTTACCTTTTGTTGAAGGATACAAAAGGGGCAGACATAAAAATAATATAAAGCACAAAATGAGAAATTTCTCATCTCAAAAATAGTACTGCACAGAGTCAGAAAGGGAGAGATTTCACTTAACACAGAGAGCCAGGAAGGGCTTTCTGGAGGATGGGGCTTTGAGATTGGTCTTAAAGAAGAGGGAGAATCTTGATAAAAGAGTTATATTGGGTAGAGTCTAAACAGAGACTATAGATTGCAATAAATTGAAAGGGTTGGGAGTGCTGAACTAGAATTGGATTCAATTGTAGGCTATTTAGAGGGGATCAGTGAAAAACCAGGCTGAGAAGGTTTATTGGGACTTTTCAGATGGGGAACTGGAGTGACAGGAAAGGAAAACAGGCAGGAGAGCCCTTGATAGCTTTTGACAGGCAGATGATTTGGGACATGGGCGTGGGTGACTGATAGACCGTGGATGTAAATCCATAGCCTGCTCTTTATGTGATGAATTTCCTTGAGCAGGATTATATTTCTTGGAACATTTATCTTCCTCTCTACAATAAAAATAAAGATTTTTAGTACTTACCTCCAAGAGTTATGAGAATCTGATAAGATAATGATGTTGCTCATTGTACAAAGTAGATGATCATTAAATGTTTATGATTGATGTTGTTATTGATGCAGTGATTAGGAGAGATTTATCTAACAGCAATGTATACAGTAGATTTGGAAAAGGATATACTAATGGTAGAAAGGCCAATACAGAAGCTAGAAAGAGAGAAACAATGAGAAAATTGAATTTATATGACTTAGGAAAACAGATTTTTACAAGACATTGTGAAAAGAGAAGAGTCAAGGGTAACTCCAAAATTTGATCCTATTTGAGAAGGAAATATTACAA
This sequence comes from Symphalangus syndactylus, assembly GCF_028878055.3. Classification (NCBI taxonomy): domain Eukaryota; kingdom Metazoa; phylum Chordata; class Mammalia; order Primates; family Hylobatidae; genus Symphalangus; species Symphalangus syndactylus. The sequence goes on along the minus strand of NC_072428.2, from coordinate 100,744,329 downwards.
AGCCAGGTTAAGTTTTTCTGATGGAGAAGATGAATTAGATTTATGACATATCGAGTTTGTGGTTTGGATATTAACATATCACTTAGATATGTTCAAAAGGCATCTGGAAATATAGGTCTGAGGTTTAGAAGTTAGTGCAATGAGCTTGGGAATCATCTCCTGAGAGGTGATAGTTAAGGACTTTGCAGGGAATGGCATCACCGTGGGCTACTGTATAGAGACAAAATGGGTTGAGAACATAATTCTGGGGATCATCTTCATGTGGGGCCCATCAAGGAAGAAGGAGAACATACCAAGATAAACCTACTAACACAGTCTCATGAGAACCAACCAGAGAAACGGGGTTTGGAGAAAAAGGAGATGTCTACCCAAGATACAAAAATGTCAAGCAGATGAGGATTCCAAGAAACTTCCCTTAAATTTGGTAAAAAGGAAGCTTTTGGAACTACAGCATGAAAAAGCATTGGGAGTAGAAGTTAGAATGTAAGAGATTTAGGAATGAATAGAAAAAATGAATATAGACTATTGGAAAGAAGGTTAGTAGCAAGGATAAGAAAATAGAACTTGAGTTTGAGATAATAGCAAGAAAGGGGAAGATTTTTAAACTGAGTGTGTGTGTGAGATGGTGATGGTGATGGTGTGGGATTGGTGTGTTTGGAGACAGAAAGACTGGAGAAGACAGAGCCAAATAAGAGGAGAAAAGGAAACCATTTCCTCTGCAGAAACACTTAGGATGAAAGTAAGACCTCAAGTAGACAGATGAGATCTTGTTGCTGGTCCAGAGTGACATCTTAGAAATTTAACAAGAATATTTTTTGGTCAGAGGCTCAGGCTACTTAATGGACCCAACTATATTATGGCTGAGGGAGTGATTCCATGGACGGAGTTATAGTGGACAGTTTGAGGAGGGACTGCACAGGAAACAGCAGTGTATGCTCTGAGAACAGCAACAAGATTAGATTCACAAAGGCCCAGGTTGAAATAGTGTCCTCACCACAGCTATGTGACCTTAGAAAGTTTCTTAATCTTTGGAGACTTCAGTTTCCGTATAAAAGAAAAGAAAAGGAATTTAGAGAGCCCCTTCTATGTTTGTTTTAGGCACAAAGAAGTTGCTAAATTTAGTGTAAATTACCATTAAAAATTAGATATACTATTTACATTTTAATTAATGTTATAACTTTACTATTAATACTCTATCACTGTATTATTTCCTAGTCATTAAGTTACTTCTTCATCCACTGCAGTAGTAAGTTAATACCTGCTTCCAAGTGAACTGAGAAAACCACTGTACATGCCTAAGAGTAACTAATCAATTTTCTTTCTTACTGTCATCAGGAATTAATCTAAGATATTGACTCAGCGTTTCCTAATGCGTATAATATTATGCAATAAAATATAACATGATTAATTGAAAGTGAAGAAACCCTTTCTTCTCATTAATGAGGTCAGATATATAATTATCACCTTTTAATGTCATGTTCTATCATCTTAATTTTACATACGTACACTGAGAATGACCTTATCAGAGCCCAAGTATTCCTCATGAGCCTGACGGAGAGTGGTTTCCCCTTGTCCATATTGGGCTCTTCTTCTGAGGGAATCTGAAAGACTTTGCAGACAGCCAGTTAATGTTCATATGTAGTACAGGTTTTGTTTTTTGTAAATCTTTCTTCATTTTGAATTAGAAAAAATTTCAAATATCCACATCATTAAATATCCACATCTATTTCAAATATCCACATCATTAAATGCCCATCCTTTCTACTCTTCCCACTTGCACATTCCCAATAAAAATTCATGGATGGTGAAGTGGGTCATAATTTTACAGAAGGACCTAAATTAGGCACAATCTAAAAATAATAAACTTCTAAGAATGAGGGCATCTGACATGCTACACACAGGGCCACTGGAAAGCTACAGTGGACTGATGAAAATAGATTTATTTTCTGATACCTTTAAGATTCTATATTGCCTCTCCCTCTTTGATTCATTCAAGGAGATGGCATATTATTCAATAATGGATACTAACAGGCTCTTCTAATAAAGCCAGATTTAGAGAAAATAGATTTAACGTGAATTAGGATTTTCAAGAGACTTGAAGATACCCCTAATATTATAAAGCAGGAGTTTTTCTTCTTTTACTTTTTTAAAATGGGCAGAATCGATTATATATTCTAAACGAAAGCTTAATCCAGAAATGTAATAAATAAGACGGATTAAAGTGGTAGTGTTCTGCTAAGGGTTGGGGTCCTTTTGTCTACCTTCTGGACTTTAAACTCTTTGAGATTTAGGGCAGTGTTTGGGAAGCCAGTAAAACCATAAGAGGTTTTCTCTATAATGTTTTTACTATTAAAGATTACTCATCAGCATTAAAGTAATTAGCATTTTGACAGGTAGTAAGTAGGGAGGAAAAAGAGGTGACTTAGGAGTTTGTCCATCTGAGTAATGTAAAGTGACAGAGGAGGAAAATTTGAGTGGGAAACTTTGAGTAACTAAAGACAGTAGGAAGATCTGTGGTACTAAAGGGTTGGGCTGAAGCAGGGGATAAGGAAAAAGAATTATAATAACTTTTATTGAAATCCTACAAGGTGCCAAACATGCTAGTAACATTTAATCTTTACAACATTGCTGTGAGATAGACATCATATCCATTTTACAGGTTGAGAAGTTAAGGCTTAAAGAGTTTAAATGACTTGTCCATTGTTGGTAAACAGCAGAGTTTGGATTTCAGCCCAAGTCTGTTTAACTCTTGATCTTAGATAATTCACTAAGTAGGACAAAGGGTGAAGAGAAGGAGACATTCACTGACTTTGAAGATCTCTATTTACATCTCAGTTTTGTCTGGTGTTGTCTCTAGATATTGTGATTCCTGGTGAGGGAATGCACGTGTTACTCAGCAAGTATTAGGCTAACTCTAGGCAGATGCCTCCTTGCTCCAGGCTGACAACCCTGGGCTTGTGCTTACTTCACTGTCTAACCCTGCCCAGGCCCCGGGGAGAAGCCTGGTGTTCTTAGTGTTTATTTAATTGCCAGCTCTCTCTGTTCTATGACAATACCCTGGCCTTGACTCAGTATAACCTAGGACAGTAAGATAAACCTATTTTTCTTTGTTTTTAACATTAAAAAAAAATCTTCTTAGCTAATGACTGACTATTCAGGCTTACAGGGTAGAATGTTGGAGTTGGAAGTGTCTTCAGGGGTTATCTCACCACACCTTGGCTCAGAGCCCAGGATGCTGAGTTATCTGCTGTGTGGGGTAGTCAAACCAGGCATGTGGGGCTCTTTGTCACCCTCTGGGTTGATGGCAAGAACACAGATCTAGCTGCAGTGGCCGTAGACACTGGGTGTGGGTCAGGGATTCAGTCTTAGTAAGAACCTAGCAAGAAGAAGGTGAGGCCCAGGGCAAGGGCCTAGTATATGAGACAATTTATTAGGGGTCTTAGGCACAGGGAACAGGGGAGGGATCTGAGTGCCAACTCTAGAATAGAAAGGGGGCCTACGTTTTTTGAAAGATAGGGGTCTGGTTAAGAGTATTGCACACCAAGGCTGATAAAACATAGCAAATGTGGCTCAATGATGAGTGTTGGGTTTGTTCCCTAAATTCCTAGATATTGGTTTTCAATGAAACAGGGCAAGTAGTTGGTGGGCTTAGCTTCCTGTTTACTTCTATTATCATGAGTGTGGGAGCCAGGCAGGGCCTAACATGACTTCTTTGAGGGCTAATGAGTAGAGCTTTGATTCCAGGCAGAACAAGACTCATATCCTCCCTCTGTTAGTGGCAGAATGTATCTGTATGGGTCTGCAGCAATCTCAATTTTTGCCTCCTCAGAAGAAAGAATTTGACTGAGAGGCATAAGGCAGAAGGAGAGACCGAGGCAAATTTTAGAGCAGGAGTGAAAGGAAGTAAAGTACACTTGGAAGAGGGCCACGCGGGTGACTTGAGAGATCAAGTGTGCAGTTTGACCGTTTGACTTGGAGTTTTATGTGTTGGGATACTTCCAGGGTCTTGGGTTACTTCTCTCCTGACTCTTCCCTTGGAGTGGGCTGTCCACATGCACAGTTGTGTGCTGGCACTTGGGAGGGGCCACATGCGCAGTGTGTTTACTGGAGTTGTACGCATGCTCACTTGAGGCCTTCTTTCCTTATCAGTCTAGCATTCCTAGAGGAAGGTCATATACCTGTTAAACTCTGCCATTTTACCTCTTAAAGCACATGCTTGAGCCCAGTATCCCAACTCCTGAGATCTTATGGGGAAGCTGCTGATCACCAGTTTCAGGTGTTTTCTATCTATTAGGAGACTGCCTTTCCCTGGCGCTGGCTGCTACCAATTATTACCTTAGAGAGACAGTTAACAACTGCTCGACCATCACCTGATGGTTGCCTGACACTCCTGGTGTGTGTGTGTGGGAGCCTTCTCCTGCCCTGTTCATGCCTGACTAGCTACCCACTGTAACACCTCTACCATTTAATACACACTTTGGGGATTATTTAATGTCTCTATTCCTCAGTTTCTCTACATACAGAAGAGGGATAATAACAGCACATCTTTCAGAGGGCTGTTAAGATAAAACAAGATGATACATGTAAAGTGCTTAGAATACATATGGTATTAATTTCTTAATATCATGTATTGATGACATTTGTTATTGTTAACAGTGGTTACCTAGATCAGCGCTACACAGGAATGGTGAATAAATAACGTCCCCCACTCTCATCTCTTGTACATACTCTGCTAAGAGGTTATGGCATGTGTTCCTAATGAACCTAGATGTAGCATCAGAGTTGTTCTCCATATTGAGGTTTAGGCAGTCCCTACTGATACAGTTTGGATGTTTGTCTCCTCCCAATCTCACACTGAACTGTGATCCCCAGTGTTGGAGATGGGGCCTGGTGGAAAGTGTTTGGGTTGTGGAGGTGGATCCCTCATGAATGGGTTGGTGCCCTAATGAATGAGTTCTTGCCCTATTAGTTAGAACCAGAGCTGGGTTGTTTAAAGAGGCTGGCATCTCCTCCTATCTTTCTCTTGTTCCTTCTCTTGCCATGTGCCATGCCTCCTCCTCCTTCTCTGTCTTCCACCCTGAGTAGAAGCTTCCTGAGGCCTCACCACAAGCTGAGCAGATGCTGGTGCCAGGCTTGCACAGTCTGCTGAACCGTGAGCCAAATAAACCTTTTTCTATTTATAAATTACCCAGTCGGAGGTATTCCTTTACTGCAACACAAAACAGACCAACACATCTACCATTCAATTAGGGCTGGAAATCTATTTGATATATCTGTCCCCTAACAGATGGACATCCAGCTTTTAAATAAACTTTTCAGTCTCAATGAATTTATTGCCTGAAAAAGCCATCCAGTTTGTCATTAGATACCTCTAATTATTACACAGTTTGGGTGGGGACTCAATATCTACTTATCAACTTATTTAATAAAAATATAAAAATCCACAGGATTTTCTCAAAATCTACTTACCTTTACTACCGTATTATATTCACAAGTATATGTTATATCTTATATGAACACCTATCAAGCTTTAGGTTCATACTTATTATTAAGTTGGTGGAAAAGTAATAATATTCAAAGAAATTGTCAGATATGTCTTCGTAGGTGTTAATTTGCATTTGGCAGCTGGCCTTCAACAAAAAGTTCAATATCCTTCTTGCAGATATGACTTTGACATTTATTCTTGGCAAGACAAATACTGTTCTAATGCTTTCTCTTTCTCTTTTAAAAATATCACACTCACATACAAAAGTAGCAACAGCAGACAAGACCTGAACTTTCTATAAAGTAATTTTGAATTTGTGTACTATCTTGCAAATTTAAACATAAATTTCTAATTTAATCATGAGGTTCAATTACTTCTGTAAAAAAAAAAAGAAGAACTGAAAACCAAAACTTCAACAATAATAGACATATTTGAGCATTTTGGTTGGGATGCTTCAGTAGCAACATGGATTGTCAGTTTCATTTAGATAAAATTGTTATTATAGTCATCCCTCAGTATCCACAGGGGATTGGTTCCAGATTGTACCCCACCCTAAACACCCCAGGATACCAAAATTCGTGGATGCTCAACTCCCTTATATAAAATGGCATAGTGTAACCTATGTATATCCTCACATATACTTTAAATCATCTCTAGATTACTTATAATACCAAATACAATGTAAATGCCATGCAAATAGCTGTTATACTGTATTGTTTAGGGACTAATGACAAGAAAAAAAAATGTCTGTACATGTTCAGTACAGACCCAACCATTCTAGGCCTAACTACATTTTTGATCTGTGGTTGTGAAACCCACAGATACAGAGGCTGACTATATTTCAGAAGAATGAAAAACAAAAAAAGATAACTGCAGCCTTTGTTGTTGTTGTTGTTTTCTTCCTCCTTTATATAAATTCTGAGTCTGTTCTTCAAATGTTTCAAAGAGATATTATGGGCAGAAGACTTTTTTCCCCCATTTTGTTTTTGTAACCTCTTCATGTCCAGTCTAAAACAAACCATTTCCAAAATTCAGAGTCACAGTCTAAATCTCTTCCCCCTTTGATGATTCCCCAGGAGGTCTGTGTCTACATGGCAAGAAAAGAGCCAGCTGATTTGACTTTTTCTGTAGAAAAATATAATATTTTATAATGACATATAGATAGTAACAATTTTGGGATACTGTAGATAATATTTTTTCCAAACTAATGGGTGATAAAATAATAATAATAAACATTAAACACTTCTTAAATGTCAGAAGATTAAATCTTTATCTTGAATTATTTCATTATCTCTCCAAGGTGACTTGTATAAACTTAATTTTACAGAAGAGGAAACTGAGGCTCAGAGAGGTTAAGCCACTTGCCCAACTCCTCTCTGTTAAAGAGCCTCTTTGTTAAAGAGTGGAGTCAAAATTTAAAGAGAGGTCTGCTTAGTGTTGCCAAACTTCACCTTCCACTGAACCATCCTGAGTCTTACTCAGATTGAAAGACTGTTTATTGGAAGCGTGAACCTGAGAGAAGAAAGGCATGTCAGGTCCCCAAAGCCTATTTTGTGTGGGAATTACAGTTGCTGCACATCTGATTGTACATGCCATAAACACAAGGGAAAAATGCTTAAAAAGGGGAAAATACTCAAAAATGGAAGAAGACAGAGAGCCGTAAGCAACCCTCAGTTTCCAGACCCTCAGGAGAGTTCTTCTATTCATTTTACAGCTATCTGTGGTTTTATTACACCTTTAATTGGCTAGAGCCTTTAATTATGGTTAGGTGAATCCATTTGTGTAAAATAACAAGCATAAACTTTCTTCCATTTTCAAAATGAACATTTGTGCAAATCCAGAATTTTTTTTTGTTTGCCACTGTATGCATTCTTTAGTCTCCCATTTCTATGTAATTTGTGACTTTCAGACTTCCTATTATTAGCTGTGGAATGTGACAGGTAGAAAAAGGCACAAGGTCATTTCATTATTCTTTGAATCAGTTTCAGGCACATCACTTTCTTGGCTTAAAACCTGATAGCTTGTGATTTAATTTTCTGTTTTAAATATCTTCTTTCCTGATAACATTCCTTCTGTGGCTTGATTCAGCATAAATGCTAAAGCAGATATCAAATTTCTCATTGCATTCTACATTTTACTTTTAAAAAATATAGATAAAAAAATAAAATTCATACCTGATTCTGGGAAGATAGCATCAATGGCAGCATAATTTTTGGATCTGAATCCTCATATAGAAACAGAGAGATGGCCAGGCACAGTGGCTCATGCCTGTAATCCCAGCACTTTGGGAGGCCGAGGTGGGTGGATCACGAGGTCAGGAGTTCAAGACCAGCCTGGCCAAGATGGTGAAACCCCATCTCTACTAAAAATACAAAAATTAGCGGGGTGTGGTGGCACACACCTGTAATCCAAGCTACTCGGGAGGCTGAGGCAGAGAATTGCCTAAACCCAGGCGGCGGAGGTTGCAGTGAGCCGAGATCCCACCACTGCATTCCAGCCTGGGCGACAGAGCAAGACTCCATCACACACACACACACACACACACACACACACAGACACAAAAACCAGAGAGACTAGAAAACAAAAGCAAAAAGCCACGTTCGACGCTGGCACCAATACTAGGCATCACCAGAATCCCAAGAACCCCGGAGCCCAAAGTACAGGCATGTGGGAAGCAACCACCAGGAGCCACCAAACTCATGTGAAATAGGAATTTGTTCAGTGGAAAGTGAAGAGAAACAATGTGCCCAAACACAATAATGTTGTGCACTGATTCAGGCTTTCATGCTTTGAACTTACGCAGGGAGAACAATGTATACACAATCAGCGGAATTGGCCCGTTATTGAGTTTTATTGATCACTTCAAAGTGTTAATAAAAAGCTGAGGACAGTTGACAAATAACTTAAAAACTATGTAGTCCAAAAGGCTTCTTTGGTAGAGCTTATAAAGAGGCCAGTATTTCTTGCTATAGGAAAACAGAAAACCAACTGGAACAAAACCCACTCTCCCAGGAAAAGACACTCTGCCCCTCTAGGCTGCGAGAATCCCTCTTGACATCTGCTCCTACTTTTTTTTCCTGGTTGCCCAATCAATAGCTGGGGTTAAGTTGCAGCATAGCCCAGCTAGGGACATGCTGGGTCTCATAAGAGGAGAATGGAGCTATACTCCAAAAGACTGCAAAAATTAGCCAGTCTGTACTAGAAGAAGCTGCTGGAGAACCCAAGGGACTGGATTTTGAGGGTGCTGGACCACAGGGATCAAAATATAAGACTGAATAAGGAAGACTTTATTGACTTGAGAGAACTCTCTTGGGATGTAACATGCAACCCTGACAAGGACTTCAGAAGATGGTGCAAACTACTTCTTAGTTGCTCCTAAAATCCTAGAGAAAGTCATTGTTCATGTTGAGTGAAATGGAAATATCTCAGTTGCAATAGTAAAGGGCAAAGCAAGAGGTTTAAAATGTTCCCGGAAGTGGGCATACTGGAGAGGCTATAATATGTGAGGCCAAAAGACCTGCTAGAGGATTATGTTCTACGGAAAGTCCCAGAGGACACACCACTCACCAAGGTCATCAGGAATGTGATGATGATAAGAGAACAAGCATCACCAAGAGATTCAGTGGTGGCTTTCCTCTGGAAAGCAGGACTGATGGTAGGAGACACTATTATAGAGATTGGCTTGTTGATGATAGCAATGGGAATGAGAGGACCCTAAAGTAATAGAGGCCAGGTGGTGGCACTTAGCCTCCAGATGTCATGAAGGGGCAACCAAGTGGGCTTGACCTGCAAAGAACTGTAAAGATGATCAATAGACATGACGTTCTCAGGGAAAAAACATATGAATAGCCAATAAGTTCTCATGAGTATACATAATAGCAAGGAATTTGATGGGCAGGAAGTAAGAATGAATGGGCAAGAGACTGAGAGAAAATTCCCCAATAAAAATTCGTGCTCTGTATCCAGTTTCCAAACCTAAGCCATTTTCCAGACCTAGAATTCATTGACTGAAGTGGTGGCTAGGTCTCCAAGAGGAAGGACCTGGCAACACCATGACAAATATATGTTGTAATGATTCTCCCAGTCTTTTACCAAAGGACATATGGGCCAGTGGGTTTTAAGTCTAAAGAATGAATTTGTATTGGGGCAATAACAACAAAAACAAAAAAGCAAAAATCAACTTCCATCAGCATTTAAACAGCCATATGTTCCATAGGTCAAATCTAAACCTTGTACACATTTTTCCAATTTAGTGTCACAGTGGTTGGTCTTGTGACAAAAATGGCATGGTTCATCTGATTGGATAGACCACCAAGTGGCTTAGTGATCTGATATTTTGTAAAACACAACAACCATTTTCAGCTGCTACTTTTCAGTATGCTGCCTCTTTCCCTCTGTCTTTATCTTCATACTGAATCTACAGAAGGCTCAGCAGCAGATCCAGGCTCAGTCAATTGCTAAGGCAGTTCAGGATGGAGTAGAAAGATGCTGGAAGTCTCAGTCTCATGCTATCATCTGGTGGGCCAAGGATGGCCTGGAGGGCTATGGAGCTTCTGAATTGCTCGACATTCTCCATGTTTTTCTTGTGTCTTTTTAGCCCAGTTCTACAATTGAACTTCAGTTTTTCCCCTAATCTGTTTCTCTCTGGTAAGCCTGCTCAGTTTTCTAGTCTCTCTCATGGATTGGGGTCCCAACTTGAATTTGTTCCACTAATATAATCTGGTTCTTGCTGGCCAGTCTCTATCCTGTTCCCCAATTTATGGATGAGAGAGTAGGTTATGTTTCTTGAAACCAATCCTCTACATTACAATGCTACTACCTGTTGTCTTGCCAGGAACCAGCTGCCCCTCTATTCCTCTGATAATCTGGGTTCCTTTACCCCTTTTGACTCTGCACCAAGTACCTACTTGTTGCCTCAGCTAGATGCCTTGATCTACGAATTGGGCTTTCTGGAATCCAACCCAGGTCCTGTTTATTTTCGTTACATTTTAGCCTGGTCCTAGTACATCTCGGAAGCAGTCTGGTATTTTTGTGACATATCAGTAGAAAACAAAAGCTTACTATTTGTCTATGTTAATTTTATTTATTAGTAGTATCTGTGTGAATAAAAAGAAATTCGTCTTTTTATTTTCATACAATAGTGAAACAAAATCCAGTTTTGTGTATTGAATTTGAAGACTTTCCCTGTCTCAAGAACTGTGATGTGTCTGAGATTTTACCCTACCTGCAAGCTAACATGTTTGCTTGCTATAGTTCCATGGAAACTGACAGAAGATGTGAGATTTATGGTCAGAGACAGAGGACTCTATTACTTATAACAACAGCAAGTGGAATGAGCATCCTATTTGTATCAGTTCCTCTCCTGTCCCTGTCCCATGTAGGTAATACAAAGAGATCCAGAGGAATGCTGTAAACACAGGGGGCTTGCATCACAGGTGAAGAATCCTGAGTTAGGAAACTTGAATATTTTATAAGGGACAGTAAGCCTGCCTGTCCTTTTCCCCAGAAGAAGACATTATCTTTTTTTTTTTTTTTTTTGAGATGGAGTCTCACTTTGTCACCCAGGTTGGAGTGCAGTGGTGAGATCTTGGCTCACTGCAAGCTCCACCTCCCGGGTTCATGCCATTCTCTTGCCTCAGCCTCCTGAGTAGCTGGAACTACAGGCGTGCACCACCTATGCCCGGCTAATTTTTTTGTATTTTTAGTAGAGACGGGGTTTCACCGTTTTAGCCAGGATAGCCTCGATCTCCTGACCTTGTGATCCACCTGCCTCGGCCTCCCAAAGTGCTGAGATTACAGGCATGAGCCACCGCACCTGGCCGGAAGGCATTATCTTTATTATACAGGCCAGTAAATAAACTTTCTGTTTGCTCTGGAGGGAGATACTATTACCATCTTCCAAGTGTGTTCTTTCTACAAATATCCTTGGAAAGATAGTTTGGGACTAAGTGCCTCTTCTCATAACACCAGACACCTAATGGAGAAATGTCCCTCAACATCTCATACTTCAGTAGAAACACAGTGTACCTCATAATCAGTCACCCTATCCAGCTTGTCCAAAGACATCAAGAGGGCTACTCTTTCACTGATCAGTTAATCCTTTTATTGTCCCTCAGAATCTAAGATACTTCTGACTTCATAATATGAGTAGTTTTCTTCTATGATGATGAAGACCAAAACATCCAAGTGGAAGTCCTAGGAAAAATAATCTCTCTTTTTAACCTATGGAACAAGTTATTATCATCTCTTCTTTCTAACTAAATGACATGGCTGCCTCCCTTGCCTTCCCTGTCAGGTACCCAAATCTCTTGGAATGGGAACATTTACTGCAGTGGAGCTGAATTCATTGCTTTTGATCCCCTCAGATTGACTATAGGACTCTGGGAAGTGGAGACTTCAGTGGCAGGACTTTTGTGGCATGATATTTATCTTCCCTGGGTGGACTCTTTAATCTCAACACTGTCCTTATTTCCTCTGGAGCTGGGACTGCTGGGTGTGGTGTTTGCATTGACCCAGGTACCTGTTCTTAGGAATTAAGAAATAGTATTTATCTAACTCTGACACTATATTGCTCTATAATCTTAGGTAAGTCCCGTCATGTCTATGGACTTCAGTTTCCAAACATGAAACACAAGAGGCTTGGACGAGATTAGAAATCGAGAACTCCAATGCGTATGGTCAGAGCCACGAGGTGAGTACAACTCCAGGTTCTGATATTCACATTATGGTCTATGTAAATGGAAAACCCTGAGGCACAACTATGCGAACATGGCCTTCTATAGGTGTACATTTTGGGGGCCCTGTCTGTAGGAAAGTCAGGCAGTAACACCACTGTGCTAATAGGGCCAGGATATAACAATCCAGTGTCATCAGAGAAGTCACATAGGTCCTACGGCAAGTCAATCAAAGTTTGAAGGTGTAAGAGTTTTCATTCTCTGGTGAATATTGTCTCTGGAATGCCTTCCAGGTTCTACAATATATGATTTTGTTGGTTTGTTGCTTTTTCAACTTTTGTTTTCCCTGCTTTCCCTCTGAGGCATGGTGCTTTCTCTGATGGTCACAATTATTAGAAAGTGGTAAGGATGAAATGAATGGATACAAACAAGAGCTCCGTGGGGATAAACACCTTTCCTGCTCAGAGAGAGCTACAGTTCTGGTTTTCAAAGACTTGTTGCCAGACTAGCTGCAAAAGAATCACCTGGAGAACTTAATTAAAAATAATCAAAAAGCTTGCTCAGCCCACACCTACTAAATAAGCATCTCTGGGGTTGTAGGCCAGGAAGTTATATGTCTTAAAGTCTCCCTCAAGTGATTCTAAAACTTAGCCAGGGTTGGGAACCAGTGACTGTGCAAAAGTATATGGGAGGAGCAGAGACCTTTTAGTGGATCAACTTCTCACCTCCATTGTAAAGCTGCTCAGCCTCAGCAGAGATTAGATACTGCGGCATGAATAGAATCAGATTAAAGACAGCACTTCTTTCTCTTAGACAGCTGGTTTAAGAAATACAGATACTGACATGAACACAGGTTTGGATATGCTTAACAAACGATATTTTGTGGCATTTAGCTTTAATGGGTGACTGAGATTTTGGAAGCTGAAGATTGGTTTAGGATTAGCAAAAGTGTTATAAATGCTCAAGTAACTGCAAGTGCTTCAATTAAAGTTAATTAAGTTCCTTTTGGGCCTCACTTTTTTTTTTCTTTTTGTAAGTTTCTAGTTAATCTAGTTGAGATTCGATTCTTAATAGGGTATATGCAGACTTGCATTGAAAAGAAAATGTTCCTGTTCAGATAAAAAATCAGCAGAATTCATTCTTTTACCTCTTATAACTGGGTCTATATAGCACAGGTGAACTGGGTACAGGGCTGTACTGCTAGCCCAGGAGTGTTCTCTGGAGGATATCTTGGTGGTAGATAAACATCAGCCTATTTATGTCCCTTACCTCATGGCTTACCTCTGAAGGGTGATTCAAAGTGGCACTGCTAATTGTCCAGAACCACCTCACAAAATGATCTGTAGTTGTGGTATAGTGGGAAAAGTGTGGAAGAAAGGAAGAGACCACTTATTTGACCTTGAGGAGATTATTTCCTGTCTCTGGGTTTCATGTTCCTCACGTGTGAAGTGAAAAAGCTAGTTCCTTTTCAGTGTTTCTTCTTTTTTATTGAGATCTTGCTCACATATGGCTTTATCGTACCAGTTAGGGGCATTAGCTCATGGCTGTTGGGTAGTTTCAAAAAGTGTAAGCCAGGTTGGGCGCAGTGGCTCACACCTGTAATCCCAGCACTTTGGGAGGCCAAGGCGGACGGATCACGAGATCAGGAGATCGAGACCATGTTGGCTAACACGGTGAAACCCCGTCTCTACTAAAAATACAAAAAATTAGCAGGGCATGGTGGCGGGCGCCTGTAGTCCCAGCTACTTGGGAGGCTGAGGCAGGAGAATGGTGTGAACCTGGAAGGCGGAGCTTTCAGTGAGCCGAGATAGTGCCACTGCAGTCCGGCCTGGGCGACAGAGTGAGACTCCATCTCAAAAAAAAAAATGTAAGCCAGCTCATTCTATATGTGTTGTTACTTCCTCAGGTTAACCCTAGATGACCTCTAAGGTCTCTTTCAGTTTTAAAAGAGCAAAATCTATGACCTTATATACTGAAGGTTGTGATTTTATAGCTTAGGCTTCTGCTGTATAAAGTAGATTTTCTGCTGTATAAAATAAATTTGGAGACGGGTAGAAGTAAATTTTCATGAAACTCAGAATTGGATACTTAGAACAGGTTCTTCCTGAGAGAAGGAATTCTTTTGCCCTGAATTTCCCTTCCTCTCCTTTGGGATTGGAATCTTTTAAGTTCTCTGAAATATAGAATATCTAATGTTTTACTTTCTGACTGGATTACATTTAGCTGTTAGAGTGGCTGACCAACTTCCAAACAGAAACTTTCAAAGGTGAAAGTTGACAAAGTATGCAAACATATGGGAGGCTGAACTTGGCCCAACGACTTATCCAGAAACTCCCCCTTGCCTCAATTAATCATTGACCTGAGGACCTCTTCTCTCTGTTGTGGCAAAAAACCCACCCAATGCTCTGTTTGAATGACACACTTTGTTCAGTAGATCTGTTCACAAGGGAGCTAGCTCTCCTGAAGGGCAGTGTCACTGTTTACACGTCTGTTTTGACAACAGAGGGCAGACATAAAGCGCTTACGTAACATCCTTTTTTTTTTTCTTTTTTCCAGAAATGATCAGTTTCAAGGCAAACAAACCTATCAGCTTCTACTGTGGGTAAAAAAACTGATCTTAAACTGCCAACACCTTAAAGTTCTCCCTTTAAATCTAAAGGAGCCATGAATAATCCTTTTTGAAAGATGTTGTGCATGAACAAAGTGCTGTGCTCTTTGAGAGTGTGATCCAAAATACAAAAGGTGTTATTCATAATACCTCTTTTACTGTAAAAAAATGCATGCTTGCTAACTTGGGCTTCAGCTGTTGTTAAAAGAAAATCTGCAGATAGAGCGAAAGGGCAAAAGGGTGACATCTGGCATAACAGACTTTCTAAGATGGTTTTGGCATACAGCCTGCATTAAACAGCAGAGGCTAAAAAAAAAAATTGAAATAAAAAGAAAAAAAATTAGGACAATACAACATTGACTTGTAATCTTTAGCAAACTTATTTAAAACCAGTGCAACCATTTTGTTGTTGTTGTGACCGAGAATGGGCCATCACCTCTAATACTGGCTCTGAAAGAGGAGAATGAGATTGTGTGATATTTTCTCAAGTGGAGGTGGTGAGATCTTGTCATAAATTCAGAGACACTATACACTTGACGTCACCTTTTCACCTGGGTGAGTAATGCACAGAAACGTCCACATTATCATGGGTTCTCCTCTGCTTGACTTGTTTGGATACTTGTTAAACATAGTGCATCAAGTGCTGCTTGAGGTAATAAAGAATATATTTTATCTTCAAAACAACAGTGGCATGGAAATTATGATTCCTGTAGCTTGAGAAGAAAATAATATACTGCTTGATACACACAACGGACAAATTAGGATAAAGCTTCTAAATCCTGGAATTACCCAAGACACTGAAAGATAAGAATCACTGTAGAGAATTACCTTTGCAGGAAGCAGGTTTAAGACTAGCAATTTCATGGGCTTCTATTTTTCTTAAACTATATTATTTTGCCTGCATCTGCTCAGCTTGGAGCTGAGTGGGTAAGTGAGAGGGAGGTAGGAGTATAGCTATTGATTCTGGATGATCAATAACCTATTGTTTGACAGCTCCAAGGCAGTAATTCTGCTGGATTCTGAGTGAGTGAACCCTTTGGTTAGTTCTGATCTGAGCAGTCTCAATCCGTTTGTGCTTGTTGCCTTGATACGCATGCGCATTTGGGAGGTGACCAAGCCATGGCAACAATTCTGTTAAAAATCAGCCTTTGTGTTTGGCCTTGGACCCTATTCAGTTACACTGGAGCTTGAAGTTTACTGATGTAAAAGACTTATGCCTCCACTCTAGTTTCTCACGTGGAGATGAAAGCGAGAATATTATCCACGGTGTGACCTTGATCTGCACATGGCTAGATCTCCGTGGGAGTTTGGCACGTGAACGGGGGACACAATATGGCCTTTGAGAGTTGTTTATAAATAGAATCTGTGTTGCCTTACATGATTTATAAAGCCGTGATTCCAAAGATTGAGTAATACTGGTTGTTTGAGGGAGAGGGAAAGTAAACTATAGTGACAAATAACTAAATGCCACTTTTATATACCAGCTGTATAAAAATTTTTCTAGGATAGGGTTCCTCAGCCCAGACATTGAATTGCATGAAATTTTATTCCTAATTATTCATTAATTCTAAAAGTAATAATGTGGACAGCACTATTTGGTTATTTTAAGTCAAGGAGAATTGCAAATGAAAGGAAAAGGTGTTAAATGAAAGGAGAATGGGATGCTGAGAGCTTCATTTAGAGGGGCTATATCTTGAGCAACTATGAGGAATGCAATTATCTTGAGTGTGAGGTTGACCTGATGTTAAAGGACCATGGATTTATTTTTTTCTCTTATTTATCTATAAGAGTGGTTATTCGTTTTATGATTTGTCTAGTGTTCCAGGGCCTTACATCTGCTCTGTAAGACTGGGTTTGGATATACAAGCAGTAGATCCAAAATGGAAAAGAATCAGTCAGGCATGGATGGATGAAAATAGTTGAGAATCAAGAAAGAAATAGAGAAGAAGAATGACTGAAGATACAGGCTCTGAAATCAGATTGTGTTTCTAATCCTAATTCTGCCACTTACTATCTCTGTGAGTTATTGTGCCCTAGAATTCTTCTTTGCAGCACGGGGATAATGTGGATAGATATGGTGAATTGGTACTCAGATATAATTCTAACCTCCTTCTGATCTGCCTTAGATAGTGTTGAAGACTAAAAATGGTATTTCTGAGTTTGTTTGCTTCTTTCCATGAAGGATTAATGTTTACAGATATTGTTCTTATGTCATAAACAATTAGAAAAATGGACAAAACTTATTTAAAAAACCTGTTTTCCTAATTTAGACAGTAGCCACTTTAGACTCTGAGAGAAGGAAAGCAAATGGGGTGAGTCTTACAATTTCCCTAGCTTACCGCTTGACAAGACTCCCAGGCCGCAGTGTTGGGAGGGGAACCAAGGAAGGCCTGGTGGCCTCGCCTAATTGAGGAGGTAGAGTTAGGTACAGAGAGGCAAAGGCAGCTATACTTTGCAAGGCCAAATCTAGAAAGGAGAATGTGTTTAGAGCTTTCAGAGGAAGCACAAGATCCAGGGGAGTCCCCTTAGTTTTTGAATGAGTACTGATTTGTGTAAACATGAGGTGAAATTTCATGAGACTGAAAGACAAAAAAACCAAACTTGGAAGTTAGTAATGATGGAGACGACGGGCCATCTGGAGCAGTTGCCACCATCACGCTTACTGCAGCAGGGAGGCACAGCCGGGGCTGCATGCTCCATGGAGCTGGCGGGAGCTGGGGAAAAACAGGAGCCCTGCCCCTTCCCAGCTGGGGCAGGAGCTCCCCAGCTGCCACTGCAGCCACTCAAGTCATGACTGTGGACCCAAGCACCCCTGTGCTCTCGGTGCTGGGAGAAGGCAGCAGCCCCACCCTCCCAGATGCAGGTGCATCCAGTTGCCTAAACCGTGGTTGCAGACCCAGGCCTCGTGTTCCATGGAGCAGGCAGGAGCTCCACCCCCAACTCCAGCTGCAGCCACACAAACCAGGCTATGGACCCAGGCATCCCTGCACTCTTGGGGCCCGGGAAGGCCCCCCTGCCCTCACAGGTTTGGAAATGCCTGCTCCTGTTGCCTGGCTTCTCCCTTCTGTCAGCCCCCACTCCAATCTTGGAGCAAAGTCAGAGCTGAGTGAGCCTGGATGCTGTCGTGGCCTGGCCAGGTGTGCACACACTTGGGGCAGTGCTGACACACCAGTCCCTGCTGCCTTGGCCCCCTCCGGATTTTGAGTGCTGATGAGCATACAAGGGAAGCTGATGGAGGGCTGAGGGCAGCTTGGTGCTGGCCTGCAAGCATCCCCTAGCACCCACAGCCTGGGTGCCATAAATGGCAGCAGAAGGCAGATAGGTTCCTGGGTGAAAGAAGGCCGGTTCCTAGTAAGGTTCCACCTTCAGTCCAGGGAGGTGCTGAAGGCTGGGGGCTGGGCTGTCAGTCCCACAGACTGGAGAGGGAATTTGTGATGCCTTTTCCAGGCCTGCCTGTGGCCACCCATGGACCAGTCTGCACGTACTTACTCTCCTCTGAGGCCTACAAAAGCCCTAGGCTCAGCCAGAGCTGAGCAGACATTGGGAAGACTGGCTGCCAAGAGAGACTACCCACTCCACGGCCTCCTCTCTGCTGAGCGCAGCAGATATCAGATGTCTGTCATCAGCAGACAGACATCTGATGACAGCAGACATCAGATGACCAGCTGCAGAGAGGAGATACACACTCCAGGGCCTCCTCTCTCCTGAGAGCTGTAGAGATGACAGGATAACCTACCTGCTGAGAGGAGCTACCCACTCCAGGGCTTCCTCTGAGTTATTGTCACTCAATAAAGTTCCTCTTTGTCTTGCTCACCCTCCACTTCTCTGCATACCTCATTCTTCCTGGGCACAGGACAAGAACTCAGGACCCCCTGAATAAAGCTAAATGAGCTGTAACACAAACAAGGCTGAGACATGCCCCTTGCTTGCCACGTTGTGGTTGAAGAGAAGGAAAGAGGAGCTGTGGCCCTTCAAGGAACCAAGACCTGGGAACTCCCTGAGCCAGGGCTGTGACTCCCTCTTTGTGGCTCTGTGGTTCCTGGCATCTCCAAGTTTCTGAGTGCTGCTGTGTTCCCCAGTGCCAACTGCGGAAGCTGCTTGTGGTGCCCCTGGTCCAGCTGCAGCCTTGTGGATAGCTAGTGCCCATGCTGACACCTGGAGCTGCCCGCCCCATTACAGCAGCTGGCATGTCTGACTGCACAGTGGCCGGGCCCCACTTATATTCCACTTATAAGTGAGAATGTGCTCACATACCCGTTGCTGCTCCAGTCTCCCTTGACAGGCATAGGATCCAGGCTTGTAGCATGAGCTAAATGCAGCCTGCCAGGCTGAGTGGGTGGAATGAGCCCAGTGGGCCTGAGCAAAACTTGAGGAAGGGCACCACTGGCCACAGAGGCTTCTGGCTAGAAAAGCAACACCCTAAGGATCCTGCTTAAGATCCACATAAGACTAGGAATACCCTACGTTTCTTCCAGCCAGGGGTGCTAAACTTGATAAAACATGAGCCACTGAATAGAGATCTCAGGAGACATATAATCCCAAAGGGAAGACATGTGCATGCCAGAGAAACAATAACAACAACAAAACCCCCAAAATAAGCAATTAAAAACAAACAAGCCTTAAAGCCACAAAAAGATCAATCTAAAACTGAAAGGCACTTTACTATAGGCCAGAAGAAAGTTGGACAGTCCTTAAAACAATACAATAAAACTCAGTAACTTTAAATTCAGAATTTCTGCCAGGTGCAGTGGCCCATGCCTATAGTCCTAGCACTTTGGAAGGCTGAGGCAGGCAGATCACTTGAGGTCAGGAGTTTGAGACCAGCCTGGCCAACATGGTGAAACCCTGTCTCTACTAAAATACATACAAAAATTAGCCAGGCATGGTGGCACATGCTTGTAGTCCCAGCTACTCAGGAGGCTGAGGCAGAGGTTGCAGTGAGCCAAGATTGCACCACTGCACTCCAGCCTGGGTGACAGACCAAGACGCCATCTCAAAAAAGAAAAAAAAAAATCACTATTTTTGGCATCGAGTTAAAAAATTTCCTGGCATGCAAGGAGGTAGGAGTGTATTACCCATTACCAAGAGAAAAATAAATAGAAACAGATCCAGAAGTGACAGAGATGATGAAATTGACATAAAAGGACCATAAAACAGCTATTATTTATCTTATAAATTCTTCAAGCATATAAAAGGAAAAAAATAAACATTATTAAGAAGTAAACGAGAATTTGAAGAAGACTCCCAGTAGAACATAATGCATTGAAAATACAACAGTTGAAATGAAGATACACTGCAGAGTATTAGTAGAACTTTAGACAGGGCAGAAAAATATGGCCAGTGAATTTGACAACATAGCAGTAGACACAGTTGAAAATGAAGTATGGGGGGTGGGGAATTGAACAAAATTTTAAAAGGCATCAGCAACCTGTGGGAAAATATCAATGTGTCTGACATACATTTAATTTGAGTCTCAAGGAGAAAGGGTAATGAGGGGAAAAGATTGGGCAGAGGGAAGAAGTAATATTTGAAGAAAATGTTGGCCAAAATTTGTTTTCTTTAACTTTTATTTTAGGTTCAGGGGATACATGTGCAGTTTTGTTACATGGGTAAATTACATGTCTCTGGGGTTTGGTGTACAAATCACTTTGTCACCCAGGTAATGAGCATAGTTACCTGATAGGTAGTTTTTCAACCCTCACTTTCCTCCCACCTTCCACCCTCCAGCAAGCCCTGGTGTCCATTGTTCTCCTTTTTGAGTTTGTAAGTACTCAATGTTTAGCTTCCACTTATAAATGAGAATATGTGGTATTTGGTTTTTCATTTCTATGTTAATTTGCTTAGGATAATGGCCTCCAGCTATATCCATGTTGCTGCAAAGAACATTATTTTGTTCTTTTTTTATGGCTGTGTAGCGTTCCACGGTGCACATACCACATTTTCTTTATTCAGTTCATTGTTGATGGGCATCTAGGTTGATTCCATGTTTTCGCTATTGTGAATACTACTAAGATGAACATATGAGTGCATGTGTCTTTCTGGTAGAATAATTTATATTCCTTTGGGTATATACCCAGTAAAGGGGTTGCTGAGTCAAACGGTAGTTCTGTTTTAAGTTCTTTGAGAAACCTCCAAAGTGCTTTCCACAGTGGCTGAACTAATTTACATTCCCATCAGCAGTGTGTGAGCATTTTCTTTTCTCTGCAACCTCGCCAACATTTGTTATTTTTTGACTTTTAAAAAATAGCAATCTGGCTGGTGTGAGATGGTATCTCATTGTGGTTTTAATTTTCATTTTTCTGATGATTAGTGATGTGGAGCATTTTTTCATATGCATGTTGGGCACATGTATGTCTTCTTTTGAGAAGTGTCTGTTAATGTCCTTTGCCCATTTTTTAATGGAGTTGTTTTTTGCTTGTTGATTTAAGTTTCTTATAGATTCTGGATATTAGACCTTTAGTTTGCATTTTTTTTTTCCCATTCTGTAGGTTGTCTGTTTACTCTGTTGATAGTTTATTTTGCTATGCAGAAGCTCTTTAGCTTAATTAGGTCCCACTTGTTTATTTTTGTTTTTGTTGCAATTGCTTTTGGAGACTTCATCATAAAATCTTTTTGCCAAGGAATATGTCCAGAATGGTATTTCCTAGGTTTTCTTCTAGAGATTTCATAGTTTTAGGCCTTATATTTAGATCTTTAACTCATCTTGAGTTGATTTTTCATATGCTGAATGGAAGGGGTTCAGTTTCAATCTTCCGGTTATGGCTAGCCAGTTATCTCAGCACCATTTATTGAATAGGGAGTCCTTTCTCCATTGCTTATTTTAGATAACTTCATTGAAGATAAGATGGTTGTAGGTGTATGGCTTTATCTCTGGGTTCTCTGACCTCTTCCACTGGTCTATATCTCTGTTTTCATACAAGTATTATGCTGTTTTGGTTACTGTATCCTTGTAACATAGTTTGAAGTTGGTGATATGGGAGTAGGGCCAGGGAAGTGCTGGATAGAGAAGGGCAGCGTCCCTGTCAAGGACTCCACCCTCAGGCTCGTGCCTGCGGACCTAAGTGAGAACAGGCATTCCTGTTTTCGTGGCCAAATGTTGCATTTTCCAATACTACTCTGGCCCACCATGCCCCCCATCCTGTGCCCATATAAACCTGAGACCTTAGTGGCGCACACACAAGCAGCTGAACATTGAGAGGAGCAGAGGAACACAGCAGCAGATACCAGCAGACTGTCAGACCAGCAATGGTGAAAGGATGTGACAGAGAAAGAGAGAAAGAAAGGATGTCTGGATACCAAGGGGATTTCAGCTAGGGGCAGTCAGAGAAGAGTCTGGTCGCTGAGTGGCCCGACTCCAGGGGAAGATCACCTTCCCACTCCATCCCCCACTTCTGGCTCCCCATCCGTCTCACTGAGAGCCACCTCCATCACTCAATAAAACCTTGCACTCATCCTTCCAGCCCACATGTGATCTAATTCTTCCAGTACACTGGGCAAGAACTCAGGCTGTCACACTGGCCCCCTGCCCTTGCGATAAGGCAGAGGGTCTATTGAGCTGATTAACACAAGCTGTCTGCAGACAGCAAAGCTGAAAGAACACACTGTAACACACACCCACTGGGGCTTTGGGAGTGGTAGACACCCCCCCCAGATGCAGCCATGGGGCTGAAGCCCAAAAGCACTCCCCAGAGCTTCTGCATCTGCCCATCCGCATGTTTCCACTAGGGATTTGAGCAGCAGAGCAATCCACACCTCTATCACGCATTCTGCGAGGGGAATGAGGGAACTCTCCTGTGATGGCTCCAGCTTTATTCTTTTTGCTTAGAATTGCTTGCTCTTTTTTGGTTCCACATACATTTTAGAATTTTTTTTTCTAATTCTGTGAAAAATGATGTTGGTAGTTTGATAGGAATAGGATTGAATCTGTAATTGCTTTGTTCTGTATGACCGTTTTAACAATATTGATTCTTCCTAACCATGAACATGGAATGTTTTTCCACTTGTTTGTGTTATCTCTGATTTCCTTCAGCAGTGTTTTGTAGTTCTCCTTGTAGAGATCTTTCACATCCCTGGTTAGCTGTATTCCTAGATATTTTATTCTTTTGGTGGCTAATGTGAATGGGATTGCATTCCTGATTTGGTTCTCAGCTTGGATGCTGTAGGTGTATAGAAATGCTACTGATTTTTAGACACTGATTTTGCATCCTTGAACTACTGAAGTTGTTTATCAGTTCTAGGAGCCCTTCAGGCAGAAACTGTGGCATTTTCTAGGTATAGAATCATATCGTTTGTGAAGAGAGATGGTTAGACTTCCTCTATTACTATTTAGATGCCTTTTACTTCTTTCTCTTACCTGATTGCTCTGGCTAGAATTTTCAGTGCTATCTTGAAAAGGAGTGGTGAGAGTGGACATCTTTCTCTCAGAAATCACAAAGGTGACATTACCACTGACCTCATAGAAATATAAAAACCCTCGGAAACTATTACAGACACCTCTATGCCCATAAACTAGAAAACCCACAAGAAATGGATAAATTCCTGGAAACATACAACCTCCCAAGATTGAACCGGGAAGAAATTGAAGTCCTGAACAGACAAATAATGAGTTCTGAAATTGAATCAGGAATAAAAAACCTACCGACCAGAAAAAGCCCTGTACCAAATGGATTCACAGCCAAATTTTACCAGACATATAAAAAAAGAGCTGATGCCAATCCTATTGAAATTATCCCCAAAAACTCGAGAAGGAGGGACTCCTCCTTAACTTATTCTATGAGGCCAGCCTCATTCTCATACCAAATGAGACACACAGAAAAAAAAGAGAACTTCAGGTCAATATTCCTGATGAACATAGATGCAAAATGCTCAACAAAATATTACCAAATCAAATTCATCAGCACAAAAAAAAGCAAATGCACCAGGATCAAGCAGGCTTTATTTCTGGGATGCAAGGTTGGTTCAGTATACACAAATGAATCAATGTGATTTATCCCATAAGCAGAACTAAAAACAGTAACAACCATGATCATCTTGATAGATACGGAAAATACCTTCAATAAAATTCAACATTCCTTCATGTTTAAAACCCCCAACAAACTAGGCATCGAAGAAACATACTTCAAAATAATAAGAGGCGTGTATGACAAACCCACAGCTACCATCATACTGAATAGGAAAAAGCTGGAAACATTCCCCTTGAAAACTAGCCAAAATTCTTTTCAAGATAATGATAACTTGAACTCATGGATTCAAAAAGCTCAAAGAATCGCAAGCCTAGTAAAAATGCATATGGCTACACAAAGGCACAAAATAAGCAAATATTTTTAAAAAATGTGATAATGGGAAAATCTTAAAAGTAGCAAGAAAATATACCAAATATTACTGTAAAATGAAGGCAAAATAAAAATCTTTTTCAAACAATTGGAAGCTCAAAGAATTGTTTGCTAGCAGACCTGCATTTCAATGAGTGTTAGAGGAATTTTCTCAGGCAGAAGAAAATCAGTATCAGATAAAATTTGGGTGGATGAAAATAAAGTTTGTTTTAAGTTCATGTTAGAAATCTCTTAAGAGATAAAAAAATTAAAAGCAAAAATAGGATTGTATTGTGGGGTTTATAACACATGTAAAAGTAAAATTTATGGAACACTTTACCCAACAACAGCACAGTACACATTGTTATAATACACATGTACACCAGTGTATGCGGAAAAAGCCACAGCAATTTCAATGAGAACTGAATGAGAGAGAGGAAATAGAAGTATACCGCAATAATGGCATAAACTATAGCAATGTTATTTTTGAAGATAGACTGTAAAAATATAAAGGTGCCTATTTTAAACTATATAGTAAAAACAAACCCCTAAAACAAACAAATAAAAATATGTGTAGAAAATAAGCCACTAATGGAGATAGGTAGAATAATAAACAATCCAAAAGAAGGAAAAGAGAGAAAAAGTAACAAAGAACAGATGGGACAAATAGAAAAACACATGGTGAAATAGTACATGTAAAATATCTATTTATAATCATAATAAAAGTAAATGATCTCAGCATTCTAATTAAAAATAGACAAAGGATTGTCAGATTGGATAAAAAAGTAAGACAACTATATTCTATCTAAAGGAACCCATTTTAAATGTAACGAGAAAAATAGATAAAAAGGAAAATAATGGTAAAAGATATATTATGCCAACCATAGCCAAAAGAAAACTGAGGTATCTCCTGTAATAACAAAATGGACTTAAGAACAAGGAATTTTACCACAGATAAAAAGTGACGGGGCCGGGCGCGGTGGCTCACGCTTGTAATCCCAGCACTTTGGGGGGCCGAGGCAGGCGGATCACGAGGTCAGGAGATCGAGACCACGGTGAAACTCCGTCTCTACTAAAAATACAAAAAATTAGCTGGGCGTGGTGGCGGGCGCCTGTAGTCCCAGCTACTCGGAGAGGCTGAGGCAGGAGAATGGCGTGAACCCAGGAGGCAGAGCTTGCAGTGAGCCGAGATCGCGCCACTGCACTCCAGCCTGGGCGACAGAGCGAGACTCCATCTCAAAAAAAAAAAAAGTGACATTCCCTAACTTAAAAAGGATCAATTAAATATAAACGTGTAACTTTTTGTTATAGTTTGGATATTTGTCCCCACCCAAAGCTTATGTTGAATTCTAATTCCCAGTGCTGGAGGTGGAGCTTGTCGGGAGGTGTTTGGATCATGGGGGTGGATCCCTCATCACTTGGTGCTGTCTTTGTTATAGTGAGTCCTCCCGAGATGAGATCTGTTTTTTAAAAGTGTGTAGCACTTCCCCTACCATGCTCTGTCACTCTGTCTCTTGCTCCTGCCTTTGCTGTGTGACATGGCTGTTCCCCTTTTGCGTTCTGCCATGATTATAAGCTTCCTGAGGCCTCCCTAGGAGCTGAGCAGAGGCCCACACCATGCTTCCTGTAAAGCCTGCAGAACCATGAGACAATTAAGCCTCTTTTCTTTATAAATTACCCAGTCTCTGGTGTTTCTTTATAGCAATGCAAGAATGGCCTACCCAGCACACTGTCTAATAACAGAGTTTCAAAATATGTGATCTAAAAACTGACAAAATGGAAATAATAGAAAAAGAAAGAAGGGACATAAAGATTGATAATAAATAAAATGGACTTTAATAGAAGATAAACAATTGACTAAAATAAAACTTAATGAATTTACATAAAAGCTACTGGAACTAATAAGTGTTTAGTAAGATCAATGGTTATAAAATGAATATACAAAAATCAACAGTGTTTTAATAGACATTTTAGCAATGAATAATTTTTAAAATAACATTTATAATGGTATCCAAAAATATGGGATACTTAGAGAAAATTTAACAAAACGTGCAAAAACTGTGTAGTTTTTACACTGAAAACTATAAAACATGGCTAAGAAAAAATAAAGAAGATGTAAAAAAATGGAGTCCTCTACTAAAATCTCTCCAGATTGATTTAGAAATTCAACAAAATCACAATAAAAACCCAGGCAGATTTTTATTGGTGGAAATTGACAAGCTGCTTCTAAAGTTTATGTGGAAATGCCAAGAATCTAGAATAATATAATTAATTGTAGTAGTCAGAATTATAACTTCCATCACCACCTTCCCAAAAAAAGATGTCCATCCTCTAATTCCTGGAACCTGTGACTATATTATCTTACATGGGCAAAAGTGACTTCGCAAACGTGTCTAATGATATGAACCTTGAGATGGTGAGATTGTCCTGGATTATCCAGATGGCTCTGTGTATATGGGTTCTTAAAGGCAGGAAACCTTTCAATGTTGCGTCAGATAGATGAAATATGAAAAGGAGGAGGGATTTGAAACATGGGAACCAACTCTTGCTGGTTTTGAAGATGCAGGATGAGACCACAAACCAAAGAATAAATGTGACTTCTAAGAGCTGGGAACAGCCCTCAACTGAAAGCCAGCAAGGAAATGGGATCCTCAGTCTTTACAAGGAATTATATTCTGCCAACAACTTGCCAATGGGAAATAGTTTTGTTTTTTGTTTTTTTTTCCCTAGAGTTTCCATAAAGGAACATAACCATGTGGACAACTTGATTATGCCCTACAAAACTGTAAGATAAATTTGTGTTATCTAATATTTTTAAGCTGCTTTAAAAAGAAACAATAAAAACAATATAATCATGTTCTAAAAGAATGTCATATTTGGAAGGCTGACAAAATCTGATTTCAAGATTTACTGTGATACTAGATTAATCAGTACAAAATGGTATTGGCATAGGAGTAATAAATGTCAGTGTTTCTTCAAATTCTTGCTCTCAGAATCCCTTTACACTCCAATGAAGTGTCAAGTTTTTGTTTATATGAGTTGTATGGGTTATATATGTTGATATCTACCACATATTTTATATTTAACTTTAAAAATTAAATAAATTTTAAACATAGAATTTTATCTATTTGTTTTAAATGTGCACTTTAAAATAATTGTAATCTGTTGAACTATACATTTTCATAAAAATAACTGTAAATTCCTATATGCACATCCAAATTAGTGAGAAAAGTAGCATTATTTTATATTTTTGCAAATTTTAAAAATAGCTCTTTATTAATAGCTGGATTCTCATTTCTGTTTCTGCATTACATTTGCTGTAATATCACACATAATCCTCTAGAAAAGTCCATCCATTGAACATTTGAGAGAATGAGAGAGAAAAAAGTAAATAATGTTTTAGTATTATGAAAAATGAATTGTAGTTCAAGGACCTTTGAAAAGATCTCTGGGAGTCAGACCACACTTTGAGAACCACTGATCTGGATTAATGGAACAGAATATAATCCAGAAATAGACTCATTAATATATATATTCAACCGATTTTGAACAGGAATATGAAGCCAATTCAATGGAAAAAAGGATAATCTTTTCAACAAATGGTGTGAAACAATTGGACAGCATATTCACAAAAATGAACCTCAAATTGTCCTTTATACCACAGTCAAGCTGAGGTGGGCAGATCACAAGGTCAGGAGATAGAGACCATCCTGGCCAACATGGTGAAACCCCGTCTCTACTGAAAATACAAAAATTAGCTGGGCATTGTGGTGCGCACCTGTAGTCCCAGCTACTCGGGAGGCTAA
The DNA here is from genome assembly GCF_028878055.3 of Symphalangus syndactylus. Taxonomy (NCBI): domain Eukaryota; kingdom Metazoa; phylum Chordata; class Mammalia; order Primates; family Hylobatidae; genus Symphalangus; species Symphalangus syndactylus. The sequence continues at coordinate 100,716,445 of NC_072428.2, read as the reverse complement.
GGCAGGAGAATGGCTTGAACCCAGTAGGTGGAGGTGCAGTGAGCTGAGATTGCGTTACGGCACTCCAGCCTGGGGACAGAGCAAGACTCTATCTCAAAAAAAAAAAAAAAAAAAAATTAACTCAAAATTTATCAGAGATTTAAACATAGAAGATAAAACCCTAGATAGAAACATAGATAAAACTTTGTGACCTTGGGTTAGGCTAAGGTCTTTTAGAAAGAACTCAGAAAACGCATGAAACATAAAAGAAAAAAAAGATAAATCATCCAAACTTTTGCTCTTTGAAAGAAAATGAAAGGACGAACCATAGACTGGAGCAAAATATTTGTCAATCATTTATATAACAAAGGACGCCTATCTAGAATATATAATCAACATTTTCAGAAGAATACTAACAAGACAAATAACATGATAAAAATGAACATAACATTTGAACAGATACATCACACAAAAAGTTATGTGACTGACATATGAAAATGCCATAAAAATTCATCATCATAAATCGTTAGGAAAATGCAAATTAAATTGGAACACATCACAAAATGACTAGCTTGAATAGGGGAAGAATTACAATATCAAGTTCTGGTAAGGATATAGAGTTTGTGCAAATCTCATACATTGCTGATGGGAATGCAAAATGGTATGACTCCTTCGGAAGATAGTTTGACAAATTTTTATAAATTTAAATATACAAACATATGTGTACTTGTGACCCAACAATCCTATTTCTAGGAGTTCATACATTACACATGAAAACATATGTTTATGGACTTACAAGTGAATGTTCATAATACTATATTCTTGGTAGCCCCAAACTGGAAACAATCTAAATGTACATTTAGGTTAATGGATAAACAAATTGTGTTATTTCCATGTGACTGAATATTACTCAGCAATAAAAAGAAACAAACTACTATTGATTTACGCAACAGCATGTAAACTTAAAAGCCTTATGCTAAGAATAAATGCCAGACACAAGACTGTGTAAGATATAATTGTATTATATAAAATTATGGAAAAGCCAAAACTGTAGTGATAGAAAGTAGATCTATCGTTGTCAGGGGCATGTCATGGCAGGGAATAATTGACTGGGAAGGCGCAATAATTGATTGGGAAGGAACACTGGGAAGGATTATCCTTTTTTCCATGGCTTGGCTGTGTCCCCATCCAAATCTCACCTTGAATTGTAATAATCCTCACATGTCAAGGGTGGGGCCAGGTGGTGATAATTGAGTTATGGGGGCTGTTTCCCCCATACTGTTCTCATGCTAGTGAAAAAGTCTCATGAGATCTGATGGTTTTATAAAGGGGAGTTCCCTTGCACACAGTCTCTCTTGCCTGCTGCTGTGTACGAACTGTCTTGCTTCCCCTTCACCATCTGCCATGATTGTGAGGACTCCCCAGCCCAGTGGAACTGTGAGTCAATTAAACTTCTTTCCTTTGTAAGTTATCCAGTCCTGGGTATGTCTTTTTAGCAGCGTGACAACAGATGAATACAGCCAGGGAACATTTTAAGGCAGTGAGCATGTTCTATGTTTTGATGGTGTTCTACATACATCTTGAAAATTAGCTACATAACTGTAATTTCTCAAAAGTCATTGAACTCTACATTTATAATGGGAGAATTTTGTTTTCTTGTAATTACATACTAATGAGGTTAATTAAAAAACACTACAACTCTCATTCTTGCAGCTATGGGTCCGAATAAGTTACAATGAACTGTCATGAGATTTGAAAGGCTAAAGTGAGGCAGATAATGTATTTTTGCAGCTTTTGATTTTTTTTTTTTTTCTGGTAAAGAGGTAGTAGAGGCATTTAGCTTGTTCTGTGGTAGCATTAAGCAGAATTCACCATGTCTAGTCATTTGCTTTGTAGAGGTCAAGAGGCAGGACATGAAACATCCATTCTGCTAATGCAGATTGTAGCTAGCATGGAACATCCGTAAGCTGGCAGCTATAGCAGCTTCTGGTTGATGGAAGTTCTCTGATTGTGGCAGCCACCTGGCTGTTGTAACTTCCTAACCAGTGTTAGTGTGGGTGCCAGTGGCTTTCTGATCTTAGAAGAGGCAGCACTGATTTTATGGTGTGGCTTTTGGAACTGTTCCCTTTAAACTCAACTCTGAATCTGTTTCTTCAACTCTTACCATGATTATGCAAGCTATATAATACTCTATAATGAAATAATTCTTCTTTTAAAATAGCTAGAATGGAGTTTATTCTTTAAGTGAATACTAATATACTGCCTTGTAGGCATATTATGAGAAATCAATGAGATTAGGTATGTAAACAACTTAACAGCACCTGGTACTTAGTAAAAAAAAAAACCTCTATAAATATTTAATGTTATTGTTACTATCTAATGCTAGGTATATACATAGTGAGCAAACCAGCATGGGAGTATAAAATTGAGAGTTGACTTGATTGCTCATTTATTCAGACAGAACTGAAATGATGTAATGGTTTGATGGCTCTCTAGATATGCCTAGTTTTTCAGTTTATGCTAATTTGCCTACATGATCTGGCCCTTCCCCATCCCTAATCCCATCATCTATTGCTCTCCAGCTTGCTTATTGGAATTCAGACAAACTGGCTTTCTAATGCTGTGTTTCAAATAAGTTAAATTTATATCTGCCTCAGGGAATGAATGCAGAATATTAAGGTAAGAGTCCTAAAGATCTCACTCGTGCATCTTAAGTTCAGGATGCAGATGTCTTATATACATAATCTTCAGAAAACCTGGAGATATGATTGTTGGTATTTGATAAATCAAAAAGAATAAGAAATGTTCCAGAGGCAGAAAATAGGCAAATGCTGCTCTATTTTTTTTAATGGGAAAAGAATAATTTAGAAAATCGTGGAGTAAGAATCCTAATGTAAATATGTAGCAAAATGATTTAATAAATGTTTTAAATGAGTTTTGAGTTATTGGAAATAACATATTAGTAAGAGGCAGTATTAGTTTATGGAGAATAAGTTCAATCAAGTGAAATGTGCTGTTTCTTATAAAGGATTTCATGACTGTCAGATTAAGGAACTACTGTAGACACACTTTAGTAAGGAATTTGACCAAGTTATAATATTTTTAGGAATAAGACTGAGAAATGTAAGCTGCTTATGACACAATGCAATGACCTATCTGACTCAGTTCATCTAATGTGGGACCAATTAGTGAGTGCCCACTGGCAGACTTGACTCCACCTGAGGCTTTGAGACCATTCCTGACCCGAGTTATGATTTAGGTCAGGAACTCCACGACTTAGCATGCAAGTCAGCGTGATCTTTCATTTTCTCAGATATCTTGCTTGAAATCTTGATCTGGGGTCTTGAAATCATCCTTGACATCCCTGTCACTTCTTACATTCAATTATCTATTAAAATTGATTAAATTTGACTTATCCCAATCATCTCTACCGCTATTTCTTAGTGCCTATCCTCATCTTTGTTCACCTGTTGCAACAGCCTTCTAACTGTTCTTTCTACCACATTTGCTCCACTTCTCCCCACTAAAACTCCACATTGTTGCCAGCTATCTTTCTAAATATCAAATCAGACCACGTCACTTTCTTGATTACATATCCCAAACAAAACTGTTGAAATTTCTTCGTAATATGACCCAGACCTATATTTAGAGATTCATTTTCTGTGATTGCCTGTCCTCACTACTCACTTTCAAGAACACTTCAAGTTCTCTTGTAAGCTGTGCTTTGGGCCTGCTGTTTTCACTGCCTCTTGTCTTCTACATCCTCATTACTTGATGAGACTTTGTGTTTTAAGGTCACTGAAATTTGAAAAACAGTGACTCCACTTATCATGGCCAAGTCTCACAATTCCTGGGGCATCATTCACTTGGTATTTTATGTGAACGATACACTGTACAGCCCCTGCAAGTAAGCTCTTCATTTAGACTTCAACGCGAATGATAACCCCTGGAAGACTGAGACTGGGTGGCCATGAAGATAATGTGTGAGTTATATGCTGAAAAAATTTCTAATTGTATGTAAATGTAGGAGCATAGGGGAATCTTGTTATATTGCCCCTATGTTCTCCCCTTCCCTCCCCTTTTAAGAAGTAACTACTATTACTTGTTGGGTTGTGTTATTTTAGACATATGCCTAAATGTATTTCCATATGTATAAATACACACTTATGTAAGTGTACACATGAAGTACAATATTTTTCTTATGGGAGAGAGAACATAATACACATTTTGTTCTGTAACTTGCCTTTCATGCTGTTCAGTATGCCTTGGAAAACGTTGCTGGTCAATATATATAGATCTGCCTCATTTCTTTTTAAGTTGAACTCATTTGTCAGGATTCAGTTCAAATTGAGTCTATGTTTTTGCCAAACTCTTGGCAGCTCTGTTACCATTTTTGTGTGATTTCTTAACACTGCATATTCTTATATAATGGTACTTATTAGAATGAATTATAATGATGTCTTTACAAGTCTATTTCATCCCTAAATAAACTCTGATATCCTCAAATAGACCCAGGTTCTTGGAACATTTCAGTGGATCAAAATAATTTCTGTTGAGTGACTTAATTATATTGGAGTTTTCCTCATAAGTCCAGTACTAGATAGATAAGGTGAGAAAAACCAGTATCATACTCCTTAGACACCTCCTTGGATTGAAATGATTAACTCTCACATCTCTGAACTGTCCAAGGAGAGGTTCCTGTTTGCCTTATTTTCTAGGCATTTTAAAGGCCTTCCTTGGTAACATTTTTGGAGCATTCTGTTCTTTGTTGTGAACTACAAAATGCACATCAAACTATAGAATTTAAGGAAAAATTCCTATTTTTCAGGTTATCAGTCTCTCCAGGCTCAAACTTGTATATTTTAAACTAGGCCTCAATTGAACCAGAGTTTTTCCCTAGCTCTTCTTTCCTCTTGCAGATGTAAACTGAAACTTACTTTAAAAGCCTATTCCCTATTACTTAACTTTTCTTTCTTCAAATTTCTGGGACTTCTTTATTTATCCAACTTTCAGCCAGTTATGAATAGAGAGTTGAATAAAGAGATTCCTCGGAAATTGCCTTTGCTGAGCAAAACCATCTAGGAGTGCCAACTCTACCTTGTCTGGTTCTCTCTCTTTTTTTCTTTTTTCTTCTCTCTCTTTTTTTTTTTTTACCTTCCTATTCCTTTTCAACTTTTCTCAGTTACTTAACTTATCCACTTTTGTTAAAGATAATTGTGAAGATTTGAAGAAATAATGGCCCCTAGAACAAACTAAATATATTATCTCAACAAAGAAGAATCTTTGTAAGTCAAACAATATTTATTGTACTTATTAAAGTAAGTATCCTATCCCTTGCCATCCAGGGGATACATTTAATGTCACATTAGTAGTAATAAATCAAATTTTTTATGGTTTATTGTCTCCATCCCTAGAAAAGACCTTATTGCATGATCACATGCATAGATTTTTTGGCACACATGGGATGCTGCATTTCACAGACTGTCATAATTAAGCCACTTCTCTGACACTGCTGCTGGTGCCAACAATACCTGGTACCAATACACTTGGTACTAACAATACAAAAGTTACATGGATATTTGTAATAATAAGGGGATTGTCTTGGTAGAAGTCCTTATGGAGGCTGTTGCGGAGTAACATGTTACTGAAAGCTAGAGGAAAGGGGACTTTTGCTGTGTGTAGTGGTAGATACCTGTTACTTGTAGTGTTACATGTAGTGGTAGATACGTGTTACCTGCTGTTATGTGGAAAATATAAGATATACCTAAGTAACTGATAGACTTGGCTAAGGAGATGTTTAAGCAGAACGTTGAAAGTAACATCTGGTTTCTTTTTGAGGGAAAAGTTCAAAAATAATCTTTAATTTTCAAGCAACAGTTAAAGGAAATATAAAGGAGTCAAGACTTGAGGGACACTTAATGGTAGTTCAAGTCCACATGAAGACATACAAAGCATTGTTAATGGTAACTACATAGGGATATATAAACAACAGTATAAATATATTTTATGGTAACACATTTCTTCTCCTATCTGATATAAAAGACAACCACATAAAACAATAATTATAAAAGTGTGTTGATGGACTTATTATGTATACAGATATAACAGGCATAGCAATGATACCAAAAGGAGGGAGGAGAAAATGGAGGTATCCGTATAAACTAGATTGAGTTAAGATGCTAATTATAATCCCTAGGAAAATTACTAACAAAATAACTAAAAAATACAGTAAAAGCAGCAAGGGAATTAGAATAGGACACTAAAAAATATTTCTTCAAAAACCAAAGAGGGAACTAATAGAGAAGAAACAAGAAAGACAAAGATATATAGAAAACAGATAGCAAAATGGCAGACATAAATCCTACTTTACCAGTAATTATATTAAATGTGAATACACAAAAACATTCCATGAAAAGGAACACAGAAGAGTGGATTAAGAAAACATGACTGAAATATAGGTTGTACATGAGAAAGATTGAGATTCAATACATGAGATAAATGGAGATTCAAAGACAAGAATAGGTTGAAAGTAAAATGATGGGAGAAGATAAGTCATGCAAGCTGTAACTAATAGTGGCAATATAAAAGTCATGCAAAGTAGACTTTAATATGGCAGGATTCTGGGAAGAAGGCAGAGTAAGAAATACCAGGAATCCGTCTCTTTACCTAGACAACAATTGCACTGACAGAATCTGATATAACTGTTTTGGAACTGTAAAGTCTATTAAAGGCTTGCAACTTTCAGGGGAAGAATTGGATGGTAAATTGTGGTTAGTTTTGGACAAATTTCAACTCTTAGCAGTTACTCATCTCCTAGTTCCAACCCCTTGGCAAACAGCTGTACACATACATGTTCCTAGAGCAACCTTCACACAACTTGGGAGAGCCATAGTGGCTAAAAAGGACTTTGTCAAAAGAGTTACAGTCAAAGAGGTGGTACTCATTGTTGTTGCACCTCCTGTAATTTTTGCAAACTCCTCAACCTCTAGCTGCAGTGACTTCCAGGGGAACCTAAGCCCAGTGCCCTCTTTACTTCCTTCTTCTTTTTTTTTCTTGCTTTCTGAGAATCAGACACCAAAGACTACGACATTCAAAAGCAGCTGCATACATGGGGAAATTAGAAAGTGACCTCAAAAACTATAAGGCATATAGAAAACAAATAGCAAAATGACAGAAGTAAGTCCCTTCTTATAAGTGATTACTTTAAATGTAAATAGATTAAACTCTCTAATCAAGAGACAGACTGGCAAGATGGATAAAAAATATTCCAACTATATTCTGTCTACAAGAGATTCATTTTAGATCCAAAGACACAAATAGATTGAAAGTAAAAGAATGAAAAAAGATATTTGGCACAATTGGTAACTGAGAGAGCAAGAGTGGCTATACTAACATCAGACAAGATAGATTTTAAATCAGCAAAGATTACAAGACATAATGAAGGATATCATATATTAATAAAACAGTAGGAAGGTATAAAAATTATAAACATGTATGTAATATAAGCCTTTATTTATATATATATATATAAAATTGAGAAAGATTTATATATATATATAAAGCAAAAACTGACAGACTGAAGGGAGAAATAGACAGTTCTACATAATAGTTGGAGACTCCAACACCCTGTTGTTAATGATGGATAGAACAACCAGACAGAAGAAAATAAGAAATCACAGGACTTAATAAGTCACTAGATCTAACAGATATGTACAAAACACTCTGCAAAGTAACAGCAGCATACACATTTTTCCCAAGTGTTCACTGGGTTCCCAAATAGACCAGGTGTTAGGCCAAAAATTCAATCTCAATATATTTACAAGATAAATACTATATATGATATCTTCTCTGACCACAATAAAGCAAAGTTAGAAATCAATAAAAGAGATAAAAGTATACAAAATTGAGGAAATTAAACAACATACTCTTAAACAACCAATGGATCAAATACAACCATTGGAAATTATAAAATATGTAGAGATTAATGAAAATGAAAACACAATATACTAAATTTATGAGATGCAACAAAAGAAGTGCTAAGGGGAGATTTACAGCTATAAATACTCACATTCAAAAATAGAAAAGATCTCAAATCAGTAGCCCAACTTTACAACTTAGGGTACCAGAAAAAGAACAAACTAAACTCAAAGCTACCAGAAAAATAGAAATAAAGATTAGAGCAAAGATAAATGAAATGTAGAATAGAAAGAAGATAGAGAAAGTCATGAAACCAAAAGTTGGGTTTTTTGAAAAATTTAACAAAGTTGACATCTTTCGCCAGATGAACTAATGAAAAATGGAAGGGACTCAAACTACTAAAATCACAAAGGAGAGACATTACAACCAATTCTATAGAAATAAAAATTAAAGAATAAAAATAAAAATAAAAATTTTTTTCTGTAGAATTAGTTGTAATGTCTCCCCTTTATGATTTTTGTACACTCATTATACAAGAGTACTATGAGCAATTGCATGCTGAAAAATTTTAGAACGTAGATTAAATGGACAAAATCCTAGAAACCAAAACCTAACAACCTATTTGTACATTGAAATTCTAGCTCCCAAGGTTATGGTATTCAGAGTCAGGACATTTGGGAGATAATTAGGTCATGGGGTGGAGCCCTCATGAATGGGATTAGTGCCCTTATAAAAGAGACCACAGAGAGATAGTTTGTCACCTCCACCAAATGAAGACACAGTGAGTGCCATCTATGAACCACAAAGCAGGGTCTCACCAGACACTGAATCTGACAGCATCATCATTTTGGACTTCCCAGCCTCCAGGACAGTGAGAAATAAATTGCTATTTATTAATATAAGCCACCCAGTTTATGGCATTTTGTCAGAGCAGCCTGAATGAACTAAGACAGACACTATAAGAAAAGAAAACTACATACCAATATCCCTTACAACATTGATACCATGTTTGTCCTCTACGGAATATTAGCAAACCAAATCCAACCATGTATTAAAAGGATTATATGCCATGAGCATGTGGAATTTATTTTTGGAATTGAATGCAAGGATGTTTCAACATACAAAAATCTAAAAGTGTACTATACCACATTAACAGAATGAAGAGGGAAAATGCATGATCATCTCAATTGATGCAGCCAAAACATTTTACTTCAAGCCCATTAAGATGACTACTATAAAAAAAGAGAAAATAACAAATATTGGTGGGTATGTAGAGAAATTGCAAACCCTCGTATACTGTTGTTGGAATGCAAAATGTTATAGCCACTGTGGAAAACAGTATAGTGGTTCCTCAAAAAATTAAAAATAGAATTACCATATGATCCATTAATCCCACTTCTGGGTGTATAACCAAAATAATTGAAAGCAGATTTGCAAAGAGATATTTGCATACCCATATTCATAGGAGCATTATTTACAATAATTGAAACATGGGAGCAACCTGTGTCCACAGGCAAATAATGGCTAAGTAAAATATCTCTCTCTCTCTCTCTCTCTCTCACACACACACACACACACACACACACACACACACACTTACAATGGACTATATTATTATTATTATTATTATTATTATTATTTTGAGAGGGAGTCTCGCTCTGTCGCCCAGGCTGGAGTGCAGTGGTGCAGTCTTGGCTCACTGCAAGCTCCGCCTCCCGGGTTCACGCCATTCTCCTGCCTCAGCCTCCTGAGTAGCTGGGACTACAGGCGCCCACCACCACGCCCGGCTAATTTTTGGTGTTTTTAGTAGAGACGGGGTTTCACCGTGTTAGGCAGGATGGTCTCGATCTCCTCACCTTGTGATCCGCCGACCTTGTGATCCGCCCACCTCGGCCTCCCAAAGTGCTGGGATTACAGGCGTGAGCCACCACCCCCACCCACAGTGGACTATATTATTCAGCCTTAAGGAAAAAGGGAATTCTGACATATGCTACAACATGGATGAATCGTGAGGAAATTCTGCTAAGTAAAATAAGCCAGTAACAAAAAGATAAATATGGTATCATTTCACCTATATGAGGTACTTAGAGCAGTCAAACTCATAAGAGGCCAAGAGTAGAATATTGTTTGCCGGGGTCTAGGGGTAGGAGGATATGTGGTATATCTATGCAATGGAATATTTTTTTTGGCAATACAAATAAATGAAGTGTTGATTTATATTAAAATACCGATGAATCTTGAAAGTGTTATGCTAAGTGAAAGAAGTCAGTCACAAAGGCTACATATTGTTTGATTCTAACAGGCAAATCTATAGAGACAGAAGGTAGGTTAATGACTATCCAGGGCTGGTAGGAGATACAGAGGGACTACTGATGGATAGGGGTTTTCATTTTGAGGTTGCAAAAATGTTCTAAAATTAGATTGTAGTTATGGTTGTACAAGTCTGTACACATGATAAAACACACTAAACAACAGACTTTAAATGAATGGAGTTTATGGTATGTGAATTATATCTCATAAAGCTATATATAAAAAAAGAATCTTTTACCAAAGTGGTTAACAATTTGGAGAAAGAAAGGAGGAGTAGGGAATAAACAATCTTTAAAATATTTTTCTTCTCATTATGTATGTTAAAATGGAGAAATACAATGAAGGTCCATGTAAACTTATTTTAATAAGCTCATGGTATTCAGCTTTCTGCTAAGTAAGTTTCCCGGCATCTTACTGAAGACAAATGCAAGCTATCTTCAATAACAAATAGCTGATAAAGAACAAAAAACTTCAGCAAACTACATAATTTTCTGCACAGGCAAAGACAGCTTCCTATACTGTCCCAATAACCTACAAGGCCAAGAGTAGGCCTATCATCTAGGTATGAATTCAGTATTTCATGCATTTCAATTCTCAAACTTTACAGGATGTCTTCAAGTTTCAGTTAAGTTAAAAATCATCTTAGAGATCCAACCTAAGATCCTCTCATGTATATTCAAGGCTATTCATCGCAGCACTATTTGCTAAAGTAGAAATAATCCAAATATTCATTAAGAAGAGACTGGTTGAATAAACTCTGCTACATACACACAATGGAGTATTAAGCAGCTATAAAATAGAATGAGAAATATCTTCATGTGCTGCTGCAGAGCTATCTCCAGGGTATATTCTTCAGAAAAAAAAACCTCAATAAAAATTGTGTGTACAGTGTGTTATTGTTTAAGAAAGAGGGAGAGATAGATACCATTGTGAGGAGCAGACAGAGCTAGTTTGGCTTCTTTCAATATATTTTCCTTTGTAGATTTGGCTTTTGAACTATCTACATATTTTACCTAATTATGAAATAAAATTAAATTCAGAGGCCAATCTTAAAAGAGCAAAAATAAAATAAACCAACAAAATGTTTAATTGCATTAAAATATTTATATTTTCTAAACTATCCAGGAAAAAAACAAAACCACTCTTAATTTAGAGGATTCTAGTTAGGCATTTTTGGCATCTCTTATCTGACTTTTGGTGGTTTGTTCACTGACCTAGAAATATTTATTTGATACCTTCATCAGTATTTTGTAACTTTACAGAATACTTACGTGGCTACATAGTAAGTACTAAGTACTTACATACTAAGTACTAAGATCTTTACTTGTCATTTTTTTTTAACCTTTACCATGACTCAGATAGGTATTCTGATCTGCTCTATACAGAGGGATACTAGGGCTTTGGGACATTAAGTGACCTGCTCAAGATCTGAGTCACCCACGGTAGGAAACTTGACTTCATAATCTATGCTCTTACCCATGACTATACTGCTTGTGATTAAATTCAAATTAATCTCAAGGATATGTAAGCATCATAGTAGGAATTAATATTTGGAAAATGCTGCTTCATTTTTATTATCTTTTCCATTAAGGAAAACTCTGCATTTTGCACATCAGTGCAAGTAAGAGTTGATTCAGCTAATTCTTCTACCATAAAACAGAAAAGTGTGAAATTTAAATATATTTGTAATTTTCAAAAGCATTTTAATTTATGTAAACATGTTATTTATTTTAATAAAAGGAGGCATATAATTTAAAACCAACAAATGGTTAGTCTTAATAAAAGTAGCATAAATAGAACTCTGTTGAATTATTTTTTAATTACTATTTACTACAAAGTTCAAGAGGGATAATTTTGGCCATTTTATAGATATGTTTTGATTAAGCTTCTTGGAGAAGTGCTACTTAATCTAAATGTGTATTCTCGTAAGACTTATTACAATGCTTTATTTATTACAGGCAATAATTAACATATAAAACCTTTTACAAATAAGAACAGAATCCAGATTCCGAAAGAAAAACTAATCACCTTTTAAATGAGTGAAGTTGTTAACTAAACAACTAAAAATGTCTGTTTGTCTCATTTTTATTTTTCTATTTGCTTTATGTAATAATTCCTTCCACATAAATTTATTGAGCCCCCAGTGCATCAGGCCCTGTGTATTGGCTATCTCCCTGCAGGACTCTCTGCCAGCTTCACTTCTACCAGATAGGTATTCTACTCTGCAGTCCTTTGAGGCCATGCCCAAGAGAGTAAGCTTAACAAAAGGTGTGACCTCCTTTTGCTGATACTTTCAGAAAGAAATCACCAACTCAGATGCATACAGGGACCTGTCAGAAAATCTAAATAAGTGAAATGTGCCAGGTAAAGAGACAATAAGGTGTGGTGAGGTCCCAGTAAACTGTGGACAGCGATGTCTCAGATCTCTTTGTTATCATTACAGAATGTGGGACCCAGGTTGCAGGAACTTCCAAGAAAGATGGAAAACAGGTTTTTTAAATATGAAACATCACAATCTAGAAATGTTTGTTTCTCGATTAGTAACTCAGTGCAAAAAATAAAATAAATTATAGAGTAGAAAGCAAAAAAATAAAAAATAACCTCTGAGCTCCTACATGGGGCTGGTTGAATAGAACCTGTTTATTGACTGAATTTGGCCTTTGGGTCAGCACTACATGCTCTCTCCTTTACAATATTTTCTCTGAGCTTCATATCCTTGTCTGATAGTCCATCTCTTTTCAAGAGGATTGATATTGGGAATGTTTCTACCGCTCAAAAAAGGCTCCAACTGCTACTCATAGTCATGGTCTTACCCTAAAGACCTCATCACGACAACATGTTAAAATATAATACAATAAGCCCAAAATGTACATAAGAGTTGTGTTACATATTTCTGCTTCAAGATCCAGAAATGTTACAATTTATAGCCTCTTCACATACATGTATTGAAGTTGTTTCTTTTATATCCCTCAACATTTCAGGCTTTAGCTTCAATCATTTGCACTGTATTGACTGTGCCTGAAACTAAGCACCTTCATACTCAAACCTGAATTTTGTGAAAAATGACTGGCTTTGCCTACCAAGATTGAACTGTGAAGAAATCCCAAAACTGAACAGACCAATAACAAATAATGAGATCAAAGTCCTAATAAAAAGTCTCCCAGCAAAGAAAGTCTAAGACCTGATGGCCTCACCACTGTTTTAAATTGCCAGACATTTAAAGAACGAATACTAATCCTACTCAAACTATACTAAAAAAAAAAAAAAAAAAAAAAAAAAAAAAAGAGGAGGAGGGAATACTTCCAAACTCATTCTACAAGGCCAGTATCAACCTGATACCAAAACCAGACAAAGACACATTAAAAGAAAGAAAATTACAGACCTGTTGAATTTGGTTTGCTAGTATTTTGTTGAGGATCACTTTTTATCAGGTCTGGCCAACATGGCGAAACCCCGTCTCCACTAAAAATACAAAAATTATCCAGGTGTGGTGGTGGGTGCCTGCAATCCCAGCTACTTGGGAGGCTGAGGCTGGAGAAATTGCTTGACCCCAGGAGGCGGAGGTTGCTGTGAGCCAAGACGGCACCATTGCACTCCAGCCTGGGCTACAAGAGTGAAACTCCAACTCAAAAAAAAAAAAAAAATCAGTGGCATTTCTATATGCCAACAGTGAATAATCTGAAAAAGAAGTCAAGAAAGTAATCCCATTTACAGAGCTACAAAAAAATAAAATAAGATACCTAGGAATAAATCTAAAAAAGTGAAAGATCTCTATAATGAATATTATACAATATTGATGAAAGAAACTGAAGAGGTGAAGAGGACACTAAAAATGGAAAGATATTCCATGTTTCATGTTCATGGATTGGAAGAATTGATATTCTTGAAATATCCATACTACTCAGAGCAATCTATAGATTCAGTGCAATCCCTATCAAAATACCAATGACATTCTTCACAGAAATAGAAAAATCCTAAAATTTATATGGAACCACAAAAGACACAGAATAGCCAAAGCTTTCCTGATCAAAAAGAAGAGAACTGGAGGAATCATATTACCTGATTTCAAATTATACTACAGAGTTATAGTAACCAAAACAGCATCATACTGGCATAAAAAGAGACACATAGACCAATGAAACACAACAGAGGACCCAGAAACAAATCCACACACTCATTTTCAACAAAGGTGCCAAAAACATATATTGAATAAAGAACAGTCTCTTCAATAAATGATGCTGAGGAAACTGGATATCCAGAGGCAGAAGAATGAAACTAGACTGCTTTCTCTTGCCGTATACAAAAATCAAATCAAAATGGATTAAAAAGTAGGAATTGATCTAATAATTCAATTAAAAATGAGTGAAAGATCTGAATAGACATTTCTCAAAAGAAGACATAGAAACGGCAAACAGGCATATAAAAATGTGCTCAACATCACTGATCAGCACAGAAATTCACATCAAAACTACAGTGAGATATCTTTTTACTCCAGTTAAGACGTGGCTTCTATCCAAAAAAACAGGCAATAACAAATGCTGGTGAGGATGTAGAGAAAAGAGAATCCTCATACACTGTTGGTGATAATGTAAATTGGTACAGCTACTATGGTGAAGAGTTTGGAGGTTCCTGAACAAACTAAGAACAACCATATGATCCAGCAATCTAATCTCACTGCTAGGTATATACCCAAAAGAAAGGAAATTAGTATATCCAAGACATATCTGCACTCCTATGTTTATTGCAGCACTATTCACAATATACAAGATTTGGAAGAAACTTAAGTGTCCATCAGTAGACAAATGGATAAAGAAAATGTGGTAATTATACACAGTCAAGTACTATTCAGCCATAAAAGAAGGAGATCCTGTCATTTGTAACAACATGGGTGGGACTAAAATCATATTATGCTTTGTATACATGTATCAAAATATCTCATGTACCCCATGAATATATACACCTGCAATGTATCCAAGCAAGAAGGCGAGACTCTGTCTCAAAGACAAATAAAAGTAAAAATAAAAAAAATACTGGTTTTGGAATACGTGAACACTTCTAGGCCAATGGCCTGATTTCTAATGCTTACCTGTTTGAGGCAAATGTAGTTTTCTTGTCTGTTAGAACTAAGTCTCATAAGTTTCCAGATGCTAGGAAGGTTGTATTTGGTCCTTTATGCTCAAAAATAAACTCTCAGAACCTATTTACTGTTACCTGGGGATGGGAGTCATAGGTAAATGGCAAATTTCCTTCTCATGTCACTTACTTGCATAAATAACATCTCTTGAGCTAGAGGAAGAAATTTGAACTTAAAATTCCTCCTTGCACTTTCCAATTTTGAGGGCATGTTACTACTCAGGAAATACCCCAATAAGAATGGGGAGTGTAATCTCTGGAAATTACTGGTCAAAGAGACAATATTTCCTGGTGGAATAATCATCAATCTTATTACCAGAATATGGGTAGAACACTGTGGTAGATACTGGCCCATTCAATATCCAATTTATTCTATTTCTAGTGTGTGCCATCTGTACTGCAGATGCTGGAAAGTAAGAATCCCCTCAATGCTAGGGCTCAGGATGTGACATGAAATCTCTCAATTAGATGTACCTTCATGGGACTTGAATTGGAATCTGTTGAGGCTTGGATAACCCTGGCAAAATAAGTATGGTTCCGGAGCTAGTGGCTATCCTGGCAACATCTTAATTACAGAGGCACCTTCTGATTGTAGCAAATGTAGAAGTTACCTTGATGGTCCATTCCTAGTAGCTCAAACTAGAGTCTGTTTCTTCAACCTTCTCACTAATCCCATAAGTCATTTGACCTGTAATAAATCAAATCCAATAGCAAAGTTGGAATGAAATATTTGCTACCTTCTTTGTTGGCTAAACTGTCTTATAGCTAGGACAAGCATTGTCTTAAAAAATCATGACTCCATATCTGCATAAGGTATTATGTAAGTAGAGAAAGGTAATTTGAAAATGAAGGAAAAAGTTTCAAGAGAAAGGATTACTTGACTGAGTGTCTTACTGCTAAAGCCACAGCTGCTACTGTCAGAGGTATTATTTTCAATCATCCAATCATGTCAGAATGGACTCCCAATCTTCTATTGGCAACATATAGCTCTCCAAGAGATTTTAGTGGCCTGGGGATGGAATTGTGGGGAGATTAATTGCAATTCACCAGTGAATGGCAAGTCAGAGACCACATAAAATCTTCACATGCTGTCAAGTTCAGGGGATCCAGAGCTCTTCCCATTTCAAAACACTCTAGGGATTGCTTTGATTGTCTGAGCAGAGACTCGTATACACTCATTTGAGGAAGCCTCATACATTACCCGGTGCCTCAGCTTGATCACTACTGGGAAAATGCTATACCCAAATTACATTTAGAACCTTAAGGCTAGGAATCGCACTTTCTCTCATATCCTTGCCATTCTGTCATCACTGACTACTATTGAAAATGTAGCTCTGTTTACTTATCTTTCTTCTTTCAGAATTCTATTTCCATTTCCTGTGCTCATTTTTTCTGGAACTACCATTTTGCTGGTTTATTCCTCCACAGTCTTTCGTACCATTTCTTTTGGAAAATTCAATTAGTGATGATGACACTCCTACATACTCACAATATCTTCAGTTGACTTTTTGCCTTCCCTGGAACCCAGCTCTCTCTAAAGGGCAAAGCTTCTTCTGAATATCTCTATTGTGAAAGCTGCTCGTTTTCCTGGGGTCATCTTCTCAGCATTTTCCTAACTCCACAATGCTATTTACAAGTCCTTTCTCTTCAACACTCCTGTAAATACCACTCCTTCACTGACGTTTATGCCACTTGGTTATGGCATATTTTACCCCTTCTATATGTTTACTCATATATATTGGGCTCTTGGTCACCTCAAATGTATCAAAGATTTTACACCTGGTTCACAGCCTTTCACTTCATCTGAAGCCTTACCATCTGTCTGGGTCCAAGTGAGCATCCAAGCTTTTTCCATCAGACTTTCTTGACCTTCTTAACACTAGTAATTTTCATCTGCAATCCATTCCTGTTGTTTCACTGTGGCCCTGGTTATCAGCCATAACCCGTATCTCACTGAAATTGTAAGGTATAATATCCTACTCCTTCATAGCTTTTCACTCCATTAGTCCCATTATATCCACCTTCTTTTACTGGTATTTCCAGGTTTTAGATTACATACTACAACTTCCTCCAATCTATTATGCTATTCAGAAATTCATTTGCTTTCCCATTTACCCATATCCAATGTTTTAGTCACCCTCATCCAAGACCGTGCCTACCCTGCAACACCTGGGTTGTGGAATAAACTGTCTGCCTCTGATATTTTATTTATTTTTAATTTTTGTGCATACCTAGTAGGTATCTATATTTATGGGGTATATGAGATATTTTGATACAGGCATCAATGTGTAATAATCACATCAGGGTAAATGGAATATCTATCACCTCAAGTATTTATCCTTTCTTTGTGTTACAAATAATCCAATTATACTCTTTTAGTTATTTTAAAATGTACAGTACATCGTTGTTGACTGTAGTCACCTTGCCTTTGGTATTTTTGACACCTGTACTGCAGCCCAAGAAAATTATAAATCGAGCAGATTTGTACTCTACTGGTTTGTAGCCTCTAATCTTGGATGGGCCATAGCTTCACCTTGTGTACCTGGCTTAGGGTACCTATTTTTTTTCACATAATTTAAAATTTTCACCACTCTTCTGTAATGCCTCAACCATGCATCCAACTTTATTGAGAAGCTTAATGGCCCTTTATTGGGGGCCATCAAGAAGAAATACTTTAACCTCTTACCTTTCATCATCTCCACAAGTTTTGTTGCATCTACTCTCACTGTCTTCACCTTTGCCCTTCTCCTTTCAGATTAAGAAGCCTTTTTCCTACGGGCTGGGGCCAAACTCTCCGCTTACATTCTGCATCCCACCCCTCACATCTCTGCAGAAACCTGCTTCAGCACCCATGCTCTCCTTCTTTGTACCCTAGCCACTCCCACACCATGAGCTCTTCCTCCCAACCTGTAAATATGCTTAGTTCTCTGCCACATTAAAATGATGCAACCTGTCCTGAATGAATACTAAATATGGGCCAATATTGTGCCTTTTTTATGTTTAAAATTCATAAAAGTGCTGTGGGGTATCCTGACAGAGATAGTTGGCCTTCAGAGTTTTTTAAAACCTGAAAAATAAAGACTAGAAACTCTGTTATTTCAAAATTGCAAGCAGTTTTATTTCTCTACCTACGAAATAGAATGTTCTTTTGTTCTGTAAAAAATGTTTAATTGGACCTTTTTATTATATATAAAGCAAGCATTCATTTATTGTTCTTGTGCAGAACAGAACACTATTAACCCAAATCTGATATTTTTTTAGACAGAAAAATTAAGCATTCTGTTGGTAATAGAAATCGTTCTGTATTGCTGGAGCAGATTAACATCTCGGAGATTTTTTGTATGTGTTTGTTTATGTGTTAGGAGGAGATTAGAACTTTTTTTTTTTGGGGGGGGGCTACATAAATGTATAATGCCCAGGTTTGCAAAGTATTGTTTATTTGTGGAGGAGTTGTGTGAATTCTCATTCAAGAGGTTAGGGAAGAAGATAAGTAATCA
This sequence comes from Symphalangus syndactylus, assembly GCF_028878055.3. Taxonomy (NCBI): domain Eukaryota; kingdom Metazoa; phylum Chordata; class Mammalia; order Primates; family Hylobatidae; genus Symphalangus; species Symphalangus syndactylus. The sequence goes on along the minus strand of NC_072428.2, from coordinate 100,697,609 downwards.
AGGCAATCAGACACCTGTAGAAAGAATATGGAATCAGTACCAGGTGCCCCTGGCATGAGGAGTAGTGGAGAGAAGGAACTAGACCAGGCTGATGTCCAGTGCACAGTGTGATATAAATTTGATTGATGAAGAAAGTACTGATGTTGAATAAATTGTCCATAAGGAAAGATTATGCTCCAATGAATGGGCAGGATATTTTCTCTGAAGCTGGTAAATGCTCCTCCATCAGTTTTCCAAGAAAGAGACATAACTTGGCACAGGAAATTAGGGTTTAAGAGCCTGAGGAACAACATCACAATAGAAAGGGTACCATGATCTGGTTTCTACATACCATTCACTAAAAGGAACCAGGACTCTGGAAAAAGTCTGTCTCCAGGACTAGGAGAAAGAAAGGTATAAGATGAGCCTGGGGATTTTGTTTTGTCAGAAAGCAAGAATTGCTCAAAGAATGATACGGACATGTCAAAGAATAGAGAAGCCAGCTTCAAGGGACTCTCAGTGGCCAAATATTACAAAATTTGAGCACCAAAAAAAATGATGGTAGTACAGATCATAACTAATTTAATAAAATAGGAATACATTAGCTTATATTGATGTAAGTAAGTGACATTTGTTCATCAATGGGATATAATATAATCAAAAAATATCTCCCAATAAAACACTGATTGATTATAAAAAGAGTAACTTCACTGTGGCTAAGCCACAGAGATACCACCTTAATCAAGAGATTAAAGTTAACATCACCAGTGATGGGAAAAATTAAAATCATGTACCACCTGGCAGATGCAATAAGAGCATAGCATCATCACTTCTGTGATATTCCTGTCCAAGATGCATAGCCTGAATCGACTCATGAGGAAATAGAAAGATAAACTCAAACTGAGGAACATTCTAAAAAATAGCCTGTAGTCTTCAAAAGTGTCAAGTCCTTGAAAGCCAAGGCAAGACAAATTGTTTCCGATGAACAAAGACTAAAGAGAAATGACGGCTAAACACATGTGATCCTCGACTGGATGTTTTTTGTTTGAAATGATATTATTGGAGCATTTGTTAAAAGTTGAATGGGATTTGAATGTCAGATGGGAGTACCTTATAGATGCTAATTTCCCAATTTTGATGGTTGTTTTGTGGTTATATAGGAGAATGACCTTATGTTTAGGGTGTAATAATCAGATTGGGAACTTATTACATGATTTAAAGGGGGAATAATTCTTTAGTTTTCTGTAAATTTGAAATTGTTCCAAAAGAAAATTTTTAAAAATCAGCAAATAAAACAAAAAGGTTAATGTCATCTCATTTCATCTTCAATGGTTATTAAGGCCTGGCTATTTATGTTAGAAAATGGTAATCTAGGCCGGGCGCGGTGGCTCACAATCCCAGCACTTTGGGAGGCCGAGGTGGGCGGATCACAAGGTCAGGAGATCGAGACCACGGTGAAACCCCGTCTCTACTAAAAAATACAAAAAATTAGCCGGGCGTGGTGGCAGGCGCCTGTAGTCCCAGCTACTCGGAGAGGCTGAGGCAGGAGAATGGCGTGAACCCGGGAGGCGGAGCTTGCAGTGAGCCGAGATTGCGCCACTGCACTCCAGCCTGGGTGAAAGAGCAAGACTCCGTCTCAAAAAAAAAAAAAAAAAAAAAAAAAAAAAGAAAATGGTAATCTATACTCATTACTTAGTTTTTTACCGCTCATTCTTGCTGTAGCATAATGTAATTTTTTCACTTGTTTTGCTTCACTCCGTTTTAACAGTTCACTAAGGATTCCAGTAAAATCTTGGTTGACCAACCTTGTGCCACTTAGCGTCTGTGTAACCCTAGAAACTTAATTTACTTTGTCAACTGAAAAATATCACAAGATATATACATTTACACAAGAAGACTTTCTTTTTGTTTTCAACTTTTAAGTTCAGGGGTACATGTGCAGGATGTCCAGGTTTGTAACACAGGTAAATGTGTGTCATGGTGGTTTACTGCACAGGTCATCCCATCACCCAGGTATACTTTTCTGTCAGGCAGATTTCTCTGCCTATAAGATCTGAACTTTCTAGAAGCTTCAAGATCCTACCTATATAAAAATATCTTTTAACTCATGAAATATATAAATGATCATTTTATTACAACTTTTCAGCTAATCCATTTTTAGCATGTATGACAATGATATTGAAATAGTTCTCCTACACCATCTAAGACCATTGAGTTCTTTTCTATATATTTATAATCATCCAAACCTCAAATGGTAACAAAAAGCAACCTGAGCATTTTATACAGCAAGAGTTAAGAGTTCATAAAACAACAAACATAAAACAATCAATAAATCCTGAAAAAGAGTCCCTTAAAAGTCCTTCACAAAAGCTCTGAGGAATATCTCCAGGGAAATGCGGACACAATTTTTATAAAGTTCTAGATTTCCAGAACTTCCTTGGGCATTAATTAAGCTCAATGGGTTTAGTTTATATGTTGAATCAGACATGATCAAAGAGATTTTTGCTTATCTTCATATTTTTTATGACCCTGGGATTACATATCTAGCTTATAGGGTAGAGGAAAATAAACTATTAAATCTGGAGTCACCAAGGACTTTAACAGCGGATATAGTTTCAGCATTTTTGCCCCAATAATATACAAACATTTAACTGATAAAAATACCTTCATGTCCAGGATTCTTAGATTCTTTCAGGATTCTTAAAAAGGATAGCCTCCATGTGTTACCTCTGTGTCATCACTGTAACACAATCACTCATGCTGGATCCCAGAAGAATGAATCTCACTTAAAAAAAAGTTGGACATATAGCAGAACAGTAACACGCTGTGACTCCAATTAACTTTGAGATGATGCCTCTATCATTTCATTTACATATCAAAGATTAATGTTTCACTTGGGCCCTGGGTATTTGAGGCACTAGATGTCATTTAAGACATCAATGGGTCATTATGAAAGCAGAGCTGATAGAGAAAAAAGGTAGATGCCATTGTAATCCAGTGATCTTTACAGCACAACAAGGTCCCCTGAAATTGGAAATCTAACCATGTTCCACAAGGAAAGCACATGGCCTAGGGAAGTTGGAAGTCCGCTGGCTCCAGAAGGACTACAGTCAGAGGCAACCACATTGGAACCTGTTTACATGGTCACCAGCCTGCAAATGAGTGTTATCTAAAGAGAGAAGATGTTTGAACTATCAGAACCATCAAAAGCTGAAAATAGCCCACAATTCAGTCCCAGGGTTCAAGAAGAGGAACCTACAAATAGCAAAGAACAGGTTAGGAACTTTTAAAGTTTCTTCCTGACTTAATGTATGAGGCCAGCCCAAAGTGCCCATGATACCCTCTTAAGAATTTCCACCTTGGCTGGGCGCGGTGGCTCACGCCTGTAATCCCAGCACTTTGGTAGGCTGAGGCGGGCAGATCACGAGGTCAGGAGTTCGAGACCAGTCTGACCAATATGGTAAAACCCTGTCTCTACTAAAAATACAAAAATTAGCCAGGCGTGGCAGCACGTGCCTGTAATCCCAGCCACTTAGGAGGTTGAGGCAGGAGAATCGCTTGAACTGGGAAGGTGGAGGTTGCAGTGAGCCGAGATTGCACCATTGCACCCCAGCCTGGTCGATAGAGCAAGACTCTGTCTCAAAACAAAACAAAATGAAACAAAACAGAATTTCCACCTTTAGGTAGAAACCATTAGACAGATTAAAAACTTTGTGCCTTTAGCAAGTCACTTACTCTCTTTGAAACTCAAAAGCAAAGTAGGACTCATTAGTAATGCATCTCACAAGGCCTGATTACACAATAAGTGCCCAATGAACGGTAGCCTTCATTATTACTGTATGTATACTTTTGTATGCATTTTTTGAAATACTTTGTTAATTCTCAAAGCCTGTTAAATAGGAGTACTTATTATCTGCCTAATAATTGTTGAGTAATCATTTACACAAAATTTCTTGTAAAGCTTTTGCAACTTATTATAGATACAAGTTGGTTTCACAAATAAATACATGAATGGTCAAAATAGCTACAGGAGGAACACCATATTTACCTCTACCCAGAATAGAAAAGATACAAAAATAGAAAGGATGCAAAATAAAAAAATCCGTTTATTCATTTAAAATTCTTTCTTGAAATCTGTCTATATGCCAACATATGTCTATATGTTGTTAATGTCTGCAGAGCAGAGAGGACGTTCCTCTTATGAGTCTGCAGTCTACTGAGAAAAATCAGACATTGTTGTGATAAACTGACTAATACAAAATTTAATAACATAATTATTTCAAATTACTAAAATTCATTGCAATCCTTTTCAGTATAAGCATCAAAGGGCTAGTGATTTTTGTGTTTGTTTTTAATGTTACAATCGCAAAATATTTCTGATATCTTGGTAATATATAAGAAGGATTTTAAGTTCAAAGGTGAAATAAGAGGTCAGATCAGATCAGGATATTTTCTACTTGAATCAAAGTTTTGAATTTTTGAGATGTGGCCTCCTGCATGGTCAGAAAAATCATACATTTTTCCAGAAAGCCTACTTAATGCCATTTGCACTTTGTGGATTACTGCATGATAGATGCATATATGGCCATTGGGATACCACACCTCAAAATACATTGCATTTACTGGAGACTTTTTTTTTTTCTGAAGGGAAAAAACCAATATTGTGTACCAATGTATATCAGAAGTCTAAGACACAAAATTAGCAAGAAACTTGAAGACCATCTAGTTTAATCTTTCAAGTAATAATGGGTCTTTACTACATAGTTTTTCTGACTATGATTAGTAAAAATTAAATCATGTTGGAGGCTTTGGCTTGTAGTTATAAATGTAGATGGCTGGACCTTAAATTTCTTTTAAGAGATTTGTATGTATTTTAGGAAAAATCTAGAAAAGGAGAGGATGACTTTATCCCTATGCTAATAGGTCAAATAATTTCCATCTCATCTTAAATGTTGCTTAGAAGGAGCAAGCTTTCTGCAAATGTGAAAAATATATCAAGAATTATAGCAATATTGATTTAAAAACAATTAACCAAAAAGCAAAGTGAGAAGTAGTTTACCATTAGTGAATGAGTAGCACTAAGCATAGTGATAAGTGTTTTAGATTTATTTCTCTCAAAAGTGGTATGAGGGAAGAGGTGCTAGTACTGCTTCTTAAAGGTTATGAAACAGAGGCTTTAGAAGGTGTTGAGTTATTAATACTTGCCCCATTTAACATGGCCAGTAAGTGGCAGAACTAGACTCTAAATTTGTCTGCTTGGCTTGAAAGGTCATGATCTTTCTCACTGAGCCATTTGTTGCTTTTACTTATACTTTTTCCAGATAATTCAACTGAAAAAAGTCAAAGTTATCACAGTTCTCTTAAATGTACCACCCCCTGCCTCCCGTCATCCATCTTAGCATTATGGAGAGTCATAATTATGTAATGGAAGAACATGCGCTTCAGAATCAGATCAGATCTCTTACTCTGTCTAACTTTGGCAAAGATAATTTATGTTTTGCAATTCAATTTCCTCGTCTGTAAAATGGTTATAAAATAATCTACCTCAATAGCAGATGTTGAGTTTGTCTTCTACTTATTTTCAAACTAGAATGAGAGTGGCGGAGTTCCAGTGGGTAGAAGGAAGTAGGAAACAACTTTCTTTCTCCCTATCCCTATATTATATGAACTACCCTCAATCCTACACAGCTGCCTTAGAATGATCTGGAAGAGACCTTTGAACCTGAGGCACTTTAATATATATTATAACAAAGACAGATTAATGGCAGTATTAAAGAAAAATGAAATTCCATAGTTCTGGTTATGCAGCTATTAAGTCAATTCCAATAGTTCTAGATATTAATTATGTAGAAACATTGTTTGAGTTCAAGCTGTTATGACAAAATAGTATCCTAGGTGGCTTATCAACAACAGAAATTTATGTCGCACAGTTCTAGAAGTTGGAAGTGTGAGAATGGAGTGCCAGCATGGTTGAGCTCTAGTGCGGGCCCTCTTCTGGGTTGCAGATGGCTATTTCTTGTTGTATCCTCACATGGCAGAAAAGGTGAGAGAGCTTTCTCAGGTCCCTTTTATAAGGGTGCTAAATCCATTCATGAGGGCTCCATACTCATAATCTAATTACCCCCAAAAACCCCACCTCCTAATACCATCATATTGGTGATTATGTTTTCAACATATGAATTTAGGGAGACATAAACATTGTGTCTCCTGATTCAACCAATGCCTTATATTGCTAATTTTCATGAAAATATTCAAGACTTGAATATTAAAATTTTTAATGAGAAGATGCTTAGCTTTTACTTAAGAACAACTTGATTGAATATTAACAATGTATTTTTATAGCATATTTAATTCCAAGCACAGAGGAATATTTTTATTATAATCAAAGCATTAATCACCATGTTTATTCAATTATTTTGAATAGGTTAAGTAGAGTTGGTTCTACCATTTTATTGCACAGTCTGTTAGTGGATGAAAAAACTATGCATGTCTCCAACCTTATTTTATTCTTTTACTTTTAGTTCCAGAGTATTCAACCTTTGGAATTTTTTTTACGTGTTATATACTCAGTCCTTTGTTTCTTCTTAACCAATCATTAATCTGAGTTTTTCCTTTTTAGCTTCTTACTGTGCTACTAGTTTTATTTTCATCTAATTTTCTTGAGATTGACAGATTTTTCACGTTTATAGTTCAATACCAAGACCAGATATGAATTAGGCAGAGATAGTGGATACTGTAGCTTAGACAGCATGGCTACTCAATCCCATCCAAGGGAGTGGTTGTGATTTGAGAGCAGTGGAGGATAATGGGAAGAGCTCTGGACTGGAAGTGATCTATATCTAAATTGTGATTCTGTTTTTATGTCTGTCCCTTCACTTTGTAGGGTCACAATTTTCTTATAAAACTCATGGAATTGGGTTGGGTTGGCTCTTGGTTCTGTCTTACCTGGAAAGTCATGGGATTCTATGGTTTCTGTGGATCTGTGTAACTTTTTAATACCAATACATCCCCAGGGACACTATAAATTTCTCTTACTATGCTATTTCTGTAACCTCTTTTCAAGTACTCCTACACATAAATGAATCTGGCATAATTTAAAAAATATTCTACCTTATCAGCACCTCATTGCTTTTGGGTAAGGCTGGTCCCCTAGACCAGATGAGATCCAGAATCTTGCATGGGTAGTTCAGGATGATTTGTGGAAGTGCTCACCAATTATTTTTCAGAATGCAGTAGCAGGTGCTGTCCATCACTTATTTATTCCTATTTTTTCCCTCAGAGATGTGACTGAATACTTAGTGCCTAGTGCAGGGCAATGATTACATCTATGGCCATTTCAGAAGATAAATCAAAGTGCCTTTCTTCATTCTACATGCAGGGAAAATGCTACAGTAGCAAGAATCTATTAAAGAAATCGCTTGGAAGAAGTCCAACCATTGTTTGCAAGTTTATAGTAACATGAATCCCAGGTCTCTGTCACAAATTATTTATGGTTACTCTTAAATCTTCAGTATGCATCATTCTTCATTGAAAAGAAGCAACCAGAATAATGGTTCCTTTGTTATTTTTTCTCTAAGTTCCTTACTCCCCCTCAACCAGTTGTAATATCTTGTCTTTACTCATGTTTTCAACATTTCCTACTTTAGTATTAAAACAAATCTAATTTGTGTTAATCTCTTCCGCTTCCTTAATAAGTGTTTTAAATTTTTGGACTAAATACTACCCTTGCAGTACCCCATCAGAACACATCTCCCAAAGATGAGTTCTCATTTATCACTGTCTTTGATTTTTAGTCTTTGAGACACTTAAAAAATTCCTGCATAGCCGTGTTCTTAGTAAACATTGCTTGAGTATATTTTTGAAATAAAATATATTTTATGGGGCTTATGTTTTGCATTTTAATGAACTGATTTAAAAAATGAACTGGTATAATTTTCTAAGAGTAAACTCAGCCTGCTCATTCCCCACTAATTTATGATATTCTAAGCTCATACATTTACTTCTTACTTTTATTTTAACATTTTTTCCAATTTCTTTGCTCAGATTCAGAGAATGTCATTTATAGGAGTCCTTACGTGTAGGAAACAATTATCTATAGATTGACAAATAAATGTTTAAAAGAACCATGTATTTTCTTTCTCTCCTTTTTTGAATTGCCTTCAGTTATATCTACGCTCATTTTTACTGATGTTATAGAGTGATAGATGAAAGAAGAGGGTTGTCAGTTCCTTTTCCTAGAGGACCAAAATTATGTCATTCATTCATATTCTCTACTGAGGTTTGAATATCAGATATTTCATGATTTTATATATCCCCCAGCAGAATGTAAGCTCCATTAGGATAGAGAGCAGTGTCTACACGGAGCCCACAGTGCCTGGCAGATAATGTTGGTCTCTTGCTCTTAGTTCATGTATTATTCATATACACATATGTTTATTTTAAATTTTTAAATTGATGTATAATTTATTTTTAGTGAAATGCATAGATCTTAAGTGTATAATTTGATGAGTTTTGACAAATACACATATATGGAACATACACTCTATCAAGATACATAAAATTTTCATGATCCCAGAAAGTTTCCTCATGTCTCTTCCCAGTCAAACCTTCCTCCGAAATGCAACCACTCTTGTGCTTTTTTTCAGTACACATTGGTTTTCCCTGTTATAGAACGTCATCTAAGATGTACTTCATACAATAGGTATTTTTATTTCTGATAGCTTTACCAGTGTTTAAGGTTTATTCTTGTTGGTCATTCATCATATAATGTGTAACATGATACATGTCTGTTTCTTAATATTTATGGATTTTGAATATGTAATAATTCTTTAATCTGTTTTCCTGTTGTTGGCCATAGATATTGTTTCAGGTTTGGTTTATCATGAATTACACTGTTATGAACATTCTTGTACAAGTCATTTGTTATCATGAATTAAACTGTTATCATATTTGGGTTATCATGAATTAAGCTGTTATGAACATTCTTGTACAAGCCATTTGCCTAAGATAAATAAAAACAGGTTCTCCCCGCCATACCCACACAATGTGTTGTATTACCTATGTTACTGAGAAACAACAAGCAGCCTTGTGTGGCTTTCTGGGTGGAGTGAAAACAGCCAGGAGAATGGTGGAAGATGAGGTTGGAGAAGAAGGCAGGGACACTGTTATGTACAGTCTTGGAGCCTATGAAAAGGAATGTGTGTGTTTGGTGGGGGGTATACCTGTTTTGATTTATCTTAGAGAAGTACTTAGAAGTAGAATTGCTGGATCATAGAGGTAGTTGTATGTTTGACTTTATGAGACACTACGGGGTTGATTTCTATTTTACAATCTTACTAACAATGTATGAGAGTTCAGTTTTCTTCAAATCTTTGTCAACATTTAGCATTATCAGTCTTTTTAATTTTATTCCTGTGGGAATGTAAAATGGCACAGCCACTTTGTAAAACAGTTTGGTGGTTCCGCAAGATGTTAGAGTTACCATATGAACCAACAATTCTGCTTGGTATTTGCCTGATATGGTTTGGATCTGTCTCCACCCAAATCCCATCTTGAATTGTAGCTCTGACATGGGAGGAACCCAGTGGGAGATAATTGAATCATGGGGTTGGGTTTTTCCTGTGCTGTTCTTGTAATAGTGAATAAGTCTCATGAGATATGATAGTTTTATAAAGAGGAGTTCTTTATAAAACCCCTGCACATGTTCTCTCTCCTCGCCTGCTGCCATCTATGTAAGATGTGACTTGCTCCTCCTTGCCTTCCACCATGATTTTGAGGCCTTCTCAGCCATGTGAAATAGTGAGTCCATTAAACCTCTTTTTCTCTATAAATTACCCAGTCTCGGGTATGTCTTTATCAGCAGCACGAAAACTGACGAAGACAGTTAACTGGTACCAGTAGAGTAGGGTGCTGTTGTAAAGATTCCTGAAAGTATGGAAGCGACTTTGGGACTGGGTAATAGGAAGAGGTTGGAACAGTTTCACGGGCCCAGAAGAAGACAGAAAAATGTGAGACAGTTTGGAACTTCCTAGACACTTGTTGAATGGCTTTAACCAAAATGTTAATTATATGGACAAAGAAATCCACGCTGAGGTGGTCTCAGATGGAGATGAGGAACTCGTTGGGAATTGAAGTAAAGGTGACTTTTGCTATGTTTCAGAAAAGAGACTGGTGGCATTTTGCCCCTGCCCTAGAGATTTGTGGAACTTCGAACTTGAGGGAGATGATTTAGGGTATATGGCAGAAGAAATTTCTAAGCAGCCAAGCATTCAAGAGGTGACTTGCATGCTGTTAAAAGCATTCAGTTTTATTTTATTTTATCTTTGAGACAGAGTTTTTCTCTCTCACCCAGGCTGGAATGCAGTGATGTGATCTCAGCTCACTGCAACCTCCACCTCCTGGGTTCAAGCGATTCTCCTGCATCAGCCTCCTGAGTAGCTGGGATTGTAGGCATATACCACCACGCCTGGCTAATTTTTTTCTATTTTTAATAGAGACAGGCTATCACCATGTTGGCCAGCCTGGGCATTCAGTTTTAAAATGGAAAAAGAGCATAAAAGTTTAGAAAATTCGTGACCTGATAATGAGATAGAAAAGAAAAACTCATTTTCTGAGGCGAAATTCAAGCCAGCTACAGAAATATGCATAAGTAATAAGAAGCCAAATGTTAATCAGCATGACAATGGGGAAAATGTCTCCAGGGCATTTCAGAATCTGTTCTGGCAGCCCCTCCCATCACAGGCCCAGAGGCCTAAGAGGAAAAAATGGTTTCATGGGCTGGGCCCAGGGCCCCCTTGCTGTGTGCAACCTGGGGACTTGGTGCCCTGCATCCAAGCTGCTGTAGGCATGGCTAGAAGGGGTCAAGGTACAGCTTGGGCCCCAAGCCTTGGCAGCTTCCACGTGGTGTTGAGCCTGCAGGTGCACAGAAGTCAATAATTGAGGTTTAGGAACCCCCACCTAGATTACAGAGGATGTATGAAAACATTGGAATATCCAGGCAGAAGTTTGCTGCAGGGACAGGCCCTCATGAAGAACCTCTGCTAGGACAGTATGGAATGGAAATGTGAGGCTGAAGCCCCCACACAAAAGGCCCTACTGGGGCACTGCCTAGTGGAGCTGTGAGAATAGGGCTCAAAGCTTGTAGGAAAAGCTGCAGACACTCAATGCCAGCCCATGAAAGCAGCTAGGAAGGAGGCTGTACTCTGCAAAGCCACAGGGGTGGAGCTTCCCAAGACCATGGGAACCCACCTCTTGCATCCGTGTGACCTGGATGCGAGACATGGAATCAAAGGAGATCATTTTAGAACTTTAAGATTTGACTGCCCTGCTGGATTTTGGACTTGCATGGAGCCTTTAGCCCCTTTGTTTTGGCCAATTTTTCCCATTTGGAATGGATATATTTACTCAATGCCTTTACCTCCGTTGTATCTAGGAAATAAGTAACTTGCTTTCAATTTTACAGGCTCATAGGTGGAAGGGACTTGCCTTGTTTCAGATGAGAATTTGGACTGAAATGAGGACTGAATTAATGCTGAAATGAGTTGAGAGTTTGAGGGACTGTTAGGAAGGCATGATTGGTTTCGAAATATAAGGATATGAGATTTGGGAGGGGCCAGGGGCAGAATGATACTGTTTGGCTGTGTCCCCACCCAAATCTCATCTTGAATTGTAGCTCCCACAATTCCCAAGTGTCATGGGAGGGACCCAGTGGGAGGTAACTAAATCAAGGGAGTGGGTCTTTCCCTTGCTGTTCTTATGATAGTGAACAAGTCTCGAGATCTGATGGTTTTATAAAGAGAAGTTCCCCTGCACAGGTTCTCTCTTTTTGCCTGCCACCATCCATGTAAGACATGACTTGCTCCTCCTTGCCTTCTGCTATGATTGTGAGGCCTCCCCAGCCATGTGGAACTGTGAATCCATTAAACTTCTTACCTTTATAAATTACCCAGTCTTGGATATGTCCTTATTGGCAGTGTGAGAACAGATTAATACAATGCCCAGGAAGAAATGATAACTTATGTCCACACAGAAACTTGGACATACAGTTTATAGGAACATTAGAAATAATCACCCAAGATTGGAAACAATCTAAATATCCATCAGCAAATACATGGATAAATATAATGTGGTATGTCCATATGATGGAATATTATTCAGCAAGAAAAAGAATGAAGTATTATATATGTTATAGCATGGATAAATCTTGAAAACATTATGCTAAGGGAAAGAAGCCAGTTGTAAAGACTACACATTGTGTAATTCCATTTATATAAAATATCCAGAATAGGAAAACATATAGAGACAGAAAGTAGATTTATTCTTGCCTAGGGCTAGGAAAAGTAGGGAGTGACTGTGAATGAATATGGGATTTCTTTTTAGGGGGACAAATGTTCTAAAATTGATAGTGGTGGCAGTTATATATCCCTGTGAATATACTATAAAACATTGAATTGTACATTTTATATGGATGAATTGTGTAGTGTATGAATTATATCTCAGTAAAGCTCTTTTATGTTTTTTGAAGGAAATAGTGGGAGTAACAGGTGCAAAGATCCTGAGACAGGAACATAATTGGAGTTACTGAGAAACAACAGGAAACCTTGTGTGGCTTCCTGGGTGGAGTGAACACAGCCAAGAGAATAGTGGGAGATGAGGTTGGAGAAGTAGGCAGGGATCCCACTATGTAGGGTCTTGTAGACTAGGATAAGGATTTCAGATTTTATTTTGAATGTGCTAGGAAGTCACTGGAGGGTTCCAAATAGAAAACCAGCATGATCTGAAGGTTATTTTATAAACATCACCTTATGGCCTATATGGGGTGGGAGCTACAGAATGGAAACAGGGAGAACAATTAGGAGGCTCTGGAAGGAGTCTGGAGGAAACATGGTTGTGGGTGAAGCCAGGATGAAAGCTGTGAATGTTCAGAAAGTGGTTGATCTTGGGATGTATTTTGAAGTGAGAACTGAGAAGTGACTATAATACTGGATGTTTAATGTGAGAGAAAGTTAGGGAGAGCCAGGTGGATGTACACATCTGTGTGTGTATTTGTATGGGCATTCCACTTCATAATGAAGAAAAAGCTGTCTTCACTATTTTAATTTGTTCTAAAGGCACAACATTTTATTTAGAAGAGAAAAATTAAATGGTCACATTTTTGTTTCTACAAAATATCTTACAGTTTATATGCAGGATGTATATGTTCAAATAAACTCAAAGAATGTTACTATTGTTGATTTAAGAAATAAACTGCCCATAAAGTCAAAAAAGATAGTGTTTTACATATGCAGTAATGATTTCAGAGAGTGATCTGTGAAGTCACATAGGTCTTGTGACACTCTCAGGTTTTAGTGCTGTACTGAATGTTTGTAGTTGATGTCTCCTTTTTGATTTTTTAATTATATTTTATTTTATTTTTACTTAATCGTTAGATAAGTGCTTAGGTTTGGGGGAGAATTTTCTGCTAAATATTTTCTGTAGCCAGTGTTCCTTTTTCACATTTTTAAAATTTCTCCCATTGTTTATTTTATTTATGTATTTATTATACTTTAAGTTTTAGGGTACATGTGCACAACGTGCAGGTTTGTTACATATGTATCCATGTGCCATGTTGGTGTGCTGCACCCATTAACTCATCATTTACATTAGGTATCTCCTAATGCTATCCCTCCCCCCAGCCCCCACCCTACAACAGGCCCTGGTGTGTGATGTTCCCCTTCCTGTGTCCGAGTGTTCTCATTGTTCAATTCCAACCTATGAGTGAGAACATGCGGTGTTCAGTTTTTTGTCCTTGCGATAGTTTGCTGAGAATGATGGTTTCCAGCTTCATCCGTGTCCCTACAAAGGACATTAACTCATCATTTTTTATGGCTGCATAATATTCCATGGTGTATATGTGCCACATTTTCTTAATCCAGTCTATCATTGTTGGACATTTGGCCTGGTTCCAAGTCTTTTCTATTGTGAATAGTGCCACAATAAACATACGTGTGCATGTGTCTTTATAGCAGCATGATTTATAATCCTTTGGGTATATACCCAGTAATGGGATGGCTGGGTCAAATGGTATTTCTAGTTCTAGATCCTTGAGGAATCGCCACACTGACTTCCACAATGGTTGAACTAGTTTACAGTCCCGCCAACAGTGTAAAAGTGTTCCTATTTCTCCACATCCTCTCCAGTACCTGTTGTTTCTTGACTTTTTAATGATTGCCATTCTAACATGTGTGAGATGGTATCTCATTGTGGTTTTGATTTGCATTTCTCTGATGGCCAGTGATGATGAGCATTTATTCATGTGTCTATTGGCTGCATAAATGTCTTCTTTTGAGAAGTGTCTGTTCATATCCTTTGCCCACTTGTTTATGGGGTTGTTTGTTTTTTCTTGTAAATTTATCTGAGTTCTTTGTAGATTCTGGATATTAGCCCTTTGTCAGATGAGTAGATTGCAAAAATTTTCTCCCATTCTGTAGGTTACCTGTTCACTCTGATGGTAGTTTCTTTTGCTGTGCAGAAGCTCTTTAGTTTAATTAGATCCCATTTGTCAATTTTGGCTTTTGTTGCCATTTTCCTTGCCCATGCCTATGTCCTGAATGGTATTACCTAAGTTTTCTTCTAGGGTTTTTATGGTTTCAGGTCTAACATTTAAGTCTTTAATCCATCTTGAATTAATTTTTGTATAAGGTGTAAAGAAGGGATCCAGTTTCAGCTTTCTACATATGGCTAGCCAGTTTTCCCAGCACCATTTATTAAATAGGGAATCCTTTCCCCATTGCTTGTTTTTGTCAGGTTTGTCAAAGATCATATAGTTGTAGCTGTGTGGCATTATTTCTGAGGGCTCTGTTCTGTTCCATTGGTCTATATCGCTGTTTTGGTACCAGTACCATGCTGTTTTGGTTACTGTAGCCTTGTAGCATAGTTTGAAGTCAGGTAGCATGATGACTCCAGCTTTGTTCTTTTGGCTTAGGATTGTCTTGGCAATGTGGGCTCTTTTTTGGTTCCATATGAACTTTAAAGTAGTTTTTTTCTGTGAAGAAAGCCATTGGTAGCTTGATGGGGATGGCATTGAATCTATAAATTACCTTGGGCAGTATGGCCATTTTCACGATATTGATTCTTCCTACCCATGAGCATGGAATCTTCTTCCATTTGTTTGTATCCTCTTTTATTTCATTGAGCAGCGGTTTGTAATTCTCCTTGAAGAGGTCCTTCACATCCCTTGTAAGTTGGATTCCTAGGTACTTTATTCTCTTTGAAGCAATTGTGAATGGGAGTTCACTCATGATTTGGCTCTCTGTTTGTCTGTTATTGGTGTATAAGAATGCTTGTGATTTTTGCACATTGATTTTGTATCCTGAGACTTTGCTGAAGTTGCTTATCAGCTTAAGGAGATTTTGGGCTGAGACGATGGCATTTTCTAGATATACAATCATGTCATGTGCAAACAGAGACAATTTGATTTCCTCTTTTCCTAATTGAATACTCTATTTCCTTCTCCTGCCTGATTGCCCTGGCCAGAACTTCCAACACTATGTTGAATAGGAGTGGTGAGAGAAGGCATCCCTGTCTTGTGCCAGTTTTAAAAGGGAATGCTTCCAGTTTTTGCCCATTCAGTATGATATTGGCTGTGGGTTTGTCATAAATAGGTCTTATTATTTTGAGATACGTCCCATCAATACCTAATTTATTGAGAGTTTTTTAGCATGAAAGGCTGTTGAATTTTGTCAAAGGCCTTTTCTGCATCTATTGAGGAAATCATGTGGTTTTTGTCTTTGGTTCTGTTTATATGCTGGATTACGTTTATTGATTTGCGTATGTTGAACCAGCCTTGCGTCTCAGGGATGAAGCTCACTTGATCATGGTGGATAAGCTTTTTGATGTACTGCTGGATTTGGTTTGCAGGTATTTTATTGAGGATTTTTGCATTGATGTTCATCAGGGGTATTGATCTAAAATTCTCTTTTTTTGTTGTGTCTCTGCCAGCCTTTGGTATCAGGATGATGCTGGTCTCATAAAATGAGTTAGGGAGGATTCCCTCTTTTTCTATTGATTGGAATTGTTTCAGAAGGAATGGTACCAACTCGTCCTTGTACCTCTGGTAGGATTCGACTGTGAATCCATCTGGTCCTGGACTAATTTTGGTTGGTAAACTATTAATTATTGCCTCAATATCAGAGCCTGTTATTGGTCTATTAAGAGATTCAACTTCTTCCTGGTTTAGTCTTGTGAGGGTGCATGTGTCCAGGCATTTATCCATTTCTTCTAGATTTTCTAGTTTATTTGGGTAGAGGTGTTTACAGTATTCTCTGATGGTAGTTTTTTATTTCTGTGGGGTTGGTGGTGATATCCCCTTTATCATTGTTTATTGCGTCTATTTGATTCTTCTCTCTTTTCTTCTTTATTAGTCTTGCTAGCAGTCTATCAATTTTGTTGATGTTTTCAAAAAACCAGCTTCTGGATTCATTGATTTTTTGGAGGGTTTTTTTTTGTCTCTGTCTCCTTCAGTTCTGCTCTGATCTTAGTTATTTCTTACCTTCTGCTAGCTTTTGAATGTGTTTGCTCTTGTTTCTCTAGTTCTTTTAATTGTGATGTTAGGGTGTCAATATTAGATCTTTCTTGCTTTCTCTTGTGGGCATTTAGTGCTATAAATTTCCCTCTATACACTGCTTTAAATGTGTCCCAGAGATTCTGGTATGTTGTGTCTTTTTTCTCATTGGTTTCAAAGAACATGTTTATTTTTGCCTTCATTACATTATGTACCCAGTAGTCATTCAGGAGCAGTTTGTTCAGTTTCCATGTAGTTGAGCGGTTTTGAGTGAGTTTCTTAATACTGAGTTCTTGTTTGATTGCACTGTGGTCTGAGAGACAGTTTGTTATAATTTCTGTTCTTTTACATTTGCTGAGGAGTGCTTTACTTCCAACTATGTGGTCAATTTTGGAATAGGTGTGGTGTGGTGCTGAGAAGAATGTACATTCTGTTGATTTGGGGTGTAGAGTTCTATAGACGTCTATTAGGTCCGCTTGGTGCAGAGCTGAGTTCAATTCCTGGATATCCTTGTTAACTTTCTGTCTCGTTGATCTGTCTAATGTTGACAGTGGGGTGTTCAAGCCTCCCATTATTATTGTGTGTGAGTCTAAGTCTCTTTGTAGGTCTCTAAGGACTTGCTTTATGAATCTGGGTGCTCCTGTATTGGGTGCACATATATTTAGGATAGTTAGCTCTTCTTGTTGAATTGATCCCTTTACCATTATGTAATGGCCTTCTTTGTCTCTTTTGATCTTTGTTGGTTTAAAGTCTGTTTTATCAGAGACTAGGATTGCACCCCTTGCCTTTTTTATTTTGTTTTCCATTTGCTTGGTAGATCTTCCTCCATCCCTTTATTTTGTGCCTATATGTGTCTCTGCTTGTGAGATAGGTTTCCTGAATACAGCACACTGATGGTTGTCGACACTGTCCAATTTGCCAGTCTGTCTCTTTTAATTGGAGCATTTAGCCCATTTACACTTGAAGTTAATATTGTTATGTGTGAATTTGATCCTGTCATTATGATGTTAGCTGGTTAGTTTGCTCGTTAGTTGATGCAGTTTCTTCCTAGCCTCAGTGGTCTTTACAGTGTGGCATGTTTTTTCAGTGGCTGGTACCAGTTGTTCCTTTCCATGTTTAGTGCTTCCTTCAGGAGCTCTTGTAGGGCAGCCCTTGTGGTGACAAAATCTCCCAGCATTTGCCTGTCTGTAAAGGATTTTATTTTTCCTTCACTTATGAAGCTTAGTTTGGCTGGATATGAAATTCTCGTTTGAAAATCCTTTTCTTTAAGAATGTTGAATATTGGCCCCCACTCTCCTCTTGCTTATAGAGTTTTTGCCAAGAGATCCGCTGTTAGTCTGATGGGCTTCCCTTTGTGGGTAACCCGACCTTTCTCTCTGGCTGCCCTTAACATTTTTTTCCCCCGTTTCAACTTTCGTGAATCTGACGATTATGTGTCTTGGGGTTGCTGTTCTTGAGGAGTATCTTTGTGGCATTCTCGGTATTTCCTGAATTTGAATGTTGGCCTGCCTTGCTAGGCTGGGGAAGTTCTCCTGGATAATATCCTGCAGAGTGTTTTCCAACTTGGTTCCATTCTCCCTGTCACTTTCAGGTACACCAATCAGACGTAGATTTGGTCTTTTCACATAGTCCCATATTTCTTGGAGGCTTTGTTGATTTCTTTCTATTCTTTTTTCTCTAAACTTCTCTTCTCGCTTCATTTTGTTCATTTGATCTTCCACTGCTGATACCCTTTCTTCCAGTTGATCGAATCGGCTACTGAAGCTTGTGCATTCATCACTTAGTTCTCGTGCTATGGTTTTCAGCTCCATCAGGTCCTTTAAGGACTTCTCTGCGTTGTTTATTCTAGTTAGCCATTCATCTAATCTTTTTTCAAGGTTTTTAACTTCTTTGCCTTGGGTTCGAACTTCCTCCTTTAGCTCGGAGAAGTTTGATTTTCTGAAGCCTTCTTCTCTCAATTCGTCAAAATCATTCTCCGTCCAGCTTTGTTCCATTGCTGGTGAGGAGATGCTTTCCTTTGGAGGAGGAGAGGCTCTCTGATTTTTAGAATTTTCAGTTTTTCTGCTCTGTTTTTTCCCCATCTTTGTGATTTTATCTACCTTTGGTCTTTGATGATGGTGATGTACAGATGGGGTTTTGGTGTGGATTTCCTTTCTGTTTGTTAGTTTTCCTTCTAGCAGTCAGGACCCTCAGCTGCAGGTCTGTTGGAGTTTGCTGGAGGTCCACTCCAGACCCTGTTTGCCTGGGTATCAGCAGCAGAGGCTGCAGAACAGTGAATATTTGTGAACAGCAAATATTGCTGCCTGATCATTCCCCTGGAAGTTTTGTCTCAGAGGGATACCTGGCCCTGTGAAGTGTCAGTCTGCCCCTAATGGGGGGTGCCTCCCAGTTAGGCTACTCGGGGGTCAGGGACCCACTTGAGGAGAGGAGGCAGTCTGTCCGTTCTCTGATCTCAAGCTGCATGCTGGGAGAACCAGTACTGTCTTCCATGCTGTCAGACAGGGACATTTAAGTCTGCAGAGGATTCTGCTGCCTTTTGTTTGGCTATGCCCTGCCCCCAGAGGTGGAGTCTACAGAGGCAGGCAGGCCTCCTTGTGCTGTGGTGGGCTCCACCCAGTTTGACCTTCCTGGCCACTTTGTTTACCTACTCAAGCCTCAGCAATGGCAGGTGCCCCTTCCCCAGATCACTGCCACCTTGCAGTTTGATCTTAGACTGCTGTGCTAGCAATGAGCGAGGTGCCTTGGGCATTGGACCCTCGAGCCAGGTGTGGGATATAATCTCCTGGTGTGCCATTTGCTAAGATCGTTGGAAAAGCACAGTATTAGGGTGGGAGTGACTCGATTTTCCAGGTGCCATCTGTCACCCCTTTCCTTGGCTAGGAAAGGGAATTCCCTGACCCCTTACACTTCCTGGGTGAGGTGATGCCTCGCCCTTCTTCAGCTCACACTCAGTGTGCTGCACCCACTGTCCTGCACCCACTGTCCGACAATCCCTGGTGAGATGAACCTGGTGCGTGAGTTGGAAATGCAGAAATCATCCGTCTTCTGCATTGCTCATGCTGAGAGCTGTAGACTGGAACTGTTCCTATTTGGCCATCTTGGAACTGCCACCCATTGTTTATTTATTTAAGAGAATTCTACAATCTAAATCCTATCTAAATTAAGCTTTTGTTCTCTTTGTGTAATCATTCGTAGTTTGCCTGTTTACAGTAACGAATTTATTTTCTAAACAGCAATTTTTAATTTACAATTTACATTTGTAAAAAGAATCAGCAATGTTTAGATTTTGTACTTTAAGTAACTATTTCTATGAATATTGTTCCTTGTATGTATGGTGGTGAGGCCAGGAGAAGATAAATGGTTAGCTGGCCACAAAATCCATCAAGTGTAGAGCTGACTGCAAAAATCACAGTGAGCTGTAAGCTGGTTCAGTTGTATTTTCATTAGCTAGGATATACTGAATTGCATAATTATGCTATTATTGAGTGGTGGCCTACATTAAAGGAGCCTGTGATTATTGCCTAAGCCTGTTATCAACATAAATAAAGGTCTTGAATATTCAAAATAAATCAGTCATTTTAAGATTCTTTTAGTGAGTGATTACCTGCATTTTAAAAAGTTCCTTTCCCTCTATTTAACAATCTTCAGCTTTATCTTTCTAGTTTCCTATTTCCCTAATGGGTGGTCCAGGGAGTCCTTTTAGTAGGGGCTCTTTCTAGTTTAAATGACAACAAAAAGTTTTCTAATGTCCTGAGTGGGTGATATTATTGAATACAATTCTCACCTACAAGAGACTTTGGAAATTCAGTGATCTAGCCCTTATTCATTCTCCATGGGTCAGGTATAACCTTTGCAGTCAGTCATAACGTATGGCTGACTTAAATACTGCCCTGATAACAAGTCTCCAGGGGCTCCCTTCTCCATCTCTCTTTCTCTCTCTTTCTCTCTCTTTCTTTCTTTCTTTCTTTCTTTCTTTCTTTCTTTCTTTCTTTCTTTCTCTTTCTTTCTTTCTCTTTGTCTCTCTCTCTCTCTCCCTTTGTCTCTCTTCCTTCCCTCCTTCCTCCGTCCCCCTTCCCTTCCCTTCCCTTCCCTTCTCTTTCTTTCTTTTTTTGAGACAGACTCTTGCTCTGTCATCCAGGCTGGAGTGCAGTGGCACCATCTGGCTCACTACAACCTCCACTCCTGGGTTCAAGCAATTCTTCTGCCTCAGCCTCCTGAGCAGCTGGGATTGCAGGCACCCACCACCATGCCCAGATAATTTTTGTATTTTTAGTAGAAATGGGGTTTCACCATGTTGGTCAGGCTGGTCTTGAACTCCTCATCCCAGGTGATTCACCTGTCTTGGCCTTCCAAAGTGCTGGGAATTACAGGCCCATCTATTTTTATTTCCTCACAGGGGGTCCTTTTCAAGGATTAGGAGATTGTGGTGGGAGGTTGTGATTCCCAGGACATTGAAGTAAAAGCTACACGTGCTCCTTATGTAGTTCCAGGGACAAACAAGGTTGGGGATAGTTCCTATCTCCCACAAAGAGTTTTAACTGGATCTAGGTGTCTGCAGGCTGAATCAATCAGGGAAGGCAGATGCTGGAGATTTGGAGGAAAATGCTAAATAAAGAGGAGAAAATCCCCAAGGAAAAGAGAGTGCATAAGGACAAAGGGGAAAGTGTTCTCTCCTGTACTGAGTAAATATTGTGCCATGCTTCCTGCATGTTGCCAGGGGCTGCATATCAACCATAAAAACTGCAAGCAAAATGCTGACAACCTGCCTGACTCAAGCAGTACTCCATAGATGCTCAACAATAAGAGCAACATGTATTGTTGTTTGTTATTATATTAAACCTTATCTTTCCTTGTGATGGAGATAAGTTGCATTTTTAAAATTGCATCCCATAGTGACTAGTGGCTGACATATCAGTGGAGTCAGCTGCTCAGAATGCAAACTGGTCACAGTTTACCTCAGTAAAAACATTTCTAACTGATCCATGTGGGGATCTAATCCTGCCCCAACTTTAAGTCCAGTCATGTTCTGCTCTCACAACTGAAGGGGAGGGCAGTGTTACATGAGAAGGGTCTGCATACTTCTAAGATATTAGGTTGGTGCAAAAGTAATTTTGGTCATTAATGGCCCACAATTATTTTTGTGCCAACCTAATACTTAAGCACTAGGGAAGGGCAGTGCTATATGGCTTCGCTTTCCACAGTATGACTCTTTCCCTACTTCCTGCCACAGCTAATTAGGCCAGTGGTGGACAGCCAGTTAATAGGCTGCTCAGGTGGCCCACACCTGTAATCTTAGCACTTTGGGAGGCCAAGGTGGGCAGATCACAAGGTCAGGAGATCAAGACCATCCTGGCCAACATGGTGAAACCTGTCTCTACTAAAAATACAAAAATTAGCTGGGCATGGTGGTGCGTGCCTGTAATCCCAGCTACTCGGGAGGCTGAGGCACGAGAATCGCTTGAACCTGGGAGGCAGAGTTTGCAGTGAGCCGAGATCATGCCAGTGCACTCCAGCCTGGTGACAGAATGAGACTCTGTCTCAAAAAAAAAAAAAAAAAAAAAAGGCTGCTCAGGAGTCCATCATGTGGCCTCACACAAATAGGTAACTGGGTCGATTATATTCTACCTCATCGAAGTTTTACATGGGAAGTTTTCTGAGACTAATGTCATGAACAGGGAGGAAACTAAGCTGAATGAGTATATTGTAAAAGTCATAAGGGAGAACAGGAATATAAGAAATGATGAAAAATCAAAGGATGAGAGAGAAGAAGCCATTAGTTCAACAGAGACTTTGAAAAGATAAAATGTATAGGTTGCATTATGGTTAGGAAGAAGAGATTGGGACAGATACCAAGAGGAGTTAATACTACATGTCTCTACTAGTGGGATTTCTCGATTTGCTTTGGGTCTGGAGTGCCCAAGTCTACCCTGGTTTCTGTCTCATGAAATTTTATCCCACCCAGTACTCCACATGAATCCTTTAATAACCTACACATCCAGCCATTACTTTAGCTACCTTATTGGAACCGAAGGCCCTACACAAAACAATACATGTCTACTTTCCTCCATTTTATCTATTTTTTTTTTTTTTTTTTTTTTTTTGAGACGGAGTCTCGCTCTTTCGCCCAGGCTGGAGTGCAGTGGCGCAATCTCGGCTCACTGCAAGCTCCGCCTCCCGGGTTAACGCCATTCTCCTGCCGTGAGCCACCGCGCCCGGCCCATTTTATCTATTTTATATTGATAAAAAATTTAGTTTTCATCAATTCAAGTTCAGTTTATTCAGTTCAAGTTCAATTTCTAATAAAGCAAACAAAAAAACTGAATGATTTCCATAAACTCATAAAAGGAAATCTCCTTTAATCCAGATAGTTGAGTGAAATTTAACCTTCATTTGAATTAATTCTATTATCTACTTGTCCACTTAATTGGTCATGTTTGCATTTGAATTAAAAGTTGTTGTATATTTCAGAGGAGTACCTGTAATACAAGAAGAAAAAATAAAAAGTTTTTATTTACATACTTCAGACTACAAGCAGCTTGCCAGCTGGGATTTAAGAGTTGTTCTCCAGGTATTCTTTTTACATAGTAGTTGGCTTATGAATTCCTTAGGCCTTCCTCAGAGACATCAACATAGGCCTCTCTGGAAGAGTAATAGGGATTTCATTTGATATATTTGGCTTGATATCAAAAACTATTTTAAATTATGCAATGTACATTTGCTTTACTTTTGTTTTTGTCTTTGCTCTTAAAAAAACCACATTTAAAAATTGAACAAGAAATTTGAATTCTATCTTTTCTTCCCAAGGACTTCCTTTGGAAATACAATAATTTAAATCATATAAATATAGTACCTTAATGTTTCTATAAAGTGTCATTTGGCCAACAAGATCTCTTAAGCCATGGGCATCTAGTCTTGAATAGCATTTTTGGATGATACGCAGAGTCAATATTGCAAGAAGAGCAAAAGAAATAAAGTTCACAGAAATTTGACCTATCTCACAGGCCAATTGTTTCATTGTCACAAACACCCAAAGGCAAAGGGGATGCTCAAGTGGGTTGGTGGTGACCTGACAATGTAGGTAGAAGAAAAGGAATCTTATTTATTCATAACACAGAAGATTGGGACTAGGGAGAGAAGGGTTAAAACAGAGAAAGAAAAAGTAAAAGAAGAAGATGAAAGATTTGGAAACAATTGGAGAAACTGAAGAGATTCTGAGCCAAAATCGATACACTTGAAGAAAATTATATGCTGTGTCCATAAGCCCACCCCACCAATACAAGGAAGGAAATATTAATCACCCTTTGACATACCCCAGGGAAAGCTCTTGCATTTGTCAACATTGACAAGAATGTTCATGGAAGCATTACTTAAAATGCCTAAAATTGAAAATAATTATAGACCAAGGGAATAAACAACAAATTAAACTATAGTCATATAATAGAATTCCATAAATTTATAAAAATAAATGCAGTAGAGCTGTCTATACAAGTATGGATGAATTTAATAAAAAATGCCGAGAAAAAAACAAACCTCAGTAGGGTACATAAAGTATGATAGTATTTATATGAAGTATGACATCTTCTACATGAAGTTTAGAAACATGCTGTCCAATACCAAGCATCATTTAGGGATAATTGTGTCTGTAATAAAAATACAAAACAAAGTGTGAGAATAATACCTTTTATATTTAGGATGATGGTTTCCTCTGAAGGGAAGTAAGGTGTTAGAATAAAAGCATATGGGTGGTGTCTATTACTTTATTAATGCTCTACATTTTAAGACATAAGCAAGCACAGGGGTGGGTTGTAAATAATTCACACTAATTTTTTAAGAAAGAAGGGAAAGCAAACCATAAAATCATGTCTAAGAGTCAAAGGGATTATGGGTCTTCTAGTCCAACTTTCATGCATTTCAGTAATAAACTTCCCATGAAGAAATGTCCCTTCTGTTTCAGCTTTATGATAGGCCAAACTCTGAGTTTTCTGAGGACTCCTGGAGAGCTGTGGGACAAGTCCTTATGTTGTGGGGAAACCCACCTCTCTAACCCCCATTCTTTGACCTTTATCTCTTCCTCCAGAGCCACACAGACAGATTAAAATTCATTTTCTCTTCTACAGAGTGGGTGTAAAATATTTTGTTACAATTATTACTTCCCTTGTCTTATTTTTTGCCAACATAAATATACCCCGCTTTTTCATCATTTCTCATTATCCTATATTCAGTTCCACTCTCTTTGCTTTGAACATACAATGTTCCTCTTATATTTCCTAGAATTAAGCAAATTAGTTGTTTTACTGCTGCATGTGATAAAGACAGAAACCTAGAATTAGGTTTGTGTGATTGCTTCATAGTGCAACACATTGCAGTACAATAATGGGGTTACCCCCTGCGGTGAACTAAAGTCCATTGAAAAGACAGATGATTTTTGTGAGCTAATACAAGACTACACTGTGACAACTCTTGAAGTGATAGCGATGACACTGAAAAATTAGACGCAACGTTCTTGGGCTATATATAACAAACGAATTTCACGAATAACTCACAATTGTGATTATTACAAGTGCTTACCATCCCCCAATTTATTTACAATGCTGATGAGATGGGTCTTTGTAGGTGACAGCATCTGTTTTGGGTAGCATGAGTAAATAGGGGCCCAGAGTTTAGTTGCATGAAGAAAAGTATATCATTTTTATCACTGCTAGTTTCTCATAAGTCTGTTATGTAATTTTAGGATGGAGAAAATTTTTCTATTGGAATGTTAGGTGTTGTCCCACATTTTGTTTGAATTAACATCCAAACACAAAAGGGAAGAAAGAAATAGTGCAAGTAGTAGAGCAGCTTTTATTTGTAGGTAGCTTAAAGGCTGACATGTATTTCTCACAGTATTTAACAGTCTCAACCTTAAATTAACAGAAGCTAAGCAGTAGAATTGAGTGTTGAATAAGACTCTGGAAACTGGTACCCAAAGATGAAGACAAAGAGCCAGTAAGCACTAAACAACTCGGGCCACAGACGCCTTCAAAGCTTGTAATGAAGCCAGATCACTGTATTACCCTCAAATATTATTCCTATCCCTAGTTTCTGTAAGCAGCAAACAGCACTGAGAGTCCTTAGTACAATACACATAAGTCCATAGTACAATAAATGGTTGGCCTAGGAGTCTTTTCCTTCTCTCCATAGATGGGGCCTGCTCCATAACTCCTTCCACCACAACTCCCATACAACTAAGTGGTTCTGAGGAATGATTGCAGATATTAGAAATGCCTATCAAAAGAGGAGGCTGGCATCTCATTTCCTGTTTGCATGTCTGCTTATGCAGCATACATTCTACTATTTTCTGTGCATATCTTACCGGATGTGGAAATGGAAAGAAAATTGGAGAGAGACAGTGGGTATAGATTGGAGCTGTAGAGCAGGCTGCTTTCTGACTGCTTGATGTAGTATGAGTAGAGGAATTCTTCATGGGTCAAGCAGGCACGGAAGAAGTAGCTGAGTTTGACTCATCTTGCAGGTATGTTATTTAAGAGAGCTGACTGTTAATATGGATGGGAATAATCTCCTAAGAGAGATGTAGTAAGATATACCAGTGGGAGTGAGAGCTGAGGGATAAGTAGTCAGACTGGAACATATACCTCTCCCTTCAGGGAAGAAGGTGATGGAAAGGATCTTGCAACAAGAACTCATGGATGCTTCTCACAATATCCGGATATTTGGATAAGGAGAACATCAATTTCTGGTGGATATTGCCTCTTTTTATGTTTCTTGTTTTTTCATTCCTATCAAAATCCACTGGGGAGTGCTGAGAAGGGAAAGTAGACCCAAAGGTGTGACGATGTGTCTTATGAGCAGACCATGTCCAAGAAAATGCAAAGTAAAATTTTAAAACGAGGAAGACGTAGTCATTTGACCAATAGCAGTTTCACAAGAAAAAGGAAGAGGGAGGCAAGGTAATCAGTAAGCAAATAAATAGTTAAAGAAGAATCCTCTCTGCTCCAAAAGGACCCTAAATACATATTTTACTTGTGGGTAGAATTATTGAGGAATTTTACTAGGCATATCCTGGTAAAATTCTATATTTCTATAGAACAATTCTATATTTATATATACAATTTTTATATACAAATAAACAATTCTATATTTCTAAGCATCACCAGACATATCCTGGTAAAATTTCAGAATTTTAAGAATAAAAGGAAAATAGCCTCCAAACATAAATAATATGTTATTTAAAAAGAGAAGGAGACAGCAATCAGTCATCTCATTTGTAACATTAGAAGTTAGAAGACCATGGAATAACAACTACAGACATGAGTGAGAAGGTCTGAAACCTGAGAATCCATTATTCTAACCAAGATAGCACTCATCTATAAGGAGAAGGGAAGATATTTGCTGATATACAATATTTTAAAATTACATCCAATTTTTATGAGCAAAACACTTTGGAAGGGATTCCTACCAAGTGACAAAAAAATCTCAGGAGAGTTATCAAGAGAGGGAAAAAGAGAGAAAACACTAATCAGCAATGAACCAATTCCTCTCATATGTATGTAAATAGATAAATCAGTGTATAATGTTAAATAATGATGCAGCAATTTAAAAATTTAAAAATAGTCTGGGACCAAAGGAAGTAGGGGATTTTGTCAAATTCAATAAATTGAGGTAGGAAAAGGAATAAAAAAGTAAAAACCTTTTCCGAAGGTAATTTAGAGTGAAGCAATAAAGACATTTTACAAGTTTCATCTTTTGGACCTCAGGGAAGGCACATTGTTGGAGGAGAAATGGTGGCTGTGTTGTTTTCATGTAATAGTTGAGAATAAGTACTCAATGATGCGTTTCATTAGGATCCTATTATTAACACTTTGTAGAAAAGCAAAGAACTTTCAAAGAAACAAAGGAGATACATGACACAGTGACTTTATACCAGCAAACATACAGATCTGTAAATAGAAAATCATGAAGAATAATAGTCAACCATAAATTAAAATGGAAGAAATAAAACCAAGTATATCAGATATTAAACTAAACATGAATGGCTTCGGATCCCCTTAAGTCAGAGACTCAGTTTGGATCACAATCCAGAACCCAGAAATATACATATCACAGGAAATACACTCAAAAATAAGTGATAAAGAAAGACTGAAAATAAAGAAAATGGATAAAGAGATATCAGAAAACTGCTAACAAAAAGCTAAGCAGTAATAACAATATTAACATTAGACAGTGTGCAATATACATTAAAAATACTAAACATTACAAAGAAAGTAGTAGAAAATAATAAAAATATGATTCATGGAGAGGACATAAAGACATAATTCTATATTTCTAAGCATTACAATTGACAGAGAATAAAACTAGTCTGAATATAAGACTACCTTGCAAAGTAAAATTATGATGAGATATTTTAATATACCCATTTTATAGTCAAAAACACATAACATACACATTTTGGTAAGGGCATAAAAATTAAATGAAATCATATGTATATATTACATAATACTTCATTAAGATGTAAAGATCATATTATACATATATATGAAATGATAATATACATCTGCTTGGATCCATGAACAATTACAAAACTATATGTTTTTACTTAGAAAACTTTTTACAGCCATAGTTATTTTTTATAAAATCTAATCAAATGTAAGCAATAAAATTTAATAAATGATCATAAAACCGCTAACTCCTTAGAAATGAAGAAACCTGCTTCTAGACAACCTTTGTACTACAAAATATAAAAATGAAATTACTTACAAGCAAGAAAGTCATAAAAAAGAAAACATCTCATGCTCTACAAGCACAGAAACCTTTAATCAAAAGAAAATAAGTTTAAATGCCTTCATTAGACTAAATAGAATATTACTATTTATCTCAAACAAATGTAAATTGCATAACAAGAGAAACAAAAGGAAACTTAGAAGAGGAAACTAATAAATATAAAAGCAGAAATTAGTGAAATATAAACAAAAACAGAGAAAAAATAATAATACAATGGGGAAAAAAGGGTAAAGCGTAAATGCTATTAGGCTGATTAAGAAAGAATAACAGTAACAATAAAGCAAAAGAATGTAAATATTGAGAACTGTAGATTGTAAAAAGCTTTGCCATTCTATCAAGCTATTTTAAATAAAGGAAATGATCAAACATAACCTCTATGGGAAAAAATTCTTGACTAAATGAATTAACATTAAAGAGATTAGAAAAGTGATTCAATTGATTAAAGATTACCATTAAAATGAAACATGAGGACAGGTGGAGTTACCTCTAATTTGTATCTAAATTTAAAAAAATGCATTTCATGTTTCTTAACTATGTCAGACTATTGAAAGTGATGAATAGTTCTGAATTATTTTATGAAGACAGAATAACTTGAATATAAAAAATAATGTATGTAATGCCCCAAAGAAAACTATAGACAAAACTCTTTGATGAATATAGTTGTAAAATATGTTATCAAAGAAAATCCAGTTATGCAAAGGAGGTTTAATAACAGTATTTCTGTGAACATAATGCAAACTATCACTCCATTATTGGAGAAAAATAATATAATCATACCAATAGATTATGAAAAGTCCTTTGATAAAAGTCAGCAGTGAGTCCTAGTAAGAATCCTAATTAAGATAAAAACAGGATAAACTACTTAAATGTAATAAAGATTTTTTTAACAAAAACGTGTACCATATTATGAAAATGTCATTGTTATCCAAATTGTATGTAAGTTTAATGGCATTACAGCTACAACTTTATTTTTAATGATTGGATCACATGATTTACAATTTGTATCAATTCTTCAAGATAACTAAAACAAAAGTAATAATCGAACACTTCCCTTTCTAAAAAGCAGAACTATAAAGCTACTATAATAAAATTGGTATGACTGGAACAAGAATAAACCAATTAAAAAGTACAACAGTGAAGTACTATCCAGGAATAGCTCACAGTGTATATCAATTTTTTATCATAACAAAATTGCTATTTCAATTCAATATGAGAAAAATGGTTGATTTAGTAAATGATGCTGGTGCAGGTGAATATCTAATTTAGGAGAAAATAAAATTGAACTTCTGTCTCACATCACATATTAAAAATTAATTTCATGAAATTTTTAATGACAATTTTATTTTTTAAAAAAGAAAAGCATTTTAGCAGGTTATTCAGATATTCAATGGCATGGTAGAGTTTGCCTCATAACAGCTCTTTTGAGACAATTATGTTGCATTTCTTCCTAACAACATATTCAGGAATATCACGTTGATAGCTTGAAACTGACCATGGTGGGAGGATTTATATTGCAGACATCATCAAATTCTACAAATCAGGGTTTCTTCTCCTCCCCCACCTGAAGCCAGTTGTTAAACATTTATCAGCTCACTACAGTGTACATCAAATCTCTTCATCTAGGGATTAAAGAATATCTGTGTATATTCCCCTTATCTAAATTTGGTAGATACTCTGCACTGAAACAGGAAAAATTCAAACTGGAAAAAAAATTTGTCTATTTCTCTCTTTAATTTCATTAGTTGGTACCACATATTTTGTTATTGCATACGTGTTTAGGATTGTTGTGTTTTTTTGGAGAATTGACATCTTTATCATTACGTAATGCCTCTCCTTATCTCTGATAATCTCCCTTTCCTGAAGTTCGTTCTGTCCAAAATTAATATAGGTACTCCAGCTTTTTTCAATTAATGTTAGCAGGGTATATATTTTTCTATCCCTATACTTTTAACCTATCAGAATGTTTATATTTAAAGTAGGTTTCTTGTAGCAGCATATAGTTGAGTCTTGTGTTTTTATCCACTCTGACAATCTGTCTTTTAATTGGTGTATTTAGACCATTCACTTTTGAAGTGATGATTGACGTAGTTTGATTACTATCTATCATGTTTGTATTTGTTTTCTATTTGTTGCTTTTGTTCTTTGTTTCTCCTTCTTCTCTCTTTTATTGCCTTCTCTGTGTGTAATGAAGCATTTTATATTATACTACTTTAACTCCTCTTTTAGCATATCAATTTTATTTAAAAAAATTTTTTTTAGTGGTTGCCCTAGAGTTTACAATATGAATTTTTAACTAATCAAAGACCATTTCCAATAGCATTATACTACTTCATATTTAGTGCAGGTAACTTTTATCCCTTGTCACCACAATGTTATTTATTTTAGCTACCCATTGTTACTAATATCGCTTTAAACAAATAGGTATCTTTTAGATCAATTAAGAAGAAATAGGCTGGGTGCAGTGGCTTGCACCTATAATCCCAGCACTTCAGTAAGTGGAGGCAGGAAATTCGCTTGAGACCAGGAATTTGAGACCAGCTTGGGCAAAATAGCAAGACCCTGTGTCTACAAAAGATTTAAAATTTAGCTGGATGTGGTGATGAGCATCTGTAGCCCCAACTACTTCAGAGGCTGAGGTGGGAGGATCACTTGAGCTCAGAAGTTCAAGGCTGCAGTAACCTATGATCCCTCCACTGGATTCTAGCCTGGGTGACAGAATGAGATCCTGTCTCTAGAAAAAAAAAAAAAGGAAAAAATAAAAATATAGTTGCCTCCGCTATTATTTATCCTCCTTGTCTTCTCCTTCTCCTCCCCTCTCCTCCTTCCTCCTCCTCTTCCATCTTCCTTTAATGCACATTCAAGTTTCTGATCTGTGATATTTTTCACTGCCTGTCTCTCCAGATTTGGGGGTAATGGTTTGTCTGCAACTCCATTTCTCTAACAGATCCAGAAAAAGTTGTTGATTTTCAATTTGTATTGCTTTTTCTTGAAACAATGGGAGTGATGGCTTCCAAGCTCTTTGCATGATGGAGCTTACACTGAAAGCTGTATGACTGAAAATGTTTGAGCATGTAAAAACATAAAACTTTTGTATGGCAAAAAGTACAATAGACAAAATTGATAAAAAAAAAAAAAAACAGATTGCAGAATTATCTATTTGTAGCCTAGATGGGAAGTAAGGGGTACATTTCTGTACAATATACAATACAAAAAAATTTTAAAGAGAGATGAGATAAAGATTTCCACATGAAACAAAAAAGTCTTACAGACAGACAACGTAAAGGCAAGACAGATGAGAAGCAAACCACTAGAAATGTGATCAATTCATAAAAAACCACATGGCTAATAAACACAAAAATTATTAAATAAATGGTTAGGAAACTGCAAACAAAAGCAACAAACCTTCAAAATTAATATTAACGAACTTGGGTACTCATATATATTCTGACAGAAATATGAATTGTTGCAACTATTTTGGAAAACAACCTGGCAGCAATCACTAAAATAAAAAGTCTTAGCCCTAGACAATTCACAAGTCACTATTGCATATCTATCCTACACAAATAAAAGCAAATTAAGATATTCTTTTGGATGTTTTGATTAGCATTGTTTTAGTGGCATGTAGCAATATGTTGCTCAGGGCTAGGGCAATGCCTAAATAAATTATAAAATATCCAAACCATGATTTATTTTACAGTTATTTAAATGAACAAATGAATTAGAGATATGCCATTTGGCTTGGAGGAATTGACCTAAATAATTTATGAATGACAAAAGCAGAATGTATGAAAGTATGTCAAATATGATTTCAATTGTGGAAAATAGTGAAAACTAATATGTACTTATATCTACATAAATATTTTGCCAAAGTTGCAGATCCTATTTGCAGTATGATTTTATTATGTTAAAATGAGCAACAAAGCAAAGGGAATTAAAAAAACCAACCCTATCTATGCATGCAAAGTCTTGTGTAAGTTTTAATAAACTAAGTGAAATGTTTAGAAAGATACACACCACATTGTTGACATGGCTTATCTCAGGAAGGTGCAATGGAGGAAGTGTCATGATACAGATTATAAACTTTTTTCTTGTACACCTTTGTATTCACTGATTTCAAACATATATTAAAATAGTAATTTGAAAAAATTCAAGTATACAAGGTCTGAAGAAACAAAACAATGTAAGGAAGGGGTCCAGTTTCAGTTTTCTGCATATGGCTAGCCAGTTTTCCCAAAACCATTTATTAAATAGTGAATCCTTTCCCCATTGCTTGTTCTTGTCAGGTTTGTCAAAGATCAGATGGTTGTAGATGTGTGGCATTATTTCTGAGGCCTCTGTCCTGTTCCGTTGGTCTATATGTCTGTTTTGGTATCAGTACCATGCTGTTTTGGTTACTGTATCCTTGTAGTATAGTTTGAAATAAGGTAGCATGATGCCCCCAGCTTTGTTCTTTTTGCTTAGGATTGTCTTGGCTATACAGGCTCTTTTTGGTTCTATATGAAATTTAAAGTAGTTTTTTCTAATTCTGTGAAGAAAGTCAATGGTAGCTTGATGGGGATAGCATTGAATGTATAAATTACTTTGGGCAGTGTGGCCATTTTCAAGATATTTATTCTTCCTTTCCATGAGCATGGAACATTTTTCTATTTGTTTGTGTCCTCTTTTATTTCCTTGAGGAGTGGTTGGTAGTTCGCTTGAAGAGGTCCTTCACATCCCTCGTAAGTTGTATTCCCAGGTATTTTATTCTCTTTGTAGCAATTGTGAATGGGAGTTTCTCATGATTTGCCTCTCCGTTTGCCTATTATTGGTGTATAGGAATGCCTGTGATTTTTGTACACTGATTTTGTATCCTGAGATTTTGCTGAAGTTGCTTATCAGCTTAAGGAGATTTTGGGCTGACATGTTGTGGTTTTCTAAATATACAACCATGTCATCTGCAAACAGAGAGTTTGATTTCCTCTCTTCCTATTTGAGTACTCTTTATTTCTTTCTCTTGCCTAATTGCCCTGGTTAGAACTTCCAATACTATGTTGAATAGGAGTGGTGAGAGAGGGCATCCTTGTCTTGTGCCGGTTTTGAAAGGGAATGCTTCCTGTTTTTCCCATTCAGTATGATATTAGCTGTGGGTTTGTCATAAATAGCTCTTATTATTTTGAGAGACGTTCCATCAATACCTAGTTTATACAGAATTTTTAGCATGAAGGGGTGTTGAATTTTGTTGAAGGCCTTTTTTTTTTGCATCTATTGAGATAATCATGTGTTTTTTGTCATTGGTTCTGTTTATGTGATGGATTATGTTTATTGATTTGGGTATGTTGAACCAGCTTCATATCCCAGGGATGAAGCCGACTTGATCATGGTGGATAAGCTTTTTGACGTGCTGCTGGATTCAGCTTGCCAGTATTTTATTGAGGATTTTTGCACTGGTGTTTATCAGGGATAGTGGCCTGAAATTTTCTTTTTTTTTTGTTGTGTCTCTGCCAGGTTTTTGTCTCAAGATGATGCTGGCCTCATAAAATGAGTTAGGGAGGAGTTCCTCTTTTTCTATAGTTTGGAATAGTTTCAGAAGGAATGGTACCAGCTCCTCTTTGTACCTCTTAGTATTTGGCTGTGAATCCTTCTGGTCCTGGGCTTTTTTTGGTTGGTAGGCTATTAATTACTACCTCAATTTTAGAACTTGTTATTGGTCTGTTCAGGGATTCGACTTCTTCCTGGTTTAGTCTTGGGAGGGTGTATGTGTCCAGGAATTTATCCATTTCTTCTAGATTTTCCAGTTTATTTGCATAAAGGTGTTTATAGTGACAAGGTGGCATTCTTTGCTTCTAGTTTAATGTAACCATTGTTTTAACTCCCTGTAGAGGCCTTATTTGATTGGAAACTAAGCTCTCTATACCAGCAGAAAACTGTTGGGCAGGGAAGGCAAAATCAGATCCAGCATACATGTCTATTTTGGTATGAACAAATGGCTGCCCTTTTCATGAAAGAAATTTGCTAATGTAATCAACTTGCCTTCAGATGGCTATCTGGTCACCCTTTGGAATGCCATTGTATCAGGGCTTCACAGTTTGTCTCTACTGTTGGCAGGTTGAGCACTCAATATTGATGTAGCCAGATTAACCTTGGCAAGTGGAAGCCCACGTTGCTGAGTGTATCCATCCCAACTTTTCATTTTAGAACTAGAAACATGACCATAGGGTGGCTTGAGGGACCCACTGTAGATGGGCTGAGCCAAAATGACATGAATCGCCTGGCTTTCATATATCCACTTTCCGAATGGTGAATCACTTTGCTGTTTTGTGTCTCCAAGAATTTGTGTCAGCTCAAAGCCAGTGTCTAGCAATCCCTAAGATGTTCAGTTATTTTTATTTCCCTAAAGCACAAGCACCCTGGTAAATGGTTCCAGGTTCTTCTGGAAAAGGCTAAATGGATATTTCACCACATGCATTTTTGGCAGTGTAGCAGTATCCTTCCTCAAAGGGTTCAAAACTTCTCTTCATTTAAGCTGCTCTGAGTCTACAAACCACTTAAGTCTGGGAAGTGGTTAAGGAGCATGACTATTGTAGTGATTCAATTCAGGGCTCCATCTACCAGTCCTAACAATTTTGCTTATAAAAATCAAAGTAGACTTGATTTAGTATGCTGTTCACCTGTATTAGTCCTAAGAATATAATTACTTAGCCACAAAGGTCTCTGTAGGTCATACTATCTGACTATCATCAGATCAATGATTGTTTTGCATTATGGTAACAATGCCCACCTTGACCTTGGCAATTAGTGCCAGTAACTATTACTTGCATCAGATGGCCTCTGCCACTTTAGAATCCCACCATTCTCATTGCCTTCTAGGAGTCTGTTCCACTGATACCCCTCCCAGCATCATTCCTGGCATGCAAAAAAAAAATATATATATAGCCATTAAAGAACCTTTGAAGGTTGCTGGTTTAATCCTCCTGAATGTATTTCTGAAAGACTTTGAGAAGGAGTAGATGAGTAGTGGACCACAAAAAAAATCCACTCTAGCATCCCTGTCTCCCTAAGCCTTTGGATACTGCCTTCTTCAGATCACTTTGGCCACCACAGGGACTCAGTTACAGTCAATCAGCTGACAAGCCTGTGATGATTAATTCTAGGTGTCAACTTGACTGGATTAAGGGATACCTAGATAATTGGTAAGGCATTATTTCTGGGTGTGTTTGAGAGGGTATTTCCAAAGAAGAATGGAATGTGAGTTGGTGGACTGAGTGAGGAAGATTTTTCCTCCTCAATGAAAGCAGGCACAATCCGTTTGGCTGGGGTGCCTGGATAGAACACAAAAACAGAGGAAAGGCAAATTCTCTCCCTCTTGTCTCTTCTGTCTCTCTCCCTCCCTCTCTCTCTGTCCCCTTTTCTCTCCTGGAGCTGGGACACCCTTCTTCCTCTGCTCTGAGACATAAAAACTCCAGGTTCTCTGGACTTTGGACTCTGCGTCTTGCACCATTTGTCCCCTAGGTTCTCAGGTCTTTGGACTCAGCCTGAATGATACCATTGTCTTCCCTGGTTCTGAAGCCTTTGGAGTTGGACTGAGCCATGCTACCAGTATCCCTGGATCTCCATCTCACAGTCAGATTATCTTGAGACTTAATATCCATAACAGCATGAGTCATTTCCCCTAATAAATTTTATATCTATCTATCTATCTATCTATCTATCTATCTATCTATCTATCATCTATCTATCAATCATCTATCTAATCTTTATATCTACCAATCTTCTGTGGGTTTTGTCTCTTTGGGAAACCCTGAATGGAACAAGGCTATTAGACTTATTCCTAACAATTCAAAATAACATATTGAATCCAAAATTACTTGTTAGTGCACTCATATAAATAAACCTAGCTGAATCCAACAGTGTATTTCTTTCTGCTGTGCCTTGATCTTAAACTTCCCAGCCTCCAGACTGTGAGAAATTAAAGCTTGTTGTTTACAAGCTACCCAGTTTATGGCATTGTGTTATAGCAGCCTAAACTAAGATAGTCACCTGAAGCATAGGCATCCAACTCCAGGTAGCTTCAGGTGATAATGCAAGGAATTATTTTTCAAATATCATGGTCTTTAAGTATCTTATTTACCACTGGCAATGTGGTTATTAGTGCTTTTAAATCTAATCACGTTATAGAACCAATTCCAGATTGCCATCTTTAAGATTTTGTACCCCTGGATCCACTTTAGTGCCAAAAGCTACGTCAGTCTGGGTTTGTTCAGAAAAGCTGAGGGACTACAAGGATGACAGAAATAAGTGTAAATCAAATTTATAAGTAAGAATTAATGTGTACACAAATTTGTGTGTAGCTGGTGGAGATTTGTCTGGAAGGCTGCAACTGGAGGACCACAGAGACTTTCATTAATCACATCATAAGCTCTGGCACTGGCATGAGTAAAGAAGCTTATAGGATGTTTGTGAAACCACAAGGTGGGAGCTCATGAGAGGTCTATGGAAGCATCACAGTGACTGGAGTCATCATGTTTGATTTCCACAGTTCCCTTAGAATAATGGCTTCTGTTTCACTTCGGCCTTCCAAATAATTTATGAAGTCCTCTCACTGGTAAATTTTAATCTAATAAAACACAGGGAAGGAATTTTGTGAAACAAAGTTTTCAGACTTGAATGGGAATAGTAGAAGTTGTATCAGGGTGTCAACAGACAATCCAGAACACCTAGTTCTTTCCTATCTCTGATATGGTTTTTCAAATGCTCAAACTCTAAAAAGTCCAGTCTTCCCTAGAATCACTCTAGTATTTGTGCGTTGAATTTAACTACCACTTGTTGGGTGCTCTGTTTCATACCTTATACTAAAATATGGGAATACAGTGATGCACAAGTCACATTTCTTGCATTACAATTTCATAAGCTAGCAGGGAAGAAATATTTGGCAACAAGTAAGTGGTATTCATTTAAAGAATGCTACAATAATGGTATACACCAAGATAAGCAAGTAAAAATGGATATTTGTTAGGAAAGCAAGGTTAAGAATATCATTTTAATGAAAAGAAACAGGATGTAAATCAGCATGAGTTCGAAAAGATGATAAATTTAGAAGAAATTTAAGTAGGTTTTATGGCTGGAAATTGAGTTCAAGAAGACAACGGGGGAGATTAAGTTGGACAAGCAGACAGAGGTAAAGTCAAGAAGAACATATACAGAAGATTGAACTGTCTTTGTTGTTGTTGTTATTTTTGTTGTTGTTTTGTTTTGTTTTGTTTTAGCAAGTGGAAACCAATAAAGGGATTTAAGTCCTGGAGACTTGTTTTATATAAAATTACTCTTTATAGCAACATAGTGGAGGAGTTCAAGGCCAGAGGTGGAAAGGCATTTTAGGAGGCAGTTGCCATAGCCTAGGTGAACATTATATAAAAGCTGTGTTAGTTGAAGTGTAGGGGGTGGTTTCAAATGGTGATCCACATAGTTGATGGGATCTGGAGATGTGCCGAGAGATGATCTGATGACTTTGCTCCATTTCTGGTTTGGTTGACCAGTTAAAAGGTAAAGGTCATTAATCAAATAGGGGCTCAAATTAATATGTGCTTTGTAAGAACTCAACTCTGAAAAAGTATGATACTTTTTGTTACTTTTAAATGGAACTATGTTAACAATTATAAAATGTACAAAATATTCCTATGTCTTCATGGCACATGAAAGAAAAATACTTAATGTCAAAATACGAAATGCATGTGCAAATTTAGGTGCTCAACATGACCTGTTATAATATCTGTCAAATAGAAAACCCTGGTAAATAGTATGCTGTGAATGTCACAAACTGTAGGCAAAGGTGTGGAAAATTTATGCAATGTAATCTGATCCATTCATTTTATAAAGTTATATTGTATTTTAATTCTTCATTTCTAGTTTTCCTTGTTCTGTCTCCCTTTCTCGGTGCTTCCTCATTTAATTTGCAAATTCTGAGTTTACAATTTGTATGTTCATTTCATAGTTTACTTGCTACAATAATCTGTAGTTTTGTTCAGAAAGTATACTTTCTGGGAAAATGAAGGAATCACTTAATCAGTAAATTAACCAAATAGAAACAACTGTGCTATCAGAAAGTAGTGATTACAGCACCAGATTAGGGTCAGGAGACCTGGGTTCTGGCCTCAGTTCTGTCACTTCAGCAGGTGACCAAATTCTCTTTGGGCTTCAGTTTCATTTTCTGAATGATTAATTACTTCTATTTTTGAACTTATCAGACTATTTTAATAGTTATCAAAATATTTATTTTCAGGAATACTCTACTGGACAGTCAGGTTTTGGGGGGTAAGAAATTCATCCGAATTATTTTTGTGTTCCTAACATAGCCCAGTGCCAAGCATATGCTTAATGAATAGTGGTTGAAAGATTAAATAATTGATTAATTATCAGGAGCATGAAGGAAGGTGAAGGTCTGGAAGGTGCGGTCTAAACAATATCTGGAGTATCATTAGTACTTAAGATCAAGAAAAGATCAAAAAATGAGGTTTGAAAGAAAAATAAAAAAAATCGGTAGTAAATTCGGATTACCTCAATTCCAGTAGAGCAAGTCAGCTATTGGGATTAAAAGGCAGAAGTAGGCTTAATCTTGAGCAAAAGTAGTTTGCACCTGGCCAATTTTTGAGTTTTCACCAGTTGTGAGAAGTGCTAGGTTTGATAATGGAATGTAAAAAATAATTATTTGGAGATTCACTGGGATGAATTCAATAAATAAGTCATGAAGCATCTTTGCCATCTCATCTACCACTAAACCACAAATAGGCTTAAATATGTGAGAACATTTTGATATATACATGATAACATCGTGATAGATTCCGGGATGTTCCCATTTGTTAGGTGGTCCTGATGGTGGTAGTGAGCACAGGAGAGTTAATAAATTGGTTTAGGCTGTTTTTCTTTAAACTTTTATTTTAAATATACTCTTCAGAGTCAGAACCATTCTATGGTTAAATATCTAGCTAGATGCTATGGTTTGAATGATTTTGTTTCCTCTGAAATTCATGTTGAAACTTAATCCCCAATGCAACAGTATTAAGAGGTGTGGTCTTTAGGAGGGCTTAGTGATTGAATAGGGTTCCACCCTCATGAATGGGATTCGGTGCCCTTATAAAAGGGTTTGGTGGAGGAACCCCATTTTACCCTTCTCCCATGTTAGGACATAGTGCTCCTTCCCTGCAGAGGATGTAGCAACAAAGCACCGTCTTAGAAGCAGAGAGACAAGGCTCTCACCATCTGATACCTTGCTCTCAGACTTCCCAGCCTTCAGAACTGTGAGAAATAAATTTTATTGTTTATAAATTACCCATTCTGTGGGATTTTGTTGTGGCAGCACAAATAGACTAAGAACCTAGGCTTCCACAAATACTTATTTAGATCATACCCTCATAAGGGTGCCTGGCTGAGGCTTAAGGACCTACTTCAGACTCTGTTTGCCAAGTCATGACCATGGGAAGGGGAAAGGGGAAGATAGTCAGAGGAAGAGTTGTGTTTTGGAGTTGGTCTCCCCAAGAGGGACCTTTCTCTAACTTGCATAAGGATACAGAGATCCTGGCCTTAATGGTACCAAAAGAACATCCAAAAATAAAAAACAAATCACCAGAGGAGATTCTGACTACAAAAAGTGCTCTAGGTTTTTTTCTATATAATGCTCTTATTATTTATCATATGCCAGGCTCCCCAAGGCTAATGCTTGAGAGTATAATGAATCATTTTCAGTAGCTTTATGCATAACCTCTACATTACAACTTGGTACTCAATGCATTTTTCTGAAGGATCCACTGAGAAATAAGAAACTCATATGTATGCATTGACCTGCTACCATGGGATATTACCCCTTGATCTTTGTAAGAAAACCTCTTCTAATTTCCATACCTTGGAGACATGTTAATGAATAAATGACTGATTAAAAACATTTCTTATTGAATTTATGTACTTCCTGAAATATTAGTTAGGTTAAAATTTTAGATGCTATTGAATATGAGATGATTTGGAGACTTTATAGGTGGGGTTGATTTGCAAACGTTCTTCTCTCCAGCTATTAGTCTGTGTCTAATTTTTGTGTTTCATTTTGATTTAAAAAATAGAACAGTTTCAAACCAGACAAATATATCAAAATGTTCTCACATATTTAAGCCTATTTGTGGTTTAGTTGTAGATGAGATGGCAAAGATGCTTCATGACTTATTTACTGAATTATTGTCCCTATTTAAAACAAGGAATCTTAGAACTGGGAAAATCCTAGAGGCCATGTAGTCTAACTTACCACTTCATGCAAGGACCATGTCTTTTTCCCTGCCTGAATACTTTTCCATGAAAGGAGTCAGGAGAGGTTAGGTCACTTGTTTGTTCTCTTTTCTACTGCATTGTTGGACACTGATAATTCCCAGAAACTTCTTATTTTGAATTGAAATTCTGACTCACTGGAATCTATTATATTAGATTCC
This sequence comes from Symphalangus syndactylus, assembly GCF_028878055.3. Taxonomy (NCBI): domain Eukaryota; kingdom Metazoa; phylum Chordata; class Mammalia; order Primates; family Hylobatidae; genus Symphalangus; species Symphalangus syndactylus. The sequence goes on along the minus strand of NC_072428.2, from coordinate 100,656,869 downwards.
TCTTTGTCTCACTTCCTATTCCAGGTAGTACCCTGAGGTACTGGGCAATATTATCAAAACAACTAATATTTCACTAGATCAAAACAATTCTAACTTGAGTTTTGTCTCTTCTAAACTAAATGGTCTTAGATCTGCTAACTATTCTACCATGTAAATTTCTGGCAACTCACACTTGTTTCTCTTCCTCTTTCTAGTCTTTAGTTTTGCAAAGACCCCTTAAAAGACTGCCTATGTTTGAGTTCCAGTTCCCCTTCTTAGTAGCTGCATGAACTTGGACAGTTATTTTAACCTTTTTTTCCCTCACATTAGTTATTATAAGTAAAGCATTCATTTGTTTACCAAATATTTATTGAATATTTATATACCATGAATCACACAATCTTTTAGATGGTTGAGAAACATCAATGGCTAAAATAAATATCCTTGCCCTCAAAGAAGTTGTATTCATTCTTAAGATGGTTCCTGGCATATAGTAAATGCTTTGTGATGTTTGCTATGTGTGTATACATTTGTGTGTACCTGTGTATGAATATTATGTCCGAAGTAGTCAAAATATGTCAGATACACTCTCACTAGTGCTGAAATACATTAGGATTATCACTTTATTTAAATTGGATGAATATTACCTTCTTTTGAAATTATTTTAGTAGGTGGGTTAATTATTGCTTTCGTTAAGGCTAAGGTCAGCGGATTGTTTTAGCTATTATTTTTTCTAAATAACATTGAATGCTTTTATTAGCAAATATAAAAACTCTTCTGTGTGTGGAATGCAAAGGTGTGGAGACGACCAGAGCCCAGTCTATGTGTTTTTGTGTATAGGACAAAATTTCCTTGACATAATCTCTACCTTTCTGCCGGCTCTCCTTTCTGTCTGTTTTGCTTTGATCCTACTGCCCACTTCCTCCCAACCCAGTTGGTAAGCTGAGACCAACTTATACTGTTGAGCTGATTGTTAAAAATTCAGGAATTTTGCAAGCTGGTTGCAAGCTACTGTTGATAACCTGAAAATGGCCACACTGGGAATATTTCATAGAAATCAGCAAAATCTACACATTAAAACTTTTCTTTTGCGCCAGTTTACTCGTGCACCACTGCCCCCAACCTGACGAGACTTGACCAGCATCTCATTATTGTGGTTTTAGTTACCAACTGAGCTTTACTTGGATACTTACTAATAATTAGGCTCTTGGCTGGTATGTGTAACTGTATTTTCCATCTAGAATATTTGCGTTTTAAGCAGAATTTTCTTTAAAGATGAAAAAACTTACAAAGCATATAGGAAAAAGGCTATGATGGTGAGAAGTTCCTAAGAACTTTCATAAAGATAGGAATCTTTGCTTTTGTTACTGGTATTTCTCAACCACCTAGATGATTATGTGGTATATAGTCAGTGTTCAGTAAATATTTGTGAAACATATGAATGCTTTACATGTAATAAGTACTGTTCATTGAAACATAAAGAGGTTAAATAACTGATGTCATGCAGCTAGTAAGGAGCGAAGTGGGAATCCAAACATAGGCAATCTTTTAAGGGTTCTTTGCAAAATTAAAGGAATTGAAGCAGCTGATCTGTGTTTTGTTTGTATTCTTTTCTGTGTGATACCCCAAGGGGAAAGAAAAAAATGCAGGTGTTCCCATCAAATCTCTTTGTCAACTGGAACCCAGAGTGTATAGAGTAATAATATTACCCAAGGAAAAGAGACCTTATCTGTTTAGTATTCCTGTGAGGATGTTCCCTACAGGACTGCCCCTAGGACATTTGAAGCCCCAGGTAAATATTTTCTGGAGATGCACTGGGGGTGTACAAACAATTTGATTCAATATATAATGTATTACAAAATTAATACATATATGTAAAATATAGAGATATATTGACAAAAATGTATAATAATGAGCAGAGAAGTGGTACTTAAATATTTGCTTATTTTCTGGTCAGAGCACATTATAATATTTTATAATGCCCAGTCATCTTTTCTTTTTGTTCATTTCCAGGAGCCATGTTCTTCATGTGCTTTCTTGTCAAATGTGTCCTTCCTGGCAAATTTTATATTTTCTACCACAAGAAAAATGTAGCGGTACTGTTACTACTCACAATGTCATGAATCTTCAAACCTATTTGTATTGAAACACCACTGATCTTCTTGGTTCTATAGTTCCCTAATGCCATCTTGTTAATGACGATTATGTTATTACTGAGGGTGCTGCATTCTCCATCATACCACCCATGAATATGGAATTCTAAGGACTGTCTCAAATGTTATTACTGTGCTTTGGGGGTGATGACCACAAATGTAAGTCTTTCACGGTGTATGCAAGAAAATATGAATAATAACATATTTTCAGGTTATGTTAAATGTATTCTTTAGAATGTTATAGCATAAATATAGAAGAACATATTCCAACCATGTTAAACTCTTCAGGCAATCATCACTGCGTTCCTATGATGTAATGTCTTTCAATGTTGATCACATCTCTGCTTTCCACTCGCCAACAACAGTAAGTAAAAAGCAAGGGACTCATGGGTAGAGCAAAAAGAAGGATCTCATTTGTACAAGGGATATTTGTCCTTTATCCAGATCTGCTTAAGACTGACCCTGGAGAAGCCAGGTGTGGTGGCTCATGCCTATAATCCCAGCACTTTGGGAGGCTGAGGCGGGTGAATCACCTGAGATCAGGAGTTTGAAATCAGCCTGACCATTATGGTGAAACCCCGTCTCTACTAAAAAAAAAAAATACAAAAATTAGCCAGGCATGGTAGCATGCCCCTTTAGTCCCAGCTACTCAGGAGGCTGAGACAGGAGAATTGCTTGAACCCGGGAGGCAGAGGTTGCAGTGAGCCGAGATTGCGCCATCGCACTCCAGCCTGGGTGACAGAGCAAGACTCCGTCTCAAAAAAAAAAAAAAAAAAAAAAAAAAAGACTGACCCTGGAGGACACGACATCAACGCATTAATTGGAGGTAAGACAGGTCATTAATTAAAATTGCCCACTGGTATTGCAAAGCAATGCTTGAAAAAAATCCTTAGAAGAGATGGATGTGGCCACCTTAGAAGTGTGGAGCCTGCAGAAGAGGTAGAGTGATTGCCTTGAGTTCTAGCACTAGAGGGGAGGTACACAGGGTAAGGGATGCCTACCACCACTTCCACTGCTCTTGGGTACTAAAACTATAGGGAGCACCACTGTCAGTACATGCACAGGTGAGAGTTGATAATACAAGCCCAAACAAATGGCTTAAGCCCAAGGGTTTGTGTTGAACTTTCAGAAATCCAGAGTCCTGAACTTGTCCTTTGTCTGACATGAGTGAGAACCACAAAAAAATCTGTGTGTAAGCACATTCTATGGCTGAATCTCATGAGATCTAATAAAAGAAATATCAGGGCTTTCTATTGGGAGTAATCTGCTTTTAATGCTGATTTTCTTGAATTAGAACCCTGCCCTTGAACCACACAGCAATATCAAAGATGCAAGTCCCAGAGTTCTTCCAGGCAACTGGTCAGTTCCACATGTAATATAGAGGATCAGAGAGTGCCTCAAAGAGAAGAAATGGGAAGCACGGCACATGTGGCACCCTAACTACAAAGCACTACTACCAACTGTAGGAGGTTCCAACTACCAAAGGGGAACTTGGACATTTTTGAGGACAGTATTTCTGGCAACATGACCCACGTAGGATCTGGTGCTGGGAAGTAACACCTTGATGAGACAGCACAGTGGGTCTAAGCTAGTCCTGGTGATCAGAGAGAGACTCTGAAAATTTTGAGGCAGGAGCTTCTGGTGACCAGGATCCATGCAGGAACAGGTTTGAAGGCACCCTGCTGGAGGGGTGTGAGGTTTCAGGGTACCCTGCCTGAGAGGCTGACTTCAGACAGTACCAAATTGTAGAGGAGGACTTAGAACATTTCAGTGAAGGGATTTCAAAGCATAGAGCCCTCCTAGGACCACCTGAGGAGCTGGTCCTAGGTCAGGGTCCCTGCTTGGCTGAGTCTGAGAGTGGTACTGTTCCCTGGCTAATGAATTATTTAATAAACTTAGAATCTAGGAGGCATGTCATCTTGGAGAATGCCATATAAGTTCTACAATTCTCTAGGATATTAAATGGAGATGTTTCACAATTAAAGACTCCTGCTGCAATAGGAGGTAACCCTGGAGACTTCACTTTTAGAGATCTCATCTATTATTCTGGGCCAGAAGTCCATGTTTCGCATGGGAAGATAGGACTTGGAGAACTGCCCTTAAAGCTCTTGATCTTTCTGCTGTGTCTGAGTCTGTTGATTACTTGTGTCCTTGAAATTATTGTAAAACTTAGTACCCATTAAGATCTCTGGTTTGTTTAAGTCTGATTGGCCAATCTAAACTATACGTTACTCACATGGGGGACTGGGTTGATGTTTGGGGGCATGAACAATTTACTTGGTGTCACATTGATTGCTTCCTCTTTTTCCTCACTCTGAAGTTGACAGACAGGTACTGAAGTAATAATTTTGGTCCCTTTTTTCTTTTTTGAAGGGGGATGGCTGGGTGGGAAGGCAGGTGGAGAAGAGTTTTCTAATTTTAAAATCCGGTATTCTTGGAGGAATATAGTATTTTCTATTTACACAGGTAGCTAGCAAATAAATTTGGAAATACCTATCAATAGTCTATATTAAGAATTAAGAACAGAGATAAAGTACTCAAAATTCAAAGCCTGCATCAACTCTATCAGAGTAAGTTATGTATTTCTTGTACTCCAGCCCTTCCTCTGTAAAAGAGAATTATCACAACAAAGCCCACATTTTTCTAAATATTTTTGTTTTCGAGGCTACACATTTCAGGGACATATCATCTAAACAGAGGAATTGATTTGTCTGAGTAGAATTCAGCTAGGATCTCAGAGTTTATTTGACTTCATAGAAGTCAGAGTGATCATATTTGGAGACGTGCACAAGATCTTACGGCAGTGGGTTATCTTTTTTAATCCCAGAAAATAATTTACTAATTGAGTTTACCTGATGTGTAGTGCCCATTTTGAAGAACTGGCCTGAACCATAGTTATTAGTCATTATTTAATTTAGTAGTGTTTGTTGTAAAGGTAGCTATCATTTATTGAAAACTAACCATGTACCAGGCATTGTTTCAAGAACTTTATGTGGAATATCTCATTTTATTTTCCTAGCAACACTGGAGATAGATACCATTATCCCCACATTACAGGTGAGGAAACTGAGATACAGGGAAATTAAATACTGTAGATTGCTCATCGTTACATACTTAGTAATTACTATGAGTCAAACAGTTCAGATTGATTTCAGCATGGATCCAAACTTCCAGATCAGAATGGATGTGATACCCCAGATGTAACAACTAGATAATTATAGATGATTCCTCTCTAGCTATTTGGTTCTAGGCTCTAAGCTTAAGAACTGGATTCAAAGATGCAGGAGGGCTGAAAGAGTGAACCCAGGCCATCCTACTATGCAGCCATAAAAAAGAACGAGATCACGTGCTTTGTAGGGACATGGATGGAGCTAGAGCCCATTATCCTTAGCAAACTAATGCAGGCATAGAAAACCAAATACTACATGTTCTCATTTATAAGTGGGAGCTAAATAATGAGAACACATGGACGCATAGAAGGGAAAAACACACACTGGGGCCTATTGGAGGTTGGAGGGTGGGAGGATGGAGAGGATCAAGAAAAAAAATAATGGGTACTAGGCTTAGTACCTGGGTGATGAGATCATCTGTATAACAAACCTTTATGACACAAGTTTACTTATGTAACAAACATGCACATGTACCCTTGAACTTAGGATAAAAGTTAAAAAAGAAAGAAAAAGAACTCAGGGTATTCTTTTTAGCTGCTCATTTTGGGGAATATGGAACTAGTTATAAGTAATACTTACTTATATTTTTTTTCTTTCAGGCATACGACTTTCCCCCTCCAATTTTCAGGTTCACACTATATTCTAGAATAAGTATAGGAGGGATGGCCAGAAGGTGGTTGTAGGCAGTGAGTTGAATTTTGTCTTCTTGTTCATAGGTCAATCACTGTTATTAAATACCTACATTATAAAATGATAGGGAGCTTTCAACATTTGATACAAAATATGATACTGTCCCAACCTTTATGCATTTAGAAATAAAAATAGAGAAAAAGTAAAGAGTACAGGAGTAAAATATTATGAATTTCTAAGAACTATATCCTAAAGCAATCCCAATACATGTCTAGAAAAAAATTTCCCTCATGGGTAACATACATCTTAGTATTATTTGTAGCCCACAAATATATTTAGTTGTGTAAATATATAATTTTACAAACTTATAGGTTAGTATTTATCTTAAAGTTGTTTTATAATCATGTAATTTTACTTAAAATTATGCATATTTTTATACTTTTGCAATAGCAACAATATTTTCAATCCCTTCTAAATAATGTGCCTTTATTTATTGAAAAGCAAATGTAGTCTCTCATCAGTTTATAGTGGGTGAATGCTTTGTATTACATTTTAAATGTTGCTTTGGAAACAGGCAATTAGTTATAAACCAGGCCTGCCATTGTCATTTACTGAGAAGAAACACTGATACGGAGTTCCATCTTTTGTAAATTTGAGATAAGCTGTCCTCCCAAAGACATCAAGATAAGAGGAATCAATGCACATTGTCATTTTGACAGGCCATATTCTCCTGTTAGTTTACACATCTGCTCAAGGAGGGAAAACTATCAGATACTTTTGCTGATAATGATGAACAAGAGAGGGAGTCTTAGGCTGGTATCTGAGGACAGCCTGTCAAGGCCCAGTAGAAATGCAATCACCTCATTCTAATGAGTGCCATTGCCCTACAGGGGGAGCCACGATGACAGCTGATCCTTCCCCTGCAGTTTGAAGTCCTTGTTAACGACCTAACTGTAATTCTCAGACCTGTCAACAAGGCTGCAGCATGATTTCTCAGTCCAGTGAGCTATTTTCATGTATGTGTTTTCAGGCCCTTCCCCTCTGTTTTGAAGTGACAAGTCTCTGTGGTGGTAGGAACACCAAGGACAATTTGGTTGCTCCCAGATGGTTTGGAGAAAGGGCTCATTTATGTTAGAAGCTGAGAATCCCAGCTTGTCATCTAATTATCATTAAATAGCTCCCCTATTTCTGCCTACTTTTGCTTTCTAGGAAGTTAACTAATGCTGAGATTGGCTGGAAAAAAAAAATACCCTATTACACCCTTTCCTATTTTCTTTCCCTCTCACATGTCAGAAAATATCAAATATTTTCTATTTGTTATTACATTAAAGAAATGCTGATATATTTTCACAGACTTAATAATTAGAACTAATGTGTTGAGACCAAAGGGACTGATTTCTTGTTTTTATGTTTGACTTTTTCTTCTTAAAAAAGATAATTTTAATACTTAGCAATTAAGACCAATACAAGTATCAATAGTAACAAAATATGATTGCCTCTAAGAGAATTTAGGTGAAACATAGACCATTTTTATCTAGGCAAAATAAAAACCAGAGGTGAGGAGGTATTATTAGAATAATTAAAGAATCAAAAATTACGTAAATACTTGAACTTTCCCTTGTAAAATAGAAATGTTGGTATGTTTAACTTCCAAAACAACTTAGACTTTCCCCTTTAAAGGCTAAATGAAATAACATGTGATAAGATTAAATAGTAAATGAAAGTATATCATCTCAGTGCTGAAACTTAGTAAGTGCTAAATAAATGTTGATAAAAGAATGATGGCCTCTAACTTCTGCTATTTTGGCTAAAGGTGAGATCTTACTTTATAATGTGGGTACTGCCTGAGTTTTGTTTTATTATTATGGTATTATAGGACTAAAATGACAAGGGTATGGAAAACCCAGTGTTGCTGTTGTGGCTTTTATAAAGTAACTTGGATTTCTGGGTCATCAGTAGAACTCTGGCTTGTGTGAGTACTGACTCTGCGGACTGAGCTTGTCACATTCAGTGTTGCATCTCGTGGCCCACTGAGCTGAGAGAGTCTATGACCTATGGAGTGTAATGTCTTTTGGAATCTGATATAAGGCTAAAAAAGCCCATGCCAAATATAGCTATGATAGAAGTGTGACAACATTATTTTTGTTCCTCCACACTATTCCCCTTTTCATTTGCATTAGTTCTGTTCAGAAGCAAAATATGGTGTAAGGAAGAAACCAATAATTGATTTTCAGTGTATTTTGGGCAATTACTACTAAAATTGATGAATTTATTATTTTGTCAGTATATTAGGTACTTCAACCAATAAACCCTATTGGACAGGCTCCAATAGGGATGTCCTTCAATATTCAGTCCTTGAACACTACACATTTACTAAAAAATAAAAATCATCCGGACAAAGAATCACCCTGATCTTTCTTTTTCCTTAGATTAGTGATATAAGGTGACTATGGTTTCTGAACCTGAATTTTATTTGGCTTTAATTCATTTTTGATAGCATAAAGGAACAGTTCTGTCTAAATTATTCGTGTTGTTTAATAAGTAGGCACCATACAATGTGATGGCTCCTGAAACTCCATTAGTCTATTGTGAAATATGTAATTATACATTATTATGAAAATAAGAAATTTTTATTACTCATATGTATCTGACAGCCTGCAATTAGTCAAGACTCTCTAATTAACATGTTTTACTTAATGGTGAGTGATTATGGATTATCATTTAATTATACATAATTTCAAATACTCATCTTTTTTTGTGAATATTAGATATAAAAATAAGCATTTTTCAAGAGCAAAATGGTCATGCTTTTCTGTTTTGTTTTTGTCCGGTACCAAGAACATTATTATAAAATAAGTAGTAATAAAACAGCTTTCCTTTGAGTAAATTGCTGAATATTTTTTACCATATATATTCTGCTATCATATTTATGAATGCCACTGTTCTTTTATATGAGTTGTTCATGAGTAATTTTTCACATAAAGAAGAATCAATAGTACAAAGAACTATGGAAGCTGTTGTGAGTTGATTAATTGAACCATTTTTTTTTTCTGAGTACTCATTCTAAATACTTGGGTTTCATCAATCTACCTTAATTAGAAGAATATATTTGTATAATCAGGTTACAGAACCAATTTTAATCTTTAATGTAATGGTGCCTGATCATCTTTGAAAAGCTTTTTTTGTTTTTATGTAATGCTTGATTAATTCATACAAGTTTTACTACTTGGTGGTTTTGCCATATCTTATAGATATACCTTTCACTGTTTAATAAAAGAATGCTTGAAAATATTTGCAAATTATGCATCTTATAGACAAAGGTCTAATATCTGGAATCTATAAGGAACTTAAGAAAATTTACAAACAAAAAAACAACCACATTGAAAAGTGGGCAAAGGACATGAAGAGACACTTTTCAAAAGAAAGCATACACACGGCCAATAAGCATGTGAAAAAATGCTCAACATCACCAATCATTAGAGAAATGCAAATCAAAACCACTATGAGCTACCATCTCATACCAGTCAGAATGGCCATTATTAGAAAGTCAAAAATAACAGATGCTGACAAGGTTGCAGAGAAAAGGAAATGTTTATAGACTGTTGATAGGAATGTAAATTAGTTCAGCTGTTGCGGAAAGAAGTTTGACAATTTCTCAAAGAACTTAAAACGAAATTACCATTCTATCCAGCCATCTCATTATTGGGTATATACCCAAAGGAATAGAAATCGTTCTACCATAAAGACACACTTACATGTATGTTCATCACATCAGAATTCACAATAGCAAAGACATTAGTAGACTGGATAAGGAAAATGTGGTGCATATACACATGGAATACTATGCAGTCATAAAAAGGATGAGATAATGTTCTTTGCTGCAACGTGGACGGAGTTGGAGGCTCTTGTCTTAAGCAAACTAACACAGGAACAGAAACCAAATATCACATGCCCTCATTTATAAGTGGGAGCCAAACAATGAATACACATGGACACAAAGAAAAGAACAACGGACGCCGGGGCCTACTTGAGGGCGGAGGATGGGAGAAGGGTGAGGATCAGAAAACATATTGGGTACTATGCTGATAACTGGGTGACAAGATAATCTGTGCACCAAACCCCTGCAACATGCAATTTACCTATATAACAAACCTGCACATGTACTTCTGAACCCAAAATAAAATTTAGAATAGAAGAAAAAGAATGTATAAATAGGAACAACAGGAAGCATAAAAATCTCTTTCTCTAGTTGCTAAATGAAATGACCATCACAGTGGCAAGCCCTTTGAAATACTTTTGTTTTCCTTTCAGTAAATCCAGAGTGCATGGGATTAGTGAACTAATATTTCTGAAACCAGAATATCTTTATTGAGGTTTGTAATCAAAGGAAAGATATTTAGTAATTTCTTGTAAAATCAATGTTGGTATTTATGACTTAATTTGCATTTTTGACAGAATACATTTTTTTTTAATTTAAGAAACACAAATCCACATATAATAAAATATAAGTAGAAAGATTATAATTAAGTTGCGGCTGTGTAGGTGTTTACTGAAAGTAATTAATGCTCTAAAGTAGATATTTTTTTTTGAAAGAGAGGGCTAGAGTAATCTCTCCTGGCTAAATTTGAAATGTAAGTAGCTTAGATAACTGTATTGCTTCTCTGTAAATTTTGATGAAACCTCAACTAGAATACTAGATTATTGGGATGTACTGAGTAACTTATTGCAGTAGGTGGAATAATGGCCCCTAATTAGCTCCACACCCTAATTCCTGGAACCTGAGAATATGTTATCTTACAGGCAAAGGGGACTTTGCAGATGTGATTAAGATGTAGGATGTGGTGATTATTTTAGATTATCAGGGTAGGCCCAGTGAAATGACAAGGGTCTTTTACAGGAGAAGAGGCAGGCAGAAGGAGAGAGTCAGAGGAGGATAAGACTAGGGAAGAACTAATAGGATAGGTGTATATATGAAAGGGAGTTATTAAGGAGAATTGACTCACATGATCACAAGGTGAAATCTCAGGATAGACCTCCTGCAAGCTGAAGAGCAAGGAAGTCACTGGTGGCTCAATCCAAGTCCCAAAGCCTCAAAAGTAGGGAAGCTGAGAGTGCAGCCTTCAGTCTGTGGCCAAAGGCCCAAGAACTCCTGGCAACCTACTGGTGTAAGTCCAAGAGTCCAAAGGCCGAAGAACCTGGAGTCTGATGTTCAAGGGCAGGAAGCATCCAGTGTGGGAGAAAGATGAAAGCCAGAAGACTCAGCAAGCTAGCTTATTCCACCTTCTTCCTCCTGCTTTTTGTAGCCACACTGGCAGCTGATTGGATGGTGTGGGTGAGTCTTCCTCTCCCAGTCTGCTGACTCAAATATTAATCTCTTCTGGCAGCACCCTCATAGACGTACCCAGAAACAATACTTTGCACCGTTCAATCCAGTCAAGTTGACACTTACTATTAACCATTACAAATCCATCCCTTGTCAACTTGGACCCGTACACATCTCTTGAAATCATACTTAATCTCCAAATGAAGACAATAATAAGGTCATAATTACACCTAACATAATACAGCTATCCTTCGTACAACTGGAAGCTCACTAATCCTTAACCTAAATGCTATTACATAAAGTTAACAACACTTAAATGCCGATATGAAGTCAATAAATCTTATGTCACATGATAAAGGAAAGAGAAAAGAAATAAAAGGAAGATATTTTCTTATGCAAGTGTATACAGGCACAAACATATTCTTAACAAAATAAGGAGAAAATGCTCGAGACAATTATAGTCCTTGTTTCTGCAACTGGTCACGTGGTTGTAGCTGGTATTGATTAATACCTTCCACTACTACCCGTTCTGTATTCTCTTTGCCTTCAGCAAGCACCTCAGCTGGTCATGGTTTTTTACCTGGTGGAGTGACCCAAATCTTCCCTGTTGAAGTGTCTGGGCCATTTGTAGTTCTACACGGATTGGGTTGTTGTAGTTTCCCATTGACCTTAATCACAGGACATGGTAATACTAAGAGACACCCTAAGGGATCTCCAGTATTCCACATGTACTCTTCTTTACTTCCATTGTGGAGTAGTAGACTGATTTCATCTTCATAGTCCAGGTGAATCACCCCAGCCAACACTGTAACTCCCTTCTTAGCCTGTTGACTTAGAGGTAGGAGGAGCCCAAAGTGGCCAGGTGGCAATCATAACTTCCAGCTTAATGGAATCATTGTTGTGTCTCCTGGTGGCAGCATTCCTCCTTCTGGAACTAAGACCTCTAGGCTGGCAGAACATAATGTCAGGAGAACCAGAAGCAAAAATCTTGCTAGTAGGTCACTGGGGATGATGGTCACTGGTGCCACTTTCACTTCCATCCCTTGGTTCCTGGACCTATGAATCCCGGCTATGGGAGAAAAAGTACCACGTATTGGACACTGATTCAGAGCATCCACAGCCTTCTGGAGAACTCTACCACAGCCCTCCAAAGTATTGTCACCTAGTTGGTGTTGTAATTGTGACTTCAAAAGGCAGTTCCATAGTTCTAGCAATCCAGCTGCTTCAGGTTGTTGGGAAACACGGTAAGACCAGTGAATTCCATGAGCGTGAGCCCACTGCCACACTTCTTTGGCTGTAAAGTGAGTGCCTTGGTCAGAGGCAATGCTGTGTGGAATTTTTCTACTTGGTAAGATAGAGCCTAAAATGAAATCACAAGAGTCTTTATAAGTGGAAGAGACAAGCAGATAATAAATAATAAATCTGTGTTATTTAAAGTCACCAAATTTGTGGTAATTTGCTACTGCAGCAATAGAAAGCTAAGACACTTATTAACCACAATAATATGACACTTACTACTAGTAACAATAGAACAGCTGATATTTATTGACCTCTCACCATGTGCCCACAGCATAAGAATTTCACAAAAATTATCTAATTTAAATCTTCCAACAAAATTTTGAAGTTGGTGCTAACTTGTTAGCTCCACTTTAGAGATGTGTAAGTTGAGTCTTAGATTAAACTGTAAGTCAATGGGTAGTGTATAAGCATCCAGGAAGTCTGAGTTCAGTAACTTCTCTCTGAACTACTTTCTGTGTCCTTCCTGTCTGATTAATGATGGGTTAAGCAGAATATTCTTTTGGTTCAATTCTGGTTATTGTAAATCGCTCTGAAAGTATGTAGAATGATTTTCTAAGTTTAATATTCACTTAAGCTTAGTAAAATATAATAAAGGTAATCTCATCCTTCTTTTATAAGTGAGCATCTCATAGTACTTAAGATTATAATTCAAATCATCACTCCTTAGTAGGTAGAAATGTAGGAGGTAAATGTCAGGATTGGGTTGATTCTGCACTGATACTAACTCAGGATTGGGTTGAGTCTTAATCTTCAAAAAAATAATCCTTTTGTAGTGACGTTGTTTGCAAAAGACTTTTTCTTTTGCTTAACTTCTCCTATATTTTTCTTAAAATCTCTACATTTTTTAATCTTCCACAGTTTTCTATTTTTACATGTTTATTTGCCTTCTAAAGCTGATGAATCAAATCGATGTACTTTCTCTAAATAGGCTCCCCCCACCCAGTTTATATTGTGTACAGTTGTGGACTAAAGTTATTTTTCTTGGACTCATTTCTCATTTTCTCTATGCTTTTTAATATGTTAATATCATTAAACTCCTGTTTTTCATTTAGATACTTATCTGATGATGACAGCTATTCCTGTATAAATTGCACAAAAGTTGTTCTGAATGTGTCTTGATGATGTTCTTGCTGTACAAGGCAGAATGTAAGGTTTGTCCATGTTCACTGAATTCTTCCTCTACGGAGCTTAAGGGAATCACTGATTCCAACTTCTTAACCCTCATAGAAGTAAACAATAAACAAAACAATATGGCTAGGTGCTGTGCCTCACGCCTGTAATCCCAACACTTTGGGAGGCTGAGGCGGGAGGATCACTTGAGGCCAGGAGTTTAAGACCAGCCTGAGCAACATGGCAAAACCCATCTCTACTGAAAATACAAAATTAGCCTGGTGTGGTAGTGCATGCCTGTAGTCCCAGTTACTCAGGAGGCTGAGGTACAAGAATTGCTTGAACCCGGGAGGCGGAAGTTGCAGTGAGCCACTGCACTCCAGCCTGGGCGACAGAGTGAGACTCTGTCTCAAAAATAAATAAATAAATAAATGATCAACTGCAAATGTTATGTCTTAGAAGTTAAGAAGTGATTATAATAATTATGTATTATGTTACATATACTGTATAATAATAATAGTTATTATTATTATGAGGGGAGTCAAAAAACCCACATTGCCTAACGTTGCTCATGTCTCCAAGGCTCAAAGATATAAAGCACTGTCTGGAACTCTTACATGATTCTTCAACCAGCATCCTACCACCACTGCAGGTTTATAAGAAAAGGAGAATTACAAAGGAGAAGGGCAGGAAAAACAAAACAAAAACTTACAAATATTTTGTATTTTGACTCCAAATTTCTCTGTGGAAATCTAATTCTAATGAGTTGGTTAATTATTGGTTCTCAAAGTGTGGTCCCTTACCAGCAACATCAGTATCACCTGGGAACTTGTTAAAAACACAAAAGCTCCCGCTCCACATCAGACTTACTGAATCGGAAACTCTGGGGAAGAAGCTCAGAAATGAGTATTTTAACAATCCCTCCGGGTGATTCTGATGCACACTAAAGTTTGAGAACCAGTGGATTCCGTGATGGGAGAGCCAGGAGGAGCTTCTGGCAAGAACTGAAGTCGAGTTTAAATACATTTTATGATGCTTCCCTTTCTGTAGACTGTACTCCCGCTCTCTGTTATCCTTCCATTGGAGTGACCTACAAGGGCAGGGAAAGAACCTAAGAACAAGCCAAAAAATACAAAAACAAACAGGCAAAAAGGTTTAAAAGACACTAATAAGAAAGATGTTATAGGGAGAAGGACTTTAACTTCTTTTCACACTGAACTCTTTGCCCCAACACAATGGACCAAATGGATGCTCAAACTTGGGACAGTTGGAGATGTGATGCAATCAAGTAGCCATTTTAAGACATGCTCTTAAACATTAGAGAAATAATTTAAAAATGCTGCCAATTAATTCAGATTTCCATAGCGGACAGTTTTACTCCTAAGAAAGTTATCATCTTTAAGTGAACAAAGAAGGGAAAAATCACTCTCACTGGTGCCAATGTATCTTTAAGGAGTACTTTTGTGACTCTTCTTGCAGGTTACACTATACAACTATAGTGTGCTCCCCAAACCCTGAGGCCAGTTCCTTGATAATTACAGTTAGCTCAAAATATGAAGCTGAATATTGCCTGGCATTATGGTATTTACTAATTTAAGTATCTTTATTCTGCCCCTTAAGATGTTATCTGCTTTGAAAAATTGCAATCTGATGACAATTCAAATATTTAAAATGCTATTCTACGTTCAATGCATATAATAAATTAGTTATTTTAAATTTAAATGGAACTGTACGACATTTATTAAAAGAAAATTTTTTTCTCACTGCCACCACTAAATAAACATTAAACATCTATTTTCAAATACCAGTGGAAAGGGAGTCACATTTTTAGCTTTTCAGAGATGTTCACATATTTCCATTTGTCTTTGTCAGGGATTCCTGTGAGCATTCCTCTTCAAGATGGAAGAAAAAGGGAACATTTCACAGCCCCTATGGTGCAACGTCTGCCTATAGCCAACAATACAGTCTGTGAGTCTTTTCTTGGTACCCAAATTGTTCTGTGGAAGACTTTTTCAAATTTTCGAGAAATAATATTAGCGAAGGACTTTCCTGTTTTGGCTGAAGTAATGCAATAGTTTCCTACTTGATCTCCCTTATCTCACTTTTTCCCCCTCTAATCCACCCTTCTACTAGATAAGTCTCTCTAAAACTTTTAAAACCTTCATCAAATCCTTAATAATTTTCATTAGCTGTGGGCTAAGCCATTTCGACTTCATACTGTTGCATATAGGTTTTGAAAAACCCATGAGCACAGTATGTGTATTCATGACAGATCTGGTGCTGTACCAGGAAGTACATAAAGCCACAGGATAAGCATGGTGCCTCTTCTTGGACTGTCATTTTTATTCAATAACAAAAATCTAAAAATCATTTTTACATTAATACACATTCCCTTTTTTATAATGACTTTTTTTTTAATTTTCTTTTTCTTTTTTTTTTTTTACTTTCTGAGACAGTCTTGCTCTGTCGCCCAGCCTGAAATGCAGTGGCGCCATCTCGTCTCACTCGGCTCACTGCAACCTCCGCCTCCCGTGTTCAAGCGATTCTTGTGCCTCAGTCACCCGAGTAGCTGGAATTACAGTCATGCGTCACCATGCCCAACTAATTTTTTTATTTTTAGTAGAGACATGTTTCACCATGTTGCCAAGGCTGGGCTGGAATTCCTCGCCTCAAGTGATCCGCCCACCTCAGTCTCCCAAATTGCTGGGATTACAGACGTGAGCCACCGTGCTCAGCCCACAATTACTTTTAAAATAAATCGAGAGCCTTTTATACTTGTGTAAGACTTCTTTGAGCTCTGTTTTACTTCTGTAAAAATGTTTGAGAAGAATGACACTGTACAAACTCTCCATTCTGGCTAGCCGTGCTGACTTCGGCATTATGTCCCCTTAAGGCTGGCTAGGCTCTGGTTCTCTTGGTAGCCTCCACTCACCAGTATAAGCCCTTGATCTCATCTTTATCAGGGGGATTTACCATACCTATGCTGCCCAAGAGTGAGTGATTTGATTTAGAAAGCTTGACAGCTTACTTAAACTCTTCTAGGTAGCCAGATTCACTTAACTTTCTCAATGAGCTTGATTTGGCCCTCTTGGATAAGCTACCGAACTGACAGCTGCCATTGCAGGGGTGCGAATGATGCCTCCTAATTATTAAGATTCCTCCTCTAGATCATGGCTGGAAAGAATTCCTAAACAAAGTATACCAAAGTGTATGTTTAAAAAATAAGTTTAAATATGCATAAAAGAGAAGTAAGGTAAATTCCCAAACGAAGGACGAAAAGATAAGTACCATCTGTGGAAAACATAAACTTGCTGCCAGATATTTCTTCAAGGATTGATTAAAGGGCAAAAAACTTTTCTGAGAAAGTCACTCGCCATTCGGTCTAGCTTATAACCAGGAGACAAAACTAGAGAAATATTGGTTAAAGAAAGATACGTTAAAACAGTAAGTCCTTTACCTAGGAGGAGAGTGCTGTGCTGTGGGGGTTATTAAGAGGCTTAAAAAATTCAACTTTATGAAAGTAAATCTTATCTACAACAAATACATCATGTTAAATATACAATTTGATGAGTTTTCCTAAATACATACACCCAAATAATCTCTCCCACAATCAATATGTATAGTATTTCCATTATCCTCCAAATTTCCTCATCTGTTTTTGTAGTAAATCTCACTCTACTACAGATCCTGGGCAACTGTTGATTTGCTTTCTGACAATATAGTTTTTTTTTTTTCTCTTCAAAAATTTCGTTTAAATGGAATCATGCAGTGCGTGTTTTCTTGTATCTGTCTTTTTTGCTTAGCGTAATGTTTTTCAGCTTCATCAATGTTGTTGCCTACGTTAGTATTTATTCCATTCTATTGCTGAACAGTAGTCTTTTGAATAGATATACCACAATATATTTAATAATTTACCTAGTGATAGATATTTGTGTTGTTTCCAGTTTGGGGCAATTATGAATAAAGTTTCCGTAAATATTCATATACAAGTGTTTTATGAACATATGCTTTCATTTATCTGTGTAAATATACTGAAACAGCAATATTGTATGTCATGTGTATGGTTAACTTTATAAAAAACTGTCGAAATATTTGCCAAAAATGGTGTGCGAGTTTGTACATCAACCAGCAATACATGAAAGTTATAGTTGTTCCACGTTCTTTGTAACATTTGATAGATACCATTAATCTCTAAAATTTTAGCATTTCGCCATGTTAATAGTATCTTTGGGTGGTTTTAATTTGCATGTCCTTGATGACTAATCATGTTGGGTACCATTTCATGTTCTTATTACCCATTCAAATATTTTCATGTGATATGATAATCTGTTCAAATCTTTTCTCTATTTTTGAATTGGATTGACTTACTTTTGAGCTGTGAGAGTTTTTAAAATATTCTGTATACAAGTCCATTATCAGATATATGTATTGCGAATGTTTTTTCACTTCCTTACTGTTGTATTTTGAGGAATGGAGGTTTTAACTTTGATTAATCCCAATTTATCATTTTTTCATTTTACTTTATGAGTTCTAATAATTGTTTGCCTACCTTATGCCTATATGTTCTTCCAAAGTCTTTATAGCTTTACAGTTTTAGGTGTGTGATTTATTTTGAATTAATGCTTAGAATGGCTCATTCCAGAATCATTTGTTGACAAGACTAGACTTTTCCCATTGAATTACCTTGGAACTGTTGTTGAATGGGATGCTGTTTAGGTATATTTCTGAACTTTGTTTTGTTCCAGCGATGAATATAAAAATCCTTATGCCATTGCCATATTTTCTTGATAAGTCTTGAAATCAGATGGTACAAATCCTCTTCAGTTTTTAAAGCAGGTAGCATAAATGTATTCTTCTTTTCCAAAATGTTTTGACTGTTCTACGTCATTTTGATTTCCTTATAAATTATGAAGCCAGCTTGTCAATTTCTTTAAAAGCCGTTTGTGTTTTATTTAGAATTGACATCTTAACAATGTTGAGTCTTAACAATACTGATCCAATACATTGGTATGTCTTTTCATTTATTTAGTTCTCATTTAGTACATCTCAGCAATGTTTTATGGTTTTCTTTTTTTTTTTTTTTTTGAGACGGAGTCTCGCTCTGTCACCCAGGCTGGAGTGCAGTGGCGCGATCTCGGCTCACTGCAAGCTCCGCCTCCCGGGTTCACGCCATTCTCCTGCCTCAGCGTCTCCGAGTAGCTGGGACTACAGGCACCCACCACCACGCCCGGCTAATTTTTTGTATTTTTAGTAGAGACGGGGTTTCACAGTGGTCTCGAATGGTTTTCAGTGTAGAGGTCTTGGGCATTTAAAAATTATCTGTAAATATTTTCATGTTTCTGAATGCTATAGGAAATAATAAAAATTTTATTTTCCAGCATATAGAGTTACAATTGCTTCTTGGATTTGTTTACTAAAACCTTGGTAAATTCGTTTAGTTTTAGTACCTGTTTTATGGTTTTCTTTGCACATAAACAACCCTGTTGTCTGAGATTAATGACAGTTTTTTCTTCACTTTCCATTTCATATGCTTTTATTTTTTTTCTCTTCTTGCTTAATTATATTTACTAGAACCACCAGTAGAATGTGGAATAAAAGTGGTGAGAAGAAACTTAAATTGCCTTGTTCTCAATCTTGGGGGAAAATCATTCAGTCTTTCACTATTAAGTTTGCGATAACTACAGGCTTTTCATAGATGCCCTGTGTCAAGTTGAGGGAGTTTTATTTCATTCTTAGTTTGCTATTAATACCAAATTTATATAAATGGGTGTTAAGTACAGAGAAATACATTTATGAAGATCATCATATTTTCCCATTTTATTTTGTTAATATGGGGAAAATATTAATTTTTAATTGTTAAGACATCTTTCAATTCTTGAAACAAATGCCACTTTGTCATGATATAGTATCTTTTTTATATATTGTGCAGTCGATTTGATGTTTTCAAAAGGACACTGACTGGTTTGTAATTTTCTTTTTTTGTAATGTTCTTGTCTGGTTTTGGTATTAGAGTAATTCTAACATCATGAAAGTATTTGGGAAGTGTTCCATTCTCCTCTGTTCTCTGAAATAATTTGTATAGGATTGTTATTATATTTTTCTTCAAATTTTTGATAGACTACATGTGAAACTGTGAATCTGAAGTGTCTTTATGGGAAAGATTTTAACTATTCTTTCAACTTTTTAATATGTATGTGGCTATTCACATCTTTGATATCTTCATGTTTCAATGTTGATAATTATATCTTTCAAGGAATTTATTTATTATGCTAACCTGGCATAAAGTTGTTCAAAATGTTCCCCTAATATTTAATGTCTGTAAAATCCGTAGTGATATGCCACCTTTTATTACAGCCATGGGTCATTTGTGCTTTCCTTATTTCTTCTTGATTTATCTAATTAGAAGTTTATCAGTTTTAATGATTTTTCTAAATAATAAACTTCATTAATTTTCCATTATTATTATTATTTTCTTAATTTTTATTTTCTTAATTTGCTCCTTTCTAAGCTTTTCAGGATTAAAGCTTAGATAATTGATTTTAGACCTTTTTTTACTTTAGATGGAAATATTTAAAGGTTTCCCTCTAAGGACTGCTTTATTTATATCCTCTAACTATGAATTCTTCTTTGACCCCTGGGTCATTTAGAAGAACACTGTTAATTTTCAAAGTATTTGGCACTATTCCATGAAAATATAAACATTGATTTTTCACTTAATTATATCATACCTAGAGAACCTGTTCTGTGTGAGTTTAGTCTTTTTATTTATTGAAACTGCTTTTATGGTCCAGAAGATGATCGACCTATCTTGGTGAATGTTACATACGTATTTGAACTATTGTTGGGAAAAGATATTCTGTGAATGCCAATTAGGTCACATTACCTAAAAGTGTGATTCAATTCTTCTTTGTATTTAATGATTTTTAAAATTTAGTATTTCTAACAATTACTGAGAGAAAAAGTGTTTAAATTTCCATTCAGAAATGGTACAAATTATGTCCTCTTGCTAAACAGCCTACCCTTTTTATTGCTATGGAATTTCTCTTTTTATTCTTGGTAAATTTTTTTGTTCTAAAATGTTTCTTTTAGCTAGGAGCAGTGACTCATGCCTGTAATCCCAGCACTTTGGGAGGCCGAGGCAGGTGGATCATGTGAGGTCAGGAGTTCGAGACCAGCCTGGCCAATATGGTGATAACCTGTATCTACTAAAAATATAAAAAATTAGCTAGGCATGGTGGTACATGCCTGTAATGCCAGCTGTTTGGGAGGCTGAGCCACGAGAATCAGTTGAACCTGGGAGACAGAAGTTGCAGTGAGCTGAGATCACGCCACCACACTCTAGCCTGGGCAACAACGTGATTCTTAATTTCAAAAACAAAAAACAACTTTCTTTGTCTGACATTAATATAACCACTCTTGATTTCTTATGATTAGTGTTTTTGTGGGATATCCTTGTTCACCCTTTTACTTTTAATCTATGTATATCTTTGTGTTTAAAAACATTTCTTGTAGACAGGCACATATCTTGGTCTTGCTTTTGACCCAGTCTAATAATTTATACCTTTTAATTGGTGCATTTGGTCTACTTATATTTAGCGTAAAATTTGATATAGCTGAGTTTAAGTGTACGATAATATTTATTTTCTATTTGTACCATTGCTTTTTGTTGTTGCTCCTTTGTCCCTATTTTCCTGCCTTTTTTTAATTGAGTAGGTTTTGTATTTCATTTTATATTCATCATTGAACTATGTTACAGGCCTTTATTTCGTTTTTAAAAATTAATTGTTTTGGGATTTATAGTTAGCTTCTTCATCTTATTAGAAGCTATCTCAAAATAATACTTCACATATATTGTAAGAACCTTAAGAAAGTTTACTTCTAATTTCATCTTCCATCCTTTATGTAATTGTTGTCATACCTTTTATTTATACATATATTATAATCCTGTAATAGTTTACTATTTCTTCATTATTTATCTTTTAAATAGATTAAAATGTGAATAATATGTCATTTATGTTCACATACATAATTAACATTTCTGAAGCTCTTCATGCTCTATGCAAATCAAAATTTCCATTTGAAATCATTATTTTTTCTCTCCAAATAAATTTTTTGCATTCCTTGAAGTGCATATTTGCAGGTGTCACATATTTCAGCTTTTGTCTGAAAATGACTTTTTTCTTAATATTTCTTTCACTGATTTTTAAATTCTATGATAACAATTTTTTGTTTGTTTTGATGGCACTTTGAAGATGTTCTATTTTCTTCTGGCTAGCATTATTTTTTAACAAGTCCCTAGTCATTCTTGTCTTTTTTCATGTGCATAGAATGTGCCTTTTTTTTTTTGTAACTGCTTTTAAGGTTTGCTCTTTTTTATTATGCCATACTACCTTGATGTAGTTTACTTCATACTTCATTTTTTTCTTGCTTTTGAATGACTGAATTTCTTGGATATGCAGGTTTATAGTTTTCTTAAAATATGGAAAGTCTCTGGATATTATTCCTTCACATGTATTTTCGTGCTGATATCCCTTTCGTCATTTCAAGTACACATATGTTAGATCATTTAAAATTGTCCCAAAGGTCACCATGGATTTGTTTATTTCCCCTTTAGTCAGTTCCTCTCTGTGCTTCAGTTTGGATATTTTCTATTGCTATGTGGTCATACGTACTGATTTCTTTTTAGCCTTGTCGAACCTCCTATTAAGTCCGTTCAGTGAATTTTTCATTTCTATCTAGGGTATACTTTATTAGTTTAGCTTTACTTCTACTGTGCTCTGAAGAGGTTTCTCCATTCTGGCTGATTGATACTTCAGTGCCTTCCAGTCCAGTTTGATCTCTGGGAATTGTTCATTTTATAGCTCTCTATTGGCCCTTTGCTTGGCCTTTGAAATCCAATCCTATGTTTGACAGCTTAGTATTTAGAAACAGATTCTAGGACCTCCCCCTAAACCCCATGAAAGTTTCTGGAAGTCTCCCTCTCTGTATCTTATTCCTCTCTGTATTTTGCCTGGCAAATTCTGGTGGCCTCAGCAAACCCAAACCTTGATCTCTGCCTAGTGAGTTCAGTGAGATCCCCAGGCTGCGCTCCGTTTCCCCACCACGTGCTGTGGGTCATGATGTTCCTTCAGGCCAAAACCCAGGAAGATTGAAAAGCCTATCTCACGTGTTTTCCTTCTGTCAGAGATCATAGCGTTCAATTCCCTAGAGCAGTGGTTTTATATATTTTTATACATCCTCTCTTCCCACCAGTGTTCTGGCTGTTAGAGAGGGAAGGCAAGACCAACTTACTGATTTTAATATGGCAGAAGCTTTGTGAGCACTTTGATTGATCTTTTTTTCTAAAATTGAGTAATTTCCTAGTTAAAAATAATATGTATGTATGTATGTATGAAAGGACTTACAGTGATAACTCACAAGACTTCTTTTAATGTCTGAAAGTGACATAAATGCTATGTAAAGGGAGAACTTATAAAATGTGTTTGGTAACAAACAGAAGAAAACCATTTTATATTTGCATCTCTTCAAGTTGAGACTGTTTAGTAGACTGATCATTTAATTGAAAATGTTTTTTAGAAATTCCTTTTTTCTTTGCCTTTTTAAAGGAAAACAATGGGAATGGAAATAAAAGTAGACTGGCCGCTCACGTTTTTCAATTTTGGGGAAGATTGATATCCAGATTACTGATTTGTATTAGAGGCATCAACTTTTTTACATTCTGATTTGATTCCCTGATACGTTAGATGTACATTTTGTTTCAATATTTACATCACTTCTGCCATGTTTTGTAATGTCTGATTGGATATCTGATATCATTTTGATGCTCTTTAAACCTCTTTATACTTTGAATCTCACAGAGTTATTATTTCCAGGAATTGGTGGATTATTATTGGGATTAATAAACCCACTGAGAAACTTAGAATATTGCTTTTCTGTGGACTGTTCCTCCAGGGACAAGGAAATCAATCAAAATAAAAAAATTCCTTACCACATTTATCTATAAACAGAATGTGCTGAATTGGAATAAATCTTGGGATAATTTAACTGAGACGTTGTGATTCTGGCCTCTGAACTTTCGTCTATGAATTCTGTCTTTCTCTCACTCTTTGCAGATTTTAATTACTATCTAGGGCCCAGCTAAGCTTTCATTTCATCTTGTAAGACTTTACTGACCACACCAGCACACGTTGATTCTTTCCTCCTAAATTCTTACAGCGTTTATGACTTGTATAGAATTGACCATATATTAACTTGTTACATATTCTGTATATTATTTTATATAGTGTTTTTGTTCCGTCTTCATGTGTGTGAAGGTAATTACTATTCTTTTTTTTTTTATCTCATTCGCTGAATAATTTATTAGGTGTCTACTCTGTACCAAGCCCTGTGCTAAGAGATAATATATAATGGCAAAGTAAACAGATATGGTCTCTGCCCTGATGCAGCTTAGAGTGGCAGAACTATGCTTCAAGCAGAATATCTGCAAATGTATAATAATGTTATCAGTTATTTGATAGAAAGGAACTGGGCTTTATAAAAGAAGAATATTAAGTGACACCTGGTTAATTGTGGGTGGTTAGAGAAAGTCTCTTTATCAAAGGGATAGTTGAGCTGAGATATGAAGTCTAGGAGATAGAAGAGTATTTAAAAATAGAAAGACCTATGTCCTCAAGAGTATAAGGCAAAGGTAAAGATGTATCAGAATAGAAGCTCTCAAACTTCACTGTTAATCAGAATCATTTGTGCACTTATTAAAAATGCAGATTTCTGGCCTTCAACCTCAGAGATTCTGAGTCAGATTTTCTGCATTTTTATAAGTAACACAAGTGATTCTTTCTGATGTAAGCAGCTGTAGCTCTTGTTTGTGAAATACAGGTCTAAGCAATCAATTTTTTTTTCTTTTTTTTAAAAAAAAGTTATTGGAGAAATGAAGCTGAGCAACTACAGGAGGAACAAGCAGGAATATAGATGACTCAATGGAATAAAACGTGTAATACTCTTTTGGACCTGTAAGAATTTGTTGTACAATAGAATATGGATGAAGTCCTGAAATATTAAAATTTTAGCTATTAAACTCTAAATTACAAAAGTCTCAACTTGGTTTCTCAACATCAAGGAAAACGTAACATGAGTTACCTTTGAAGACGTTTACTATGCTTCATAGAACTTCTCACCCTGCACGGTATTTTGTAGAGTACTTGTCACAGAATTGGTGATTTATAAATATTGAATGCATGAATGAATACATTAATTAATATTTTATGAATGCCTCTTATTTTGCTTTAATATTTCCCAGGACTCTTATCACCTTCTACCACACAGTTTGGAGGAGAGTTGAGGGTCTTGATAGCTCTAATGACTAGTATGTTACCTCTTGAAATAATTTGAATAAAATAATGTCTGGAAGAGAGCAATGATTAACCCAAAGAAAATTATCTTTAATCTATATTTTCATAGCATTTCATAAATATTTCTATTATGCACATACATAAAAGTAACCAAAATATAGTCTAATATATGTTATTTCTTTCTAACTGAACTGTCAGCTCCTCAAGGGCAGGAACTATGCCTTATTTGTCTTTAATATGTGTAGAGTCGTCCGTGGTGTTTTTTTTAGTTAGTGATTGAAGAAATTTATGTTGAATTGCGTTTAATTACGATGTAATATTGTAAGTATTTTGGCACTTGGATTGGAACAACTTTTGAGATAAAGAACCTTCTTAATAATTCTCAGTTCTTACAGTTGTACTATTTTTTCTCTTCCTATTTACAATGGAATAGAAAGCCACAGAAGTTGACTGCACAAGAAGTATTTATGAGAGAGGAGAGTGCTCCCCAGTTCTGGAGTTAGGATTTGGGATAGGAACAGGGTTATATGACAGATGCTGGGGTGCCACATTGGAGTGACCTCGAAACTAAGTTGGCATCTCAGATAAACTTAAGCCGGAGATTTGCTAAGTTCTCAACAACTTGGTGCCAACAGAAGAGAATGAGCCAATTCTAAATGACAATAACTAGTGGATTAAAGGTCTGAGGAAAACGCAGGAGTTGATAAAGAATGATTTTAGAATTGCGAGCTGGGTTGTCCAAGTTATAATATCAGGAATGATTTCAGAGTTGGGCCAACTGAATCCAGAGTTCTAATCTGGTGATAATAGCAATGTAAATATAGTTAGAGGTATATGGTGGTGTTCAATTTGTAACTCAAGCAGGTGGCGTTTGACCAATGGAGATTGGCCCACATGTGAATATTGGAGATTGAATTACACCGGAAGGCTTGAGTAACAGAATGCAGCTCAGGTGAAGATAGTTTTTTAGGAGACAGTCCATAAACTCTGGTTTTTATCGGGACCTCAGGCTAGAGCAGAATTGAGGCACTAGAAAAATGGCCAAACTGAGAAATTGTAGAAATTTTAAATTATAGAAATTATACCAAATCAATGTCCAGCAGAAAACTTCTGTTTAATCTTGCTTTCCCAATTTATTGATATGAGAGTCACTTTATATATGTGGATGGCTGCAGAGTACATCTACACAATTCACTTAAAGTGCACCGGATTTGATCATCGTATAAGACTGGCCTTGCTTGTTTTGAAGCCAAGCAGTAGGCAGAAGCAATATTAACTTGCTTGGTTAAGAAATGCATTGCCTTGGCAACATTGGTATTATTTTACAGAAAAGCTGCTCTCTTTTGATACCACTAAATCTTGTTTATAAAGAGCATTTTCAGTTTCTCTTTAAGAACATCTTAAATGGACAATTTTGTGTCAGTTGTTGCCTGGCTCTTCTTCAGCTTCTTTTTAAATTAAATTTTCCTGTTTCCTTTCCTTGCTCCACTGAGTTCTTCCTTAATTATCAGATTACAGTGTTCAGCATGATTACTGGAATTGTTCGTTTTTGTCAACCAGAAAGAAAACAGACCATTGATATATGTAAGACTGTACCTTTGCATTTAATGATTCTCCAATTAGTGTCCCAGTCA
Organism: Symphalangus syndactylus; assembly: GCF_028878055.3. Classification (NCBI taxonomy): domain Eukaryota; kingdom Metazoa; phylum Chordata; class Mammalia; order Primates; family Hylobatidae; genus Symphalangus; species Symphalangus syndactylus. The sequence goes on along the minus strand of NC_072428.2, from coordinate 100,630,223 downwards.
ATCTCATGAACTGCGTCTGAAATAATCAGTGAGCAAACTTTTCTTCCTTGCTGCTCTCTAATCACTCTTCCGCTGCTGGCTTAATTCATGAATTGTAAAGCAGGATTTTGCTGAATAGTCAATCTTATAACCCCATGTAAATATCAGATCATTATGGTTAGCTTCCTTATTTGGTGAGTTTGTTCCACTTTCTTTTTTTGTAGATTTCAGGGTGCACATGTCCTGCTCTTTGTCCCTGGGTCTGGGAAACTTAATTTCATTAATTAGATAAGTAGACATCAGGCTGCTGAGGAGGCTTGAGAGTACTATGGCTAAAACCCAAAGCAGTATGTCAGGGCTGGGTCATAGATGTGCAGTCTGTGTAGACAAAAAGGACCTGTGATCAGAAGGGCCCTGAAATTGATTTAATGCTCACTGTTATTTTGACATTCTTAACAGTTTCGTCTTTGAACTTGTGTTTTGTAAGATAAGTTTGATGGGACAGTGGAGCATATGTGTAGGCAGAGGAGATAAGCACAAAATATATGCCTGCCTTTCTGGCTACTGTATTTGCATGCAGTGTTTATGATGTCCCATGAGCACAGAATTGTGGTGGGCCCACAACGTGTGGATGTTAGGTGAGTGCAAGGTAAGCATGTTATGACTGTGCAAGCAGGTGTACTGATAGCCCTGAGATGCTAAGCTTTCTATTTAAGCCAGAATTCGCTTTAAATGTAAAAAGAAGGAAATGGTGCTCTAGGACACATGAATGAGGAAGGAAACCTATCATTTCCTTATTTACTCGAGTTACTTCCCTGTATTAGACAACCACACAGCCTGAAAATGACACAGAAGGAATGGGAAATAGGGCAGCCTATAGTTTCCCTATCACTTTGTCTCTACTCCTTAGTGAGCTAAAAGTAGAGTGTTGGTAGAATGTGCACCTATCAAGAAGTGAAATAAAAACAGCTGAATTAATTTTGTGCAGTATTTCCACTGTTTTGCTAAGAACAACATGCCTGTGCATGTACTAGCTATGGTAATTTTGATGATTCTGCATATGAGTTTGAGTGCTCATATATTTGTATTTGAAATAGGGATTATGCAATATAAAGAGGAATGGTAAAATTCATGCTAATAATTGAAAACTTATTTTTAAAAAAAATTTGAATGACATTCAACAGCAAATAAAACACCATGACAAACCAAGGGAAAAGGAAAAAAAATTTGAATGACGTTCAACAGCAAACAAAACACAATGACAAACCAAGGGAAAAGGAAGAAAAGGAAGAAAAGAAAAGAAAAGCTTTACACTTTAGCATCATTAATAGCACTTTTTTTCTAGTTTTGAACAAGAAGACCCACAATTTCATTTTATTCTGAGCGCTGCAAATGTTGTAGCCTGCCCTGCAGAATGTTCTCAGGATCAATTCAATTTTCTCTTTAATTCATCATGGATTCCCTAAAAGTGTTTGCAGCCCTGGGAAGAGGCTGAGTGAGAAGATTCTCTGTGTGAACCCTCACAGTGCCAGGCCACGTCATATAGGCTGGCTTCTCCCATCCTTGGGGAGGATGGTCTTTGTAGAAAATCCCCTTCCACAGATGCAGGCTTCACAATAAGGTAGGCTTTGCTACGCGAGGAGCTACACAGGTCTTTTTAAATTTTCTCTCCTATGCCTTTTCTTCATCCACAATTAATGGAGGTCCCACAGTGTCTTGGTTTCCAGAAGCCTTTGGAGTAAAAAATAAAGGGGCTTTTTTGCTAGTTTCAAATGATGCATCAGTTCTAGGTTATCAGCAGCTAAAAATACATGGTTAGAGTGTTACAGTTACAGATAGTGACACAGCATAGCTTTTAGATGTCAAGGCATTGAGCCTATAGTAGCATCATTGTGTGTGTGGTGGGGGGTGGAGAGAGAGAGACGATTTTAGCAGTGGCAGAAGATTGTGGGTGGTTTATCTTTTTCTTCCGATTTCTCTACAACGAGACTACCCCAAATTATGAGAAACTTCTGAAGATGATTTTCTTCATTGAAAGCCATAAATCTAGTTTTTTAAAATGTTGATTTATTCTAATTATTAAAATGTATAGGCTACTTGGAAAACACAGGAAAAAGTATGAAGATGAAAGAAAAAAATGCCTTTATAATTATCTCTTTACCATTCCCTCATATTTCATATATATATAAAATATGTATATTTGCGTGGGTATATATAATATATGTATATTTGTGTGGGTGTGTATATATTATACATAATATACATATACATAATATATACACACCCACATAAACATACATATATAATAAGTGTATCTCCTGTTTTCATATATACAGTCTCTTTTCACATATGTATTTCCTGCATGTGTTTATACACAGGAATATATACAAATATATATTTCCTGTATATTTTTTCTCCTACAAAAAGTGGATTTATATTTTTTATATAGTTTTGTCACCTGCCGTTTTCCTTATTGTGTGAGAATGTCACTAACTTGTCTCTAAAAACATTATTTTATAGGTAGCATCAGAATAGCACTTGTATGGATATGCTGTAATTTACAGATCAGTCTCTTATAGTTGTACATGTGGATAATTTACAAATTAGTCTTCTACAGTTGTATATGTGTCTTGTCTGCAACTACTTATAAAAATATTTAGAAAATGTTATAGAAACTAGTGACTTCTGTAATATTTATTGGATTACATCATGACCAATCTGGTATTTTCTGCAGTTTTAAGATTTAGATTATAGTTTAGTCAATTCAATCAATTGTGTGGTGACTGAGAATTTAAAATGACTAAAAATAGAATAGATCAAACCGTCAATTTGATTTCCTTGAATAGAAACAGCTTCAATCATCACAAGATTAATCAGTAAGGTGTTAACATAAACCAATAAAGCAGAGAGACTTTGGATTAAGAACTTTATATCATTTAAAGATTCAGCCCATTATCCTTTCCATGCAAGTGCCCTCAGGCTTTCAAATTAATTGGCTGTGGTTTAAGAAGATTTAAGATGAGGGTGATACACTCAGCAGAGAGTGAACTTGACCATTGCTATCTCACTTTAATTAATCTCTTTATTCTCTATCTTTCAGTTCACTCAACACCTGAAAAAAAAAAAAAAAAAGTAAGATCAAGTTCTTTTGAGTTGAGGAAACAACTGAGTTACAAAGTAATCTGATACAGGGAGGATCAAGGACTGTAAAACTTAGAATTCCTAACAAGTGGACCTGAATTGAAAGTTCTTTTACACCTGGTTTTTCATGCTTCAGTGGCTGACTTTTCTTCCAGGTTCCCTGGATCGTGCCCTTAACCCCTTGCGGTTTGTGAACATAAAGCTTTCTCCCTTTGACTTACAGCCTAGGCTAGCATTCTAAAAATGATCAGGTTCAAAAAGCTACTCCTTTTTTAAACTCTGTAAGAATTTAAGGCTACTTTAGAAACCAAAATCCTCTCGGGCTGACTGAAAAGGGTTCTTTTTCCTTAGCAACCCTTACGTTGTATATTGGAAACTTGGTTAGGTTATGAATGCCCACACAGTTTTGTGTGGGTGTTCATTCATTTATGCTAAGAATATTTATTGACCACTTATATGTGCCTTGCCCTGTGCTAGGGGAATAAAAACAACAGTCTTTCCTTTGGGAGCTCACCTTGTAGGGAGAAACAGACCCTGATCGTATGATCAAAGTAAAATTACAAATGTGAAGTATGCCTGAAAGAGAGGTGGTTGGTGCTATAAAGGTATATAATAGAGGGGTAATAGTTACTAAGTGAAATTGGAAAATCAGTAGAGATGTGTCAAGGGAAGAAGCAAGGGAAGAAAGAGCATTTCCAGAAAGAGAATTGCACTGGCAAAGCCTGTGAAGGGAAGCAGTGTAGTTAGTAAGAGTGTGTGACCCTGTCAGATTCACATTTGTACAAGACTGTACTGGCTGCAGTGAGCAAAGTGGAGGGGCTTCTAGCTTCCAAAACTGCAAGCTTCTTTGAGTTGGTACAGTCCCTGCCATAAAGAAAGCCCAGAGGTGGCACAAAGTAATCCCATAAAAATGCTGTTAAGTCCATCCATTAATAAGCTGTATTATTTACAGCTCATTTTACTTAAAGTATGAAAACAGAATTTAAAAAAGACAATTGTAACATTAAAGATCCTATGAGACAGATCGCATTTGACAGAGACATAACTTAGGAAGTCTGGTAAGGAAAGAAAACATAGCAGCTTCAAAAATATTCCACTCAGCACGCAATGTGTCAGACTAGGATGGTGGTGGTGAAAAATATTTGAGGGAGGCACTGTTCTATGTACTGTGAAAGTTGCATATACCAAGATGAAATCACTTTTGTCAGATTCAGACAAAATAGGGTCAGGAAGGCACGAAGAGAGAAGGCTCATGCATATCTGAGATGAGAGCTGTTTCCAAGGACTTGTAAAATATCCCTCAAGAAACCCTTCCATGTCCTTCACACATCTTCTGCTTTGGTGAAATTTACCACTAGACATTCTTTAGCACTGCAGTAATTCGGATAAGACATGTATGGAAGAACACTTGCCCAGTAATGGTGTCTGGATTATAATACTTTTTCTTAATTCTTGAGTAAACCCAACATATTGAGAATTAATTTTTTCTAGTGTCTTTGTTCGAGTTGATAAGTACTAAAGATGTAGTGAGTGATAAAGGACAGAGTCATTGTCCTCAAGGAACTCAGAGTCAGGAGGGGACACAGACATATAATCAAGTTTTTTTTTTTTTTTTTTTGAGACAGAGTTTCACTCTTGTTCCTCAGACTGGAGTGCAATGGCATGATCTTGGTTCACCACAACCTCTGCCTCCTGGATTCAAGCGATTCTCCTGCCTCAGCCTCCTGAGTCGCTGGGATTACAGGCATGTGCCACCACTCCCGGCTAATTTTGTATTTTTAGTAGAGACGGGGTTTCTTCATGTTGGTCAGGCTGGTCTCGAACTCCCGACCTCAGGTGATCCACCCACCTCGACCTCACAAAGTGCTGGGACTATGGGCATGAGCCACCACACCCACCAATCAAGCCTTTATAGTATAAAGTGACATGCCTTAAGGTAAGTGAGCACACAGAGCAAAGGACACACAGGGCAGAGCATCCACCTGGGTGAGCCATTGGCGTGGTTTCATGGAGATATGATGCTGAATCTGAGTGTTGAAGTGGGACTGAGAATTCTCCAGGTGAATGTGAGGAGGAAAAACCAAAGAGGCAAAGAAAGATAAGTGAAGGCAGTAAGGTATGCTAAGGAAATTGCTAAGGATTAGAGAGCAGTGTTTACCAAAATGGTTTGGGATTGCATTTTCCCTGCTCTATAAAAAAAATGAGAAAAATTTGAATGAGGAGGAGCACACACACATTTTCAAAGACACACAGATTTTCCCAGGTGTTGGTAATAGGCAGTGAACAGAAGTTCTGCCCTTCTGAAGCTTGCATTCTAATGGGGGAAGGCAACCCGTAAACAAGAGTGTGATGAGTGTTTTCAAATAGTGAGAAGGGCTTTGAAGAAAAATAAAACTGTACAAAAGAAAGTGACTGGAGGTGATATTTTAGATACTGTGGTAGGCGTTCCTGCTGAGGTGAGATTTAGATGGAGACCTGAATTAAGTGAAAAAATGAGTCATGCCATGATCCGGACAATTATCTGTTGCTAGTCCAGGGAACAGGAGGGGAAAAATTCAGAGGTAGGAACATGTGTGGCATGTTTAAAGATAAAGAAGAACAGAAATACTGGAGTAAAGAAGTGGGAAACAGAGGGTTAAGGTCTGAGTTCGAAGAGAGAACTCGGGACCAGGTTATAGAGGTCATATTTCTGCCTCACATTTTCTTGTGAGGAGTCAAAACAAGGAATTGGATTTTATTCTGTATTGGAACAGCTCATTCTGGCTCTTTGTTTCCCTTAACGTATTCTTTGGAACACCTGAGATGAGACGTTCTTTTAAAAAATAGTGCTTGAGCCCAGGAGTTTGAGGCTACAGTGAGCCATGATTGCACCACTGCACTCCATCCTGAGAGACAAAGTGAGATCCTGTCTCAACAAAAGAAAAAAACAGCTTTATGAAAAGATAAATTATAAGGTTCAGTACACAATATCCCCTTGTGGCATATTCAGTATTTGTCTTAGTATAGTTCTTCCTAATAGAGAACTTGAGACAAAGAATTAGGTGCTGATTATTTTGAGGAGTGAGCCCAAGGAACAGGAATGAAGAACTGAGTAATAGGAAACAAGGAATGCTAAGCAATGGTGCTTTATTGAATTAATAGTCAAAAAATGGTATCTAGAACTGTGCAAAACCAAGGCTGGGATATGACCAAAGGAGAATGTTGTCTCTTTAGGGTTGGACATTATTCTCCAGTTAATTTGATTGTTTTTTGGTAGTCACTTCACGCTTATGATCTTAGAGTGAATTAAAACTGCCCAGTGTTTGCTCCAAGGATGGTAATATAGTAGGTTGGCAACTCACTGACCTGAGGCCAGAGACTTCATGTGAATGTCCCGGGCAGCTACTAGTAATTAAGGAGAAACCAAATGTACCTAAACAGCAAAAGAAAATTCTTAAAAAATCCTCCAAACAAATAAATAGTATAAGATGCAATAGGAAGAAAGCAATTAGTTTTTTTATGGGTAACCATTTTTATGAGTAATAGTGGCAAACATCAAGACATAATCTAATTAGTTTAAATCTAAAAATGCTTTTTCATTCTACATTTTCTGTTATATAATGAGATTTTTTTCAAGGAAGTTTATAGGAGTTTGATTGTTCTCCAAAGCCTAATATCTGCCAAACAGCTCCCCACTTTAAATTTGGTTATATTATCTATGGAGTAGTAATATGCCACTGTTGACCTCTATTTTCATAGAAGGAGGATTTTATTAATGTCTTTTCTTAACTGCTGTTCTAATTAAATGTACAAGTCAAAAGAGCTGATTTACACTACCTGGATTTCATAAATCAGAGAAACGAAGCAGTCATGAAATAAAAGCTTTATCTAAATACAAACTAAAATGCTTAACAATGCATACAAAAAGTGAGATTCCCACAGGGGAATATCCAGCTAGAATTCTGGTGCCAAGCAATTCCACTGGCAGAATGTAAAGTTGTATTTTCTATCATCAGGAGGTTCAGCTGAAAAGAGAGTTTAACAAAATGAGAAGTGTTTGAGTGAAGGCCAGGTGACAAGAAGTGCAACTTGTATTTTATAGGGACTGTATTCAAACATTCCAATAGGCTTTAAAAGCATTTCATTAACCCTGGCTTTATTTTAGATTCTTCTCTATGTCTCACAAATAAGTAATGGGAGAAAGATTGGTTATTCTTACTTCTTTTTATATTGTCTTATTTGGAATGTTATCTAAAGTAGATTCTTTCTTTTTTTTTTTTTTTTCACCCTGAAAGTCAGCTTGTGATACCAATCAAAAAAACCTAAAATTTTCCAAATCTCAACTTCATTTTGTATTTTATAGCAACATCTGCCAAAGAAAACAATGAATATAAGGAAGATACAGAAATATGGTCTATGATTACTCAGTGAAGGTGAACATACAGGTTTTATTTTAAAGAAACTTCCAATAGTATTTATTTAAGAACTTACTATATACAATTTCCCTTCATCTGCCTCCTGAGAGCAGATACATTTATAACAATTCAAACTTCTTTGATTCCACATCCTCATCTGATAATCTGTGAAGGAGTCTTAAATTAGTTTTCTCTCTGAGATGGTAATCTCCCATGGAATTTTCATTTAAAAAAATCACATGAAAAACTCATTTGAATTAATTCATGTAGGTGTTCCACTACTTGCTGGGGATGATTCAAATGTGATACAAACATGACTTCTCCTTATGAACTGTACTAGAAAGATCAGTAAGGGAGAAATATAAGCAGTAAAGTTAAAGATAAACCAGAATGTGCTAAACACTGTAACAGATAACACTTGTAGCTGGAAGGAGTTGGAAGGAAGAGAGTCGAATCAGATAAGCGTCATGAAGGAAAGGACGTTTGAATGGGTCTGAAAAAGGTTTGGATGGGGAAAGGTCAATTCATGTAGCATAATCAGAGCAGAGGCAGAGACATTGGAATGTGTAGACTGTCTCTAGAGAAGGGAAAATCTGGATTGTCTGGTTTTGAGGGGAAGACATGGGAAATAAAACTGAAGAGACTGGCTGTGATCAGATTTCAGATGTGTTGGAATGAGGCAAGGATGACTTGAATGTGATGAGAGTACAAGCAGATTTTTCTTCAAAGGAATGGCATGATGAAAGCCATGCTAGAGGAAGGTTAATCTGAAACTTGGACTCCAAAGGGGAAAGGTTATAGCCGCAAGAACAGTGAGAAATCAATTGTAGTTTCAGGTGACAGACAGTAATGAGAATTTTAGACTGGGGAAAATGACCATGCGAATGATACCACCTGTATCTATTAAATTAGTGTAGCTTAACAGGCCTGATAAACTCATTGTAGAGAGAGAATTGTGAACATAAAAGTGTTTCTTTTATTTTAGAGAATGAAAACTTAAAGAGATTTAACTTTTTTTAGATGTCTTCCTCACTCTCTTTTTAGATAATCAAAAAAGTTCTCATTTTCTTGTATGATATTTATATCATAAATACAACCCCAGTGTGTCTTCAACTCAAAGCAAAAGTGTTATAGCTCATGATAAAAATGTAGTCCTTCTACTATTTATATGAATTTCTATATTTCTATGCAGGAAGCTTGAAGTACTCTTGTTATCACATCTTGTCTGCAAAATAAGTCTTGGTTTTGTTCTCTCCTAGGATTGATTATAGTATTTGAGGTGTATTTTACCCAGTACCACTCAGTGAAAATTATATGCTATTGGGAGTCCAACTGCAGCAATTGAAGTGACATTGATTGACTTGCTACAGGTTACTATGAAGAAAAGACTTCACCTAACTCAATTGTTCTGCTAATATTAATTTAAATACTAATACAATGTTCACAAGTTGAGAATAAATGAACCATTCTAAGATTTCATTTTATTACCCAACTTATGGATTATAAAAGATGACTGATGCCATCCCTTTTTATTTAAATATTTATATGTAGATAATCATTGAACTAAATATATATCTGCTGTTACATTGTGACAGAATCAACATTCCTTAGAAGTTTCTATTAAAAAACTGTAAGTGGACTGTTAAACTTTGTCTCAAGGGCACAATAGCCTTCACATCCATGTAATTCAATCATCAACATGAGCAAATAGATAATTAAATTTGATGCTCTGAGTTTGCGACAAACACACGGGGATAATAACGTGATGACAGAGGCAAAGAGTGGAATGATGTGTCAGCATTTCAAGGAATGCCGATATCGTTGACAACCACCAGAAGCTAGGAAGACACAAGGGACAGTCTCTGGCTAGAGACTTCAGAGAGCACATGGCCTTGCTGACATGTTGATTTAGGACTTTCAGGTTCCAGAACTGTGAGGGAATAAATTTCTGTTGTTTTAAGTTACTCTGTTTGTGATAATTTGTTATAACAGAGCTTAGGAAATAAAGGGAAACTAATATATCTAAGAAGAAGCAAATGTTATCCAAATTTATTGCTGAAGTGTCTTTGGGGAAAATGAGTATATTTTGAGTGCTGGTGTGTGAGAGAGCTATATATAATTTATTTTGTCTGATCTTCATAATAATCTATGAGGTAGGTATTAGTATCTACACTTAAAAATGAGGAATATGAGGATCAAAAAAGTTCAGGACATTTTCTATAGTCACGCATATCTTTTAGTTTCAAAGCTTAGGGTAGATATTAAGCACTCTCATCTTCTCTCTTTCAACCCCTCCCGCCCCCCCTACCCACACAGTGGTAACTGGGTGAGATGGTGGGTATATTAATTTGGTTGATTATGGAGGATATTTCACAATGTTTATGTATAAAATTTATCAAGTTGTACAACTTAAACATACACCATTTTTAACTGTCAATAAAGTTGGGAAAAGAAGAGAAAAAAAAAAAAAAAAACCAACCCAACACCCTGCAAAACGAAAACTGACTTCCTTTCCTTCAAGCTGCCCTGTGAGGTAGTACACATTATCTGGAGGAGTTCCAGTCACACCTGGATGCTTGGTGTAGGAGCTGCTGTACAAAGAATTCATGTGTTAGGTGAGATGTTAGGTAAGATGACTTCTAAGTCTTTTTCAGTTCTGAGGTTTTAGAACAGATCCACCAGGTCACATAGAATTCTAGAATACTACTGAATTTTAGAGACTCTGTTAGAACTCACGGCTCTCTACCAAAACAAGTAGGCTGCATCTCCACAGAGTACATAAGATAGAGAAGCAGCACGTAATGAATCTAAGCAGTCAACCTGGCAGTTTAAGCCCTGACCACTTTACTGGGCCATTGGTTACATTTCCAATTGAAGTAATGAGTTTACAAAAGGTCTTCAGTCTCTAAGTGAAAATAGTTATTGCTATAGTCAATGTTTGTGTTACCCCCAAAATTTATATGTTGAAATTTTAATCCTTAAGAAGATGTATTGGGAGGTGGGGTCTTTTAGATGATGATTAGGTTGGGAGGATGGATCTCTGATGAATGGGTTTTGTGCTCTTATAAAAGTGGTCCCAAAGAACTGCTTTGCCCCTTCCATATGTGAGTACACCACTAGAAATCACTGTCTGTGAGGACCCTCACTCCGCACTGCCATTGCCTTGATCTTGAACTTCCCAACCTACATTATTGTGAGAAATTTTGTAAGTTACTCAGTCTAAGGTATTTTGTTATAGCAGCCTGACTGGACAAAAACACTCATATGTAGAAGTTCTTTTTTATTATATATCTAACAAATGTTAAAATTCTTATATATGTTTAATGTAAAAAGTACAACTGCAGTATGAGTCAGAAGGCCTAGATTCTAATTTTGGTTTTGTTGCAAAATAGCAAATGACGTAATTTCTCTCTACCTCAATAGCCGTATCTATAAAAAAAGAGACAGAGATGATTATTTACTTACTCAGCAAACAGTCATGGGCCCTTAATGTGCACCAGGACCTAGGTATGGCATACCCTTAATGGAAGAAGGCATAGAATAGAGGAGACAAATATGTTGATATGTGCTAAGTGGTGTCCCTAACTGTGTTACAGTTTCCCAAGTATTTCCTATACTAACATTCTGTAATACTTTATATGTAGGAGAAAAACATTTTCTAATCTATATTCCACTCTTATATAATTTAATCATAATAATTTCAAAAATGTTTCCCTCCATTTATTTTTCATTTTCATAGATACTTAGATAAGAAAGATAAGACATACTATAAATCACTGACAAGCACAAAGAAAACTATTTAACTTGGCAGAATTAACACTTTAAAACTGGTATTTGAGTAAATATTTATACAGCATATTTATTTATATAGTATACACCAAGTTGGAGTGATAGCAATCGACTCAATTCCCAGATCAAAATAAAGGCCATAAAGAACTTTTAATTGCATCTATAGAGTCAGGCTAATATACAAAATGAAAGGATAACTTGTGAAATTTTGAATTAACACTTCAGATCCAATGGCAAAATTAGGGAAGTGTGGATAATGTTTAGATGATATATTTCGTTATAGTTTTAAGATTCTTGGCAAGTGAAAAGGTTGAATTCTGGGCACCTTCATGAAAGTGCAGAATAATATAGAGGATAAGCAGAAAACTCTAGAAAAGATCATCCAGATTTATTCCTCAGATAAAATGTCTGAGGACTAGAGTGAGTTAAAGACTTGCTGAGTGCTTCGCTCACGAAAAAGCCAAGAATGATAATGAAGAATATTGCATGTGTCTGTTTTCAGGTTGAATATAATAATCTATTTTCTGTCCCTCAGTTTGGTGAAAGGCAAGAAGGTTGATTTTTTAAACCTCATATATCTGTATTTACCTATTGAGTGTTATATTTTTTGGTGCTAAAATTTGGAGGACTCTTTTAGAACTTTTCCCAACTAATACAATTTCTTGATTCCTCAGTTGGCTATATTATTGAGTTGATTCGGCTATATAATTTATGATCTCTTCTATCTCTTTACCTGTAGTTGTATATCCAGAACATAATATCTGTATTTCTACAACATGGTATGGACCGTGTGGTGTTATTAGTTAAACATGGAATACATCCTATTAGTGGTTAATTCTTTTCATTTTGTTTTTTTGTTAGTAGTCAATGCATCTACATCACACATCTCAAGGTGCTCAGTAGATCCTTGGTAAATGATGTTATTGATGTTATTAATATTTACAAAGCTACTTAAAAGTATTTCTCCAAATATAATGACTTGGTTTATTAACAAGTCATTGTTAATTATTACTGGATAATAATAATCCAATAATGTCCGATGGACAAATTATAAAAATATTAACCCACTAAACATACTTTGAATGGTAATATTTTCAGAAATCCCATTTCTATGAGTTATACAGTTCTTAAACAGCACCTAAGATTTCATTCATACCAATATATGAGAGTTTATCAAAATACATATAAGAAAAAGGTCAAGGTGCAGTTTGAAAAGCATAATTAATATTGTATCCCTTTTATTTTGAAAAGGAATATATATCTGTTGTTTTTATATGGCAATTAAAGCTGGACAAAAATCTTTTTGACTTGATGGGAATACATAGAAAAGATTGATTTTCATTTAAGACTTAGGTAACTCCCCCTAAAATGTATATATAAATTCCTAAGAGTTTATAAAATTTCTTTGCTTATTCAAAGCAACTACAGTTTAAAAAATGGTTGAGAACCCTGCCTCTCAGTTAACATTGCTAAAAATAAAAAAACCTTTGGATGTAGAGTAGCTAAATCTTCAATGAACACTTTTACAAGGATGAGACAAACATTATACTTTTTATATTCTGCTTTTTTTTTTTTTTTTTTGAGACGGAGTCTCGCTCTGTCGCCCAGGCTGGAGTGCAGTGGCACAATCTCGGCTCACTGCAAGCTCCACCTCCCGGGTTCACGCCATTCTCCTGCCTCAGCCTTTCCAAGGAGCTGGGACTACAGGCGCCCGCCACCACGCCCGGCTAATTTTTTGTATTTTTAGTAGAGACGGGGTTTCACCGTGGTCTCGATCTCCTGACCTCGTGATCCGCCTGCCTCGGCCTCCCAAAGTGCTGGGATTACAAGCGTGAGCCACCGCGCCCGGCTTATATTCTGCTTTTAACAGTAACCATGTCATCCAAATAGAATTGGACTAACTGAACAGATTTCCTCCCTCTATACTTCTCTTTCTTTCTTGTTTGAATAGATACAACTATTGTATATGTTTCACAACCTCTTTGTCTTCTTCATATTCGGTTTTCTTCTTACCTCATATTCACTTTTGATAGTTTTCATTTTCTGCTTAAAAATAATTAAATGCCATAAAAACCTATTGACACTGTTTTCCTGCTTTTTAATGAAAACAATCAGAAATCAGACAACAAATTCTCTCTCTTTAAGACAGTTTGACCTATGTGATAGACCCAAAGGATTCAGATGGCTCAATAGTTAACCATATATTTTAAAATCTAAGTGAACCTATGAAAAAATCCAGCTTAGGATCAGCTTGACCTTTCTATATTAATCAAGGGCCACATTTGGTATATAGATAAAAATCTGATGATTATGAAAAAGTTATATCCAGTGAGAGGTATTGGCCAGGTGAGGTGCCTTATGCCTATAATCCCAGTACTTTGGGAGGCTTAGGTGGGAGGATTGCTTGAGGCTAGGAGTTCAATATCAGCATGGGCAATATAACACCACTTTGTCTCTAGAAAAAAAAATAAAAAAGTAACTGGGTACACACCTTGTTACTGGTTACAGGAAATACAGGTGTATACAACTACTTGAGAGACTGAAGTGGGAGAATCACTTGAACCCAGGAGTTTGAGGCTGCAGTGAGCCATGATTGCATCATTGCAATTCAGCCTGACAGAGGGAGACCCTGAATCTTAAAAAAAGGTAATAAAAAAAATTAAAAAGAGATATTACTTGGATATTCATGAAAATACGATGCTCAAAAGATTATGTTGACTATGTTGTACGTATGAACTCTTGTAAGATGGCGTGTTGTCAACATAATGATTTTACTGTGTATCTTTTCAATTTATCTTTCTTTGGGGTTCTCCAAATCAACTGAAAGATTTTAAGTGTAGCTAGTCATTTTATTCCAGAGCTGTCACTTAAATTAGCATTTTAAAGGAAAACCTGAATTTGGTCAAATCATTATGGATTTAGAATTTAGACAAACTTCCCCAAGCTTAATATGCTATTAAATAAATAAAGACTATTAATACTTTAAATAAGGTCTTTAAAATAACTGTTAAATAATGAGAACATATTTAAATTGTCTATACTAGCTAAGGAATCATTAATAAACTAATCTTTAAATATCTGGATACGAAGTCAGATAATGCATTGCAAAAATAGAGTGGATTATAGATCTTATTGAAGTAAGAAGATATCAATAATATAAAATTTTTTTTACTCTCTGATTCTATGAGTTTGCCATTTTTTAAGATTCCACATATAAATAAGGCCATGTGGTATTTGTCTGTCTGTGTCTGGTTTATTTTACTTAGCATAATATCTTCGAGGTTCACCAATGTTGTTTCAATGGCAGGATTTCCTTCTTTTTTAAAGCTGAGTAATATTCCATTGTACATATTTACTGCATTTTCTCCAGTCATTCATTCATTCTTTCACTCACAGACACTCAGATTGTTTCCATATCCTGTCTATTGTAACTAGTGCTTCAATGAACATGTGGGTACAAATATCTCTTTGAGATACTGATTTCATTTCCTTTGGATATATGCCAGAATTGGGATTGCTGGATCATAATGAGGAAATGTTTGTCAAATGGTACAAACTTTCTCTTATGAGATGAATAAGTTCTGGAGATCTAATGTATAGCATGGTGACTATAGTTTATAATAATGTATTGAATACTTGAAACTTGCTAAGAGAATAGATCTTAAAAGTTCTCACCAGCAAAAAAAGGGTAAATAGGTGAAGTGATGGATATATATTAATTAGCTTGACTGTGGTTGTAAGTTCACAATGTATACGCCTATCAAATCATCAGATTGTATACCTTCGATATATGCAATTTTTATTTATCAATCATATTTCAATAATGCTGGAAAAAAGATAAAAAGAATTTGACAATTAAAATGTTACATTTGATTGTAAGTCCAGAAGTTTTCTCATGCCTTGAAAATTACTGTTTATTGTTAAAAGAGAAATGCAGTTATGTAAATTTGAATGCAATGTTTTATTGAACGTCCCTGAGCCTGGTTTATTATAAAATAGTTGGACTAGACAAATGAACACCACAATCTCTCTCATTTCGAAAGACACAATTCAGTGCTTCTCTGTTCAGACCTCAGTGAATTAATATTCAGTACACCTTAAATTAAATGAACATTTCTCATCATGAAATAGTGCAAACATCGGTTCAGTATGAATAACATTTTTCATGAAAAGTGTTCAAAAAAGAACAGTTTCCAGGTTAAGTTTTTCTAATTCAGAAAGAGAGTATAAAGTTGACCCTAAGAACCTTGCTGATCTATGTCTTATAAAATTCATGGACTGCTGGAAGATGTCAAGATTGATTATAATTCCACATTTCAGCTCTGTCATTCTGAGTGTCAGGCAAATTCTTAAACCTTGTGCTGCTGCAAAATAGGTTTGATAATAATTCCCACCCACCTATCACAGGGTTATTATAAGATGTATTGTGATACCTGGCACAAAATAGGTCCTTACTAAATGTCTCAGAAATATTGCTGAATGCGTGTGTAAGAGGAAAAGGGTAAAACAGTGTGCAAATAATGTGTCTAGTTAAATACTTATCTGAGTGTTTTTTAAGTGCTGAGTCAGACTATATGCTGCTTTATACCTGCTGAAACCCTCTTGAATAGATTTTCTCTTAATTTCGTATTTGAAGCAACAGCTGGAGATCCTCAAAAAAGCCACCCAATACCTGCATGCCCACAAAACTCCAGGGATGCCTACTTTCTTTCAATTCCCACTTGGGGCCATGTGCTCAAGTGTAGAATTCAGTGATTTATAGCTAAGGTTAATATACCTGTGGTCTGGCTGGGCCAGGTGGCTCATGCCTGTAATCCCAGGACTTTGGGAGGCCCAGGCAGGAGAACTGCTTGAGTCTAGGAGTTTGAGACCAAACTGGGTAATGAGGAGAAACCCGGTCTCCACGAAAAATACAAAAATTAACTGGGCATGGTGGTGCATGCCTGTGGTCCCAGCTACTCGGGAGGCTGAGGTGAGGATCCCTTGAGCTAGGGAGGTGGAGGCTGCAGTGAGCCTAGATCACACCACTGCACTCCAGCCTGGGTGAAAGAGTGAGACCTTGTCTCTCTCTCTCTCTATATGTATATATTTATATATATTTATATATTTAGATATATTTATATATTTATAATATATTTATATAATATATAATATATAAATATATAAATATTATATAATATATAATTATATAAAATAAATATATAATTATATGAAATATAAATATATATAATATAATATAATATTAATATATTATACGGTTAATAACATAATATTATATTATATGTTATATAATATGATAGTATTTTATATTATATATTATATTATATATTATATAATATATAGTATATTATATTATATATTATATTATATAGTATATAATATATTATATACTATATAGTATATAATATATTATATACTATATACTATATAGTATATAATATATTATATAATATTATATAATATATAATATAATATAATATAGCATAATATTTTATAGAATATATATTATATATAATATATATAATATAATATATATAATATAATATAATATATAATATAATACAATATAATATATATTATATAATATAATATGTAATATATAATACAATATAATATAATATACCATATATAATATAATATATAATATAATATAATATATAATATATAATATAATATATTATATAATATATTATAATATATTATGTAATATATAAAATAATATAATATATAATATATAAATATATAATATATTTTTGATATATTTTGATATTTTTAATATATATTTATTATATATTATATAATATATATATTATATATTATATAATATATATAATATATTATATATTATATAATATATATAATATATTATATATTATATAATATATATAATATATTATATATTACATATTTATTGTATATTATATAATATATATTATATATTATATATTATATATTTAGATATAATATATAAATATATATTATATATATTAAATATATTATATATTATATATTTTATATAACATATTATAATATATAATATTATATAAAATATAAAATATAAATATATAATATATATTAAATATATATAAATATATATTTAATATATAGTATATGTACATATGCACACACATTTACTTGGCTCAAACATTTGAAAGTATGTGTTAAGAACTGTGAAGAGTGAGGTTTTATCTTGTTTGAAAACTCACAAGTTAGCCTGCTCGAATTTCATGGATGTTAGTGGAAGACATATGACTTCTGGGTCAAAAACCAGAAATTGTTATTATAGCACAGCAGGCAGCACTAACATAAGGTTCACATTGGTTCCCCCGTCCTCCAAATTCTACAGGAGAGTTACAAAAGCAGGCACACATGAATGCTGTGCATGCAGAAGGTTAATGTCACAGTTGAGGAGCCCCAAACTGTTGTTAGAGGGCTGCAAACAAACCTGCTTGACTTCTGTTCCAGAGGAAGACGTTATCTCTGTCTTTCAAGACTGTTCCCTATGCAAATATCCTTGAAAAAATATGAAAAGCAAACCCTGTTACTGCCTATGTTCCCAGGGTGTCCAAGAACCCAGGAGTCCCACTGAGACTATATTGTAGGAGTAGGTCTCAAAACACCTCATTCCTAAATACTCTAATGTGTTTCCCCTAAGATTGAGGACATTTTCTTACATGACCACATTATCATTTTCATTCCTAAGAAAATTAGCACTAGTAATTAACTTTTTCTTCATTATCTGTTTACCTTCCTCTTATGCTAGAATGTTAATATCTTAGTACATGCACATATGACAGTAAGTAATTTCCTAATTCACTAGTGTTCTATTTCAACTTTTCTAGTGAGAAGTAATCATCCATAAAATATACTTAAGCTCTCTGTTGCATCCTATGGGATCGTAAGAAAGGATTGAATAGGCAAAATTTGTTTTCTTGGCAAAGAAAAAAATGCGTGATATGGAAACATGATTGCAAATACAATCATAGCAACATTAATAATAATAGCTGGCATTCCTAAAGCTCTTTTTATGTACCAAGCACTGTGCCAAGAGTTTTACATCATTTATTTAGTTAATTCTTATAGCGATCCCGTAACATTTTCACAGATGAAGAAAATTGAAGTAACTCCCTCAAGGTCAGTGATTAAATGGCAGAACCAGGACCTGAGCCCAGGTCTGCACAGTTCTAAAGCCCATGTTCTCAACACTGTTCAGTATTATGCTGTTCGCTCTCTGCTGGTGTGAGCTTTGTCACTGTGAGCATGCTTGTGCTCCATTAGCACAAATCATTTCCACAAAGCTGTCCAGTCTTCAAAAGTGGGGCTATGTATCTCCTGACTCGGTAGCTTTCTGCATCATTTAAAAGCATAACTGGCCAGGTGCAGTGGCTCACGCCTGTAATCCCAGCACTTTGGGAGGCCAAGGTGGGCAGATCACCTGAGGTCAGGAGTTCGAGACCAGCCTGGCCAACATGGTGAAACCCTGTCTCTACTAAAAATAAAAAATTAGCCAGATGTGGCGGCATGCGCCTGTAGTCCCAGCTACTTGGGAGGCTGAGGCAGGAGAATTGCTTGAACCCAGGAGGCGGAGATTGCAGTGAGCTGAGATCACGCCACTGCACTCCAGCCTGGGTGACAGAGTGAGACTCCATCTCAAAACAAACAAAACAAACAAAAAAAGCATAACCATACTCAAGACTTTAACAAGAGGGAGGCAATGTGGTATCCAAAGATACTGTTTCAAAATCAATAGAGGCTTAACTCCTGGAGTCAGAACCTAACAAGATTCACATCCTGGTTTATCACTTAGCTGGTCTGGGACCAGGGCAGGTCAGCTAACCTCTGTACGATCACTCTTGTGTAAAACGTGGATGACAATGCTCAAATGTCAGTACTCAAAAAACATGTCGTAGATGAATCTTCATTCAACACCTGCCTCTGGGGAATGCCCTATCTCAGCTGTTTTCCCTCAAGGACAGTGAGAACAGCTAGGGCAATTTAAGCCCAAGGCTGCGGAGGTTACTCTGGTTTCAGGACACATTACACACACTCTAGAGGAGGAAGGGTCATGTTTAGCTTGTTCTTGGCTTCCTCCAGGTAGTTTACAAAATGGATGTGTAAAACGTTACTTATTGGCTGAACTGCTCTGACCTGACTCAGTGGGTGAATTGGCTGGAGTCCTGTGCTCAGAAGTGTTCCTGACAGCACTGACTCAAATATTCCTTCCTCATGACTTTGTTCTTGTTTTTCTGTGTTACATATCTTTTAGTAAACTCTCTACACATCCCCTCCATTCCCTGATTTTGTGGGGTAGATGCAGCCCACAACTGACTCTGTCTGTGATTATCTTTCACGTCATTTGCCTGGCGCTTGCCTCATGATGTCACAGCCATAGATTTTCGGGGTGTAATGCAGGCTCCCATTGCCAGTGCAACCGAGATCGGCGCATGGGCATCATAGCTCCAGTTGGACCACTGCTCCCTGGTCAAACTCCAGCCATGTTCTGGGCTTTCTTCACCTTTATGATTAATCAGTTCTTCACAATTAGAATTATTAACATTAAAGTGAGGTAAACATTTCCTTATTTGCCTATATTTTTCCCTCTCCTGATCTTAATATTCAGGGATAGTTGCTCCTGAAGACTATTCCATTTGGCATGATTTTAACCACCTACAGTAAGAAAGGATCCTAGGAATGCCTCCTCACATGATAATCTCTAATAGAGTTTATTTTTGTCCATGATTTGCAGGAGAATTCACAATTATTAATCTCAAACACGGGGCAACTCATGTCTGCTTTCCATCATGATGTCCTTCTAACATTCCTAAAAGTCAGGTGAGGAATTTTTTTCTCAAATGACCACATTCTAAACCTTCATGAGTTTCATATATTGTATTGTTCCACAATTTTCTTTCCTGAGATTCTGGAAACATTACACAAATGAAGTACACCACACTCAGCAACACCCATTTCCCACAACAACTTCAGTCACATATCTGCTTGGCATACATTTGATTACTTGGAATCCTGCTATGGACTTTTGAGAGGAAATTAGAAAACCATGGTAGAACTGTGAAAACCATAGTGTGACCATCTACTTTGATAGTCTTAAATATTTTTTAGCCATATATTTCTCTGTTCAAACTAAATGCACTGTGTGGAAGTTCAATAGAAAAACATATTAAAGAAGAGGCGCTCCAGTTGCAACGGGGGTAGCTATAGCTCTGGTGATGATGGGGACCAGAACTCCTGCCTGGTCAGTACTCTATCTCTGCAGTTCCACTACCGCCCCCTGCCCCCTACACCAAGCAAGTCCTGAAGAATTCCTAGGGTTCTATGGAACACAGTTTGACAATTTAAGCCAATCATCTTACTTCAATTATAATTCACTAAATATTTGTTGAGCTCCTCCTACTTTCTTGACACTCTGCTTATTGCGTAGGATACAAAAGTAGCTGTGATTTCAACCTCCAAGGGGATTATATATTCTAGAGAGGATTAATTTTGTAATTTAATGTTGTCAATATTTTGATTGAGGTTGGCTTAGGGCACTGCGAGATGGCAGACAGACGTGCAATCTGGGAGCTGTGAGGAAGGGCTTCCTGTAGAAGCTGATCTGATGATTGCCTTGCCAGAATAAAACCACATTGGAAACATGCACGACCTGGAATCTAATTAAGGGCTATAGAGTTAGCACCCTAGGTTTTAAGGTCATGCTGACTGGGCCTCTCTCTCAGATCACTGTTTACCAAGTGGGTCAACTTTAGCTAAATGGACTTGGCCTCAGTCCTCTTACCTGTAAAACGGTGATCAAACTTAACTTAGGGTATTCCAAATATTAAACAAGATAATGTGTAAAGTGCTGATTCTGGTGCTCAGAGTATAGTATTTGTTTGAAAACTCTTCTAGCATTTTATTCCCTTCCTGCCTCAATCTCATGATTTTGGGTGAAAGAAAGACTAGTTTCTAGGCATAGTGCCACTAAAGAGGAGACTATACTTGCTAAAAAATATCTTTAAGGTGCTGCTATTTCAGAATTCGCCTTTTTATGCCCTTTGGGGCAAAGAATAAATGCTTCAAGAAGTACAGGCTTTTGAAATTGCTACTGACACAGCAGAAAAGCTTTTTAGCATTTAAAATTTGTTACCTTCCCTCTAAACTTTGGTTGTTGGAAAATAATCCTAATGTCATGAGTCATTTCTGCAATATTTTCCCCTATAATTTGAGAGACACATAAATTCAGGAACAAAGGTGATCCATAATAAAAAGAAGTGGTAATTGGTACACACACACACACCATTACTGCTTAATGCAGTTTAACTGTGACAGCTTACATAGCTTCCATTACAGGGCAATTTAAATTCCTTATTTATATATTTTAATCATGTCTGGTATAGATGAAACAGTTGAATTGCTATAACATTAAAAAAACTATTCAGAAGTAGGTAACAGGTAGATATAATAGGCTGTTTCAGATGGCAAATTTGTCTTTTCAGTTATTCTAAATTTATTACCAAGACTGAGAATAAAATTCTACAAAGAAGTCTTCTCTTTATCTCTGTATGTGTATGGAGGGGTGTCTGATATTTTCATGTTACTACTTTTCATGTTTCTTATGAGTGACTGATGAGGATTTCATTTGCTGTTCCTTTTCCCCCAGTTCCCATCAGTTCGATATAGATGTTGAAAGATGCCCCTAGGTATATCATAATTGTTTCCCGTCAACCACTTTGCCTTCAGGTTTCTGTGCATGTCCTTATTAAATAAATGTTTGTAGAAGTAAACTTACCATTCTGATTTTCCACTGTGACTTCACTAGCTAGGTTCTTCATCATTCATTATCATCTACCAAACATGCCTCAAGCTTTTCACTTGAATCCAAGGATGCTTGCTCAGGGGAAAAATAAATGAACCTAGTACTAACAGAAGCTTTAAAGGGATATGACTTTATGTGGTGCATGATTTCTTCTTTGTGTTTTCCAGGAGACGGAAACAACCTGTTCTGGGGGGAATAAGCAGCTAGATTTTAATTTTCACCTCTTCCCAGAGTGCCCGGAAATTCACACCCCCTCACTGCAGTTTTCTTAGTTATATTTTAAAGACAGGGTTAGGAAAATTCTTTGTTTGCATTTTTTTTTCTGCTTCTATTGTCTGACCTAAATGACACAGAACAATATCTTAAGTGGCTGTACTCTCAGGTTCATTTCACAGTGAACTACATTTAGCATCCAGTCCAATGACATTTCTGAACTTTTTTCATATTGATCTTCAATTTTGGATCATACAGGAACAGTATAACTGGGTTTATTCCAGACTATTCCAGGAAACATGGCCCCTAATCATAAATGGGCAACAAAGTACCTGCTTGCAGTAAATGCATATTTTGTGAATAGTTCATAAGCACTATCAAAGTGGAGACAGAAAAACATTCTGATAAAAACATCTGTTCGTCTAAAGGAATTCTCCTCACTCCCCTATAATTCCCACTGAGGATGGTTTGGAGAACTAGATTAATTTATTTCTTGATTGCCAGACACTTTCTCACAACAAAATTGTGAGCCAGACTAAATTCTGGATTTCAAGAGTTCACTGGAAAGTACTCTGTACTCAAAATAAAGAAGCAGTCAGTTAACTGTTCTCATGCAGTTTTCTCCACCAAATTATTGTTGTTAGTGCTTTGCTTGTTGCAAACATAGGTAAAAGTCAATCAGTCCATCCATTTTAAAAACCACCTTGAAATCTATTTATTTGGAAATCAATCTACAATGAGGTGGTATGAACCTTGAAGGGGACATGTTTTTCTATGATATGATGAACATTTTTGAATGGTCTTGTGCATTTGGAAATTGTTTTAATGTTTCCCCCTTTTATTCCAATATAAAAGAAACAAATGTTGGGTTAATAGCTATGACTACTTTTGAGACTTTCTACTAATATGCTATGGTACTAAAAGGACACCAGTGGGATGAAGTATACATTAGCATAATTATATTCATTCCTTTATGCAACAAATTATGTTAAGTGCATACTGTGTACTAGGCACTGCATGAAATATTGGGAGAATAGAGGTGGACAAGACAATTTCCTTCCTCAGGGATTTCTCAATTAAAAGAGAGACCAACAAGTCAACAGTGACCAAATAGTGTGAGGAATGTTTTGTCAGAGCTATGAATTTGTGAGAAGCAATTAACTCAGCCTGGGAATAGGAGCTCAGGGAAAGGAAAGCTAATGCTGATCACTCAAAGACAATGGGAGTTGCAGGGGTCACTGGGGATATCAAGCTTTGAGATAATGTGAACTAGAATACAGAATATGAGGTGAAAGGAATTAAAATAGATAGGAGTTAGATAATTGTGAGACATGAGACAACGGGAAGACAGAGGCCATTTCCTGAAAGGGCACAAATGTGATTCAAAGATTTTAGGTATTATCGTGAAAGCTCTTGGGAGGCATTCGGGTCTCTCTGTCCCTCTGTATCTCTTCTCCCTCTCTCCCCTACTGTCTCTTCCATCCTACTTCCCTTTTTTTCTTCCTTCTTTCACTCTATCCTCCCTCCTTCTCTTTCTCCCATATTTCCTTCTTTCCTTTCTCGCTCTCACTCTTTTTCTACATCATTATTGGGTATAATAAAACCACATACTTTAAAAATATACAATTTGATACATTTTAATAGATTTATATATGCATAAAACCATCACCACAATCAAGATAATGAGCATATTCAATACCCTCAAAAGTCTTCTCTTGCCACACTATAATCCACTTCACTATGGCTTAGTTTGTATTTTCCAGAAATTTATATAAAAGAAATTCTAAGACTTTTTTTGTGATCTGCCTTTTCACTCAATGTGAGTATTTTGATATGCCTCCATATTGTATAACATTCTATTGTATGAATATACCAGAATTTGTTTATCCATTTACCTCTTGATGGACATTTGGGTTGTTTTCAGTTTGTTGCTATTGTAAATAGAACTGCTATGAATGTTCTTATGTAAGTATTTATGTACAAATATGGTCTCATTTCCCTTGGGTGAATACTTAGGAATGAAACAGATGGGCAGTACGATGGATAAATGCTTGTGATTTAAGAAAATGTCAATCTCGGTCCCAAAGTGTTTTGTTTTATGGTTTCTCCAGCAATGTATGAGACTTCAAGCTGCTCCACAATCCCCCACAACACTTGGTACAGTCAGTCTTTTGAAATTTTAGTGAATGTGTAGTGATATATTATTTTTGTTTAATTTATGTTTTCCTAATGACTAGTGGTGTTGCAAATCTTTTCCTGTGTTTATTTGGCATTGATGTATCTTCTTTGGTGAAGTTTCTGTTCAGATCTTTAATTCATTTCTTTTCTTTTTCTTCCTATTAATTTTGGAGAGTTATTTGTATGTTCTCAATACACGCCCATTATCAGAAAAGTGTTTGCAATTTTTTTCTCCTAATTTGTGACTTTTCATTCTCTTGGCAGTGTCATTTACAGCAGAATTACTTAATGTTGAGTTCAATTTATCAATATTTTATGGACTGTGCTTTTGATATTATATCTAAGAAGTCTTTGCCTAAACCAAGGTCATAAAATTTTTCTGCAGTGTTTTTTCCAGAAGTATTATGTTTTCCAGTTTAACACTAGGGTGTATGATCTATTCTGTGTAAGATGCCCTTCATCAGGTTGAGGAAGTTCTCTGCTTTTTCTAGTTGCCTGAGAGTTTTTGCGAGGAATAGACATAAGATTTTGTCAAATGTTTTCTTCTGTATCTGTAGAGATAGTCATGTTTTCTCCCCCTTTAACTTGTTGATATGGTAAAATACGTTTATTTTCAAATGTTGAACTAGCCTTGTTCTTCCAAGATAAATTCAATTTGATCATGATGGATTTGACTTTTCATATGTTGGAAAAGTAGGTTTGCAAAAATATTAAATTTTTGATCTATGTTTGTGAGAGGTTTGGGCTTGCAATTTTCTTTCCTTGTAGTAGCTTTGTCCAGTTTTTCTATTAGGATAATGTTGGCCTTTTAGAATAAATTGGAAAATATTCCTTCCTCTTCAATTCTCTGTTTGTATAACATTGATCTTCTTTAGAAGTTTGGTTGACCAAAATTTGTTTGACACCACCACTGAAGCCATCCTGACTGGAGTTTCCTATGGGAAGTGTTTTAACTAAAAATTCATTTTCTTAATACTTATAGGGCTATTTAGATGGTTTCATTCTTATTGAGTGGACTTTGGCAATTTATGTCTTTAAATAAATTGGTCTATTTTATTCAAGTTACTGATTTTTCTTTGGTGTATATTTGTTTATACTATTTTCTTATTTTAATATCTGTAGACTTTATAGTGATGTCACATCTCGAATTTTGAATACTGTTGTGTTTACTCTGTTTTACCCATTATTCTGTTTAAAAGTTTATGAATTTTATTGATCTTTTCAAAGAACCACATTTCAGTATTATTGATTTCTTTTTATTATTTATTTGTTGTTTTCTTTAATCTATTCTTAATCCCAGTGTTTTTCTTTTCTGAGACATTGTAGTTTACCTCTCTAGAAGTTAGATTTGAGTATCTTTCATACTTCTGTTTCTTTGCTTTCTTTGCTTAATATGTTCATTTTTTTACTTTCTTGAACACATGGAATATAGTTATACTAAATATTTTAATGTCCCTGCCTATAATTTCTATAATTTTCGTTATACATGTTTTAATTTATTGGTTTTTATCACTGCGGGAAATATTTTTCTGTTTATTTTCATGTTTGGTAATTTATTACTAGACAGTGTACATTGTACTTTTTACCATTTTGGGTGTTGGATAATTTTTCTTATGAAAGATGTTCTTGAACTTTGTTCTGGGTAATGATTCAAGTATATGAACACATTTGATTTTTAGGGTATTGCTTTGTTAGACAGGGTCAGATTAATGTTTACTCTATTATTATTTTTTCCACTAGTGAGACAAAATCCTTTGGAATGCTTTACCTGATACACTGTGAATTATTACCTGCTCCACTATGGCTTATGGAAACAATAACTATTCCCGGATCTAGGTGTGCTCCCAACATTTTTCCCCCTTTTATCCTTTCAGACATTCTTTTCATAGCCTCGGATGGTTTCTTTCTATGCGTACACTGAACACAACAACACTAACTATTCATGGGGGCTCCTCTGCAGACATCCAGAGTCCTCTCTCTGCAGCTCTCACCTCTGTAATACTCCACTCTGTAAACCCCAGTTACCCTGACCTCCCTGAACTCTCAGCTCCCTCTACTTTCTTTTGTAAGACCACCAGGCTTTGCTTGGGTTTCCCCATCCTGTGCCACAGCCTGGAAACTCTCTTTAGGCAATAAAGGGAGGCAATCATAGGGTTAATTCTGATTTCCCTATCTCTGGCATAACTTGTCTTATGTTGTCTGATGTCCAATGTTTGAAAATATGTTTTACATATCTTATAAATGTATATATAATATACACATATTTTACAATAAGTATATGTGTGTATATATATACACACACATATACATATATATACACATATATATAAACGTGTATATATTTATATATATACACACACATACATATTCCAGTGTTTTAGTTTTTTTCAAGCAGAACAGTAAAGCAGGTCCTTGTTGTTCCATCTTGGTTAGATGCAGATGTCCCACTGTAGGTTTTTAAGAATGCAAGCAACATAATCATTTTAAAATATCAATGCCAAATGTACCTCGTTGTAGATTATAGAATTTAGAGAAGGCTTGTTAAAATAACTTTTACAATAATGCAAAAAAAAAAGAGGTGTGAACTCAAATGTAGTTGGTTATAGTTGGAACATGAGATAATTATATATTTTGTAGCCACTGAAAAATAGAGTTTATAAAGACCAAAATGCATGATTGAAAGTAATGATATAATGTTACATTTTAAAAAGTAGGGTACTAGGGTACTAAATTATTTACATTATATTTTGCTAAGTGAAAAAAGAAACATCCTATAAATCATTATATTCAGAAACAATAGCAGAAACTCACAGCATTGTACCCACTACAATGAATGATTACATTTCTTGCTGTTTTTCTGTATGTTCCAAATTTTGATAGGTGATATTTTCATTATAAGAAAACAAACTTCTAAAGCCTTTTAGAGGCCAAAATAAATAGCACTGGAGATTGACTGGTATTGGTATAATAGTAAATAAGTATAAAGAAGGAGTTTAGGTTAACTTTCTTATTTCTAGTTCTGGACTTTGATGGAAACTAAGAATTACCAAGGCAAAGCAGCTGTTAGAGGGAACATATTGAGTTTATTTTTGAATCTTTTGAGTTTGAAATATTTGAATCTTTTGAGTTTGAAATATGTCTAATAGGGCATGAGTTTCAAGTCTGTGAAACTTAGAAATGAGCTTTGAGCAAAAGAGATGCATTTAAGAGGCATAGATGGTAGTTGAAGCTGTAGGATTAAATGAGGTTACCTAAATACCTTAGTTTTTATGATTTTATCATGATACTTCTCACATTACCTCCATAAATAGACCAACTACTCTATCAAAACCACAATTAAGCAAACTTCCTGCCTCTTTGCCTAATAATAATAAATTATAGTATAATTGTATATTTATAATTATAGATATACCAACAGAAAGTCAATTGCTTTTGATAGTATAGTGCTATTGGTACTATTGGTTAACGTTGGCCATTCTCCAAATACTAGTACAATTCCAAGTTTAGAAACTGGGAAAATACTGTGTTATACTGACAGATTAAAATTTTTATATATATTAAATCTATGAATGCCGCTGTACTCTAGACTTACTGAAATTAATCAGGGTGTCTTGTTCATCTAGCACAGTGCCTGCTACATAGTAGAAACTGTTAAATACCTGTTGAATGCATGACAAAGGCTGTATAACAATTGAATGAGACAGATTAAATATACAGGAAATGATGTGCTTCTGGCTGTTATTTCTTGACCACTTTTTCTTGTTCTTTCCTTTCTCATTATGCACATTTCCCTTGTCATTACACACATTATTCCTTCCTTATTCCACATAATACTTTTTCATAGATCTACCTATCTATCCATCCCTGTATTCACCTTCAACCCATCTTATTTGCATTTCAATGTAAATTGAAGGTAGTAGTTTACCTCCTATTAAACACTTCAGCATACATATCTTTTAGCTAGAATTCAAATTTGTTTATAGTCTTTTAATTTCAAGATAAATTCTACGTACAATGAAAAACATATTTTAAGTGCATACTCCCTGATTTTTGACACACATATACCTGTGGAACCCATACCACTATCAAAATATAGAATACTACTATCACTCCAGAAAGTTCTCTCACGCTCCTTCCCAGTCAATCCCCTCTACCACTGTCACAGAGGCAACTGCTGTCCTTATTTGTTTCCATTATAGACTAGGCTTAAGCTCTAGAACTTTTATTGTAAATGAGAAAATAAATACATGTTCTTTTTTGTAAGTTTTCTTTCACTCAACATGTTTTGATATTTATTTATGTTGCATTATCAATATTTCAGTCTTTTTATTGACAAATAGTATTTCGTGATATGAATATTACACAGTTTACCCATTCTCCTACTAAAGGACCTCCGGGTTATTTCTAGTGTCAGGCTATTGTTAGACAGCTGCTATGAACATTCTTGTGCAAATTTTTTGTGGGCTTACATTTTTATTTTGGTTAGGGAAATAGTGTAAAAGTGAGATGGCTGGGTCATAGGCTAAATGTATGCTTACTTTTATAAGAAACTCCAGGTCTTCCATTTCTACAGCACTTATACGATTTTACATTCCTACCAGAAATAGAGGAGAGTTCCAGCTAGTCCACATCCTCACCTGGCCTTGTCAAGCTTCTTCATTTTATTTGTCTTAGTGAGTATGTAGTCATCTTATTGTGGTATTCATTTGCATTTCCCTGATGATTAACAATGTTGCGTCCTTTTTCAGGTTATCACTGGCCATTTGTATATTCGTTTTTGAAGTCTCTGTTAAAATATTTTGCCTACTTTTTACTGGATTGTTTGTCTGTTTTATTGAATTATGGGAATGCTTTGTAGTTTCGACCTGTGGTCAGGTATGTGTTTTGCAAATACTTTCACCCATTTTCTTAATAGTGCTTTTGATTTTTAAATTGTGATAAAGTCTGATTTATTATTCTTTTCTTTTCTGGCTAAAGTTTTCTGGGTCCTATCTAAGAAATCCTTGCTTGCCCCCATGTCTCAAAGCTATTAAAGACGAAGCAATTTCTATTTTCTTGCTCTAACACATACACTTAAATTTGGATTTTAATAATACTTTTTGATGAAAATGACTTATTTGGGTAAAATCAATGGAATGTTTATTTCAATTAGTTCAAAACTAAATGAAAAATACAGGAAGGAGGAAACACAATTTTATGCTTTGTGTTTCTTACTGAAACTAGTGCAGCATGTTGCACATAATGAGTGCTCAAAATATTTGCTACTTGCTTTTAACTTGAAATCTATGCCCCTAAAAAATAGACATAACCTAGAACTTTAAACTTTGAAAAATACGTTATGTGACTATTGTGCCCACAACTTGCCATATCCTGCTCTCCAAAAAGTAATTATTTGGCTTATTCACTCGTGATTTGATGAAACTCTTTTGTTTTTACTTTGGTTTATCTCTTTTGTTAAAGAGAGCACAGGGAAAGAGAAGCAGGTTTTCATGTCTTTGAGTGGGTTGTGCCTGGGGTTGCAATTTCAATGCCACTATTAAAATCTTGGAGGAGAGAGATTTTTACACTCAGACTCCTACTGACTTTAGAGGACTGGCTGAACTGTTAGAAATCACAGTGAAGTCTGGCAGTTCTTTGTAATTCAGCCACAGCCAGACAAAGAGGTTTTGTGTTAAATGAAGTTTGCAAGTCTTGACCGAAGGTTTAATTACCATAGTCATAAGCAGGGCACACTTTAGGGGGTTTGACCGTAACAAATGAATAAGACATTGATGTTCATTCAATAGTGGCAAGTTTCAAACAGGATAGGTCTGTTAGTTGGTTTGCATTCTCTTTTGCCTTTCAGAAGCCTGAAGGACAAAGTATTACATAATGTTTGGTGATATTGGTGATACTAAGCCTGGGCAGCATCATATAGTGGACTTGAACTCAGACAGTTGTAATGTTGGATCCTAGCTCTGTCACTTACTTGCTTTTTGGTCTTTGGGAACTTACTGAATCTCTCTGGGCCCATTTCTTGAAGACAGGGAATGGGTCATCCTTGTATCATAGTGATGGGTGAAGATTACTGAGATGATACATGTAAAGAACCTGATCTACCAATCAACATTCTGTAAATGAAAGCTACTATTATTTTATGCTTTATAGTAGTAGTAGCAACAATGCTAGTGCAGTACTCCAACTTAGAGATGGATGTAAACACCAAGGCTTTCCTAGAAATGTAGACACAATGGGAAAACATGTTCATCTTTCTCTTTAGTTAGATAGCGATATATTGGTTCATCTTGAAGCCTTCCTTCCTTCCCTAGTCTCCAAATCATTTGCCATGACCATATGCTCTTCCTTATCACATTTTTTATTCCTAGACCTCTGTCTTCTTTGCTTCTGAAAAATAGCACTTAGAGAGTCAGCACCTCTAGTCATCAACTTGCATTGTCAGCACTTTCCCACCTCCAAGGATGATAAAACTCGAGGGAAATGAAAAATTGTACTTTATCAGGAAAACACAGAAACTCCTGCCATAATACGCCTTCGGGTTTGCAATTATAAACCTGGCTTGAAGGAAAGGATGTTTAGCAGGAACCAAGAAAATTCTTCCAGGACTGGACTGTGGTCTTCTTATGCTTGTTTAAAGTAGAGGGAAAAGAACTTAAGCAAGTATTTTAAATGACCAAGAGAGGTAGGGAGCAGCTGTTGGTTCAGAGGTCTCTCCCCTTCTGGGCTTCCAGGGCTGGTGTTTTGAGATGTGATGTTGTCAATCCCACTTCTGATGAAGTTATAATCCTGTATCTTTCCTTAAAACTAAGGTGTTGAGATGGTTTGGCTCTGTGTCCCTACCCAAATCTCACCTTGAATTGTAATAATCCCCACGTTGTGGGAGGGACCTGGGGTGAGGTAATTGAATTATGGGGACGGGTTTTTCCCGTGCTGTTCTCATGATAGTGAATAAGTCAAATGAGATCCGATAAAGAGGAGTTCCCCTGCACACACTCTCTTGACTGCTACAGTGTAAGTCATAACTTTGCTCCTCCTTTGCTTTCTGCCATGATTGTGAGGCCTATAAATTACCCAGTTTTAGGTATGTCTTTATTAGCAGTATGAGAACAGACTAACACAGGTGTTAACTCTGTAACCCTGCAGGTGCGTGAAGTTTGACTCAGCAAGAGGCGGAGCAGCCTGGACATACATGTCAGAGGGCATCATAAGCCACAGGGCCTTCAGGAATGTGTTCAGGGAGTGGGAGAGGAGGAATGACACATAGTCTCAGTTCCTTTGCTCTTCCCTGCACTGGGGTCATTACTGGGTGGAAAAAAAAAATGTCACTTTAAATTCTTCTCCACTCAAAGGGACTTCTTAATACAAAAGCAATCCAATAATCCAACTGAAAATTATTGTGTCTATTAAAAGAAGAGATTAATTCAACAAATGTCTCCCAATAAATAAAACTACTCATGCTAGCAAAATTGTGTTTTCCTCTTTTATGTCTTTTAAAAATAATATGAGAATTTTCTTTCTAACATCTAATTATGTTTCATAAGATTAGGAGCAAGGAATCTACTTTTTCATTTACTGATTCAGAATTTGCTATTATAGAATAACAGTGACTAAAAGAAAAAGACATTGATATTAGATAAGAAAGAAAAAAATAAGTTACATATTAATTTGGTCCTGTGCTTTTGATAACTTTGCCTAAAGGATTTTGGGGTTTAAGATAAAACAATTCAGTCATTAATCTAGTTTCCCTCTCCATCCTATTTCCCCTGCATGGTAGTAATAAGACCTACTAAAAGTGAAAAAGTTGATGAACTAAAAATTAAAGTATTTGATAAAGAATAATCCATCTGGAAACACAGTATTCCAGAAAATAATTATACTTCCAATAATAATAATTAAAGAAATAATATCCTTGGAATTACAATTATCAAAATTTTTCCTGGCCTCACTGCATATTTTCTGTCCACCATAGTAAGAATATCAAGGACAGCCCTTTGGTTATGAAAACAGAAATGCACTTTGATCTGAGGGAATAATCAAGTTGCATGAAAACATTGCACTAATGATCTTCTTCCTAAAGGGGATACTAGAGGCTTTTGTCTGCCATGTGGGTGGCATGAGTCATTTATTCATAGGCAGCAGGCCTGCTCAAGATGGAGAGAACTTTGAAGGCAGTGGGAATGAGACGGGAGTTTGGGGAGATAGGAAAGTGCAATTGTGCCCAGCAGTCACAGAAGCTCCATTGAGCTTCAGGTTTCCCTTCAGGTAGATTACCTTAAAGTTTAAGGAACTCCCACAAATCTCAGAAGGGAAAGGGGTTGCAGCCCTTCTTAATTTTCTACTCTATAACCTGGAGTTTTAATCAGTCCTATGGCTTTTGTTTCACTTTGTTCAGAAAATATTAATTTCTAAATGTATAATGACAATTGTGATTATTGTTGTTCTGTATATTGAGAATTAAATGAAAGAGGAAGCCGAAAGCAATATACCCTAAAAATAACTCTTGAAACCCTCAAAACACTTTTGTCCATTTATACGTTTTAAAAGAGTGGAGCTTTATTCTGACTTTTAAATTTTATTGTGGAACTTACAAAAGATTCACAAAGGCAGATAAGATAGCAATTATCGACTGGGCACGGTGGCTCACACCTGTAATCCTAGCATTTTGGGAGGCCGAGGCGGGTGGATCAGGAGGCCAGGAGATCAAGACCATCCTGGCTAACACGGTCCTGTCTCTACTAAAAATACAAAACATTAGCCGGGCGTGGGGGTGGGCGCCTGTAGTCCCAGCTACTCGGGAGGCTCAGGCAGGAGAATGGCGTGAACCCGGGAGGCAGAGATTGTGCCACTGCACTCCAGCCTGGGCGACAGAGCGAGACTCCGGCTCAAAAAAAAAAAAAAAGATAACAATTATCACCCATAATTTTAGCAAGAAATAGTATCTGTTAATATGTTGGTATAGTTACTTCTAGTCTTTTATGTTTTATGCACATTTAGACATTAAGTAGTCCAAGCTTAGTAGAGTATGTATGTTAAATGTTTAATTTTTCTGCTATTATTAACAATCAACTAGACTATGTTGCCAAGTTTCTTAATAAAAACTTGTGTAGATTCCAAAACTTTCTAGTCATTTCCAATTATTAAAATTAAATATTGAAAAGGAAAAACAAAAATAAAAGTAGACCACTCTTCTCTGTAGTTGAAGACTTTAATCTCACATCCTATTTAAAACACGTTCTTGCCTCCATCTCTAAGCAATTTTTAGATAGAGAGGACATTGGGGAAGAATAGGCTTTGCTCTTCTTCCTCTTTTCTCTCTCTTACCACATAGAGAGTGATGTGCGATCTGCTCAAATACTCCTCTTTTCATTCCTATATCTTGCAATTTGTACGGGAGCATTGTCTACCTCTAGACCAGAAAGAAGGAGATACAATTGATTGACTTTGCTTAGGGGATAAACATTCCCTCTTACCCATGGAGCCTGCACTTCCGATGACTCTTCCAACTCCAGTAATTTTGTTTGTTTTGCTCCTTCTCCCTTGTTCTTCCACTGTGTAGGCTGGTATTAGGGAGATTGAGGAGGGGGTAGTAAGGTGGTTGCAGTAATAGAGCATAGTCACCTCAATAAACTCCGAGAGAGGTTTCTGACTCATTGGTGTCTCTCTTTGGAAAGTGAAGAAAGTGAGGTAATTAGAGCCACGTCGTCCACAGTTTTGATGATAGCAGACAATTCCAGGGCTATAGGAAAAGTCCCACTTAACACGCTGTTATGCATATATACAGGAAATGAATGTAATATGTGGAAACATGTTAAGATACTTTTCTTATTTGCCTTTTATCATACATGCTCTTTTCTGCAGTCAGTTTAGGGCATCCTTCTGCCCATCTTGGTGCTGTGTATGTGGGAGTAGTGGTGGAATAAATTGTTACAGCAAGAATTCAATGAGAAAATTTTCAGCTTCTGACTTCCAAAATAGAATTTTACAATAAAACACCTACTTTGAAAGCCAAGCATTATATACAGAGAATATTCTAAATTTGTTGTATCAAAAATCTAATTATAAAGACTGAGATTATAGGGTGTCTTGCATAGTGCAGCCACCTATCATGGCCAGGGACTGAGAGAAATTGACAGGGAGAGCAGGAAAATTAAGAGAAAATAGAACCCTACCAGGACACAGAGGTTATGGAATGGAGAATGAAGACCCTACAAAGCAGAGGAAGAAGGGAATAAAGCACCTGGATCTCAATCCCCTTCCTTTGAACTTTGACCTGGAGTGTCAGAAGAGTTTTAGATAAATTGAGAAAAGTGCCAAGAGTTCTTTTTTTTTAATTCCTTGCAAGAAAATTGTCTCAAATGATGCCTTTAGCAATCTGAGGGTGATTACATCAAAGTAAATTCAATGGTGAAGTCTAGTTAGACAGAAGAAAGCTCAGACTTGAAATTTCTGAGATGTTCTCAGTTTTTGCAGGGCAGGTATGGGAGCCATACTTCCCACAGCCCCCTGACAATGACTGAGAATAGCTGTACTGAGAGACAGTGGGGCTCTGTGGAGCCTTCCAGAAAGAGAGGCAAATTGATTTGGAATAGCTTCTGTGAGGTATACAGTCTAGGACAAGAGAGACCGAGGAAGAAAAGCATACAGAACAGAAGGGTTTTCCAGGGCCAAGGAGCATTGACATCTGATCACCACAGCAAGAGAGGAAATCGGTCTTTGTAAAAATGTGAAGCACAGAACTTTAAATTCTACCAGCAGGACGTGCAGTAGAGACTTCACTATGGGGAGTAATGGCATCCAAAGTAACTACCCTATTGAAAACTCCCTATCCACCATCCCCTTACCTTCGAAGAGGTCACAATAAGTTCCACAGATGCCAGATATCATCCTGAGTCGATACGGTAGAGAGAGGATGACTTAAAACACTGGACATTTAGCTAAAGGCCTGAGATAACTAGAGAAACTATTGATGTTAGACAGAGTACCAGACCTGAAATCCAGTCTTTTTTCTTCAACAACTCAGCATGTGTTTATAGGTGCATAAGGGAACTGGGATTGTCCACTTTAATGTGATCTATGGTATTTATTACAAAAAGTTATTGTGGGAGATCAGCCAGTGTGGCAGAAGAGATTATAGGAATAGAAGGAAGCAAACCTTCTTGGAAGGCTGGGGAGTTTTGCATAACTTCAGATAGTTTGACTGAAGGCAGCCAGATGCTCTTTTCAGGAGCCAGAGAGCTTAGGGCACAGATACAAAGGAATGTAGAGTAGTTTATCTAAAGAGCTTGTTTACTCATGTGGTCCTAAAATCAGCCTTTGAACATTCAAGGGCAGGATGGCCCTCTCAGGGGTGGGGGCAAGCAGGTTAGTTACCCACAGGTGTGTTGACTTAAAGCCTTTGTCAATTAAATCTGCACTAAATATGCAAGCGCTGTCAGCTTGGAGGGGCTGCGAACTCTCTTTAGACCCTAGTGTCGGCAGCCCCCTGGCCTGCTCTTTCACTGAATATCCATGTCTGAGTACGTCTCATCCGTCATGCAGCTGGGGTCTGCAGGACAGACCCCTGCAAGTTATACAAAGAATGTCTAATTTTATTGTTTTAATTACTCACTATTAGAAAAATGCTATATTTAATAATGTTCTAAAAACACATTTATATACACATGAGGAGGTATTTTGTTAAAATGTGTCTTCAGACGTAGAATTCCCAGCCAAAGGTTACATGCATTTGCAATTTTGGTATATTTTGCCAAATTATCATAAAGACTGCACCAATGTTCACTGCTCGCAATATTGTATAGGGCCTACTTTCCCATTTAGTCCTTTAAGCAATATCTAGTAAAGTTGAAAATGCTCATAGCCCAGAACTCAAGCTTAAATTTTTAAACCTATAACTTTGAGAAAATTTTCCCTATATTTACAAGAAGACTTACATAGAGATACTGACAGCAGTTTTTAAAGCATTAAATGTGTGCACTGTGAAAAACTGGATATAAAGCAAATATTTACCAATAGTAATTGATGAAGAGTGACACATTTAAACAATGGGATGCTATATAAAAGTTGAGTGTATCAGGATAACATGAAAAGGATTTCAATACATAATAGGGAATTACAAATATGAGTTGCAGAAAGTTACTGCTATGGTTGTAAACTCATATTGAAATTTGGTTCCCAATGTAACAATGTTGATAAGTAGTGAGACCACTAAGAAGTATTTGGGTCATGGGGACTCTGCCCTCATCAAGGGATTAATACTCATCTCATGGGAGTAAATTAGTTCTCATGGGGGGGCTAATGAATTCAGGGTGTTAGTTATCACAAGAGGGAGTTGCTATAAAAGTGAGTTGGCCTTCCTCTGTCTTCCTTTGCCTCCTTTGTTGCCAAGTGGTGCCTTCCACATTATAAAGCAGCAAGGAGGCCTTCAGCAGAAGCTGATGCCAGCACCATGCTTTTGGACTTTCCAGACTCCAGAACCACGAGCAAAAATAAACTCTTTTCCTTTATAAATTCTGTTTATAGAGACAGAAAGAACCTCAGCCTTCTGTTACAGAAACATAAATTAACAGTTACATACTATATATTATTTATGGGTATCTATGTTATCAAATGGTAAAAGAAAATAAATCCTGGAGATATAGTCAGCATATCTCCAGTAATTTGGCAGAGAGGTTGCTTTTATGTTGGAAAGGTAAGAACTAGAGGACCATACAAACAGGAATTCTACTTCATCTATTATGATTTATTTATTTATTATTCCATATTATTATTAATCTTTAACAAAGTGACATTAACATTAATCAATTCTGTGTATGAGGTATATAAATACTGATTTCTTCTCATATATTTTTTCATTTTCTAAAAAAGAAGAAATCCAGTCTCCTTGGTTCTTAGCCTCTAAGATCACCTTAGCTCAATAGCACGTAAACTTCATGTCTATTTACTGTACAAATTTTACACACACAGTAACACAGTGTTTGAACCTCTGCATAATTCATAAGATTAATATCAACAATCTAGTCTTCCTGAATTGCTCTATTTTCTGGCCTATTTTTCTTTGCCCAAGTGACATTCAGAAAATCATTCAAAAAACTTAGTCATGTTCAATTATTAGTTAAATGATATGTTTAGAACATTTCCTTAGCATTATTAAATTAATAATGAAGAGTTGATTATTTACATAGTAGTCAAATTTTCACTAATCTATTAATTGGCTGAGTGAAGTTTTTAAAAGGAAAGCTTGTAATCAATCAAACTAGTTCTGGACTGGAAAGCCAAAATATAAGGGAACCTTGTGAAGTATCTACGAACTCTGACATGTGTGTTGCACGTGAGAAAATCAAATGGCCAACTGTTTATTCTGTCCTATTACATTTTAAATTTATCAATCTATTTCTTTCATTGGTTAGGTTGCTTATGTCTTATATAAAAAGTTCTTGATTATGTCAAGGTCGTAAAGTCTTCTTAATTTTTTTCTAATGATTTCAAAGGAGCTTTTGTTGTTTGTTTTGTTTTCATTTAGACTCTGACCCAAATCCCCAGGTTAATAAGGGCTCTCTCTATTTAGAGCCTCCATATCACTAAGAGCAGTGTTTCTCAAACAAGCATTCATCAGAATTACCCAAAATGCTTGTTACAACACAAGTTACTGGGCCCCATATCCAACGTTTCTAATTCAGCATGTTTAGCGCAGGTCAAATAATTTTCGCTTCTAATTAGTTCCCAAATGGTGGCGATGCTGCTAAACCAGGGACCACACTTTAAGAATGATTAATTTAGAAAATAGTCTTTAACCTCAGACTTACCCAAAGAGCTGGTAAAAATTTGTGTGTCTACCTCTTGCCCAGATCACTTAAATCATCAGCCACTTGGCCCGGTGTGGGGGCTCACGCCTGTAATCCCAGCACTTTGGGAGGCCGAGGCGGGCGGATCATGAGGTCAGGAGATCGAGACTATCCTGGCCAACATGGAGAAACCCTGTCTCTATTAAAAATACAAAAAAATTCGGCCGGGCGCGGTGGCTCACCCTTGTAATCCCAGCACTTTGGGAGGCCGAGGCCAGCGGATCACGAGGTCAGGAGATCGAGACCACGGTGAAACCCCGTCTCTACTAAAAATACAAAAAATTAGCCGGGCGTGGTGGCGGGCGCCTGTAGTCCCAGCTATGCGGGGAGGCTGAGGCAGGAGAATGGTGTGAGCCCGGGAGGCGGAGCTTGCAGTGAGCCGAGATCGCGCCACTGCACTCCAGCCTGGGCGACAGACGGAGACTCCGTCTCAAAAAAAAAAAAAAAAAAATGCAAAAAAATTAGCTGGGCATGGTGGCACTTGCCTGTAATCCCAGCTACCCAGGAGGCTGAGGCAGGAGAATTGCTTGAACCACGGAGTTGGAGGTTACAGTGAGCTGAGATCGCACCACTGCACTCCAGCCTGGAGGCAGAGCGAGACTCCGTTTCTGGAAAAAAAAAAAAAAAATCAGCCAATTTAGATAATCCTTCTTTGACTTTATCCTGTAGACAAAGTCCATAGTTAGCTCTTATTATATGTGGGTATATATGTGGTCCTATCTTGGGTTTTTGGCAGTTTGTTAACTACTTATTCTGATAATCTTTACATTTTTTACTCCTTTAGAGTTAGTGCAGAGTTTCTCAGTATCTTTATGTGGAGGAACAAGATTCATCGTTGCTGATCCTCTCTGGCACCTCTTGTAGAATGTATAGTTCTTTGCTTTGGTTTCAGAATCTATTAGCGTCCATCAATTTAAAAAATTCTACTTATTGTGTGTATTACAGACTTAGAGAAATAAATGACAATAATAAAAACAGCAAATAATTATAGCTGAAAGAGTAGGTTCTCTTATTATCAGCTCTTTACAGATAAGTAAATTGAGTCCACGGAAACAAATACTACCTTCAGGACTATGTAGGGAGTATGGTTCAGTCCTAGTTCCGTATCCAAGCAGTGTGGTTTCAAAGGCTTCACTGAATGGACCTAGTAAACCTGGATTCACTGAGGGAATATGGGCAGAATGATCTATTTATTACTCTTTTGTGAGTTTTTTTACTGGGTAGCAGGCAGATAATATGAAAAATCACATCCTTATTTATAAGCAGGAAGATCCTCTTAGGTGGTCTCATTGCACGGGGCAGGAGAGAGACAAGGCTAAACTTGACATTAAGACAGATGGATTCAAGAGACAGAAAAGCCCAGTTATAGCTTCTAAAAATTCCTCCACATTTCTGTTCTGCTGATGATGTACTCTCTGAATTCCTAGAACAATTATGAAATTATACTTCTCCTTATATCACTTCCTTTACATTGTGGTATGTTGTGAGGGGAAAAGCTAAATTTGTGCTCAGTTTATTATCCTGAAAGGAAGAATTTCTGGATTTCTAGCTTTGATCCTACCATAAATAGCTCTATAACTTTTAAATAAATACCTTTATCTTGTTGGGCCTGAATTTTTCTTCTGAAAAGTTAGCAATTTGTATTAGGTGATTTTTAAAGATTCTTTCTAGTTCATTCTAACAGTATAAAATAAAATTATTTAGCTCTAAGTATGACAAGATAAATCTTTTAGGAAGAATGAGCTGTTCCCACATTGTTATTCTCAGAATTGTTAAAAGTGTCTCATCTCACTGATTTATTGTGATCATACAATTTCCAAAAGAACAGTATTTACCCAGTTTTCGTGAAAAACAGTAAGAACAAAAATCACTTCCAAATTCAAAATCAAAATAAGAGAGAGAGGGAAACAGAGAGAGAGACAGAGATTTTGAGACTCTCTGATCTTGAGGTGCTTTTAGGCAAACAAATGATAAAAAAGATAATTTTAACTCACTATACTCTAATTTTGCATTTATTTATTTATGCATATATAAAGCATTTGTGATGCATAATTAAAATTGCTATAGCTATGTCATATATTATCACAGTTACTGCCATTACTAGTGTATATTATATTATAAACCTCTCTTCTGTTTTCAGGGAGGTGAACTGACAGTGGCATACAGAGGTCTCCAATAGCAGGCAACATTTCTTTGTGTTTAAAATACTTCATGAAAAAAATCTCCAGCCAAGAGAGCACTTCAAAGCGTAGTCACCTATGAATAGATACACCCTGCAGATATGAACTTGAAACACACACACACACATTTTTTCCTTTCAGTAAAAGACTTTGGTAGCACTCATTATTTCATTAATGGTTGAGTTGCTGTGGAAGTTAGAGAATAATTTCAAATACAACTGTCTTGATATCCTTCCAAGATATGTGCATGCTCAGGTAATTATATTATATACTTCTGACTTCTAAGACATGTATCTTTTTATTTCTCTATATGTGTTTGCTGTAGTCTGCAAAGTAGGACTTATATTTTTTTACAGTGGTGAAGCATTTTGTCTTGAAGATTAGTCGCTCATTTTTAAAAGTATTTTTCTTAAGGTAAACTGTGAACTGATATAGTAAGCAATTTGGAGATTAGATCAGAATTGAAATTTAAGTAGTACTAGTTAACAGTCATTCCTTTTGATAAGTCCATGTTATTGTTATTATGTTTAGGTGGCTGATACTTTGGCTGTGTCTGTGGTTTCAATATTCAATTTTATTAAGCAACAGTTGTATAAATAAGGTCATGATATCTTAGGTTAAGTCTCCAGAAAACAAACTCTGAGATGGAGATTTGCATGCTGTAGGTTTATTGGCTACGTGCTCTTAGAAACAACACCTGGGAGGGATCTAGAGAGGCAAGATAGGTGGAGGGAAAACATAAACTATGATGCAGTTGCAACAGTGGCCTTGGCCAAGTCCATGGGGAGCTCTGGAGTTGGCATGGCCCTTCAGGGTTATGAATCAAAGCAAGGGTTGTATCTTTGTGCCCTGCATGGACCAGTCACTGGATGTGAGCTGTCCCCCAAGGAGGGAATGTAATGTTATGTGAGGCAGCTCACTTCTCCAAACAATGACTTCTAAACAAAGTTCTGAAAACATTGTGTTTAAGACTAAAAAACTAATACTCTGAGACAGGTGTGGTATAAGAGGACCAGAGTTTTACGTTTTCCACAAATTATGGCAGAGAAATGCTATAGAGACTATAGGTATTAGAAACCAATGGTGAATTTCCATTTAGTAATTATACTTAAATATGAAAATGTATTCCAAAATTATGTGTATATCTAATATGCATTTCCTAAGGAACTCAAAATTTAAGTCATCAAATTTGTTTGACTTAAGATGTGTCTTTTAATGGCATAACTAAGAATAAATATGCAACCCGAGTAGGGAATGTAAATAAGTGTGGGAATGTATATGAATTTATATAGATCTTTTCACTACATATATTTGCAGAAGACGTCATCATATATCCTGCATGTCCTGTGAGTGTCTAAAAGGGCTTTCTGATAATTGTTAGCTTGGCCTAA
Organism: Symphalangus syndactylus; assembly: GCF_028878055.3. Classification (NCBI taxonomy): domain Eukaryota; kingdom Metazoa; phylum Chordata; class Mammalia; order Primates; family Hylobatidae; genus Symphalangus; species Symphalangus syndactylus. The sequence goes on along the minus strand of NC_072428.2, from coordinate 100,588,307 downwards.
TATTAAGTTTGTTTAAAGCCACATATATGCATGTATCTAGAATCCAACCCTGTCTCACCAGTCCATACCATCAACACTCTGGTACCCATCATCTCTTATTGCAATAAGCTTTTACCTGGCCCCTCTGCTTCCATCTTAGCCTCTTACCTGGGTCCCTTAGCCTTGATCATCATACAGTCTGGTTTTAGCACATCAGCCTGTGTAATATTGTTAAAATGTAGGTAAGATCATGTAATTACTTTGCTTAAAATCCTTTCCCACTTTCCCATCTCATTTAGAGTAAAAGTTGAAGTTCTTACAATGATCCGAGGGCCCTACATAATCTGACCTCTAACCTCTTCTCCTCCTAACCTGCCATCACTTGCTCTGCGCTGTGCATACTGCTGTCTTTGCTATTCCTTGAACATGCCACGCCTCAGGGATTTTGCACTTGCTATTTTCTCTGACTGGAGTGCTCTTTCTCCAGATAAGTTCCATGGCTTGTGATACGGTTTGGATTTGTGTCCCCACGCAAATCTCCTGTTGCACTGTAATCCCCGATATTGGAAGAAGGGCCTAGTGGGAGGGGATTGGAACATGGGGTCAGATTTCTCCCTTGCTGTTCTTGTGATAGTGAGTTCTCATGACATCTGGTTGTTTAAATGTGTGTGGCACCTCCCCCTTTTCTCTTTCTCCTGCTGCCATGTAAGACGTGCCTGCTTCCCCTTTGCCTTCCACCATGATTGCAAGTTTTCTGAGGCCTCCCCAGCCATGCTTCCTGTGCAGCCTGCAGAACCATGAGCCAATTAAACCTCTTTTCTTTATAAATTATGCAGTCTCAGGTCGTTCTTTAGAGCAGTGCAAGAATGAACTAATACAGCTTGCTTCTTCACTTCCTTTAGTTATTTACTCAAAAATTGTTTTCTCAGTGATTCTTCCTAAATATCCTACCTAAAATTTTAGTAATCTTTTCCTGCTTTCACATGCCTGGCTCTTTTCTTTTTCTCTTTATCACTATTTAGCATTATTTGTATTTTACTTATTTTTGTTGCTCATAGTTTATCTCCTCTGCTGGAATAAAAATTACCCGAGGGCTGAGATTTTTGTCTTTTTTATTTCTCCCTCTATCCATAGTACTAGAAATGATGCTTAGCATATAATAAGCACTCAATACATCTTTGCTGAATGAAAGCAGATTTAGATGATAAGTGTGCACATATAGTTAATACTTCTGCACAATTGGTCTCCATTGTCAAGTTGCTCTGAGACAAAGCTAACACATGATGGAAGAAGGAAATATTTTTATAGGGCGTCTTCTGCTTTCTCTAGAGATTAAGAGTTTTCACTACAGTGAAAGGTTCCTTAATTAGCGCTAATTATGCTCTAGGCCTTCCTACATGAGTTGACTAGGAAGCAGAAAGGAGAGGTGTCTCTTTAGAACCATGCAAGCTTGTTTGTGCCCTACTGTGAATCTGTGAAACAGCACTGTTATCCTGTGGGTGTCAAGAAGAAGTAGCTACGGGTGAATGTGAACAATAGAAATGTCATACTGGTTATTAAGAAACTATATCTTATTTTTTTCTTTCCAAACTAACCATTCCCTAGGTTCTGTTTAAAACAAGGCAAGAAACTCTAAGATCAATTTAAAAGAGATTAGCTCTAGGTCAAACTCAAAGTCTGCTTTCTATGAACTCTTCTCTGAATTCAATATATAGCAAATGTTTCAATGTTATTTGCAGCATGAATGCAGCAAGCATTCTTATGGAAGTTGTAAGACAGATGTTTTAGAATTTCAACTTGTTTTTGAAGAGGATGTTAAAAATCTGGTTTTCAGTTTGCATTAAGAATTACTTTTTCATAACATCGTTGGGTGTCAAATGCAAAGCAAGCTTCTTACATATGACATCTGTCAGTTTTATAAGTCCCACAGGATCTGTGCTGCCAGATGTCAGCTCTTCCCCTATCACACTTCTAGGACTAAGACAACATTAGAAAAAAAATATGTCTAACTAGGGGTAGACAATCTTGAGGCATAGTTAAAAACTGGCTAAGAACAAAGAGCATGGCTATTGAGTATATAAGGCATGCATGAGCTCTACCTTCTCCGTGTGTTATCCATGACTATCATAGTTACAATCACCTCAGGACTCCTAACAATGAGGAACCTGGAAACAACTGTTAAGAGCACCACAGGCATTAACCAGCCTATGACCTCTTACTTTAAGAACACTTTGGATACTATTCTAAAGCTATTCATTATAGTAGGATCCCCCTGCAAGTCTGTGCTGGCAGCAAGGCATAAGAGATGGCTTATAGTGCAGTTCTTCTAAGTCCTGAATACTAAAGATAGAGCATGCTGCTTATCTAGCCTCTTTGCTTTCAGTGAAGCTTCAGAAAAACCAAAATAGCTTATAGCCTATTAGGATGCAGGTGGTATAGGATGCTAACCACCTCATCACTGTGGCTAAATATCTAGGAGCAAAGTCATGATTTACACATTTTCAAGCCTTCTTTGGCTGAAGAATTTTTAAGTTTGGAGGCTCAGCAGAGATTGGATTTTCATAAGCAAAGATTCTGACACAATATTCACATGCCCTCAAATGTTCAGTTGCATGACCAGTCCTTCCCAATCTTGTAGACAGAATATTTGGGAAATTGTTGTGTTCTAAGCAAAAAAGAGAAATTATCAATGGGCTGTTTGGCTTTATTAAAAATGAGTTTTTCTTTAAATATGGGATTTTAATTCCCAAGGGTGGCATTAAGATAGGGTGATCTATTGTCTCTCTACCGTTGTCTGTGATCACATTCTGGTCTATGAGCACTGCTGTGGCATTAGGATGTTCTGTGTGGGCTGAGTGCTGTCAGTGCCTGAGAGGGAAATGGAGCCCACCATACCCTGGCTCTGTCTGTTTGAGGCCTTCTAAGGCCTAAAAAAAATTGCAGGCAGACATTTACTGGTTAGAACCTAAAGAAGGTGGCTGCTCTTTGTCTTCTACTCTGCTAAGCCATCAGAGGCTCTATGTGAGATGCCAACACATTCTAAAGGAATGTAAACATTTCACCTAATCTCATGGCTCTTTTGTTACATTTCTCCCAAATCCTAGAGTTTTAGATGATTTGTTTGCATTCTGCTTTTACTCTAAATGTTTTGCTATTGCATAGACAAAGTTATGTGTGGCAAAATGTGCAAGTCTTAAGCATTTGAATATTAAGTCAGAAGTTGCAAAATGCTGTCTGTACCATCCAGATAAACTATCTGTGCTCACAGGAAGCTCTATATTGTATGAGTGAGAACCATTAAACCTTGCTACCTCTTTCTCTCTTTAAGCCTGTACACACCAAAACACCACAGTTTGCAGTACCCTTCTTTTTCCTTTGCCACAATACCTCTAGTGTGGGATAATTAGATTGCTTAGTGGTGCAGGGCAGTGAAGCATGGAATACCTGGCAACATAAACTGTACAGAGGATTCCACACATTCTATGTGCATTGGACCAAAAGGGAAGAATAATGTTGACAGAACAGGGATGCTGCAAGCATTAGAAAGGATTAAAGCAAAGCTTGGTTGGAAGGATCTGCTAGCCATGGGACTCTCTGGAGGTATTATGAGTTTCTCAGATAAAAAGGTTAGTTGCTCACATTAGCTTTCTGAAAACATCAACACTATTTCTCTTATAGGCTGTCTGACTGTATTTCCATTTTGCAGACTCCATGGAAATTGTGAAAGAATTTTCCGTTGTTCGAAAAAAGAAAGAAGGAGTAATTTTCCAATATGAAGAGATTAGCTTGTTGCAGTTCAGCCCTGCCTTTTATGCAGCAAGCCTGCTGTTTCTCATCCGTGCCTTTATGGAAAGGCTCGAATATATTCTAACTTTCTCATTGCACATCTCATTGTAGCTGCTGATAAAATGCACTGTAAAGGACACAAAGACAATCTCATGAAAATGAAAAGAAATTATTCAGAGCACCATAGACTAGGTAAAAGGCAGAGGCAAATTACAGTTTTTTCTGCCTGTGGGTTACTAGCCTATCAATGGTCCAAAGCTAAAACTTGTGTCTGTATTGGTGTAACCTGGGAATGTTCCTTGCATTGAGGCATCATTTGACAGGGAGATAACAACCTGTATTAAGAAAGTGAGAGCATCTTTTGGAAGACTGACAGGAATGGTAATGGAGCAATGTGCCACACAGACGAAAATCAACGCTTCAAAGTAGGAATAGTATTTAATTCTTTTTGTAGACAGAGTGAAATTCTTGGTAAATTACAGCAGCATTAGTGTCATTGTTTGTCCAAAATCAAATAGTGGAACAGAGTATCTGAGATTCTAAGGGTACTCGACTATTGTAGATTCCAGTGAAGCAGGTTTTATCTCCTTCCTGGGCATCTGTTATGTTCATTCCCAGCTCCTGGACATATCCATACTATTCCCTTTTCTGAAATTCTTTCCCAGCCCATCCTCTCATGCAAACACTATCCATTCTTTATAATATAAGCCAATGACAATTAGTAAAATCGATATTCCACAACTAATTTGTGTATATATATATTATTCACCTTACTCTTGATTATAACTTTATAAGGTAAATACTACCATTCTCATTTTACAAGTAATTAAATTGGAATCTATAGAAATTTGGTAACATGTCCAAACCCATTCAGTTAGTGAATAGAGGAATTCAGATTTTAATTTAGGCTTCTGACTAGGCCTACTCATGCTTTTAACCCTATGCTAAACTACTTCCTACAGTAGGCCAAATATCCTTATATGTTCCATTAAGCATTCACCATCAACTCCTGTTTATGGCCGTATGCTTTTTAAAAATTCCAACTGCACACATTGTTTATAACATTCGTTCTAGCACTTGAACTTATACTATCCTAATAGTTATTTAAGATCTTTATTAAATAAACATTTTCCCATGAAACATTATACATTCTTTAAGGGATATATCTCTATCTCTATCTCTATCTCTATCTCTATCTCTATCTCTATCTCTATCTCTATCACTATCTCTATCTATCTATTGATCTATCTATCTATCTATCACTGTATTCCTAATTCTGTGGTGGCCTGATAGTAAATACTCAATTATACCTATTAATTGAACTAAATAGGTTGGTTAATATAGATGCAATCTGTGACCCATTTTGCTAGGTATTACTGAATCATGGCCATGGAAACTTCTACCACATTTATATGATCACCCCTTTAAAGTGTCAAGCTGATCAGAGTACTGTAGAAAGTCAGCTCTATTGTGTAGGCAGGGCAGGTGAGCACATTCCTGAAAAACAATTCAATAGTGAATAGGCCAGAGGCCTGTCAAGGAAGACACTAAAGTGATGTGCTGAAAACAAGCCAAAAGCAATGAAAAAATCAATAAAGACATCCGAGAAATAGCTGGAGTGGACCAGACCTGCTGGGCAGGTCTGCCAGGCAGATGTGATCTAGTTTATCCATAAACCAACCAACCACCACTACAGAGACTGAACAGAAGAGATGTAAGTGGGCTTAGGCTCCCCTTATTGAGGCTCTGAAGAGACATAACAAGATCAACACATACGTATAATTGACACTTCTGAGAGCGCAGGTCACCAGTAAGCCTGTAGGTTAATTCTGAGCATCCTAGGAACACCCTTGGCAGGGAACAATTACGAGTAAAATTACTATTACAGAAGATGTTCCATAGTTCAGTGATTAAGAAGACGGGGTCCGAGATGAGGTCACTTGCTTGACCATCCCTTAGAGATATGAAAACTTGCGCAAGTTACTCAACATCTCTGTGCTTCTTTATCTTTGTAAAAGAATTACCAGAAGTAAAACTCTCATCTGAAAGTTGTGAGGATTAATGAGATCATGCTGGACACGTTATGAATCTTCCATAAACGCTAGCCTTTACTACAATTACAATCATTTATTTTATTACTAGCAAACTGAAAAGTTCATGAAACTAGTCTCAGAATTTCAATACTTTTTGAGACTTGAAAAACATTTTATTCAAACCCATTTTAGAAAGAACAAACTGAGAACCAAAGAAATGTAATGATTTTCCCAAAATCTTAAATCCTTATAATGATAGAGCTAAGATTAGAATGCAGAGCATCTACTTCTGGGCTTTTATTCTTTCCATTTACTTCCTCTTCTCATGTCTTCCATGGCAGTGTACCAATGCAGTACAAATGGATCTTAATCCAAAACTACACAGGAGGAAAATGCAAGAGTCAAATGTTGCCATACCATAATTATCCTACATTTTTCACATGTGCACTTAAAGTTGAATAGGGCCTCATCTTCATTGCAAGGTAGTACATAGTAAAAAGAAGTCGTATCATATTAGCTATTTAAAATAAAGGAATGTATCTATATGCATATAAATTTTTAGTGCAGTTCTTGGCTGTGATAAATAGGTGCTCAATAATGAGTATAAGATAGTGAGAGAAGAGGATATATGTGGTAAATGGGAGCAGTGATAGCATCCAAAACTATACATTTCTCTATAAATATTTATTGGGAAACTACCCTGTTAGGTACTAGGTAGAGAGCTCTAAATAAAATCGCCTTGGGCTCTGCTTACATGGACCATATAGATAAGCTCCATATAGGTAGTATAGTTATCTATTATATATATATGTATATAAAATATAGCTCCATATAGATCATAAGGAGTAAGTAAATAAATAAAAGTATTATTCGCAGTTATAAAAAAAAGTGCTATGAGGGAAAATTAGAGATCTGAGACAGAATGTTGGAAGAGAACTCGTTTTAAATTGGATGGCAGGGACAATCTTGTTGAGGAAGTAACTTCTAAGCCAAGATACTGAGGACCAAGAGAATACAACCACCAAGAGAATACAAGCACCAACAAGGTTGGGTGGAAAAGCCCTCTAAGTAAAAGGAGTCACATGGGTCAAAGTTCTAAGGAGATAAACCTTGATGTATCAGCGAAGAAAAGGCTAAAATGATGGAGCAGAGATACGGAGAGTGAGAGTGGCTGAGGGACAAATTGAAGGTGGGAGAAACAAGCAAATGTAAATTTGTTCAGGGCTTTGTAAGCTATCGAAAGGAATTTAGATTTAATTGTGAGGGTAATGGGAGATTATTGAAAGGATCCAATTGAGGTTTTCTGCTTTACGGTAGATGGGTTGTGGAGGCAAAATGGAAACAGGGAGACCAGTTACGTAGCCAGTCTAATAGTTCAAGATAGAGATGATACTGGTTTGTGACTCAGGTATAGGTGATAAAAGTGGATAAGAAGAGATGTAGACAGAATCGAGATATGTTTTAGAGGCAACATATATAGGGGATGAACACAGAAACCATATATATATATATATATATATATATATATATATATATATGACATAAAAAGACATATAGATAGATAATCCTGGGGGAAAATATTAGTTTTAAACAATGTAATAGAGAGCTTATAAATCATTTTTTCTTTAATTTATAATTGACACATAATTGTACATATTTATGGGGTACAATGTGATGTTTCAATGTATGTATACATTGTGTAATGATCAAATGAGGATAATTAGCATATCTAGTACCTTAAACATTTTTAATTGTCTCATAATGAGAAAATTCAAAAACTTATTTTCTAGCTATTTTATTTATATATATATTTTATTATACTTTAAGTTCTAGGGTACATGTGCACAACATGCAGGTTTGTTACATATGTATCCATGTGCCATGTTGGTGTGCTGCACCCATTAACTTGTCATTTACATTAGGTATATCTCCTAATGCTATCCCTCCCCCCTCCCCCCACCCCACAACAGGCCCCAGTGTGCGATGTTCCCCTTCCTGTGTCCATGTGTTCTCATTGTTCAATTCCCACCTATGAGTGAGAAAATGCTGTGTTTGGTTTTTGGTCCTTGCAATAGTTTGCTGAGAATGATGGTTTCCAGCTTCATCCATGTCCCTACAAAGGACGTGAACTCATCATTTTTTATGGATGCGTAGTATTTCGTGGTGTTTATGTGCCACATTTTCTTAATCCAGTCCATCATTGTTGGACATTTGGGTTGGTTCCAAGTCTTTGCTATTGTGAGTAGTGCCACAATAAACATACATGTGCATGTGTCTTTGTAGCAGCATGATTTATATTCCTTTGGGTATATACCCAGTAATGGGATGACTGGGTCAAACATTATTTCTAGTTCTAGATCCTTGAGGAATCGCCACACTGTCTTCTACAATGGTTGAACTAGTTTACAGTCCCGCCAACAGTGTAAAAGTGTTCCTATTTCTCCACATCCTTTCTAGCACCTGTTGTTTCCTGACTTTTTAATGATGGCCGTTCTAAATGGTGTAAGATGGTATCTCATTGTGGTTTTGATTTGCATTTCTCTGATGGCCAGTGATGATGAGCATTTTTGCACATGTCTTTTGGCTGCATAAATGTCTTCTTTTGAGAAGTGTCTGTTCATTTCCTTTGCCCACTTTTTGATGGGGTTGTTTGTTTTTTTCTTGTAAATTTGTTTGGGTTCTTTGTAGACTCTGGATATTAGCCCTTTGTCAGATGAGTAGATTGCAAAAATTTTCTCCCATTCTGTAGGTTACCTGTTCACTCTGATGGTAGTTTCTTTTGCTGTGCAGAAGCTCTTTAGTTTAATTAGATGCCATTTCTCCATTTTGGCTTTTGTTGCCATTGCTTTTGGTGTTTTAGACATGAAGTCCTTGCCCATGCCTATGTCCTGAATGGTATTGCCTAGGTTTTCTTCTAGGGTTTTTATGGTTTTAGGTCTAACATTTAAGTCTTTAATCCATGTTGAATTAATTTTTGTATAAGGTGTAAGGAAGGGATCCAGTTTCAGCTTTCTACATAAGGCTAGCCAGTTTTCCCAGCACCATTTATTAAATAGGGAATCCTTTCCCCATTTCTTGTTTTTGTCAGGTTTGTCAAAGATCAGATAGTTGTAGATGTGTGGTATTATTTCTGAGGGCTCTGTTCTGTTCCATTTGTCTACATCTCTGTTTTGGTACCAGTACCATGCTGTTTTGGTTACTGTAGCCTTGCAGTATAGTTTGAAGTCAGGTAGTATGATGCCTCCAGCTTCGTTCTTTTGGCTTAGGATTGTCTTGGCAATGTGGACTCTTTTTTGGTTCCATATGAACTTTAAAGTAGTTTTTTCCAATTCTGTGAAGAAAGTCATTGGTAGCTTGATGGGGATGGCATTGAATTTATAAATTACCTTGGGCAGTATGGCCATTTTCACGATATAGATTCTTCCTATCCATGAGCATGGAATGTTCTTTCATTTGTTTGTGTCCTCTTTTATTTCATTGAGCAGTGGTTTGTAGAGAGAAGAATCAAATAGATGCAATAAAAAATGATAAAGGGGATATCACCACCGATCCCACAGAAATACAAACTACCATCAGAGAATACTATAAACATCTCTATGCAAATAAACTAGAAAATCTAGAAGAAATGGATAAATTCCTCGACACATCCACCCTCCCAAGACTAAACCAGGAAGAAGTTGAATCTCTTAATAGACCGATAACAGGCTCTGATATTGAGGCAATAATTAATAGCTAACCAACCAAAAAAAGTCCAGGACCAGATGGATTCACAGCTGAATTCTACCAGAGGTACGATGAGGAGCTGATACCATTCCTTCTGAAACTATTCCAATCAATAGAAAAAGAGGGAATCCTCGCTAACTCATTTTATGAGGCCAGCATCATCCTGATACCAAAGCCTGGCAGAGACACAACAAAAAAAGAGAATTTTAGACAATATTCCTGATGAACATCAAAGCAAAAATCCTGAATAAAATACTGGCAATCCAAATCCAGCAGCACATCAGAAAGCTTATCCACCATGTTCAAGTGGGCTTCATCCCTGGGATGCAAGGCTGGTTCAACATACGTAAATCAATAAAGATAATCCAGCATATAAACAGAACCAAAGACAAAAACCACATGATTATCTCAATAGATGCAGAAAAGGCCTTTGACAAAATTCAACAGCCCTTCATGCTAAAAACTCTCAATAAATTAAGTATTGATGGAACGTATCTCAAAATAATAAGAGCTATTTATGAGAAACCCACAGCCAATATCATACTGAATGGGCAAAAACTGGAAGCATTCCCTCTGAAGACTGGCACAAGACAGCGATGCTCTCTCTCACCACTCATATTCAACATAGTGTTGGAAGCTCTGGCCAGGGCAATCAGGCAGGAGAAAGAAACAAGTTTTAGCAAATTAAAAGATATTGAAATTATATCTGGTATTGTCTCCAACCAGAATAGTACCATTGTAGTTTCATACTGGAAATTAGTAACAGGAAGAATCTTGAAAAGTTTACGAACATGTGGAAATTAAACAACATGCTTCTGAACAACCAAGGTTAAAGAAAAAAATAAGAGAAAACTTAAAAAATTTCTTGAGACAAATGGCAATGGAAGCACAACATATCCCAACCTATGGGATATAGCAACAGTAAAAGCAATTCTAAGAGGGAAGTTGATAGCAATAAGTGCCTACATTAAAAATGAAGAAATATCCCCAAAACATAGCCCAACATTATGCTTCAAGGAGCTAGAAAAAGAACAAACTAAACCCAAAGTTAGTAGAAGGAAATAAATAATAAAGATTAGAGAAAAAAATAAATAGAAAACAGAAAACTACAGAAAAAAATCAATAAAATCAAGAGTTGGATTTTTGAGAAATTAAACAAAATAAACAAATCCTTCAACTAAGCAAAAAAAGAGAGAAGACTCAAAAAATAAAATTAGAAATGAAAGTGGAGACATTGTAACAGATATATCAGAAATAAAAAGTGTCATAAGGGACTATTATGAACAATTCTATGCCAACAAATAGAATAACCTAGAGGACATATTATTTCTAGAAAAATATAAACTACCAAGTTTGAGTCAGGAAGTAATAGAAAGTTGGAGTAAATCAATAACAAAGAGATGGAAGAGTTTAAAACCTATAAGCCCAAGACCAGGTGGCTTTTTGGTTGAATTCTACCAAAAATTCAAAGAAGAAGCATCACCAATACTTCTTAAGTGTATCCAAAAAATAGAGCTAGCAGAAATACTTCCAAACACATTTTCGAAGCCAGCATCACTTTGCTACTTAAACCAGAAAAAGATACCACAAGAGAACAAAACTACAGGCCAACATGTCTGATGATCTTTGATGCAAACATCTTCAATAAAATATTAGCAAACCAAATTCAAGAACACATCAAGAAGATTACACATCATGACCAAGTGAGATTTATCTCTGCCATGCCAAGCTTTTTTAAAAATTAATCAATATGATATAAAATTAAATCAATGTGATATATTAACAGAATGAAGAAAATACATGATGATCTCAATTGACACAGAGAAGAGCATATGACAAAAGTTCAGCATTCTTTCTTCATAAAAACTCTTAACAGTTTGGATACAGAAAGTTTCTGAACATAACAAAGGTCATTTATGAAATATCCACAGATAATATCATATCAGTGGGGAACAAGTGAAAGTTTTCTTTTTTTTTTTTTTTTTGAGACGGGGTCTCGCTCTTTCGCCCAGCCCGGAGTGCAGTGGCGCAATCTCGGCTCACTGCAAGCTCCGCCTCCCGGGTTCACATCATTCTCCTGCCTCAGCCCCCCGAGTAGCTGGGACTACAGGCGCCCGCCACTGCGCCCGGCTAATTTTGTGTATTTTTTTAGTAGAGACGGGGTTTCACCGTGTTAACCAGGATGGTCTCGATCTCCTGACCTCATGATCCGCCCGCCTCGGCCTCCCAAAGTGCTGGGATTACAGGCGTGAGCCACCGCGCCCGACCCAAGTGAAAGTTTTCTACTCAGATCCAGTTCAAGGTAGGAATGCACACTTTTACTGCTTCTATTCAATATAGTACTGCAAGTACAATATAGTACTGCAAGAGCAATCAGACAAGAAGAAAAAATAAAGGCATCCAAACTGAGAAGAAAGAAATAAGATTATCTCTATTTGCAGATGACATAATTGTGTTGTGGAAAGCCCTAAATATTTCACAAAAAACCACACTATAACAAATAAAGATATTCAGTAAAGTTGCAGGATACAAAAGGAACATACAAAAATCATTAGCATTTCTACACACCAATATAAATGTAGCTGAAAAAATCAAGAAAACAATTTCATTTAGAATAGCATAAAAAATACCAAAGGGGTGAAATATTTATATAAGGAAAGTTATAAAACTTAAATGAAAGAAATTGAAGAAGACACAAAAATTGGAAAGATAACATGTGCTCATGGATTGGAAGAAGTGAAATTGTTAAAATGTCCTGCTACCCCAAATCAGTATGCAGATGTAACACAATCCCTATCAAAATTCCAGTGGCATTCTTCATAGAAATAGCAAAAACAATAGAAATAGAAATAGAAAAAGAATCTTAAAATTTATATAGAACCACAAAAAACCAGACTAGCCAAAATAATACAAAGTTGGAAGCATCAAGCATGACACTTCCTGATTTAAAGTTATATTCCAAAGCTATAGTAATCAAAATAGTATGATACTAGCATTAAAACAGAACCATAGATCCAAGAAACAGGATAGAAAGCCCACAAATACATTCAAACATATATGATCGACTGATTTTTAACAAGGGCATCAAGAGAACACAATGGGAAAAGGATAGTTTCCTCAGTAAAAGGTGCTGTGAAAACATGATTTCCAGATGCAAAATGATAAAATTTGACACAATTTTACACCATATGTAAAAATCAACTCAAAATGGATGAAAGGCCTAAGTGTTAGACCTGAGATCATAAAACCATAAAACTCCTAGAAGAGAACATCAGGTGAAATCTCTTTGACATTGCCTGACAATGACTTTTTGGATATCACATCAAAAGCTCAGGCTACAAAAGCAAAATGATAATAAATGACCATTAGTGGTTTCTGTATTTACTATACTATAAATTATTATTTTAGAGTGTACTCTTTCTATTTATTAAAAACAATGTTAACTGTAAAACAGTATCAGGCAGGTCCTTCAGGAAGTATCCGGAAGAAGGCATTGTTATCATGGAAGATGAGAGCATATGTGTTATTGATGCTGAAGGCCTTCCAGTGGGACAAGATGTGGAGGCAGGAGACAGTGATATGGATGATCTTGACCCTGAGTAGGCCTAGCCTAATATGTATATTTATGTCTTCGTTTTTAACAAGAAAGTTTAAAAGTAAAAAAGTAAAAGAATTTTAACATAGAACAAAGCTAATAGCATAGGGATAAAAATAGACAATATTTTTGTACAGCTGTACAATGTGTTTTTGTTTTAAGCTAAGTGTTATTATAAAAGAGTCAAACAGATAAAAGCCATTAACAAGTTTATAAAGTAAAAATGTTACAATAAATAGGGTAAGTTTATAATTGAAGAAAGAAAATGTAAAAATAAGTTTAGTGTAGCCCAAGTGTACGGTGTTTATAAAGTCTACAGTAGTGTACAGTAATGTCCTAGTCCTTTGCATTCACTTATCGCTCACTCAGTGACTCACCCAGATCAGCTTCTAGTTCAGCAAGCTCCATTCATGGTAAGTGCTCTATATAGGTATACCACTTATTATCTTTTATATCATGTTTCTACTGTACCTTTTCTATGTTTAGATATACAAACACTTATCCTTATGTTACATTTTGCCTACAGTATTTTACTACAATAACATGCTATACAGGTTTATAGTGTAGAAACAATAGGCTATACCATGTAACCTAAATGTGTAGTAGCATATGGCATCAGGTTTGTGTAAGTGAGCTCTACGGTGTTCAGAAAACAACAAAATTACCTAACAGTGCATTTCTCACAATGTGTCCATATCATTAGGTGATGCATGACTGTATGTAAAAAGGTGCTCAATACCACTATTCATCAAGGAAATGAAAATTAAAACCACTGTGAGATATCACCTCACACCTGTTTGAATGGCTATTATCAAAAGGACAAGAGATAATAAATGTTGGCAAGGTTGTGGAGAAAAGGAGACCCTAATATATTGTTAGTGGGAATGTAGCTTGGTACAAATGTTATGGAAAACAATCTGGAGGTTCCTAAGAAATTAAAAAATAGAACTACCATATAACCCAGCAATCCCTTTTTTGGGGTATATACCCAAAGGAGATGAAATCATCACCCCTGCACTTCTGTGTTCACTGCAGCAATATTCAGAATAGCCAAAATATGGAAACAACCTAAATGTCTGTCAACAGATGAATGGATAATAACAATAAAAATGTGGCACTATATATATACATATATATAAAATAGCTAATAGCTATTATATTATAGCTATTGTAATCATATATTATATATATATACACACACACATTCTATATGTACATATATTTGTGCAATGAAATGTTATTCAGTCTTTAAAAAGTAATAGACCTGTGTGACATTATGCTAAGGGAAATAAACCAGACACAGAAAGAAAAATAGTACATTGTCTCACTCACATGTGGAATCTAAAAGTAAAATAAAAGGTCATATATGGATTCCTGGGCATGATGGCTGAATAGTAGCAACTCCAGTCTGCAGCTCCCAGAGACAAATGCAGAAAGCGGGTGATTTCTGCATTTCCAACTAAGGTACCTGGTTCATCTCATTGGGACTGGTTAGACAGTGGATGCAGCCCACGGAGGGTGAGCAAAAGCAGGGTGGGGCATTACCTCACCTGGGAATTGCAAAGGGTCGGGAACTCCCTCCCCTAGCCAAGGGAGGCCATGAGGGACTGTTCCATGAAGGATGGTGCTATCGGGTCCAGATACTACGCTTTTCCCATGGTCTCAACAACCCACAGACCAGGAGATTCTCTTGGGTGCCTATACAACAAGGGCCCTGGGTTTCAAGCAGAAAACTGGGCAACCGTTTGGGCAGACACTGAGATAGCTGCAGGAGTTTTATTTTGTACTCCATTGGCACCTGGAACACCAGCAAGACAGAACCATTTACTCCCCTGGAAAGGGGGCTGAAGTCAGGGAGGCAAGTGGTCTTGCTCAGCAGATCCCACCCACACAGAGCCCAGCAAGTTAAGATCCACTGGCTTGAAATTCTCACTGCCAGCACAGCAGTCTGAAGTGGACCTAAGATGCTCGAGCTTGGTGTGGGGAGGGGCATCCACCATTACTGAGGCTTGAGTAGGCTGTTTGCCTCTCACAGTGTAAACAAAGCCACCGGGAAGTTTGGATTGGACAGAGCCCACCACAGCACTGCAAAGCCACTGTAGCCAAACTGCCTTTCTAGATTCCTCCTCTGTGGCCAGAGCATCTCTGAGAGAAAGGCAGCAGTCCCAGTCAGGGGATTATAGATAAAACTCCCATCTCCCTGGGACAGAGCACCTAGGGGAAGGGGCAGCTGTGGGTGCAGATTCAGTAGAGTTAAAGGTTCCTGCCTGCCAACTCTGAGGAGAGCAGCAGATCTCCCAGCACAGTGCTTGAGCTCTGCTATGGGACAGACTGCCTCCTTAAGTGGGTCCCTGACCCCTGTGCCTCCTGACAGGGAGACATCTCCCAGTAGGGGTTGACGGACACCTCATACAGGAGAGCTCTGGCTAGCAGCTGGTGGGTGCCCCTCTGGGATGAAACTTCCACAGGAAGGATCAGGCAGCAATCATTGCTGTTCTGTAGCCTCCGCTGGTGATACCCAGGCAAACAGGGTCTGGAGTGGACCCCCAGCAAACTCCAGCAGACTTGTGGAAGACGGGCCTGACTGTTAGAAGGAAAACTAAGAAACAGAAAGCAATAGCATCAACATCGACAAAAAGGACAACCACGCAAAAGCTTCATCCGTCGGTTACCAACAGCAAAGACCAAAGGTTGATAAATCCATGAAGATGAGGAAAAACCAGCGCAAAAAGGCTGAAAATTCCAAAAACCAGAATGCCTCTTTTCCTCCAAAGGACCACAAATCCTCACCAGCAAAGGAACAAAAGTGGATGGAGAGTGAGTTTGACGATTTGTCAGAAGTAGACTTCAGAAAGTGGGTAATAACAAACTCCTCCAAGCTAACAGAGCATGTTCTAACACAATGCAAGGGAGCTAAGAACCTTGATAAAAGGTTAGAGGAGTTGCTAACTAGAATAACCAGATTAGAGAAGGACATAAATGACCTGATGGAGCTGAAAAACATAGCACGAAAACTTCGTGATGCATACACAAGTATCAATAGCTGAATCGATCAAATGGAATAAGGGATATCAGAGATTGAAGAGCAACTTAATGAAATAAAGTGTGAATACAAGATTAAAGAAAAAAGAATGAAAAGGAACAAATAAAGCCTCCAAGAAATATGGAACTATGTGAAAAGACCAAACCTACATTTGATCAGTGTACCCGAAACTGATGAGGAGAATGGAACCAAGTTGGAAAACACTCTTCAGGATATTATCCAAGAGAACTTCCCCAGCCTAGCAAGACTGGCCAACATTCAAATTCAGGAAATACAGAGAACACCACAAAGATACTCCTTGAGAAGAGCAACCCCAAGACACATAATTGTCAGATTCACCAAGGTTGAAATGAAGGAAAAAATGTTAACGGAAGGTGGAGAGAAAGGTCAGGTTACTCACAAAGGGAATCCCATCAGACTAACAGCAGATCTCTCAGCAGAAACCCTACAAGCCAGAAGAGAGTGGGGGCCAATATTCAACATTCTTAAGGAAAAGAATTTTCAACCCAGAATTTCATATCCAGCCAAACTAAGCTTCATAAGTGAAGGAGAAATAAAATCCTTTACAGACAAGCAAATGCTGAGGGATTTTTTTTTTACCACCAGGCCTGCCTTAGAAGAGCTCCTGAAGGAAGCACTAAATATGGAAAGGAAAAACCGGTACCAGCCACTGCAAAAACAAGCCAAAATGTAAAGACCATTGACACTATGAAGAAACTGCATCAACTAATGGGCAAAATAACTCACTACCATCAAATGACAGGATCAAATTCACACATAACAATATTAACTTTAAATGTAAACAGGCTAAATGCCCCAATCAAAAAGCACAAACTGGCAAATTGGATAGAGTCAAGACCCATTGGTGTGGTGTATTCAGGAGACCTATCTCATGTGCAAAGACACACATACGCTCAAAATAAGAGATGGAGGAAGATTTACCAAGCAAATGGAAAGCAAAACAAACAAACAAACAAACAAACAAAAAAAGTGGAGTCTCTAATAAAACAGACTTTAAACCAATAAAGATAAAAAAAGTCAAAGAAGGCCATTACATAATGGTAAAGGGATCAATGCAACAAGAAGGGCTAAACTATCCTAAATACATATGCACCTGATACAGGAGCACACAGATTCATAAAGCAAGTTCTTAGAGACCTACAAAGACACTTAGACTCCCAAACAATAGTGGGAGATTTTAACACCCCACTGTCAATATTAGACAGATCAATGAGACAGAAAATTAACAAGGAGATTCAGGACTTGAACTCAGCTCTGGACCAAGTGGACCTAATAGACGTCTACAGAACTCTCCACCCCAAATCAACAGAATATACATTCTTCTCGGCACCACATAGCACTTATTCTAAAATCGACCACATAATGGAAGTAAAACACTCCTCAACAAATGCAAAAGAACAGAAATCATAACAGTCTCTCAGACCCCTGTGCAATGAAATTAGAACTCAGGATTAAGAAAATCCCTCAAAACTGCACAACTACGTGGAAACGGAACAATATGCTCCTGAATGACTACTAGATAAATAATAGAATTAAGGCAGAAATAAATAAGTCCTTTGAAACCAATGAGAACAAAAACACAACGTAGCAGAATACCTGGGACACAGCTAAAGCAGTGTGTAGAGGGAAATTTATAGCACTAAATGCCCACAGGAGAAAGCGGAAAGATCTAAAATCTACACCCTAACATCACCGTTAAAAGAACTAGAGAAGCAAGAGGAAACAAATTCAAAAGCTAGCAGATGACAAGAAATAACTAAGATCAGAGCAGTACTCAAGGAGATAGAGACAAGAAAAACCCATCAAAAAAATAGTGAGTCCAGGAGTGGGTTTTTTGAAAAGATTAACAAAATAGACCACTATCCAGAATAATAAAGAAGAAAAGAGGGAAGAATCAAATAGACACAATAACAAATGATAGAGGGAAGATCACCACTGATCCCACAGAAATACAAACTACCATCAGAGAATACAATAAGCACCTTTATGCAAACGAAATAGAAATAGAAAATCTAGAAGAAATGGATAAATTCCTGGACACATACACCCTCCCAAGAGTAAACTAGGAAAAGTTGAATCCCTGAATAGACCAATAACAAGTTCTGAAATTGAGGCAGTAATTAATAGCCTACCAACCATAAAAAGCCCAGGACCAGACAGATTCACAGGCAAATTCTACCAGAGGTACAAAGAGGAGCTGGTACCATTCCTTCTGAAACTATTCCAAACAATAGAAAAAGAGGGACTCCTCCATAACTCATTTTATGAGGCCAGCATCATCCTGATACCAAAACCTGGCAGAGACACAACAAAAAAAAGAAAATTTCATGGTGGCTATCCCTCATGAATCTGGATGCGAAAATCCTCAATAAAAAACAGGAAAAATGAATCTAGCAGCATATTAAAAAGCTTATCCATCAAAATCAAGTCGGCTTCATCCCTGGGATGCAAGGCTGGTTTAACATACATAAATCAATAAATGTAATCCATTACATTAACAGAACCAATGACAAAAAACACATGATTATCTCAATAGATGAAGAAAATGCCTTTGATAAAATTCAGCCCCCCTTCATGCTAGAAACTCTCCATAAACTAGGTATTGATGGAACATATCTCAAAATAATAAGAGCTATTTATGACAAACCCACAGCCAATATCATACTGAAGGGGCAAAAGTTGGAAGCATTCCTTTGAAAACCGGCACAAGACAAGGATGCCCTCTCTCACCACTCCTATTCAACATAATATTGTCAGTTCTGGCCAGGGCAATCAGGCAAGGGAAAGAAATAAAGGGTATTTGAATAGGAAGAGAGAAAGTTAAATGATCTCTGTTTGCAGATGACACGACTGTATATTTAGAAAACTGCATCGTCTCAGCCCAAAACCTCCTTAAGCTGATAAGCAACTTCAGCAAAGTCTCAGGATATGAAATCAATGTGCAAAAAATCACAAGCATTCCTATACACTAATAATAGACAGAGAGGCAAATCATGAGCAAACTCCCATTCACAATTGCTACAAAGAGAATAAAATACCTAGGAATACAACTTACAAGGGATGTGAAGGACCTCTTCAAGAGAACTACAAATCACTGCTCAAGGAAACAAGAAAGGACACATACAAATGGAAAAATCTTCCATGCTCATGGATAGGAAGAATCAATATTGTGAAAATGGCCAGACTGCCCAAAATAATTGATAGATTCAATGCAATCCCCATCAAGCTACCACTGACTTTCTTCACAGAATTAGAAAAAAACTACTTAAATTTCATATGAAACCAAAAAAGAGCCCGTATAGCCAAGACAATCCTAGGCAAAAAGAATAAAGCTGGAGGCATCATGCTACCTGACTTCAAACTATGCTACAAGGCTACAGTAACCAAAACAGCATGGTACTGGTACCAAAACAGACATATGGACCAATGGAACAGAACAGAGGCCTCAAAAATAACACCACACGTCTACAACCATCTGATCTTTGACAAACCTGACAAAAACAAGCAATGGGGAAAGGATTCCCTATTTAATAAATGGTGTTGGGAAAACTGGCCAGCCATATGCAGAAAACTGAAACTGGATCCCTTCCTTATACAAAAATTAACTCAAGATGGATTAAAGATTTAAACATAAGACCTAAAACCATAAAAATCCTAGAAGAAAACTTTGGCAATACCATTCAGGACATAGGCATGGGCAAAGACTTCATGACTAAAAAGCAAAAAGCAATGGCAACAAAAGCCAAAATTGACAAATGGGATCTAATTAAACTAAAGAGCTTTTGCACAGCAACAGAAACTATCATCAGAGTGAACAGGCAACCTACAAAATGGGATAAAGTTTTTGCAATCTATTCATCTGACAAAGGGCTAATATCCAGAATCTACAAGGAACTTAAACAAATTTACAAGAAAAAGACAACCCCATCAAAAATTGGGCAAAGGATATGAACAGACACTTTTCAAAAGAAGACGTTTATGCAGCCAACAAACATATGGGAAAAAGCTAATCATCACTGGTGATTAGAGAAATGCAAATCAAAACCACAATGAGATACCACCTCACCCCATTTAGAATGGTGATCATTACAATGTAAGGAAACAACAGATGCTGGAGAGGATGTGGAGAAATAGGAACGCTTTTACACTGTTGGTGGGAGTGTAAATTAGTTCAACCATTGTGGAAGACAGTGTGGCAAATCCTCAAGGATCTAGAACTAGAAATACGATTTGACCCAGCAATCCCATTACTGGGTATATACCCAAAGGATTATAAATTATTATATTATAAAGACACATGCACACATATGTTTATTGCAGCACTATTCACAATAGCAAAGACTTCGAACCAACCCAAATGCCCATCAATGATAGACTGGATAAAGAAAATGTGGCACATATACATCATGGAATACTATGCAGCCATAGAAAAGAATGAGTTCATATTCTTTGCAGGGACATAGATGAAGCTGGAAACCATCATTCTCAGCAAACTAACACTGGAACAGAAAATCAAACACCACATGTTCTCACTCATAATTGGGAGATGAACAATGAGAACATATGGGCACAGGGAGGGGAACATCACACATGGGGGCCTGTTGTGGGGTGGGAGGAAAAGGGTGGGATAGCATTAGGAAAAATACCTAATGTAGATGACGGGTTGATGGGTGCAGTGGACCACCATGGCATGTGTATACCTATGTAACAAACCTGCAAGTTCTGCACATGTATCCCGGAACTGAATATATATATATATATATATATATATATGTGTGTGTGTGTGTGTGTATATGTCAAATATACAGAGATACAGAATAAAACATCAGTCACCATGGGTGGGTTGAGGGGTAGGAAATGGGGAGACATAGGTTAAAGGATAACAAAATAGCAGATATGTAGAATGAACCAGTCTAGAAATATAATGAACAACATGAGGACTATAGTTAATGAAGTTGTATTGTACCAGGATTTTTTTGTTAAACAAGTAGATTTTAGCTGCTTCTGTCACATAAAAGAAATTAACTCTGTGAGATGATAGATATGCTAATTTGCTTCACTGTAGTTAGCCATTTTACTATCTATAGGTATCCCATAACATCGTGTTGTAAACTTCAATTGTACACAACAAAATTTATTGCTAAAATAATAAATTTATCCAGTGAAGCTTCTTTCAAATAAGTGTTCAGGCTCAAACTGAACAGAACCCTACAGCTGTGAAAATTCAGAGCTTCTGACATCAAAGTCCGCCACAGAGCACAACAAGAAATGTACACCAAGTGTTTCTACTATGAATTAATTCCCATCAGCTGAGAAAGTGGGCTATAGCTGAGAACAAAAAATGTAGAGAAGCCTATAAATCAAGTTTGCTATTTATTTCATGTTACAAAATTATTGAGTAAGGAGTATATTTTCAAAGGATTTATGGGAATTAGCGAGCTGAACACCCTTTTGTTGCTTTGAAATTTTACCCACAATGGTTTAACTACATTCATAATAACAGTTATTTTCTATTGGGCTTCGACACATGTTTTTAACTTCGAACAATATTGCATTGTGTACCGTGATTAACATTGTTCATTCACTAGTTTTCAGACAACATGCTAGTCCTGTTGATGCAAAACTTGTTACTTTGCTAGATCATCAGATGGCATAGCCTTTCTGAGTTTGTGTGAGGTTTTCCAGAACTGTGGCCTGGGAACTTCCATCCATGCATCACACCTAAAAACTCACAATCCCACAACAGCAGAGCATTGGATTGTTATTGAGTCACAACAGCTGACAGACCCATCTGGCTTGTAGCCATCGTATGTAGAGAACTCACTGAAAAATGGACTGTGAGATCCAGGTGGCAGAGCTCTGGAGTGGAAATTCAAAGCCAGCCGTAAACATTCAATGAAGCAGCTGCCTCTTTATCAGAATTTGAAATAACCTCAAGGAGCCCACTCCCCAAGCTTGGCTCTGAAGCCGCTTTCTCACTTGATACTGCCATATTGGCTTAAATTACAATATTACTCCATTGAGTTATGTTATTACAGACTTTATGAAAATGCATCTTTCTTTTTTTTTTTTTTTTTTTTTTTTTTTTTTTTTTTTTTTGAGACAGAGTCTCGCTCTGTCGCCCAGGCTAGAGTGCAGTGGCGCAATCTCGGCTCACTGCAAGCTCCGCCTCCCGGGTTCACGCCATTCTCCTGCCTCAGCCTCTCCGAGTAGCTGGGACTACAGGCGCCCGCCACCGCGCCCGGCTAATTTTTTGTATTTTTAGTAGAGACGGGGTTTCACCGTGGTCTCGATCTCCGGACCTCGTGATCCGCCCGCCTCGGCCTCCCAAAGTGCTGGGATTACAAGCGTGAGCCACCACGCCCGGCGAAAATGCATCTTTCTTAACAAGACTTGTCTTTAGGTTCCTAAGGCCCGACCCACACCGTATGACCAGCTCCACAGAAAAACATGTTTCTGGCATCTTTGTATTGATTATAGGCTCTCTCTGGAACTCTTACCTAAAGTTACTTGCTCTCTGCTTCCATGTATTTTTAATCTCCCGATTTTAGTTTAGCCTGTCTTTCTAGATCTGAGGCTTGAGAGCAGCTATAAAGAAGTTCATAACATCTAGAAATAATTATGAGTTATTTTATTAGATAATAAATACTTTAGCCATAGTCTAGTCATGAAGCAGCAGGACAGTATGCAGGTATAAATTGAATGTAGTAGAAGAAAGAGAGGTGCTAAAAATGAAATGATAAGAGGCTCATAATCAGAGAAGAGAAAAAGTGATGGAAGAACTTGGTAGATTGGAACAATTAGGAGTTTAAACAGTTTAAACATAGGTAAAGAAAGGTTTATCGGAGGAAAGTTATTTAATTTACAAAGTAGACAGAGAAGTTACATAGGTTGGGTTTACTTTCATTATCATTTAGCTAAGGATTAGAACTACAAAAATATTAGGTCCTATAAATAAGTAAAATCAAAGTATATTTTCCAGTGTCTTTTAGAGTGTGTTATTTGGGATGCCAATTACATGAGATTGTTTATGAAAATAGAGTTTCTGGACTAATAAAACTAGGAAATGCAGCATGGTCAATCCTCCACTTGGAGATACACTCAACATGTTAGCATATTGGTGGCCTTGACATGTCTAGATTGAAGAACAACAAAACTGGTTTGACTTATTAAATTCTGCCTTCTTTTTCCAAATGAAAGATTAGCTTATTGAGGAACATAGTTTAATAAATTCTGTTTATGTAATGTAAGGAAGCCAAAAAATACCCTTTACAAGTAGATGCTCATTAACAAGCAAGATTCTGAACTGTGAGATTTCAAAATTTTGAGTTCTAAGCTCTATGAAACCTATATTTACTTATCAGTTGTATACATGTTACTACATTCTGACATATTATGTATATTATAGTCAGATAAAAATACAGAAGACGAGAAAAATAAAAATGTTTAGGATAGATTTATTTTAATTTTGGCTGTTTAAAAACTTTTTTCTTTTACTGAAGTATTTTAATGATAGGTTTTATGAACAATATGATTAAATTTTCTTTCGATTATTAAAAACTTTGGCTTATGTCATAATTTAAAATTTGTAACACAATGGATCAAAGAAGGGGTCCAAAGTTGAGTTTATTTCCACACTAGATTAAATGACTGTCATTTATGAAAAAGATACTTAAAAAGACAAAAAGAACAAATGAAAGATGGCATCAAATTCTCATGTACCGATACCTACAGGTGTAATATTCACATAGAGTTAGGTACAGCGTTAGCAATGGTGGACATGGATCCATATTTTGAGAAGTCTTTTTAATTATAGGAATACCTTGGATATATTGTGGGCCCAGTTGTGACTATTGCAACAAAAAGAAGAAAGGCATAGCTCATTTTATTGTACTTCACTTTACTGTGCTTCACAGATACTGCGTTTTTTATAGTTTGAAGGTTTGTAATAACCATGCATCATGCAAGTCTATGAGAACAATTTTTCTGATAGCATGTGCTCACTTTGTGTCTTTGTGTCACATTTTGATAATTCTTGCAATGTTTCAAACTTTTATTATTATTATGTCAGTTACGGTGATCTGTGATCAGTGAGCTTGATGTTACTATTGTGATTGTTTGGAGCATCATAAACAGAGCCTGTCCAAGGTGGTGAATGTAATGAAAGTTAATTGATAAATGGGTGTGTTCTGACTGCTCCACTGACCACCCTCTCCCTCTCCTCTGAATTCCCTATCCTCTGTGAAACAACAATATTGAAATTAGGCCAGTTATAACCTCACAATGACCCTGAAGTGTTCACGTGAAAGGAAGAGTTGCACACCTTTCAATTTTAATCCAAAACTAGGAATGATTATATTTTTATATTTTAAAAACACATTCTAACACTTTCTTCTTTTGTCCTCCAACTGGTTGTCTCACTTATTTGCTATAGGCAGCCCATTTTGGATATGACTTGTTCATATTTCTGAGAATTTCAGCTTCAATTCTAACCTATGACAGGCCTGTCTCACTTTTTAGGGGAGTGTTGCTTTTTAACACATAGGCAAATGAAGCCACAAATGAACGCTTTTGAACACATAGGCAAATGAAGCCACAAATGAGCCTTTTCTTAGCCACCAGGACGGCTTCAGGCATATTTTTAAATTCCTTAGACAATTAGTACTCCATGCTTATTTTTCAACAGGGTTTAGCAAATAAAGATTTATGGAGGAAGTAATTTTGGACCCAGATGTGCAAACAGAGAAAATGGTAAAGATTTTTAGAAAGAAAAGGAATTATATTTTAACAAAGGAGAAGGGCTATCAAAGGGATATTCTTTTTATAACAATAAATTTATGGAGCATTGTTACTTTACATTGTGTGTGTGTATGTTGTGTGTGTGGGTGTATGTGTACATATATATATATAAAAAATGTTTTCCCAGAGTGGAGCATGTGCAGAAGATGTGTAGCAAAGGTGGTTAGATATGCAATAGACTTGCCTTAGTTAGCAATTCTGTTGTTAAATCAATTGCCTTATCAGTTGCATTATCAGTGTGTGGTTTCATGCATTGCTATGGTTCCTATATTCTTAGAAATAGCTCTGAGGCATAAACATCTTCATATTTCATTGCTTATCTGTCCTAGAGTGGTGTGTAGAGTGGTGTGTCCTAGAGTGGTGCATAGGTGGCTTATGCCCCTACATTTCTGTATTGTTTTCAGTGCATTTACTTCCCCAAATGACAATCTTCCTCTTCACTTGGAGAGCATGCCTTTCCCCTCCACTTGTCTCTGCTCAGCTCAGAGAGCAGTCATAACAACCACAGGGGAAAGAGTTATGATTTTTTGCCCACCTTAGCAGTGTAGTCCAAGGTAGCATGTGAAGGAAGAAGATCTCAATTTCTCTCTAAAATCTTAAAATTATCTGTGACATGACAGACATACCCTAAGTCAACCCCCAGTGCCCTATAGCTTTTGTGTATTCCTCATCCTTGAATGTGTGTGGGGGTGGAGAGAACTGTGACTTTTTCCAACCAAGTCAATAAGGCAAAGGTGATGGAGTGCTACTCCCTCATTATGTTTCATTATCAGTCCATTTTAGCTGACTGCAGAGAGACTTTTCTCCCTTGCTGGCTGATGAAATACACTGCTGTGTTGTGAGAGGGCTGTGTGGCAAGAAATTATGTGTGGCCTTCAGGAGCTGGGAACACTCCTCAGCACCAAAAAGCCAGCACAAAAATGGGGACTTCCGTCCTACAACCACAAGGAGGTGAATTCTGCAAACAACTGGAGGCAACTGGAAAGAGATCTTTCCCCAGTCAAGTCTACAAAGGAGAACCGAGCCCTAGCTGATACTTTGATAACAGCCTTGCAGAGAATCCAGCTAAGCCACGCCCAGATTGCCAATCCATAAAAAAACCTGAGAAAATAAATGTGCAATGTTTCCAGGTGCAACACTTGGGATAATTTATTATATAGTAATGGAAATTAACAGGCTGAAGAAGTAGCCAAGTTTTTATTTTGATTCTTCTTTAACTTTTATAAACTTCAACTTTTCATCTATAAAACTGAGGTTGATTAAACATACTGTTATTTCCTAATCTTTAAAAAAAACGAAAACCTTGCCTTTATTTGATAAGATTGTACACTGTTCTGAAGATCATGCCATTTGGCTCTACCAAACTCTAGTTCTAGACAGTTTTACTTTCTAAGCTTGAATGATTAAAACAGTAGCTAAGAATTTGTGATCTTAAGCGAGCTTTTTCCATACTGCATGTGGATCCACCCCACCTTGATGTGGATACACACTCATTAAGGATCCCTAAATTAGTGGAGCCTAAGGTCCTTTCCAATACCCACACTCTGTGATTTTTTAGTTTACATTTATTCTAACGCATGTGACACTAAAACAAATAGGGCTCTTGGGTACTTAGCTATCCAATCTTACTACCAGTTTTTATACTGTGTACTCTCCAGAAAGGAACAGGAATTTTATGTTTATGGACTAGGCGATTTTGACCATGATTATCAGCCAATGAACCCCACCTGGCATAGGTTATGTAGGTTTAATCCTAATCTTTAGTTCTGGAATGAATGCTTCATCTCCTTTACTGAGGTATCCTAAAGGAGAGAGTGAGAAAGACTGGATTTATGATCTGTCTGAACCACAGCCTGAAAGCTGTGGACAATATCATCTACATATATCACTGGCTTTTAGGTTATTCTTTCTATTGTAAGGTTGTTTTTCTTGCTATTTGGAAACTCTTCTGACCTCTACTTACCTTGAGAACTGATCACTTAAACATGCAGTGACAACTCTGAGCTTTACTAGACAGCTGCCTACTGGTGCACAATGTCTGTCTTGCCTTGGGTGTAAGGGTTAGAATAACATGCACTCTTTATAAGCAAGTTGTTCCACAGTGATTCAGGATTGGAGGAGAACTAGAAAGTGAATCAACCAAGAACTTGTACGCTTAGAAAATTTTCTGGAGTTTTGAAAGTCTTTATTTTAAAACAGACAAAAATATAATGGTGACCGGGCATGGTGGCTCACACCTGTAATCCCAGCCCTTTGGGAGGCTGAGGTAGGTGGATCACCTGAGGTCAGGAGTTCAAGACCAGCCAGGCCAACATGGTGAAACCCAGTCTCTACTAAAAATACAAAAATCAGCCGGGCATGGTAACGTGCGCCTGTAATCCCAGCTATTCAGGAAGCTGAGGCAGGAGAATCGCTTGAACTCGGGAGGCAGAGGTTGCAGTGAGCTGAGATTGCACCATTGCACCCCAGCCTGGGTAGCAGAGTGAGACTCTTCTTAAAAAACAAACAAAGCACTAAACATGGAAAGGAACAACCGGTACCAGCCACTGCAAAAACATGCCAAACTGTAAAGACCATCAAGGCTAGGAAGAAACTATAGCATCTAATGAGCAAAATAACCAACTAACATCATAATGGCAGGATCAGATTCACACATAACAATATTAACGTTAAATGTAAATGGGCTAAATGCTCCAATCAAAAGACACAGACTGGCAAACTGGATAAGGAGTCAGGACCCATCAGTGTGCTGTATTCAGGAAACCCATCTCACGTGCAGAGACACACATAGACTCAAAATAAAGGGATGGAGGAAGATCTATCAAGCAACTGGAAAACAAAAAAAGGCAGGGATTGCAATCCTAGTCTCTGATAAAATAGACTTTAAACCAACAAAGATCAAAAGAGACAAAGAAGGCCATTACATAATGGTAAAGGGATCAATTCAACAAGAAGAGCTAACTATCCTAAATATATATGCACCCAACACAGGAGCACCCAGATTCATAAAGCAAGTCCTCAGTGACCTACAAAGGGACTTAAACTCCCATACAATAATAATGGGAGATTTTAACACCCCACTGTCAGCATTAGACAGATCAACGAGACAGAAAGTTAACAAGGATATCCAGGAATTGAACTCAGCTCTACATAAAGTGGACCTAATAGACATCTACAGAACTCTCCACCCCAAATCAACAGAATATACATTTTTTTCAGCACCACACCACACCTATTCCAAAATTGACGACATAGTTGGAAGTAAAGCTCTCCTCAGCAAATGTAAAAGAACAGAAATTATAACAAACTGTCTCTCAGACCACAGTGCAATCAAACTAGAACTCAGGATTAAGAAACTCACTCAAAACCGCTCAACTACATGGAAACTGAACAACCTGCTCCTGAATGACTATTGGGTTCATAATGAAATGAAGGCAGAAATAAAGATGTTCTTTGAAACCAATGAGAACAAAGACACAACATACCAGAATCTCTGGGACACGTTCAAAGCAGTGTGTAGAGGGAAATTTATAGCACTAAATGCCCACAAGAGAAAGCAGGAAAGATCCAAAATTGACACCCTAACATCACAATTAAAAGAACTAGAAAAGCAAGAGCAAACACATTCAGAAGCTAGCAGAAGGCTAGAAATAACTAAAATCAGAGCAGAACTGAAGGAAATAGAGACACAAAAAACCCTTCAAAAAATTAATGAATCCAGGAGCTGGTTTTTTGAAAAGATCAACAAAATTGATGGACCGCTAGCAAGACTAATAAAGAAGAAAAGAGAGAAGAATCAAATAGATGCAATAAAAAACGAAAAAGGGGATATCACCACCGATCCCACAGAAATACAATCTACCATCAGAGAATACTACAAACACTCTATGCAAATAAACTAGAGAATCTAGAAGAAATGGATAAATTCCTCGACAAATACACCCTCCCAAGACTAAACCAGGAAGAAGTTGAATCTCTGAATAGACCAATAACAGGTTCTGAAATTGTGGCAATAATCAATAGCTTACCAACCAAAAAGAGTCCAGGATCTGATGGATTCACAGCCGAATTCTACCAGAGGTACAAGGAGGAACTGGTACCATTCCTTCTGAAACTATTCCAATCGATAGAAAAAGAGGGAATCCTCCCTAACACATTTTACGAAGCCAGCATCGTCCTGATACCAAAACCTGGCAGAGACATAACCAAAAAAGAGAATTTCAGACCAATATCCTTGATGAACATTGATGCAAAAATCCTCAATAAAATACTGGCAAACCGAATCCAGCAGCACATCAAAAAGCTTATCCACCATGATCAAGTGGGCTTCATCCCTGGGATGCAAGGCTGGTTCAACATACGCAAATCAATAAATGTAATCCAGCATATAAACAGAACCAAAGACAAAAACCACATGATTATCTCAATAGATGCAGAAAAGGCCTTTGACAAAATTCAACAACCCTTCATGCTAAAAACTCTCAATAAATTAGGTATTGATGGGACGTATCTCAAAATAATAAGAGCTATCTACGACAAACCCACAGCCAATATCATACTGAATGGGCAAAAACTGGAAGCATTCCCTCTGAAAACTGGCACAAGGCAGGGATGCCCTCTCTCACCTCTCCTATTCAACATAGTGCTGGAAGTTCTGGCCAGAGCAATCAGGCAGGAGAAGGAAATAAAGGGTATTGAATTAGGAAAAGAGGAAGTCAAATTGTCCCTGTTTGCAGATGATATGATTGTATATCTAGAAAACCCCATTGTCTCAGCCCAAAATCTCCTTAAGCTGATTAGCAACTTCAGCAAAGTCTCAGGATACAAAATTAATGTACAAAAATCACAAGCATTCTTGTACACCAATCACAGACAAACAGAGAGCCAAATCATGAGTGAATTCCCATTCACAATTGCTTCAAAGAGAATAAAATACCTAGGAATCCAACTTACAAGGGATGTGAAGGACCTCTTCAAGGAGAACTACAAACCACTGCTCAATGAAATAAAAGAGGATACAAACAAATGGAAGAACATTCCATGCTCATGGGTTGGAAGAATCAATATCGTGAAAATGGCCATACTGCCCAAGGTAATTTATAGATTCAATGCCATCCCCATCAAGCTACCAGTGACTTTCTTCACAGAATTGGAAAAAACTACTTTAAAGTTCATATGGAACCAAAAAAGAGCCCGCATCGCCAAGTCAATCCTAAGCCAAAAGAACAAAGCTGGAGGCATCACGCTACCTGACTTTAAACTATACTACAAGGCTACAGTAGCCAAAACAGCATGGTACTGGTACCACAACAGAGACATAGATCAATGGAACAGAACAGAGCCCTCAGAAATGATGCCGCATAGCTACAACTATCTTATCTTTGACAAACCTGACAAAAACAAGAAATGGGGAAAGGATTCCCTATTTAATAAATGGTGCTGGGAAAACTGGCTAGCCATATGTAGAAAGCTGCAACTGGATCCCTTCCTTACACCTTATACAAAAATTAATTCAAGATGGAGTAAAGACTTATATGTTAGACCTAAAACCA
Organism: Symphalangus syndactylus; assembly: GCF_028878055.3. Classification (NCBI taxonomy): domain Eukaryota; kingdom Metazoa; phylum Chordata; class Mammalia; order Primates; family Hylobatidae; genus Symphalangus; species Symphalangus syndactylus. The sequence continues at coordinate 100,557,776 of NC_072428.2, read as the reverse complement.
TTAAAATCCTACAAGAAAACCTAGGCAATACCATTCAGGACATAGGCGTGGGCAAGGACTTCATGTCTAAAACACCAAAAGCAATGGCAACAAAAGCCAAAATCGACAAATGGGATCTCATTAAACTAAAGAGCTTCTGCACAGCAAAAGAAACTATCATCAGAGTGAACAGACAACCTACAGAATGGGAGAAAATTTTTGCAACCTACTCATCTGACAAAGGGCTAATATCCAGAATCTACAATGAACTCAAACAAATTTACAAGAAAAAAACAAACAACCCCATCAAAAAGTGGGCAGAGGACATGAGCAGACACTTCTCAAAAGAAGACATTTATGCAGCCAAAAAACACATGAAGAAATGCTCATCATCACTGGCCATCAGAGAAATGCAAATCAAAACCACAGTGAGATACCATCTCACACCAGTTAGAATGACCATCATTAAAAAATCTGGAAACAACAGGTGCTGGAGAGGATGTGGAGAAATAGGAACACTTTTACACTGTTGGTGGGACTGTAAACTAGTTCAACCATTGTGGAAGTCAGTGTGGCTATTCCTCAGGGATCTCAAACTAGAAATACCATTTGACCCAGCCATCCCATTACTGGGTATATACCCAAAGGACTATAAATCATGCTGCTATAAAGACACATGCACACGTATGTTTATTGTGGCACTATTCACGATAGCAAAGAGTTGGAACCAACCCAAATGTCCAACAACGATAGACTGGATTAAGAAAATGTGGCACATATACACCATGGAATACTATGCAGCCATAAAAAATGATGAGTTCGTGTCCTTTGTAGGGACATGGATGAAACTGGAAAACATCATTCTCAGTAAACTATCGCAAGGACAAAAAACCAAGCACTGCATGTTCTCACTCATAGGTGGGAATTGAACAATGAGAACTCATGGACACAGGAAGGGGAACATCACACTCCGGGGACTGTTGTGGGGTGGGGGGAGGGGGAAGGGACAGCATTAGGAGATACACCTAATGCTAAATGACGAGTTAATGGGTGCAGGAAATCAACATGGCACATGGATACATATGTAACAAATCTGCACATTGTGCACATGTACCCTAAAACCCTAAAGTATAATAAAAAAAAAAAAAACAAAAAAAACAAACAAACAAACAAAAAACGAAGGAAAATTTGGAGGTGGTCTATGTCATACCATCCTAGATTTGATTCCTGGTGCAGCTATTTGACACATAGGTAGCCTAAAGCAGGCAATTTTATATCTTTGAAACTTACTTTACGTACGGTTAAGTTAGAAATTTACGGCTAACAAGATGAAGAATTTTTATTTTTTCAGTAGCTGGTAAGAAGATTGCTGTGCTATTCACCATAGCAAAGGCATGGAATCAACCCAGGTTTCCATCAATGGTAGACTGGATAAAGAAAATGTGGTACATATACACTATGGAACACTACACATCCATAAAAAAAGAATGAAATCATGTCCTTTGCAGCAACGTGGATGCAGCTAGAGGCCATAATCCTAAGCAAATGAATGCAGGAACAGAAAACCAAATACCTTGTGTTCTCACTTACAAGTAGGGGCTAAACATTAAGCACTCATGTACATGAATATGGAAATAATAGACACTATGGACTACTAGAGGTCAGGGGTGGTTTAAAAAAACTACCTGTTGGGTACTGTGTTTACTACCAGGGTGACGGGATTTGTGCTACAAACCTCAGTATCACTCAATATTCCCATGTAACAAACCTGCACATGTACCCCTGTATCCAAAATAAAAGTTGAATTTAAATATATATATATATATATATATATATATATATATATATGAAAAGATTTTGATTAGATTACTGAATCATAGATAAAAATCCAAAAATGGGGCTCAGGACTCCAGTGGAAAAAGGACACTACATTTCATAATCAAGGTGATTGAGAGGGAAGAGAGGGGGAAACAGTAATATACTGAGTCAGGCAGATCAGGAAAAAAGATGAGACAAATGAAACTGCCTGTGAAGTAGCAAAATTCTCTTCTCTTTCCTCAATGACACCTTTACTAAAATCTATATGCTCAATAGTTTTTTTGATGAGTTGATTTTTTTTTTACTGGAAAATTCAAAGCAGTGCTAGGTTCTGCAACAAGGTCTGTAAAACAATAAAGAACAGAAATAGGCCAGAAAAAATTAACCTCTGATTGATTTACTGTCTACATTTCATGACTGTTATGATAATTAATAAGGATAGTGTAAGTAAAATGTCCAGTACAGTGCCTGACACTTGTGCTTTCAATAAATGGTAACCATTATGATTGCTACATTGCCAAATTTCACTGTAGGACAGTTATAACCCCTGTGCAATGATGATTAAAATTCCCTTTAAACCTAGTAATGCAAAAGTGCTATGGATATGTAATAATTATTATTAAATTAAAAATTGCAGCCAAAATAATATATTCAGTAACACATACTTAAGTGAGAAATGCAGTTGTTCTTTGGGAATGAAATAGAAAATTAAATTAAAGAATAGGACTCTTTAATAAGAGAAAGATCAATCAATTCCCAAGAATACGTAGAAAGGAGAAAAATCTATTAATAATCAAGCAGGACATTGCAAATTGTCAGTGAATAAAATCTCAATAATTTGCATCATAAAGAGTTGAGTTATTGGTTTCTAAGTTATCTGTAGCTACTTAATGATTCACTACTTATCACATCAACATTCTTTAAAAACAATTTCCTACTGATGAAATATTTCACAGCTGGTTAAAAAATGCCCCCATCTGGCGTCATAGTTGGAGCCCACTTTAGTGCCAAGATATGGACATGATGAAGAAGGGTTTGCTGAATTGTCTGAAAATAATAAAGTGGTAGTTAAAAGAGAAAGGAATAGTCACCAGGAAGGCAACTTTTAAAAATTCTCATACAGTCCTGGCAGGAGTAAAATTTGTGCATGTACTTTGGAAAAACATTTTAGGAGTATCTGCTCAAGTTGATCATATGTCTATTCTATATCCCAGCAGGATCATCCCTTGATGGACTTGGCCAATACAGCTCTCCTTTTTTTTCTCACTTGTAGTTCTCAAAAGTTGCTATAATGTGCTGGGAATACAAGATCCTGAGATAAGGAAGAAATGTCTGGAATGGCCTGTGCTCTGTGCGCATCCTTCCTAGAATAGGATACCCTGAAACACCTTTGCTCAGCAAGCCAAGTGACATCTAGGGTATAAAACCCAGAGTGTATTGCTTTCAGGGTCCCTCAACTGTAGTGCAAGGGGGAGCATGTACAGGAAAGACTCCATCCATCCTGGACAGCTTTTGGGAGGCTTGAGGGACTGGCTCACCACAAATTCCAGCCTTCTGTTGTTCCTGGCTGTCTATGAGTAATAAAGTTGCTCTGCTTACCTTATGTGTGAATATTCTCTCTCATCAGATTCATACAAATGGTAGAAACTACAGATTGGTAACTGGTGCATGGTGAATCAGCTTCACACTCAGCAACACACAAGGTATGCAAAGCAACATTATGAAGGTGGTCATCTGTAAGCCAAAAAGAGAGGCCTCAGAAGAAACCAAACATGCTGACACCTTTATTTTGGACTGCTACTCTCCATAAACGTGAGAAAATATTTTTTCTGTTGTTTAAATCACCCACTCTGGTATTTTGTTATGGCAGCTAGAGTTGACAAACACAGGTGTCAATGTGGGTAATTCTGCAACTGCTAACAGCAAAAATGGATTTCTCTTTTTCTTCTGCCTTCCAAAGTGAATGCCACTTATTGATATACTGTAATCTGGAATTACACTGGGAAGGGAATTCTGAGCAAGGGTGTTCCAGGACAGATGGCAGTAATGCTGATTTGACATCAGAAAATCTAGTACAATTGATCCCCTAAAAATTTAGAACTCTGGAATACATAAAAATTGAAAACCTGTAAGTCTAAAAATCTAAGCCTCTAGACGAAATCTAAGCATCTGGATTTTTTTTTTCTTTTCTCTAGGATAAAAATATGTACATAATAATCTTGCCATGTCTAAAGATAAATTGTAAACCTACACAAAAGAACAGAGGGTATACAGGAGCAGTTGTGACATGAGATATAGCTGGAAGGAAAGAGCATTTTTAAGACAGCACTCACTGGGAGCTCTCAGCCTACAAACTCTAGGAAGCAACTTGGTGACTACATTTGTAATCAAGGCCCATTTGGTTAAAGTATTTATGTTGAACAATATAGTATGTATAAACTTGACAATAGAAAAAAATTATTTAAGAAAGACTATATATGTGTATGAATGTGAATACATTATGCGTCCTTTATTAAATTGTTAATTGGAAGCAGGTATATGTGACATAGGTACATCTTTAGACTCCTTTATTAGGATTATCCAGTGAAACAGAGCCAATAGGATGTACACACACACACACACACACACCCCAATTTATTTTAAGCCTCCATGATCACTCATGCGATTATGGAGGCAGGCAAACTTCAAAATCTTTAGTGTGTATTGGTAGGCTGGAGACCTAGGATAGCCAACAGTCAGATAAGGTCCAAAGGTAGTCTGCTGGAAAAGTATCTCTTGCTCGGAGGTGCTGTACTTTGTGTAGCATTTAGTCCTTCCACTGATTGTTTAAGGACTGCTAACATTATGTAGGGCAATCTGATTTACTCAAAGTCCACCTAATTAAAGAATAACAGATGCCAGCAAGGCTGCAGAGAAAAGGGAAAGCTGATGCCCTGTTGGTGGAAATGTAAATTAGTCCGGCCACTGTGGAGAGCAGTTTGGAGATTTCTTAAAGATTTTAAAACAGAGCTACCATTCAACCCAGCAATTCCATGACTTCCATCAAACTTCCTGGGCAATCCCTGCTTCTATAAGTATGGCACAGCCCTATGGCATGCTAGAGATTATGGAAGTGCTCAGACACTCTGTAAAAATGCCTGCTGCAGCTTTCTGTCACTGAGGCATGCCTTTTCTTTATGTCCCTGTGTTGTGATCAGGAGAAGGATTAACTACGTTAGCTTTTCTTGCTTCTAGATTGAAAGAAAACTGTTTCCGAGGGGCCTTGTGATTACAGGGCCTGCCTCCTTTCTTTGCTCCCTGACTATCCAAGGCACTGGGGATTTTGCTGTAGTGTGGAAAACGTAATCATGGTTTTAATAAGAACAGTCACGCCAACTTCAACTCATTTCCTTTTTGAGGTGAATTTACTAGCTTGGCAAATCAGGAACATGTACTATTGTGTTTCTCATAATATCTTTGAGAGAAAGAGTGAAAAATGAAGACTGAGTGTGATCATAACTATAAGAAATTGCAATTGATTAAACAAGTGTGGTCAAAGAGTGTCAATTTGCAAATTGACGTCATTTAAAAACGCATGCTGTATGTATGGCTTCTCATAAGGTCTTCTGCAGCTCTGTGATTGCTCTGCCCCTAAATGGCAGTGAGCTGTTTTAGGTACTGCACCTTGTTTGGATGCTTAGATTCTAGTGGGAGATGCTACATACAAAATATAATAATTAAAAAGTGTGGAAGGATACGATGATAGCGATGCGTATATGTGTGTGATACTATGGAAGCATGAGAAAGGTGCCTCCCCAACATGGGCAGAAGAGAGTAGACAGAGAAGTGAGAGGTAAAGCTTAAGGAGGTAGGTGAATCCTGAGCTGACTCTTAGTTTTTGTGTTTCAACAACTTCTTCTATGTAATTTCAACCACGTGCCTCTTTTTGGGAGATTACAGAAGAGTATCACTTACGTAAACAATGTACAAATAACCCTACCATCCCTCACTAAAAACAACAATAATTAAAAAAAACCACACAAACAAAGCTGATACGTGCATACGAAGATTTGAATAAAGACGATTATAATTGTCAATGGTAGTAATATCTGGGAAGAGGATCGAGGGTGGAATTTTTTTCTAAACTCCTATATCATTAGTGTTTTTCTCTTCTGTAAACTTATACCACTTTTATAGAATTAAAAAAAATCGACTTTTCAATTTTAAAAAGAAATAATCTATCGCATATTCGATTGAAAAAGAGCTACTCCCCCTGTGTATAAAAATGCCATAAACTGCTTAACGTCGTTTACACATCTATGTGAAAGGGTGAGGGTTTAGCAGCAGACACACTTCATCAATTTATCTACAGGAAAATGATTAGATTATTCTAATTAATTTCAGAAATCAGTGAATTGTGTGGCCCTCTAAAATTACTACACTAGCTATGAAACTCCTGGTGACATTTTTGAGCCAAATGTTATTCTTTTTTTTTTTTTTTCTTGAGACGGAGTCTCGCTCTGTCGCCCAGGCTGGAGTGCAGTGGCGCAATCTCGGCTCACTGCAAGCTCTGCCTCCCGGGTTCACGCCATTCTCCTGCCTCAGCCTCTCCGAGTAGCTGGGACTACAGGTGCCCGCCACCACGCCCGGCTAATTTTTTGTATTTTTAGTAGAGATAGGGTTTCACCGTGGTCTCGATCTCCTGACCTCGTGATCCGCCCGCCTCGGCCTCCCAAAGTGCTGGGATTACAAGCGTGAGCCACCGCGCCCGGCCAATGTTATTCTTTTTAATTGATCAGATGCAAACCCCTTTTCTCTTCTGTTTTAAAATCTGGGTGCTGTTATGTGGCATCAAAGCACATTTGATCAGCTTTAACATTTTATCTGCCTCTTAATGCTAGCAATACTAGCTTTACTGAAAACTATTATAAAACAAAATGGTTCACTTCAGAAAAATGTGTCATTTTCAATACTATTCTGTAACATCTTGTTTATATTTCTCCTTCTCTTGGATAATACCGATTGTTTTTGTTTCATTTCACTAGATCAGCACTAGGAAAGAAACTAGACTTGTCAGACAGATGGGTAATAATTGATGACAATCAAAATGCAATTGAATTGCGTTCTTTTGAGATCTTGAGATGAAAAGGTACTTATAGACACTGTTTCTATTTATACAATTTCTTTATTTGACTTGAAAGTAGCATAGGTACCAGCTCCTTTTCCTCTCCCTACCCCATTTTATTCCATACCTCTAGAATGCACTCTTCACACGTTCATGGGGTTAAAGTCTTCTATGAAGAAGATCAAGTAAACTCCTCTTGGGAGGAGTAACTTTCCTCTTGTCCAGTTTGAAAGCCTGATTCCCCAGAGCTTCTAGACCAGGATTTCCTACAAAAAATGATGGGCATTATTGCAATGAGGAGATGGGATAATCTCTGCCCTATTTATCTGGCGAGAAACCAGAAATCCCAAGATAACTGGGGCACAATAAGGGTGAAAGTCATGTGTTTTTATCTGTAAGTAAATTTAATAGTGTTCCCCAAAAAGATATCTTCAAATCCTAACTCCTAATACTGGTGAATGTAAACTTATTTGGAAATAGGGTCTTCACAGATATTGTTAAAGACTGTAAGATGAGACCATCCTGGATTTATAGTGGCTTGAAATCCCATGACTGGTGTCTTTAGAAAAAGAAGAGAGGACGTAGACACACCGAAGAAAAGGCCATGCAAAGACAGAGGCAGGGATTGCAGTCATGTAGTCCCAAACCAAAGGACGTTCCAACACACCACCAACTGGGAGAAATAAGGAAGGATGCACCCTTGGGGACTTCATAGAAAGTGTGGCCTTGCCAACACTTTTATTTTGGACTTCTGGCCTCCAGAACTATGAGAGATTCTATTTCTGTTTTTTAAGCCACCAAGTTTGTGTTACAACAGCCCTAGGAAAATAATAGAAATTTTGGTTCCAGGAAGTGGAGAGCTGCTGTATAAATACATAAAAATTTGAAAGTGGTTTTTGAATTGGATATTAGGTAGAAGATGAAAGAATTTTAATAGGTATAACAAGAAAATAAACTAGATTGCATTGAAAAGATGGTTGATAGAAAGGGACATTAAAGGAAATTTTAGTGATGGCTCAGAAGAAAATGATGAGTACAATAAAGAAAGCCTCTATTGTTTTAAAGGAATACATTATGAATAGAGTATTGACAGATATATGAACATTAAAGGTGTTTCTGGTGATGTCTCGGGGGAAATGGCTCACATGTTATTAGAAACAGGAACAAAGGTGATTCTTCTTACAAAGTGACAGAACTACTGTTGGGTGGAAACAGAACCTATAAGGAATGGACTTGAATAGTAAATCAAAGAGATTTTCAAGCAAACTGTTGAAGGCGCAGCCTAATTTCTCCTTGCTGCTTGTAGTAAAATTCAGGAGGATTCTAGATCTTTGAGGAATCACCACACTGTCTTCCACAATGGTTGAACTAAATTACGTTCCCACCAACAGTGTAAAAGTGTTCCTATTTCTCTGCAACCTGGCCAGCATCTGTCGTTTCTTGATGTTTTAATAATCACCATTCTGACTGGTATGAGATGGTACCTCACTGTGGTTTTGATTTGCATTTCTCTAATAATCAGCGATCTTGAACTTTCTTTCATATGTTTGTAGGTCCCTTGAATGTCTTCTTTTGAGAAGTGTCTTTTCATGTCCTTTGCCTACTTTTTAATGAGGTTGTTTTTTTCTTGTAAATTTGTTTAAATTCCTTGTAGATTCTGGATGTTAGGCTTTTGTCAGGTGGATAGATTGCAAAAATTTCTCCCCCTCTCTAGGTTGCCTGTTCACTCTGATGATAGTTTCTTTTCCTGTGCAGAAGCTCTTTGGTTTAATTAGATCCCATCTGTTAAATAACATTTGACCCATCAATCCCATTACTGGGTATATACCGAAAAGAATATAAATCATCCTATTACAAAGATACATGTGCTCATATGTTCATTGCAGCACTATTCGCAATAGCAAACACATAGAATCAACTCAAATGTCCATCAGTGATAGACTGGATAGAGAAAATGTGGTACATATACGCCATGGAATACTATGCAGCCATAGAAAGGAACATGATCATGTCCTTTTCAGGGACATGGATGGATCTGGAAGCCATTATCCTCAGCAAATTAATGCAGGAACAGAAAACCAAACACTACCTGTTCTCACTTAATAAGTGGGAGCTGAACAATGAGAACACATGGATACAGAGAGGGGAACAATACACACTGGGGCCTGATGGGGCAGAGGGTTGGAAGAAGGGAGAGCATTGGGAAAAATAGCTAATGCATGCTAGGCTTAATACTTAGGTGATGGATTGATAGGTGCAGCAAACCACCATGACACATGTTTACCTGTATAATGAACCTGCACATCCTGCACATGTACTCTGGAACTTAAAAATAAAAATTGGCCGGGCATGGTGGCTCACTCCTGTAATCCCAGCACCTTGGGAGGCTGAGGTGGGCAGATCATGAGGTCAGGAGATCGAGGCCACCCTGGCTAACACAGTGATACCCCGTCTCTACTAAAAATACAAAACATTAGCTGGGCGTGGTGGCGGGCGCCTGTAGTCCCAGCTACTCGGGAGGCTGAGGCAGGAGAATGGTGTGAACCCAGGAGGCGGAGCTTGCAGTGAGCAGAGATCACGCCACTGCACTCCAGCCTGGGTGACAGAGTGAGGCCTGGGCGACAGAGTGAGACCCCGTCTCAAAAATAAATAAATAAATATTAATTTAAAAAATTCAAGATGAAGAAGATGAACTGAAAAAGGAACTACTAAACAAACAGCAAGGAGTACTTGATAATTTGGAAGGTTCTCCATATACCTAGATGCAAAAGATGCTAAAATTAGAAAATTTATTGTTGGGAAAGCATACTCTAAATAGAAGGCCAAAGAGGAGGCTTAAAAATCTTTTGCTGAATAGATTCGACGTGTGGCTTATGGATCCAACTGACCATTTCGGCAGACACCAGGAATAGAGACTGGTTATCCAGGAAGGATCTGTGGAAGAACCTCTCATCTGACAGCATGATCCCCTTGATATATATGTTGGACCTACAAGGTTTTTAAGAATGTTGTATAAGCAGAAACACTGCCAGCTTAGACTAAAGGAGACAGAGACAGGAACACAGAGAAAAAGGTCACATGAAGATGAAAGTAGAGATTGGGTAGGGTTACTTAAGAAAAGATTCTCCCTTAGCCTTCAGAGGAAACATGGTCCTGTTGACACTTTGATTTCACACACCTGGCCTCCAGAACTGTGAGAGAATAAATTTCTGTTGTTTCAAACTACTGTTGCAGTGGTTTGTTGCAGGTCTGGGAAACTAATACACCATCTATTATTATTGACTCTCTAGTCTTCTTCGGCCACTGCTGATGCAAATGAAGTGATCTCTCTGACCTGAGAGATCTGACCCTGACCTAGGTATACCTATTCTAGCCTTGGATATTTCCACAGAATCAAATTCACTCCCTACCTCCTGTTAACTGCTTTGTGAACAACTTGTAAGAAATGTTATACATTGTAACAAAGTCTTATAGGTACTTACATCTTATAATTCTGACAATGCTTACTAATTATTTTAAATGTTTCAATAAACTTGAAAAATTTACAAAGAGTGATGATAAATAAAACAATCTCTACTACACACTTTATTGGACTCTAATTGTCAGACTTTTTTTTTGCAAGTGAGAATGAAATTAATAAATTGTCCCCTAATTGGTAAAGAGCAGACAACATATTGTGCACTTGCTTCCAGTTTTAAAATCTCTTAAACTTCGGTGGGGTAGGGAGAAGACAGCAGGAGAAAAGGCTAGGAATATTGAAGGGTAGTGTTTGGAGTATATTAAATAGATGTTAATGCATTGTCTCTCTTTTTAAATAATCTTGTAAATCCATGCACAAATAAATATCTTTTAACTATTAGAGTAAATGTTATGGAAACAGAAAGTATTTAATAATAGCTCACTTTCTGGATTCATCATGTGTCTTATGCACATAATAATTTTAGTGATAATAATTATTTCCATAGAGGCTGAGCATGGTGGATCACGCCTATAACCCAGCTCTTTGAGAAACTGAGGCAGGAGGATCACTTGGGTCCAGGACTTTGAGACCAGCCTGGGTAACACAGGGAGACCCTAGCTCTACAAATAATTAAAATCAGCTGGGTGTGATGGTGCACACCTGTGGTTCTAGCTACTCAGGCGGCTGAGCAATATAATTTGGTGCTGTGTTCCCACCTGAATGTCATATTGAATTGTAATCTTCATGTGTCAAGGAAAGGGCCTGGTGAGAGGTGATTGGATCGTGGGCGTGGTTTCCTCCATGATTTTCTCATTGTAGTGAGTAAGTTCTCACGAGATCTGATGGCTTTTAAAGTGTTTGGCAGTTTCCGACTCACTCTTTCTCACCTGCTTCCTTGTGAAGAAACTGCTTGCTTTTCCTTCATCTTCCACCACGACTGTAAGTTTCCTGAGGCCTCCCCAGCCATGTGGAACTGTGAGTCAAACCTTTTTCCTTTATAAATTACCCAGCCTTGGGCAGTTCTTGATAACAGTGAGAAAATGGACTAATACACTGAGACAGTAGTAAGCCCGGGAGGTCGAGGCTGCAGTGAGCTGTGATTGCACCACTGCACTTCAGCCTGGGCAGTAGAGTGAGACTGTCTCAAGAAAAATTTATTATTATTTCCATTGCCATTTAATGTTATAACTTATAAAGCGTTTATTAATAAATTATGTGTCTGCATGTCTATAAAAATCGATTCTTAACCCAACAATTGTGTTGGGAAAGTAAGGTAAATTGTTAGTATCCCGTCTTACAAATAAGGATACTGAGGCTCAGGTAACTAAAACGTCTTGAGAAGTTCATAGAACAAGTAAGTATCAGAACACTGACCAGAACCTAGGCCTCCCAATTCTAGCCCAGTGTTCTTTTGGTTTCTCTCTGCTAACTGTGGAAAAGTTGACCAAATTATATAAGGATAACCGATGTATATGCTTTTATCTTTTCTGACATTGCGATCTGAAATTTTACATGTAAGAAAAATAATGTCAAAACCTCTATTTCGTGGCTTACTTCTCTGAACATATGCTTTGACAATTTTTGGCTTGATAACGAAGCAAACAAGATTAAATATACTTAAATTTACTTGTTTCCTTGTGAAAATATGTCATGCTACTACTAGTGTATGTGGTGTAAGAAGAAAATGCCCAGGTTGTGTTGAACATAGTGTGGTAATTCTTTGTGATATGAGAGGATTAAATAGGTTGTATTTTTGTTTTTTTTTTTTAAATGTTATTTAAGACATATGGATGGAATTAAGTTGACCCCAAAGGACAATTTATTATCACTGGAAAACCTGGGAAACTTCTAAGAAACACTTTAAAAATATTTATATACTGGGTTCCCCTAAATCCTTAAGAAAGAAAAATGATTCATGATTCAATGCAATGAAAGACCAGTATGTTTTATGCTAGTAATTTGGCAGATTTGCAAAGGTAACCATTAAGTGTTTTTTTTGAATATGAAATGAATGAATATGGACACTTTTTGAGTTAGTTAAGCTCTTTTTAAAAAGAAGCATTAAGGAACTAATGGCCTAGCTGAATTGATACCTGGGAAAATATTCTACATCTAATAGAAATATGGTTCAAACGCAGAATGCTTACCAGAATACTGCTAAAAATATAAATTAAGCATACAAAGTCATATCTATTATGCTCCATGCTGCTGTTGATGATAAAACAACATATTTCCAGAATAATAGCTATTCAAGATATTTGTAACATTAAGGAATTGAAAATACTTGTCTTTTATACTCATGATCCTGAAGGAAGTGGTTAGTCATGCAATGTGATATATTTTTATATACATATGTAAATGGACATAAAAACAAAACACCTACAATATTTGTATGTTTAAATTGAAAATATAAACAGAAATAAATACAAATGTTAATGTTGTTATATTCACCTTAACGCACATGATGTTGCAAAAAGAGCTTTTCTGAGATGACTCTCACAAACATGAACATCTCAAATGGGAGGTGAGACTGCAACCTCGTGATCTGACAAGGGACCTGGACTGTGAATATTGTTTGAACTGGAAGTGTAGGAGGTACACTAGGAAGAGCTAGAGATCTCAAGGATGTGGAATGATATCTTCCTTTGTCTGAGTCCCAGTCTGTCGTTTCTGTCCTATTTATAGTGACATTCTGGTTGAATTTGTTTGTTCCACAAAGTAAGTCAAGTTTCAAGTCATGTCAGTTTATCCAATTAAGGCCTTGGTGAGAGGAAAAAGAGAAGAGGCCATTTGTGCTCGTGTGCTCAATTATTTTTAAAGATTACATTTGGCCATCTAAGCTTTCCTTGGTTGTCAATATGTGGTTGATCAAATTAGCACAATTTGGAGGCCCAGTTCATGATTCCCTGGGTCTTTTGAGTCATTAGCGATCCCTGCTTGATTGTAGTTCCTGTTTCAGTATGTCTGCAGAAAAGAAAAGGGCCCTGTTTAAAGTATCAAAACTATAGGATTCCAAAACAGATTTAGAAATTCCCATCTCCAGCTTGTCTCTTTTCCTCACTACTAGCAACTGAGGCATGCTGCTTTCGTGTCACTGTCCTGCCATTGTCTATTTGTCTTACTTCTGACTTCTGTGAGTTAGCCCTGGTCTATTTATCTTATTTTGGGCAACAGTGTGCTGTTTAAGGTCTGGTCTCTTTTTCCCATTCATAGACCCAAATACTTTTCTCCAGGACATAGCCTTCCTGTTTTCTTTTGTTCAAGTTTGATGAGCTCATGGTCTACACATAAGTCCCAGGGCAGCTTTATACACTGGCTGAAGGTGGAAAATTGTTAGAAAAGTGTTTAGTAGGCTGGGCATGGTGGCTCACTCCTATAATCTCAGCACTTTGGGAGGCCAAGATGGGTGGATCACTTGAGGTCAGGAGTTCAAAACCAGCCTGACCAACATGGTGAAACCCTGGCTCTACTAAAAATACAAAATTAGCCAAGTGTGGTGGTGAATGCCTGTAATCCCAGCTGCTTAAGAGGCCGAGGCAGGAGAATCGCTTGAACATGGGGGGCGGAGGTTGCAGTGAGCCAAGATCGTGCCATTGCACTAAACGCTGGGCAAAAAGAGCGGAACTCCATCTCAAAGAAAAGTGTTTGGTAGAAAAAAATTATAGCTGCTCACTACAGATTAATGTTCTAACATGTCAAGCAGGCTTTCATAAGATTCTATAGGGGCTAATAGAGGCTCACAATCTCCTAGGAAGATTGATGTTTTTCTGGCTCATCATCATGAGGGAGCTGAGAAGGAACATTCAAAAGATCCTTATGTGCTCCTGATGCTCCTCAATGACCTCAATGTCATTTGTGACTGAATAAGTGACAGGTTGAGCTCCACGTTTTCCTGTCAAGGTGATTTCTTCACCACACGATACAACAGACACTTCCACCACCCTAGATAATGCCAATATTAACCCCCTTATGTTCTATATATGAATTTCTGTCAGTCACACAAGAAACCCAAGACACCCAGGTCATCTCATCATGTGGATGTTGATTCTCAAGCAGCTTGGTATATCCTGTAATTAGCCTCCATCTACCATTCCTCCTCAGCTCCCAATTCATTCTTCTCCACTCTCTGGAGCACAGTCAGTCATTAAAAAAAATCCCCTTTTTACTCAACCTCTCCTCAGAGGATTTCCTTCACCATTTCTCTAACTAAAATCTGGCTCTCCCTTAAGGACACTTAGAGTCTTCTCAGAGAGTGGTGGTTTTCTCTCACATGTCTCTCTTACTACTTGGTCTAGAGTTAGGATAATTGTCTTTCCTGATTCTTCTTGCCACTTTCAGACCTTTGTTTCTTCTTTCCTCCTCCTTCCAAGTCCCTGATTTCTTTTGAAGTTTATGTCAACAGATTACTCTACCCACTAACCCAGTTTGTTGTAGTCATCTAACTAATCCCCAGACCAGCCTTATTCATTTCTTGAAGATTTTATCACATGATTTACTCCATCACTATTTCTGACACAATTCTTGGTGATTTTAATATTCATGCAGAAAATCCTGCTAGGATCTTGAGTTTTTAGTTCCTTGTTGTTATTTTTCCCTGGAATCTTGTCCTTCACCTTACATCAGCTACCCATTCTCATAGTTGTGCCCTAGACTTTGTCAGTCCTGGTAATAGCTTTCCATGCATAATCTCAATTTTAAGTACTCTACTCTGCAATCCACCCTTCCTATCTTTCTAACATGTTCCTTTATTCTCTCCCCATGAGTCATTGGTCTTTCTGAAATCTTCAGTCCACTGGTCATACCATCTTTTCACTGCATATATTTTCTCAGCTTTCTCCCATCTTCATCTTCCTTTCTCCAAATTTAGATTCTGTAGTTCATTTTTATGCTCGTTTCTTGCTTACATCCTCAACCCCTTGGATCCTCTTTCATTACATATTATATGCCTGGCAAAACCCAACTCTGGTCACGTCAGCCTGCTTTGCACACACGTGTCTAGAAAAAACTGTACATCAATGCTTCCCAATCTTAAAGAAGTGAACGTTACCCTTAAGTTGGATCCTAGCTATGTCCAGCAACTGTTTTATTTCTTTCTTAAACTTTCTCTTACTCCTCTAGATAACCATTTCATACCACCTTCTTCATTCTCAAACATATATCTCTATAAATCTCTTCTCTTTGAGCTAACCAGCTTGCTATTTCACCGAGAACTTGGAAATAATCAGGAGGGAACATTCACATGCTTTCACCACCCAGTGGACCCATCTACTTGTGTTTCCTCTAGCAACTATGGAAGGGTTCTCAGTGACCCTATCTAAGGCTAGGTGCTTGACAGGAACACTGGTTTTCTTTCTTTTCTCTTTTTCTTTCTTTTTTTTCTTTTTTGAGACAGAGTTTCGCTCTTGTTGCCCAGGCTGGAGTGCAATGGTGTGATCTTGGCTCACCGCAATCTCCACCTCCCAGGTTAAAGTGATTCTCCTGCCTCAGACTCCGAAGTAGCTGGGATTACAGGCATATGCCACCATGCCTGGCTAATTTTTTGTATTTTTAGTAGAGACGGGGTTTCTCCATGTTGGTCAGGCTGGTCTTGAACTCCTGACCTCAGGTGATCTGCCCACTTCGGCCTCCCAAAGAGCTGGGATTACAGGCATGAGCCGCCGTGCCCAGCCAGAACACTGGTTTTCATCTCCTCCAGGAATTTTTTTTTTTTTTAGACTAAGTGTACTAAAGCTAAACCTCTATTATTTTATATCTAAAAAGAAACTTCATAGGGATATATTCTACTTATTGAAGAAAATCAAGATTTCTTACTCAGTTAATAAAAGTACACATCATGTTGCACTGAGTTGCATATATAGTGATGGTCTTGCTGAATTTTTGACCATTTTCTCAATGTGTCTTGTAAGCTTTCTCCATTTTCTTTCTATATAACTGTAGAAATTCTAATTATCCTGTTTTTTTAAAAAATTAAAATAAATTATAAATTAAACATCTATATTCTTACCATCCAGAGTAGAAAACAGTTAATAATTTATCATCTTTTACTACACAGACATTTCATTGGAAAAAAAAAAAAAGATCATTTCAGAAAGAATAAAAGGCTTCTTAACTACCATCCATCATATCATTCCCCACCATAGATCACACCATCATCTATATTTGTGTATGTTATTCAGTCTATTTTTTTTGTTTTGTTTTTCATCTGTAAAAAATATGGTTGAGTGCTATCCCACCATTTATTTTTTCTGGAGCAGAGTAAAGAGTTGGGTGCCAGGCATGGTGGTGTGTGCCCATAATCCTAACTACTTGGGAGGCTGAAGGAGGAGAATTGCTTGAGCAAAGGAGTTCAAAGCCAGCCTGGGCAACATTGCAAGACCTTGCCTCAAGAAAAATTAAAAGAGCTAGGGAGTACTAGGGTATATTCTTCTCATAAATTTAGCTGTCATAAGGACAAAGAATTCTCTATCCATCCTTTAAGGCCCAGATCTAGTACTACTTTCCCATGCTCCATCTTAATATGCAGAATTTCTGTTCTGATGTCTTTGGAAATCTTTTTTTAATTCACATTCATATATATATATATATATATATACATACACATATGTATGAACACAAATTTAAAAATGCACATAATATAGACATACATATATACACATACACACATAATTTATACTTTAGATTAATATGTATATATGGTTCATTTATACTATATATGAATGAAATGTATATACACAGACACACACACATATAAATTATTTAATTGTAAATATGCTTCTTAAGGGTTAGCACTACTTATATTACTTTCAGCAGTATCTTTATGCATCTGCACCACCAAATTGACTGTGAGAGTATACAGCCACCCCAACACACCGACCCACAGCCCGCCTCTCCGCATACATATAGATATATTTTTCTCTATGACCACTTTTACTTATATATAAGAATAAAGGAATGAACAATGGAATGGTTGACTAAGATACACGTAATGATTCAAATTCAGTAGGTGCTCATTATCTAAGTGATGTGCTATACCTCTAATTCTTCATTTCTTTATTACACATGGCACTAGTAAAAAGTAATAAAGGGCTCTTAGCTACTTGAAGTGTTCCCATAACCTATAGGAGTATCATTTGTCTTGGTGGCAACTAGGAAAGGAGCAAAGAACAATTTGTCTTTTTTTGACTCATATTTCCACTTAAATGTAGAGAGATAAAAAGCAAGAGACAGCTTGTGCTAATTAGAAGGAGAAAATTTAAGAGAATATTGCTCTTGGCAGTGTTCAAAATACCAACGTCACACATGTACCTTCTGTAACTTTGCTTCTCAATGGAATAGAGTATTGGGTAACAGGATTTCATGGAGGCAACTTTTTGGATTCTACAAGGGCCTAGCAGCATACAGTTCAAGAGGTTGTATGTCAATTTCTTAAATGGTCACTGACAACAAGATCCTGTTTATTCATTAAACATAGTTCTTAAGAACACTAACTTAAGCCTGAAAGATTAATGCATCTGGGTCTACTGCTCCCTTGGGGTACAATTCAGTTGCTCTGTTACTTAAAAATGGTTTACACAATAATTTCTGAGGAGGCTCAAGGACTCTGTCTCCTTCCACTCCCACTCCTTATACATCATATAATTCAGCAATGTCATGACTATTTGACTGACTTGTGGCTCATTGGTATGGAATAGCTGGTTACCAATTATCTAGTTTCTTTCTTCCACACAGCCAGGAAAAATCAACCTGTTCAGTATCTTTTGGTCATTTATTGGCAGATTTAAAAAGAACATAAATGTTTAATAAAGATTCAATAATTCTTATTTTGCTCATCTGAACACCCTGTTATGCCCATTAAATTGCTCAGTAATGCTATCCATTTTCTATGAAAAAAATCACCAATTTTCTAAAGTGTACTACAAGATTAGTAATGCAATGCTACCAAATTTATCTTAACTATTTAAAGCTAAATTCCACCTGTCAAGATAAATAAATAAAATGTATTTGAAATGTAGTTCCCATGACTTTTTTTTTTTGAGATGGAGTTTTGCTCTTGTGGCTCAGGCTGGTATGTAATGGCAAGATCTCGGCTCCCTGCAACCTCCGCCTCCAGGTTCAAGTGATTCTCCTGCCTCAGCTTCCCAAGTAGCTGGGATTGCAGGTGCCTGCCACCATGCCCAGCTAATATTTGTATTTTTAGTAGAGATGGGGTTTCACTATGTTGGTCAGGCTGGTCTCAAACTCCTGACCTGAGGTGATCCACCCGCCTTGGCCCATGACTTTTACTGAACATATTCATTGAATTTCTAATTTATACATTTTGATAATCCACAGTGGATCTTTTAGGGTCTCATTTCTAATGTCAAGATTCTTATGGAGATCATTAAAACCTAAGTAGAATTAAACACAAGCTTGCCTTCTACTCTAAACTGTTAATAAAATCCTTTAGTCTTCTATGTTAAAAGGAGGCTTTCATTCAATTACTCTACTTGCTATTTTTGCTATTTGGTATTGCAAAGTAATTGCAGTATGCTTAGGTGTGAATATACTTCATCAGCAAAAGTTCTTTTATCATTAATATAGTTAGGAAGGCATCTCAACAAAATGAAGCAGGCATGTAATAACTCCCCCCAAAGAGGGAAAAACTCCATAATAGAAATATGTTTTGTCTTAACAGTTATATTTTGTTTCACTAGAGTGTGAGCTCCATGAGCATAGTAGTCATTTCTGGCTTGCTCATGACTGTATACCATTGATTAGCACAGCATTTGACATAGTAAGTGCTCAATAAACATTATCAAATAAATGATGTTACCAACCTTGTTTTGTTCAGACTAAGTTGACCAAATTCTAAAATAGAAGACATAAACATCTGCCCTTTAGTAATTATTTAACAAATAACTATCTTCCTATTCTTTTATATATATTAACCTAGAGCATTGACCATAATTATGTGAAGCATCACTTAAAGCTATATTCAAGTTTTTTTTCATAATTCATTCACATAAATCCCACAATTTCAATATAAATCAGAAATAAAGGGCTGGGCATGGTGGCTTATGCCTGTAATTCCAGCACTTTGTGGGGCTGAAGCAGGAGGATTGCTTGAGCGTAGGAGTTCAAGACTAGCTGGGGCAACATTGTGAGACCTCATCTGTCAAAAAAAAAAAAAATTAGCTAGGCATAGTGGTCCCATACTCAGGAGGCTGATATGGGAGGATCACTTGAGCCTGAGAAGATGGCTTGAGCTCAGGAGGTCAAAGCAGCTGTTAGCTATGATTGTGCCACTGCACTGCAGCCTGGGCAACAGAATGAGACCCTCTCTCAATAATAATAATAATAATAATAATAATAATAATAATAATAGTAATAATAAAATCATCCTGCTAGTAGATATCATTCCTTTCTCTCTCTCCAATTGAAAAACTAAGGTAAAACTTATTTCAGTGGACCAACCAGAAAATGAGGTTAGCCTATAAGTGAGATTGTTTTTCTTCACTTCTATATTGTACTTGGGTTCTTCTGTATGAGATACATTGGAATTTTCCCAATTTTTAAGGTTTTTACTCAGGTCCTCAAATTTCTGTATCTGGTGTGTTGTCTAACAGACTGTGACTTGACTTTTCTGTAGAGAAGCAACTATTGAGAATGCCACAGACTTGAGCTTTCCATGCTATATTTAGAAGATAATTTTCTGCACATTCTTGGATCGATTTTGCCATCTCAGTTACTTTGTGAGAGATAATTGACATTCTTTGTGCTATGAAAACTGTATGTGATGGATTAGTTCTAGTGGTTGACACTGGTTAGCTTCATATCAGTCACAGAATTTCATGAGCAACCTTCAAATCCTATGCAAGACACAAGAGATTTCTAAGAATATAGCCAAACTGAACTTTAGTAAAAGAGCAAACATCTTCTCTCTTTGAAGAAATCTTCAATTTTCCAAAGTCACGAAAAAGATGAACACTCAGTGGACTATAATTAAAACAGTTTCCAATGGTCAGTATATATTGCAACTGAAAAATTTCAGAGTATGACTATAGCTAGATATTGTGATTCTTTTATATCAAAGCATTAACGCCTTAAAAATAATACAGTTAAACTCACTTTTTACAAATTAATCAAGGGTGTAATTTAGTCCATAAGAAATTAGAAATTATTTCAATAGGCTACATTAAAAATGCTGTAATTTAACTTATGTTTAAAGTAGTGCATAATGGGGATAAGTGAGGATACATTCAGGAGATAATTTCCTGATGGGATTATGAAGATTATAGAAGTACTGATAGAAATGTTAGTATCTATCAAAATATTGAATGCCGGGAGGCATATCCATAAGAGTTAATACCTTTTAAGATCATTAAAACATTTATAAGTTATATTTTCTTTGTGATCATATATGTAGTTGTGTATCTCCTCACATCTTGTTTTCCCAAATCTTACTTTTCCTTTAACATTGCAAGACTAAATATAATTTAAAGAACCAGTATCTATAACCTTCAAAGTATGTTATTCATTCTCTTTCACTTAAATGGTTTAATATCTTGCAATTCTTCTATACTTGCCAGATACTGTTCTATTAGCCTCACTTTTTTATTGCTTTTTAATTATTTACTTGACACATCATAATTGTACATATTTATAGGGTACAGTAAGATTATATATATGTATATTATATATGTATACACAACACTGTGTTAATGATCAAATCAGAATATTTAACATTTGTGTTCAAATGATACAGAAAAGTTTACTAATACACAGATTATTTAAAATTCTATCAATGCAACTTAACTCATTGGTTGAATTCTCCGTATTTGTGCTTCTGTTTCACTTCCAAGTTGGCCGAATAATTTATCTTCACAAACTTTTAGAACCATCTCTTCATACATTTTTTTCTGCACAGTAATTTATATGCAGACTTCATGGGTGTTGATTAATCTGAGTATAACTCTGGCCACCAGAAATATCCAAAAACATTTCTCTTTTATTGAAACTCGCCTGTTTTACTGAACCAGATTACTTTAACAGATTTTTCTTACTTTCAAATTTTTGTTATGGTGTTTTCAACTTAACCTTCTTGGTCCTTTTTGAGGTTTAAACAGGTCTTCTTTTTCCCTCCCTTCCCTCTCTCCCTCCCTTCCTCTCTCCCTCCCTCCCTCCCATTCTTCCTTCTTTCCCCTCTTTCCTTCCTTTCTTTCCTTTGCACTTCTTTATTCAGTTCACCTGGTATACGAAAATGGTTTTCTCAAAACTAAATTAGCATTTGCAACACTCTCAATCATCTGAATAAAGGGTTTCTTCTATTTTCCAGAAAACAAGGACTAGAACATAATGTACCTGAAATTACAGGCTGAATTAACACATGGTGGCTAAGTGATGCTAAATACAAATAAAGCTAATTTTCTGAAAATCCATTCCTTAGGAAATGACTGATTTACTTAGTTTTTAGAGTAATCACTATGGTGAGTTCCTTGATTCTCAGACACGTCTATTTTAGTCATGTCAGTTTTTATTAATAAAGGAGCTGGCTGGGCGCAGTGGCTCACGCCTGTAATCCTAGCACTTTGGGAGGCTGAGTTCGGTGGATCACAATGTAAGGAGTTCAAGACCAGCTTGGCCAACATGGTGAAACATTGTCTCTACTAAAAAGATACTGGGGGAACTCACCCCCAATATTTCAACATAGTTTCTTTCTATTTTCCATAAGTATTGGCTGGCTGAGAAATAAAGAGAGACAGTACAAAGAGATGAATTTTACAGCTGGGCCGCCAGGGGTGACATCACATATCAGTAGGACTGTGATGCCCACCTGAGTCTCAGACCAGCAAGTTTTTATTAAGGGTTTCAAAAGGGAAGGGGGTATAAGAAAAGGCAGTAGGTACAAAGATCACATGCTTCAAAGAGCAAAAAGCAGAACCAATAATAAGGGTCTAACAAAGATCCCATGCTTCTGAGGGAACAGGACAAAGGGCAAAAGCAGAACCACTGATAAGGGTCCAACAAAGATCACAGGGCAAATGTCAAAAGCAGAACCACTGATAAGGGTCTATGTTCAGCGGTGCATGTATTGTCTTGATAAACATCTTAAACAACAGAAAACAGGGTTTGAGAGCAAAGAACCAGTCTGACCACAAATTTACCAGGGCAGAGTTTTTCCCCACCCTAAGCCTGAGGGTACTGCAGGAGACCAGGGCATATTTTAGTCCTTATCTCAACTGCATAAGACAGACACTCGCAGAGCGGCCATTTATAGACCTCCCCCCAGGAACTCGTTCCTTTCCCAGGGTGTTAATATTCCTTGCTAGGAAAAGAATTTAGCGATATCTTTCCTATTTGGACATCCATTTATAGGCCCTCTGCAAGAAGAAAAATATGACTCTTTTTGCCCGACCCCACAGACAGTCAGACGTTATGGTTGTCTTCCCTTGTTCCATAAAAATTGCTGTTATTCTATTCTTTGTCAAGGTGCACTGATTTCATATTGTTCAAACACACATGTTTTACAATCAATTTGTACAGTTAACACAATTACCACAGTGGTCCTGAGGTGATGTATATCCTCAGCTTACGAAGATAACAGGATTAAGAGATTAAATTAAAGACAGGCATAAGAAATTATGAAAGTATTATTTGGGAACTGATAAATGTCCATATTAAGATGAAATCTTCACATTTATGTTCCTCTGCCATGGCTCCAGCCGGTCCCTCTGTTCAGGGTCCCTGACTTCCCATAACAAAAATACAAAAAAATTAGCCAGGCACAGTGGTGGGCTCCTGTAATCCCAGCTACTCGGGAGGATGAGGAAGAGAATTGCTTGAACCTGGGAGGCAGAGGTTGCAGTGAGCTGAGATTGCACCACTGCACTCCAGCCTGGGTGACAGAGTGAGACTCTATCTCAAATAAAATAAAATAAAATAAATAAAATTTAAAAAAAAGGAGCTACATAAATATGGGTTTTATAAAGGTTATTTTTTACCATAGATAGCAATTCACTAAAAATTTACTGAACATCAAAGTAGATGCTGTGGATGGGTTAAAGAGAATTACGTTCAAAGAAGTGACTGGGTAAAAAATGCTCAAGAATATAGATGGATAACTGAATTGAAAGGCCATTGTTGAGGGTAGGTACTTTTTATTCAATTGCATGAGGTAGATTTAAGTAAACTGAAGGACCTAGAGAAGGAGAGAACAGTGTAGAGGATAGACAGTTACACACACATACACACACACTCCTCTTACACCTGCGTATGTTAGGAAAGCATAGAGAAGAAAGGGAGAATTGCTAGTTGCTAGGGAAAATAGCTTCACCTTCAGTCTGGACATTAACCAATGAGAATAGCTAGGCTTTCCTTAAGAATCAGAGATTTATACAAACAGAATTAGTTGAGGTGATCCAGCTGTGAGTACTAGGATGGAAATTTAGACTTCTGTTTTCTAACTTGCCTGTGTCCAGGTTCCTCATCTGTAAAATTAGGCAAATGTCTCTATCATAAATATAAGATGAATATTTACTCTAGAACTTACACTAGAGATGACAGAATTCAGACGTTAGACTTCTTTACTCTCTCTACTTTGCCCACCCTAACATTCCTTACCTGGAAAATAAGGTGGATATCTGTATGTTAAATATAAACTGAATATGAGGTGAAATCAGCACGCTTGAAGAAGAAGATAAAGTGCTGGGTTTCCAAGGCTTCTGTGAAAGAGCTATATATATTATATGATATATATAATTCCTGGGGTGATGACGTCAGGGAAATACATCAGCAGCTATGGTGAGTCTGAGAGCGTTTATGTTGGACATGATTATGATGGTTCATGCGAGAAATAGAGTTAGCAGATAAGAGAAACATTTAGTCACTATTTTATTTAATAGTATCTAGATCTATTTATAAAATAACCTCAGTTTCAATTTGGGGCCATCTGAAATTATTTCTTGTGTTATTCAGGGTTTCAAGATTGTTTTTCAAATATAGATTAAAAATGTATAGGAGTCAGTTCGATTTCAGATCCGAAATTTTTTTTCACCATCATATTTTTGTTTGAGAACAACTAGTACAAGAAATCATTTTAAGCTGGAATGGAATGAGCAAATTTAGTATATTTTCTTAGGGCTTTTGAGCTGTTATGTTACTATAAATAAAATAATTTAATTTTCTTCAAGTTTACAGATTCTTTCATATGGCACCAGCAAGCATAGCCACATTCCCGTTACTGTAGCTTAAATCCTAAAATGAATAGAAAAAAAAAACTGAGAAATTTAAGATTCCAAAAATCTATACTCAATTCTAGATATCTAATATATGCTAGTATTTTTATATTTTTATCTCTGCTTTCCATCCTTAAAATGAATTTCTAATATTTTGTGTGTATGTATAAAAATGAGACACAAAGGGAATTTTTGCTGGATATTCCTTTGTTGAATGTTTGTATTGGAGTTGGATCTTCTCAGCCCAGCAATCCTGCCTGTGATGTAAAGCACTCACTGTGACCTGATGACTTTTATTTGGATTTGCTCTTTCTGTTTTATGCAGACATCATTCAGACAGTCATCATTACTGTAATGTAAATAAGCATCCTCTAAAACCTCAAGCTCTGATAGCTTTGTTTGATCAGAAGTCCCTCAGTAACAACTTCCTCTGGGTTATGGAAGTTGACTCAGCATGAAAGCGTGTTTCCACTTTTCAGCCCTTTTGACCTATCTGTGTTCTAAATGGAACATTCAATTACTCTTACCCTTCCTGTTTCTAACCTTTGCCCATTGTGAGCCCTTCAATATGAATAAAATATCTAGCATACCAAAGAGGAAATAATGAGTCTAAAAGGTATCCATCAAGTATGATGTAGTTGCCTGGCCAGCTATAGGCAGAGAAAAAGCACAACTCCCTGCTGTGCATTCTTCTTTGAGAAAAGAGCTACTGACACCTTTTAGTCTTCTCTCCATGGGAGCTTATTTCTTTCTTCTCTGTCCACAGCATTTCTAAGATCCACATCATCAGAGAAAGAAAAGTAGAAGAAAAAAAATCAAGTGTGAAATGCAATTATAAACTGCATCTTGAAATCTATACCACCAAGAGGCTAACAAGGCAGAGGGTCCATGGCCTCCTTTCAAAGTTCAATTTCAAAGGGTAACTATATATGCCTAAAATTTATGCTGCAACCAGGAGGGTCCCACCCATCAATTGCAGGTTTCAAAACTGCAGCCCTTTCTTTGATATCAATAATAGATGACTGGGAGGCAGCTTATAAAATATAATTGGCAGCTTGGACTGAGTCCGAACACAGTAGCTTGCAAACTTATGTAATCCTGGAATTTGAGAGTTTACGTACCTTGGTGGGGAGCAAGAGGACATGGGCCATGATTAAATGCCCTGAACAAACCAAGTGAGATTCATATCTTTTTCCAGTCCTCATTCTTCCTCATCCCAGTGAATGGAAACTCAATAGTAACCTGGCAATCAACTGTAACTTCTCCCTCTAGTATGTTCTCTTACATTTAAAATCCAAATCCTACCAAAATTAACTCATGCATTCACATCTCTCCATCTCACTCTCTAATTCATGCCACCATCCTGCCTGGTTTCCTAAAATGATCCTTTTTTTGTCAAGTTTTAGACTCTCCTAATGTGTACTCTATATTGCAGCAAGCATGATCTTACTGAAAGACTGGTATCTTTATAATTCTCAATGTTACTATTGCCTTCCAAAGCTCAGACTCCTTAACACTGGTTTGCAATGCCCTGTAGTATCTGTTCCCCACTTACTTCTCTTCCTTATCTCTCATTCAATCCCCTTTTCTCTATACTAAAGTAAATCCTATTTCCTAGAGAAATCTAGGTTCTCCTATCTTTACCTCTACTTTTTGGCCTATGTTCCCATTTTCCTGTAACATGCTCTTACTCTTCTGGCTTCCTCACACTTATCTTTTAGGTCTCAGTCTTCTCTCATTCTTGGACTTAATTAGGCTCCTCTGTTGCTACCCTTAATTTCCCTCTCATAAGCCTCTTTTTAGATGTTGCATCACTGTTGGTATATCTTCATCCTGAGAATGGAAGCTCTCTGACAGGTCTGTGAGGGCAGGGAAGGTACATCAGCTTTTGTGGACGTTTGTCTGCCCATGACTCCATGATGCTTGTTGAATGAAAGGATAAATTAACTTTACTATGCCCCTGAGATCCAGTGTCATGAATTGTGTATTAGTCTGTTCTCATGCTGCTAATAAAGACATACCCAAGACTGGGTAAGTTATAAAAAAAAAGAGGTTTAATTGCTTTACAGTTCCACATGGCTGGGGAGGCTTCACAATCATGGCAGAAAGCAAAGGGGAAGCAAGACACATCTTACATGGCAGCAGGCAACAGAGAGAGAGCATGTGCAGGGAAACTCCCTTTTATAAAACCATCAGGTCTCATGACACTTATTCACTATCAGGAGAACAGCATGGAAAAGACCCACCCTCATGATCCATTCCCTCCTACCACGTTCCTTCCAGGACACATGGGAATTATGGGAGTGACAATTTGAGATTTGGATGGAGACACAGCCAAGCCATATCAAATGGTTAGCTGAGAAGTGGGTTTTCCTTTCCTAGTCTATCTGGAAATTGAGGGAGTGGTTGACAAGACAAAGTGCCATGAGATAATGGCTTTGTGTGTCCCTCACAGAGGAGGAATGGAGAAGACTGCTTTTTTGCCTCGAAGACTGGGCTACTTTGGGAGACAGTGCATCCTTCCTGGCCTTGCTCTCAAAGCTTCAAATGGGGGAGGGTAGTGAGCATGGGGAAAGAAACTACATTAAAACCTGTTATAAGGGATGAGAACGCTGTAGAATTAGAATATATAAGCAATACAAAACGCTGAAAGCTTTCAGAGAGTGTAAAATGCAGGGTTAGGCCAGGCACAGTGGCTCATGCCTTTAATCCTAGCACTTTGGGAGGCTGAGGCAGGCAGATCACCTGAGGTCAGGAGTTCAAGATCAGCCTGGCCAACATGGCAAAACACCATTTCTGCTAAAAATACAAAAATTAGCTGGGCATGGTGGTGCAAGCCTGTAGTCCCAAGCTACTCTGAAAGTTGAGGAAGGAGAATGGCTTGAACCTGGGAGGTGGAGGTTAGAGTGAGCCAAGATCATGCCACTGTACTCCAGTCTGGGTGACAGAGTGAGACTCTGTGTCCAAAAATAAAAGGGTTATATGAAATTTTCTTTTACATTTTTCCTTCTATACTCAGTATTTTAAATTCTCTAATTCTACCCTTCCTCCCTCCCTCTCTTCCTGCCTGCCTGCCTGCCTTCCCGCCTGCTTTCCTCCCCCTTTCCTCCCTCACTCCCTCCCTTCTTTCCTTCCTTTCTTCCTTCCTGCCTTCCATTTTCCCATGAGCACACAGTTATCGTGAGCCTATATGACATGCCATGTACAGTTGCAGGCACTGAAGATACAATGGTGATTAAGTAAAAACAAAATCACAGGACTCAGGAAGCTCATATTTTAGTGAAGAGACCAACTAATATATATTTTAAAATGTGTAATAAAATGTCAGTTAGTGATAAGTGCAATGAAGGAAAATAAAGTAGGAGAAAGTACAAAGAGTGATTAAAGTATGGGGAGAGTGGTGAGGATAGGCTATTTTAGGCCTGAATGTCAGAGAAGACTTTCTAAGAAGGTGTCAAAAATTTCACTAGAGAAGATTATATAGAAAAGGAAGATTTTGAGACTGTTGCGATAGGGTCAAAGATATGGAAGTAGGGGAAAGAGATCAAATTCACCTTTGCCAACACAGAAGGAAGGAGAATTTTAAAGAACGGTGGTGAGCTGGTGGAAAAGCTCTGGAGGACATAGGGGTTAATGGACGAATGACTTGGCCATTTGTTTTTGCTAATTGTCTCTTATCAAAGTTAGGGTCCTAACCTCTCACAGAGACTGGGATGACTCCTACGTTTTTGAGAAACATATTTCTGGCTTGTAAAACTGGAAGGAGGCTGGGAGATTTATATCTTAAAAGGGGACAGAGAAGGAATTTATTATTGTGAGTTTTCTAAAGTAAATGCTATAAGAAAAGGGAGGCCAGGGACCTATAGCCAAGAAGTAGTCTGTGTAAAGTTTAATCAAGCTGCGGAGAATGTTAAGGCCATCTTTGACATTTGGGCAGAGACTTAAGGAATTGAGAGTGAGTTGAGAACAGGTTCTGAGCATGAGCACCACAGGCTGAGGCAAGAGCCAATGCAAACCACCACTAAACAACAAGCCTGACGCTGGAGGAGCAGTCAAAAAACACCAGTTGGACTCAAGTGAAGTGAACAAGGAGGGGAAGGGAGGAAGGTGAGGCCAGAAAGCTGGACAGAGGCCAGACCAAGGAGGATTTGCTGGGAAAGTTTGAAGTTTATTCTGAGTATGCTGGGAAGTTACTGGAGGTTTTAAACAGAGTTTCATCATCTACATGTAAAAGGTCTTCTAGGGCTGCTGTGTTGAGGAGCAGCAGCGGGGAGACTATCAAGGAGACTGTTGCAATAACCATACATGAATCTTAGAGTAGGATGGTAATAGTGGAGGTAGGGGGCTTGGCACATTAGCTAGAGTTCTCCAGAGAAACATAACCAAGAGGAGGTTTATTCATTAATTAATTTATTTATTATGGGAATTGGCTTATGCAATTATGGAGGATCAGAAACCCCATGTTCTGCCATCTATAACCTGGACAACCAGGAAAGCCACTGGTATAATTCAGTCTGAGTCCAAAGGCCTTAGAACTGGGGACTGCAGATTAAGTCTCAGAGTCTGAAGGACTAGGAGCTCTGATGCCGAGGGAGGAAGGAGATGGATGTCCAGCTCAAAAAGAGAGAGAATTCACCTTTTTGTTCTGTTTGGGCTCTCAGTCAATTGGATGATGCACACCCACATTGGTGAGGGTGGATCTTCTTTACACAGTCTGCTGCTTCAACTGCTCATCTCTTCTGGAAATGTCCTCACAGATATACCTAGAAACAGTGGTTTACCAGTGATCTTGGCATCTGTTAGCCCAGTCCAGCTGACACATAAAATTAACCATCATACTTGACACATGTGAAAGTGTATATTCTTTGCTGAAAAAATAGATATGAGATAAAAATAGAAGTGAAGGGAAGCTTAAAATTTTTGACCTGAGTAACTAGGTAAATATTGATGATACTATGAAATAGAGAAGCCTGGATGGAGGACTAGGTTTAGAGGTTTACGAGGGGTATAAAATAAAGAGGTCAGTGTTGGACAAGATAAATTTGATAATCCAAGTAGGTATTATAAATTTGATAAATGTATTGATAAATTTGATAAGCCAAGCCAGGTATGTCACCTGGGCAGTTGCATATATTACACCGAAGCCCGAGAAGAGAGACTTTGGAGATGAAAAGAGAAATTTGGGAGTCAGAGTATACCTAGTACTTAGGGTCTTCTGAGTCTTTTTCAGGGTATGAAGATAAGAAGAAAAATACAGCATTTTTTTTCAAATTTATTTATTTATTGACTCAGCCTAATATACATATATATATATATATAGAATATATAAAATTCATTTGCATGAGTAGTTAATATAAATGTATATATTTAATTCATTTGCATGAATAGTGACTTCTTCTTTCAGTAAACTTTTTTTCTGCTGCTGCAGTCCAGGTTGAATTACAGAATAAGCAAGTGCTTTAAGGGAACAGCAAAGCAAGAATGCTGAATTTGTTTTAAAAAATGCATTTGATATTTCAAAAATTTATATGAGATACTAATAATGGGAAAATGCAGAATTTTGTTTTGCCTTTTAACCTCATTTTCCCAATATAATATTTTTAGAATATGCCTATATTTGGGGTGTATGACACTATACCATTTCAGTCTTAATAGCGCCTTGGCTAGGCCCAAAGCTTGGTACTGGTCACTACAAGAAACAAATAGCTCGCCCTGTTCATTTTTTTTAAAATGTATTATAGAATCTCTACTTAGCCTTAAATAAAGCAAAAGTGACTATGCATAAATGAATAATGACACTCTGCATTAACTGGTGGTACTTTTTAGTTCTTTATTAACTTTAATCAGGCCGGGCGCGGTGGCTCACGCTTGTAATCCCAGCACTTTGGGAGGCCGAGGCGGGCGGATCACGAGGTCAGGAGATCGAGACCACAGCGAAACCCTGTCTCTACTAAAAATACAAAAAATTAGCCGGGCGTGGTGGCGGGCGCCTGTAGTCCCAGCTACTCGGAGAGGCTGAGGCAGGAAAATGGCGTGAACCCGGGAGGCGGAGATTGCAGTGAGCCGAGATCGCGCCATCGCACTCCAGCCTGGGTGACAGAGCGAGACTCCGTCTCAAAAAAAAAAAAAAAAACTTTAATCAGTGGTGGATGAAACTGAAGGGATTTTAAAAATCAAACTCAGATGAGCATCACGAAGAGAATATTTCCAGATGATAGTCTATTGTTTAGTCCTCAGATATGTATTTTATTTTTATGTTATTTTTACACATTTAGTGAGAAGTTGTCAAATACAAGGTCAGATAGGGATATTATGTATCTACTCCGTACCTGGCCTGGTTTTAAATGCTGGGATTATAGCCATTTTAAATGGATAAAAGTATTTGCTCTTTTTGAAACAAATAGATAATAAAAATAAGTAAGTATAATTTATATGCTAACTGGTAATAAGCACTATGGATAAAAATAAAACAGGATTAGAGGGAATAGAGAGCATTGGGATGGGGATATGTTTGCAATTATAAACAGGATGATCAGGGAAGGCCTCACTGAGGAGATGTTATATTAGTCTTTTCTCACATTGCCGTAAAGAAATGCCTGAGACTGGGTAATTTATGAAGAAAAGAGGTTTAATTGGCTCACAGTTTTGCAGGCCTTACAGGAAGCCTAGTGTTGTCTGCTTTTTGGGAGGCCTCAGGAGACTTCCAATCATGGTGTGAGGCAGAGGGGGACCAGGCCTCTTACATGGCAGCAGCAACAGCAAGAGAGACAGCAAGAGAGACAGCAAGAGAGACAGCAAGGAGGGACATCTGTAAACAACCAGATTGCTCAAGAACTCACTCACTGTCATGAGAAGAGCACCAAAGGGATGATGCTAAGCCATTCATGAGAAATACCTCCATGATCCAATCACCTCACGCCAGGCCCCACCTCCAACATTGGAGATTGCAATTCAACATGAGATTTGTGTGGGAACATAGATCCAAACTGTATCAGTTATTTGAGCCAAGATATGAAGGAAGTAAGAGAGGAAGCCCTGTAGACATACCTAAAAAGGGCATTGCAGGCAAAGGAAACAGGAGAAGACATTTTTAGGCTTAAGCATGGCTGGAATGTTTGAGGAATAGCAAGGCGACTACTGTCTAGGGAGCCAAGTGAGGGAGAGGAGGGCAGTAGGAAATGATGTTAAGGAAATAGCAGAGACAAGATTATTAGAGCCTTGAAACCACTGTGGGTAATTGGCTTTGAATTTGATGAAAAACCACTGGAGGTTTTTAACCAGAGAAGTAACATGAGCTGATTCACATGTTGAAAGGATGACTCTGGCTGCCATGTTAAGAACAGACATTAGATATGGGCTGGGGCGAGGGGTAAGAGTAAAATCAGGGAGAACTCCAGGATGCTATTGCAATAATACAAGTCTTCACCAGATGATTAGTGATGACAGTGGACAGTGGATGACAGTGGACCATGAACTTTGCTGTGGAGGTGAGGTAGGATCAGAATTATCTTGAAAGTACCTGTGATGAGACTTGCTGAAGAAATGTAGGCGGTATGTGAGAGGAAGAAAGAAAGGATAACCTCAGGGTTTTTGGCCTGTAGAATTGGAAGAATGAAGTTACCATCTACTGAGACTAAAAACTTAGGAGAGAGAGGTTTGAGGATAAAGATTAGGTATTTATTTTAGGATATTTTAAGTTTGGTATGCCTACCAAAGGTGCAGTTGTAGTTATCAAGAAGGCAGTTAGATACACGAGTCTGGAGTTCAGCAGTGAGGTCTAGGGGTATCTGGGATTGATCAGTACATATATTTAAATGAACAAGTATAAGTAGATGAGTTGTCCAAGGACTGAAATCAGGGGTGTTCTATCCATGTTTAGATGTTAAAAAGATGAGGAGGCACCAGCAAAGGAGACTGAAAGCAGTGATATCCAGGTGGAAATCCAGCAGACGGTAGTGTTCTGGAAACCAAGTGAAGAAAGCATTTGGAGGAGTGATGAACTGTGTCCAAAGACACTGGCTTGTCTAGTGAAGTGATTGAGAATGGAAACTTGCATTTAGCAACATGGAGGCCACTGGTGACCTTGAGCAAGCAATTTCAGAGGAATAGTGGGGCAAAAGCCTGGGTTTAAGAGAGAATTGGAGGAGAGGACATGTTAGCATTAGTGAATGTAGAAAACTTCTTTAAAAATTTTTGTTATAAAGGAGAGCAGAAAGAAGTGTTTTCACTGGGAGACCTTATGGCAATAGGGTTTTGTTTGTTACTTTTTTAGATGAGAAATATGTGTGCTACAGACTGATGATAAAGAACATATTGGTGTTATAGGAGAGAAGGTAGTGGAGAGGATTTCTTGAGTCACATACTTGACTAGTGGAGAGGCCTGGGGTTTAGTGTTCAAGAGAAGTTGCCTTTAGTTAGGAGATGAGAGGGAGAGTCTATCTCTGTTTCCTCTGCTCCCTTCTTTTCCTCTCCTGCAGTCTCCATCTCTCCATCTCTAGTCTCTTTCCCTCCTTCTCTACCTCCCCATCCTCCAAATTTTGTCAAAAGTGGTTTAAGGGGTCCTGCTAGGATTTTAAAAATTTAACCATATTAGAATTAAAATATTAAAAAAGGAAAAAAAAACCAGAGTTGAGATATAGGGTTTGTCAACTTAGAATAAATATAGGCAACTCATCTTACTAAATACTTAAATATTTCAGCAATCCTAAGATAAACAGGCATCTCTTCTTGTCCCAGCTGTGACACTGACTAGCTGGGTAATTTTGGTTGAATTACTTAACCCATCAGGAGTTCTTTTTTTTTTGTTTTCCAGAACTAAAATAAGAGTAATAAACTTAGTATCTAAGATCTCTCAAAGTTTTAAAGACTATTTGTTTGTAATATATTAACTTAATGACTACAAATGACTTCATTTTGCCTCACATGAACTATCCACTAATTCAAAAATGACTAATTTTTTGCAAATTTGTCTCAGAAACATAATGTTTAATTTCACTTATGTTTTATGTTAACATACTCTTTTTAAAAACATTTAAGGTAAATACTTCTGATAGTCTATCATGGTGTGGTTTAAATACGATTTTAAGAATGTATAGCTATATATCGAACTTAAAATCTTTTTCTTGTTGACTCATTCATTTTTCTAAATAAAATGGTGATAGCTACAAAACAATATGCATATAAACAATAACTGCACATGGAATGAACATTTAAATAATCTTAAATGTTTATATTCCATTATATTTCTTACCTCTCTAGGAAAAGGAAATTAACATGCATAATATTGGAATCCAAGTTCCTTTGCAAACCAGAGTGAGTGTACAAATTATTCATAATATGCTAAAAATCTAAAATAGATGAATTTTTATCATCCTTATCCTTTAACTGTCCTTAATGGTCCCTCTAGAGATCTCTCTTTTCCCCCCATTATCAGCGGTGAATTCTATTATGTCTCTTAAAAACTATCCCACTTTCTATGCATTTTCTTAAAAGCCAAGACTTTGTTAATCTACTACTGTCACTAGCAAAAAATTCAATTTTATATTTAGTGGTAACAATTCAGCATTACCCCCAGAGATTCTTGAAGACACAAGGGATGTGTATGACATTGATGTGGTCTCTAAAGAATTACTAGACAATGATCTCACTTATATGTGGAATCTACAAAAGTTAAACTCATAGTAGTGATAGAGGCAAGAAGCAGACAAAGGCTTAGGCAGATAGGGAAGGGTCCCTGGAGAATCTCCGACCCGCCCCACAAGTGTTTACATCAGATATTTTGTGCAGATAAGGGAACCTGCACAACGGGCTTTCCTGGGCATGCCTGCAGTGGACTGGAGGCCCACATGCACTGAGGGAATAGGGTAGAGTCACCAGGAATCCACACCTTATGCAGATGAGGATCCTGGCGTCTTCAGCTCATGTGTGGTGGTCCTGGTATTCAATCTGTGAGGTGGAAACCTGCTTGCAAGGCCCCCACTCTTTGCTGAGAGCTTTCTTTTCACTTAATAAATTCTGCCCTCTTCACCCTTCAAGGTGTCTGTGTACCTAATTCTTCCTGGTCATGGGACAAGAACCTGGATTAGCTGAGCTAAGGAGCAAAAAATCCTGCATTACTAGCAGAGAATAGAATCGTGGTTATCAGGGGCTTGCAGTGTGAGGGATGTGGAAATTTGGTCAAAAGGTAAAAAATTTCTGTTAGATGAAAGAGCAATATTTATAGGAGGATATTCTTTTAAGCACAGAGTTCTTAAAATCAGCTGACTTCCCTCTAGTTATGTATACCTAATATTGAACAGTTGATTTTTGAAAATTTTCTGTGATCTGAAAAGAAAAAAATACAAACAAGTGAAAAAGTAATCAACCAGCCAAACAGATTGGTTGGACAGACAGCAAGTCCCTGACTCTAAGTAATCACAACACCCATTTTTTGAGGCTTCTGAGTTTTCTAAAGCCTAAAAGCTGAAGCAAATCCGTTTATTTTTGTTCACCAAGCATATAAATGCCAAATAACTAGTGTGGTCATTCCCAGACTGGAATAGATATTGAGATTGGTTCTTTTTTTTTTTTTTTTTAAGCTTTTTAGTTGACGTGTAATAATTATTGATAGTAATGGGATAGAGAATGATATTTTGGTAATATGTATAATGTATAATGATCCAATCAGGTAATTAGCATATCCATCACCTTGAATTAAGATTGGTTTTTATAGTGTGTTATTTGGCATTTAATTATGTTCAGTGATCACCCATTGAAAACCAAATCAGGCCGGGCGCGGTGGCTCATGCTTGTAATCCCAGCACTTTGGGAGGCCGAGGTGGGCGGATCACGAGGTCAGGAGATCGAGACTACGGTGAAACCCCGTCTCTACTAAAAGTACAAAAAATTAGCCGAGCGTGGTGGCGGGCGCCTGTAGTCCCAGCTACTCAGAGAGGCTGAGGCAGGAGAATGGCGTGAACCCGGGAGGCGGAGCTTGCAGTGCGCCGAGATCGCGCCACTGCACTCCAACTCCAGCCTGGGCGACAGAGCGAGACTCCATCTCAAAAAAAAAAAAAAAAAAAGAAAAGAAAACCAGATCAAACCAAACGAAACCACATAAAAATACCCTCTCGAAATTATGTTGCATTCAGCTGTCACTCTCTCTCTTCAAAGCCAGCCTCCCTCCTCACACACTCTACTGAAACTGCATCTCTCACCACTGACCTCTGAATGGCCAAATTGTGTAACCTAGGCATTGTGTAGCTCTTTTGGTCCAAACATATCTAACCAAACTCTTCTCCTCTTGCCTCTTATGGCTTTATATTCTTGTAGTTTTATTCCTATGTTTATTTCTTCTCTAGTTTCAGGGTCCCCTAATTCTGCCTTTCCTGAAATAGTGATATTCCTCAGAATTCTTCCTGATATGTCAAGAGTGATCTTAGAAGTGCTCACTGCTGGTCAGACAAAGAAATGAGACCTATTAATACTATAATGGGCTGTCATTTTAGTCTTTTTAAAGTTTTGGTGATAATAGGACAAATATAAAAGTAATTCAGGAAAGAATAAAGCAATAAATGGATTAGATGAAGCTAAGCCTGTGAAGTGATCACAGAGTGGGGTGATAGACCCTTACATAATATAAAATTAAGTAATAATATGCTTGACAACCAGCCACATGGAGTATTGGATTCTTGTCCCCTTAAAACTTGGAATTCGTGGTCAAACAATTATTAAAAACTGGCCAGAGTATGTCCTTGGTAAAATGAGATAATAAATGTCTCCCTCATAGGTATTATTAAACTCTGGAAACATATAGAATTAAGACTAGGAATATTTAAGAAAATCAAAGCTGAATATTATTTTTATGTTAAAAAATCTATAATTTTTAGCATTTTATAGTGCTGATAATGTTTAAGAGAATTTGCCATATTTGAATTATAGTCCAGCCTTAAAAATGCTGTTGAAGGCTGGGCATGGTGGTGGCTCATGCCTATAATCCCAGCGTTCTGAGAGGGCAAAGTAAGTGGATCATGTGAGGTCAGGAGTTCAAGACCAGCCTGACAAACATGGTGAAATCCCATCTCTACTAAAAATACAAAAATTAGCCAGGCGTAGTGGCAGGCACCTGTAATCCTGGCTACTAGGGAAGCTGAGGCAGAAGAATTGCTTGAACCCGGGAGGTGGAGGTTGCAGTGAGTTGAGATTGCACCACCGCACTCCAGCCTGGGCAACAGAGCGAGACCCCATCTCAAAAATAAAATGCTATTTAAAATGGATAAATAATTATTTTGCCTTGTGATTTTAAGTAAAATCCATGACAGAAATCAGCATGGCCCATTCACTGCTCATTCGCTATCCATTTGGCAAAAACTAGAAACCTAAAGGCTACGTTTTTCAAACTCCGTTGCAACTACAGTTCTACATGTAAATTCGATACACTTGAGTAAGACTTGGAATCATGATGAAATAACCTGGGGTTAAGGGGCATTCACTATGCATGTGCAGATCATAGCAGAAACAACATGATTTTGGAGCCAATAGCTATAGACATGGCTTCCAGATTCAGCAGGTGGTGGCTTTCTAATTTGGCATCTTCCTAATGGTGGCTTCCTTCAAGAGTCAGCAGCAGGCAACAGCTTCCTTACTCTGCACCAATCATCTATGGCAGAAGTAGCAGCTGCCTGGAAGGTCTCACCTTCCTTTCTCTGCCTGAATTATATTAACTTGGCTTTCCAGATTCAGCCAATGTATCAGTTTATCATGGAAGGTTTTGAGAACACCCTCACACCCCACTGCCCTGGGTAAGTTAGGTCACCCTCCCATGTGTTCTCATTTATGCCTTGTGTATTCCCAATTTACTAAGTAGCACACTCCATTATATTTATTGGTTTATTTGATCTATTTCTCCATTATATAGTAAGAGCCTTTTGGATAGAAACTATGTCTTTGTTTTTGTTTTAACTATGAAACCCCAGCTCTAAGTATATTTGGTACATAGTAGGCACTCAATACATCAATGAATAAATGAATGAATGTCTGAATGCCACTGTGAGGCTTCCATGCAAATTTGGTCTTCTCATTGAAATCATTATGTCTAAACATATATGAGAAAATATTCCCAAAGAGAGAAACCTAATTACTCTGTAATTCAAATGAAGTAGCATCTAATCCACTCTCACATGTAACTTTCATGAATAGTAGCCATGAAGCACCATTGGATTTCCTAAATCTTTCTTTCCTGATAAGAGCCCATTAACTTAACTAAAAAGAGGGCTTATTTCCAGGCTCAGTTTTGGGGTGAGAAAAACATTTTACTAACTAAATATTTGTAAAGGGAAGAGTCAAATTAAAATGATGAGGCAGATTGGTTTTTTTTTTTTAGCAGTTTTTACCTTGTAATTGCCCTATCTTGTTTGTTCAGTTATGACCAAAGAGAGACAACGTATGGACTCCAGTGGTTGGAAGAATTTCTTAAAACATTAGATTAAGAATGTAGGCATTTTAGGTTTGCAGCACACTGATGAAAGAATTTTGCATTTATATTACTTCTACTTGTGATTTAGGCAATAGTTAAAGGTTTTTAATATCAACAGTATTGCCACAGGGGAAGCAGAAAATTGCAATACAAAGAAAAATTTGGTAGCTGTCTAGTAATGACAATACCTGATACATTATATATGGCTGGCTGTTTTAATTTGAATTAATTAAGCTTGTTTATGTCTTCCAAATATCTACCTGCACAGATAAAGATAACTGGTAACCTTTTCTTTTTCTGATGGAATGGAATGTTTTTATGTGTCAAATTGTAGATCATTAATGAAAAGGCAGAGAAAATGATGAAGATATTATACTGCTATCCCATCTACACAGTCAAGTTGAAGAAACTTTTAAACAAACATAATTGCTATAGTACAATGAATTATTATATATATAGTACAATGAATTATTATGGTACAATTATATATATAGTACAATGAATAATTTTCAAACACAAATCTTCATTTTCTATGTATCTTGACTGGCTTTTATGGTATTCATATTCCTCATCAAGAAATATACACTATAGCCTCTCATTCAAGTTATCGCTGAGAATCCTTCAGCAGTGTTCGCCTTCTGACTGGTGCATCTCACTCCTAACATTGCTCTGAACACCATTCATGTATTCAATAAATATGTACTGTTTTTTTTTTGTTTTTTTTTTGAGAGAGAGTCTTGCTTTGTCGTCCAGGCTGGAGTGCAATGGCATGACCTTGGCTCACTGCAACCTCTGCCTCCTGGATTCAAGCGATTACCCTTCCTCAGCCACCCAAGTAAATGGGACCACAAGTGCTAGCCACCATGCCCGGCTAATTTTTGTATTTTTAGTAGAGGTGGGGTTTCACCATGTTGGCCAGGCTGGTCTCGAACTCCTGACCTCAAATCATCCACCCACCTCGACCTCCCAAAGTGCTGGGATTATAGGCATAAGCCACCTTACCAGGCCTAAATATATATTTTTGTGCTGCTTCTGTACCCAGGACTGTTGCAAGCACTGGGGAACCAGTGGTGAAAAGCACAGATGTGGTGTGAGTACTGGCCTTTTTAGAGTAGCTTAGTGGGTAGCTGGAAAAGGGATATATACAAGCAAGGTTAAATGAAGAAAAGAGTAGTAAGTGCTGTGAAGGAAATTAATAGGGTCCTGTGAGAGAGACTGACAGCAGACATGGGACTTTGAGAGCTCCCAAGTCACTGTGTCCCTGCACAATGCTGGACCTCTACTGGCTTTCTCTAAGTTCCCTGTGATGTGGACAGGGTCTCCTCCGCAGCCCCCAGTCTACGCTGGGCAGGCTTCCTGGGAAGGTGACTGCCTGCCTACCATGTCCCAACACTTTGTGTGCTGCAAAGTTCTCTTCTTTCTCAGAGGATTTTACTTTATTAAATGAACCCTTAACACCCTAGCCAGAAGTATTTGCATTTGGATGACTTTAATTCTCTGGGTTTTCCTGAGAACACCTGTGAATATTTATTCAACTATTATGAAACCAAAAGAGACATCATAGTGGTGTCTCTCATGTAGAGAAAATAGCTCTGTACCAAAATGGTGAGTGATGTGTAATTCACTTTATATGAACAAAAGTAGAGAATTAGACAAATAATTTAGATTTGGGATGAATTACAAAACCTCGGTAGCAGCACTGAATGGCCATTTAGCTAGGAAACAGAAGGTTGGCAGTTTTCTGGGTTTATCTCAGGAAACAGGTTCAAATCCAGGCTGTGCTATTCACCGTACCTCATGCATGACATTATGCAAATTATGTTTCTGATATTTGAGTTCACCCTAATAGTCCTGAATAGAAGCAACTGCTCTTTAACTCCCAGAAGGCTGTAGGATTTAAATGGAAGTATGCCATAAAATTATTGATATTACTTTTTAAAAAATTGAGAGCAAAATAACATTTATGAGGCCGATATATGCCAGAATTACCCAATGTAGGCAAAATTATCCTGTTACAGATGCAGAAGCTGACAGAGAGAGGGTAAACGGTTGACCCAAAGTCACAGTGGTAATAAGTATTACTGGGGTGAAAAATGAAATGTGATACATGGTCATATTCTGTTTCTCTTAAACCAAGTAGAAAAGTCGATGGTGTGACTTACAATTTATTTCATTCCAAGGTTTTTATTTAAACATCTGTTGTCAGTGTCCACCTCTAAGTAGAGGAGACCTTCAGAATGGTTTCATTCCTGCTGTTACCCACCAAAATAGGCCTATTTTTACTTGTTGCACATACTCTTTACTCTTAAATTTTCTTTTAAATCAAGAGTTTTGAGATTAATATGAATAAGTAAATGAATGAATGAATGCCCTTCATTTAGGCTACTGTGAATTGGCAAAATCATTTGAGAGCTGGTCAATAGTTTGCTCTCATAAGGTAGGCTGCATAGACCCCATGATAATTTTCTAAAACATTTGAAAAATATCCAAATAAAAGCTTAAGAATGTTGGTTGGTTTACCCAGTATTGTCTCCAAGGAAACTTTCTTTCTTTCTTTTTTTCTTTAGCCTGAGAATTACTGTGTAGGAGGGATCCTGTGAAAAGGACCTGTTAAATTATGTTAAATATTCATTTGCTCACTTTAGCATCTG
This sequence comes from Symphalangus syndactylus, assembly GCF_028878055.3. NCBI lineage: Eukaryota > Metazoa > Chordata > Mammalia > Primates > Hylobatidae > Symphalangus > Symphalangus syndactylus. The sequence goes on along the minus strand of NC_072428.2, from coordinate 100,517,098 downwards.
GTTAAAGACTTTTTCACACTTTGAAAGATACATATCCAGGAGTGACTTTAATTGACTTGGTGAACTATCTTTCTGCCTAAAAGACAGCTAGATAAGCTGGGACCATATATTTTATTATATTATGAAAACATAAAAAATACCATAAAGGGAAATCAAAGTAGTAATGGATCAGCAGAACTGCTATGATAATTGTAATATTTTTTCAAACATGTTAGCAGAAAACATTGATTTTTCTATACATATGTATGCAGAAATATACAGGTGTTTACAATCTGGTGTAATTTGTAGTGAATTTTAAAATTTAAAAACAGAAGGAACCCATGAATGATTAGCATTTCAAATCCAAGGTGGATAAAAGCTATAATGAAACAGCAAATTATACTTTTTAATAAGTGCATTGTTCTGCAGAGATTATTGTGTTCACTGACAGCCAATTCTGTAATGATGAATTATTGTTTAAAAGCCTTTCTTTATGATATTTTTAGTAAGCAATTAAGAAATCACTGCTCAGTTAATTTTTATGTATACATTTATAAATCTTGGCTTTAGTTAAAATTTCCATCAAGTTAGCTGATAAATATTTTTGATAGTATATGTACCTCCCCTACCTTTTCTTTCTTTAAAATTCCCAAACAGCATAATTTTTCCAACCATAAAAATACAGTAAAAAAAAATTGCAAAGTTGGATTTTATACCTGTTGCCTTTTTAAATAAGAAGCACTAATCACCACTTAGAATTTCATAGTTACTTGTCCTCAAAACGTAGAACGTTTGCTGTGGTCCCTCAAACTGTGATTAACCCAAGACCAAATTTCTATCTTATTTTATACCTCTTCCTATTTTCAGGTCTTTCTAAGGTCTTCAAAATGCAAGGAAAATGCCCTAGTTCTGAATCTGAGGAAGATTCAGCATAAAAGATATGTAGCACTTTTATTTGCAAACTGGAAAAAGTTAAGAGTTTCTTTGGGGCCGGGTGTGATGGCTCACTCCTATAATCCCACCACTTTGAGAGGCCAAGGCAGGTGAACTGCCTGTGCTCAGGAGTTTGAGACCAGCCTGGGCAACATGGTGAAACCCCGTCTCTACCAAAATACAAAAAATTAGCCAGGCATGGCAGCATGTGCTTGTAGTCCCAGCTACTCAGGAGGCTGAGGCAGGAGAATTGCTTGAACCCAGGAGGCAGAGGTTGCAGTGACCTGAGATCACGCCACTGCACACCAGCCTGAGCAAAAAAAAAAAAAAAGGAAAAAAAAAAGAAAAAAAAAGTTTATTTGGCATTAAAGTTTTATGTTTAAAAAATTTTTACTCATTTTAATTGTTATAAGCATCTCAAAGTTTTCTGTGGTATATTATTGGTAATCATTATGGTTTACCAGTTGATTGTAAGTTTTAGGATTATCAATCATGTAAGCTTTTTATTTTTGTATAAAACATCTATTAACAAATGGATGAAATCAGCAATGATCCAGTTATTGAAATTTAAGGTACAGAGGAAGGGTGCCCTTTAAATAAAAGTGTTCTTCAAAGACCTGAAAGATAAACTTTGTATTTTTTATTTTTTGCTTTGGAGAGCTTTCAATCAATAAGCAGCTCAAAGTGAAGTGCAGGTAACCAGGCAGTGAGTCCAGGGCTGTGTCTTTCCGTGATGCAGCAGGAGGAAAGAACAGAATCAGTAGAAAGAGAAGAAGGTTAGATAGAAGCTAACCTGTTGTACCTTAAAATTTTGCCTCCAGCTAGTGCTAAAAATTTTAAATATAATTTTGTTTTTGGCTGGGTCATACCATACTCTCTTTCACATCAAGTTCTTTAAGCTTAATTTTTCAGAATACTTCTCTTGAATTTTTATTTACTTTTGCATGATTTCTATCTTGAGTTACTAACAGAACATCAGTAGTTAAAATTTTAAAAATTTGTTTTCACGCATTGCTATGGTTTAAGTATGATTTATTCTCACCAAAATTTGTGTTGCGGATTAAGTTTACAGAGTGTAATGTGTTGAGAGGTTATAAGACCTTTGAGATGTGTTTGGGTCATGAGAGATCTGACCTCATGAAGAGATTAATGCAGTCACCTGGGAGTGTGTGGGTTCCCACAGGACTGGATTAGTTTCCATGAGAATGTGTTCTTATGAAGCAAGGCTGCTGCTTGTGTTTGGTCTCTTTTTGCACATGTTTGCTCACTCTTCCACTTTCCTGCCATGCTGTGAAGTAACAGGAGGTCCTCACTAGGTGGGCTGCCCAATCTTGGACTTCCCAGCCTTCAGAACCATGAGCTAAATAAACCTCTTTTCTTAATAAATTACCCAATATCATGTGTTCTTCTATAGTAACACAAAACAGACTAAGACAGTCATGTAGCTTTAAACGATAATGGCTAATTTAAGGCCAGGGCACTTGGAAAAGCTTACAATGTTCTGTCCTCAGTTGTCTCATTTTTACATATATATATATAGGAGACTATATATATATATATATATATATATACACACACACACATACATACACATATACAAATGAGACCAATATCTCATTATGTATAATATATATTTGCCTCATTTATATATATATATATATATATATAAAATCTATTTATATATATTTTAAATATATTCACGAATTTCTTCTACCTGCAGAGGGAGTTCCTAGAACGAGGGCTATTCTGTAGCTTTAGTTGATTAATAGTCTGAGGAATAAGAAAGAATAAAAGACAGAGTAGTCTTTTGTTATTAACACACAGAGTCCAATTTTCTATATTATCCATTTATTAAGTGTCAGTAAATTATCACCCACATACAAAGAGATGAGTTGCTGCATAAAGGTTTTTGCTTAGAAATACAGTTCTGTATAATAGTGTTTACCTTTGAAGATGCCGGTCTTGTGTGAAGATTATTTAAGTCCAGGCTAGTGAGGATTTTTCTTTTTTGTCCTGCAGGAAGTAATTTAGACTCATCATTCTGTGAATTTTTGTTCATTTAGAAATATGTTGGATTAAAGTACAATGTTACGGTCTATGATCCACTGAGAACATCTACTTTTCTGGGCTCACCACTCATGAAAGGGAGCTGCTTTTTTTCCTCCCTGGTAGAATCCATACTGAGATCTAGAACTGGTGTGAAGATTTTATCTTTCAGTTCAATCAAGCCTCTCACTTTTCAGGAGGCATAATTAAGTTGGTCTATTTAAACAAGCTTTCCCTAACAGAAGGGTGCCGGGAGTCATCTAAATAGTCCAGGTATGTTATAGCTGATCACCATAGACAATAGTAACAACAGCAGTTTATGTGATGCATTTTTGTCTATTTGGGACTATATTTTTCACAGTATGAAGGCATAAACTGTACTGGACTAAGTTAAGCAAGGAAGACTTTATTTTTGTTACTGCAATAGAGGAGAGAATTAGGACTCAACTGTGCTGTGCTGAAAAAAATAATGTGGGAGGGTTTCTAAGCACTGGGGTGAGCTCGTGGTAAAGCACTGAATGATGTTAGCAGGAAGGTTGACAAGTTGTATGTGTCTTGCACATTGACTTATTCCTGAACTTGTAGATGTTTTTCTTTGTGATTAAGTCATCTGTGTTTGCTAATTGGTTCTCATCAAAATTAGATAGTCTCCCACTCTCCCACAGAATCTGGAAAGTAGGGATGCTGTCTTTTTTTGATGATTACATTTCAAGACATGGCTCTCAGGGCTTGGAGAAAGACATTTCTGTGTTATGAAACTGGCAGTAAGCTTTTTAAAAGATTTACATGTTTAAGGCGCAAAGAAAATTTTAAGAATCACAAGTTTTCTAAAGTACATGCTCTAAGGAAAGGATGACCAGTGGCCTAGAATTAGGAAAAAGACTGTTTAAAATTTAGTGAAGCTGAGGGAACTGTTCAGTCTGTCTTGGCTAATAGTAAGCATAATTTCGGCGTCTACTAAACCAGCCATAAAGTCTCATTGATTCGCAAACAACCAATTTGAATATCTGTGTTATTTTGGATTAACCTTGGACTGATGTCCATCTCTATGGTCTATTTGTAAAATATTCTAAACAAATAAATATTCAAAGCTAAATATTTGGGAATGATTTTAAATTTTCTGAAAAAAGTTTTAAAGCATGCTTCAAGCTTCTACATTACACCAACTTCACATCACCAATTGGCTCAGAAATTACAAATCTTTTGTATTCATGAAAACAAATGCCCTAACACCTCTACTAAATTAGCATTTTTACTAACAGCATTCATCAAAGAAATGATGATGATACTTAAAACAAAATGTAATCTTATAATCTCTAATTTTAACTAATCCCGGTTCCTTTAAATTAGAAATGTAATATTGACTATACACTTGTTATTTTTGCTCATAAGTGATCATATACCTCAGATATTTTAACCTCGAAATATTAAGCATTTATAATTTGAAGGAAAGAATAAGTGAGTACCTTGTCTATTAGAAAGTGTAATTTTGTGTGTAGAAAAAGGCAAAATGAAGTGGTGTTGTTTTAATTGTTCTACTAATTTTATATTAGTAAATATGTTGTTGGTCATCAATACTTAACGATAAGCATTACTTGGAGATTGCTTAGTTTGCGGTGTTTCTCTTTGGGTGAAACAATTGTTTAGCATATATAATCCTCCCCACACATTCTCTTTTATTTCTTGGAAGCAGCTAAATATAATACTACTGGGAAAAAAAATTGTCTTTCCTTTCTATCTTAGCTTCATGGCTGAGGCCCCTGTAACAAAAGACAGATCAATAAAAGAAACATGCAAATTAATTTAAGTTCTATGTGACACAGCCTTCATAAAGAAATGAAAACCCCCCAAAACAGGCAAACCCATGTATTTTTTTGCTAGGTTTGATGGAGGGGTAGAAAGTCATTGAGAGGTATGACTGCATAGAAAAGTATAATCTAATGGTAAAAAACTAGGGGGGAACTTGTCAAGGCTTATTTGTTTAGATTCCTCTCTGTGACCCTTTTCTTCAGAGATAAGAATGTTTCTTTCCTGTGGGAATAGGAAGGCCACCTCTCAAATGAGAGTCATAGGAAAGCTTCAGGGGAGAAGGGCAGGGAGTGACCTTTCTAGGTTTTATGACCTGCTTCAGGGGAGATGGATGGGAGAAGTTTGAGAGTGATCTTCCTGCTTCTGTAGTTTTCTCAGATTATTTTACCTTCAAATATTTTTGGGAAGCATGTCTTGAAATCCATCAATACTCAGTCCAATATCCAATACAGTGTCATTTTGAGTATCTTGTAATGAAGAAATGTTATTGGCATGTTTCATTTTATCACAGTGAAATTCAAGTGTCTGTGGTTCTTATAAGCTGTCCCTAACTTGATGACATTCAAACTTTGAGTGCCTAATATGTGCCAAGCAATATAGTAGACACTGGGTTTATAGTTATAAATAAGTGAAGATTGTATTTCAGTTTATCTTCACAACAACCCAATGAGGATAGGTATTATTATTTCCATTGTATGGAAGAGGAAATGAGGTGCAGAGAAACTTGCCAAAAATCACTCAGTTAAGAAGAAATAGAAGCAGCATTTGAACTGAGAAAATCTTTCTCCACAGCAATAGACTTATTAACCACTATGCCAAATAAGAATATATACAAATAAATTAATAATTGCAATATTTGATAAATGTTATAAAGAAAACCAGGGTGGTATAAGAGAGAGTAAAAGTGTGGTTCTCTTTCAGAGTGAGTGGTGAGGGATGAACACTCTGACTGAGAATATAGCATTATTTAAGTGGAGGACTGAAGTTTACAGAAGAGCCATCAGCTAAATGACTGGGGTCTGGGCAGTGCCTCACAGTATTTAATGAGTCCAGCTAAATCCCTCTGGCCACCCAGACTTACACTGCTCATTCCTGCTTTCATATCTTTGCCTGTGTTCTCCTGCTCTTTCCTGTGCTGTTATTTTTCCCATGTAAAATCTTTTTTCTTCTGAATGTAGTACTTACCTTCGTGTTGCTCTTGTGACATATAATAATTAGGTACAAGTTCCTTGACTTGGTTTATTGGTATATATGTTACATTCAATGGGCTGTGCTGACCACTGGTCAGTTACTTTCCCTTCCCTTTATTCTGAGGGGCTCATTACATTTATATATAGGTCAAGTCATGAACATTACCGTGCTGGGTACAGGTGTTGACACCAGGGCTGACTCCTGAGCTGACAGTGGATGATTTTGAGGCTGGCATATGAAGTATTAAGAAATCTCCCTCATGAGAGTGTGATATCCTGATTATTAACTGTTTGAAACCAGATTTTTTTTTGTTGGGGGGAGTTTAAACAGAAAATACAGAGATAGAAGGAGTTCATTAATATTTGCCTAAAAGTTCTAAGAAAAGGCATGAGAAATCTTTCTGAAAACACACTTCAGTTCATTAGGAGTTAAGAGACACTGGCCTGAAGAAGTCAGACCCGAGAGAAGATAAACAAAATTTCCATTTGGTATGACTCATCAGTCAGTTAATGCTGTGACTTATCCTATGGAAGAAGGAAGTCATTAAAAGAGTTCAGATCCTTGTTCTGAGAATAATCACAACATCAATGATAGAATCTTGAGGAAGGAAGAGAACCTGAGGCAAGGCAAATGTGGTCTCTTGCTGTAATGACATTTGAGGAACCAAGAACCGGTGGTTTCAAATAAAAGAATGGAAAGAAAAACATTCAAAGCAATTGCAACAAGAGCAAATTTGACAAATGGAATCTAATTAAACTAAAGAGCTTCTGCACAAAAAAGAAACTATCATCAGAGTGATCAGAAAACCTACAGAATGGGAGAAAATTTTTGTAGTCTATCCATCTGACAAAGGTCTAATATCCAGAATCTACAAGGAACTTAAAAAAATTTACAAGAGAAAAACCAGCACAATAAAATGTATGTAAAGGACGTGAATAGACACTTCTCAAAAGAAGACATTTATGCAGCCAACAAACATATAAAAAAAAAGCTTAGCATCACTGATTATTACAGAAATGCAAATCAAAACTACAATGAGATACCATATCATGCCAGTCAGAATGGCGATTATTAAAAAGTCAAAAAAAAAAAAAAAAACAGATGCTGGTGAGGCTGTGGAGAAATAGGAATGCTTTGACACTGTTGGTGGGAATGTAAATTAGTTCAACCATTGCGGAAGACAGTGTGGCGATTTCTCAAATCCCCACAACAGAAATGCCATTTGGCCCAGAAATCCCATTACTATGTATAGACCCAAAGGAATATAAATATAAATCATTCTGTTATAAAGCTACATGTATGTGTATATTCATTGCAGCACTGTTCACAATAGCAAAGACATGGAATCAACCCAAATGCCCATCAATGATAGACTGGAAAAAGAAAATGTGGTATATATACATCATGGAATTCTTTGTAGCCATAAAAAGGAACAAGATCATGTCCTTTGCAGGAACATGGATGGAGCTGGAAGCCATTATCCTCAGCAAACTAACGCAGGAACAGAAAACCAAACACTACATGTTCTCACTTCTAAGTGGGAGCTGAATAATAAGAACACAGGGACACAGGGAGGGGAGCAACACACACTGGGGCCTGCAGGGGGTGAAGGGGGAGGGAGAGCAACAAGATAAATAACTAATGCATGCAGGGCTTAATACCTAGGTGATGGGTTGATAGGTGCAGTAAACCACCATGAAACACATTTACCTATGTAACAAACCAGCACATCCTGCACATGTATCTCAGAACTTAGAAAAGAAAAAGAAAAATATCTGCATGCCATACATATTATTGCCTTGAAGGAAATAGAGATTAAATATTTGAGAAATATAACAAATTTGTAATGTGGTCTATATGAACTGAAAATGACAGTAGGCAATTGACAGATGAAAGTACTTTAACACACAGTTTACGTATACATGTCCATGGCCAAGCCAGACTAAGCTCTCTTGATCAGATCTCGTATCTTTCCAATATAGATGGCTAGAGAGCATTTCTATTCATGCCTACACTCTATAAGTTAAACATTTTTCTTTTTTTTTGTATCTTATCTAATGTGATCATATTTAAGAGAACGATCTGTGATCTTGGAGTGGAGTCCTTACAGAATTTAAATGCTGTCCTCCAAAGAAAATTCCACAAAAATTAGCAACCCAAGAGAGTAATGATTTTTCTTTCACTGAATATGTTTAAGCAGAAGCTGTTGCTTCAGGAATGCTGTGGAGGTCATTTATCAAGGATTAACTAGAAGTTGGAATAATTGACCTCTTAAATTCCTCCTACTCTCTGAGTCTGTTTCTGTGAAACAAGTAGATAAAAACAGAAAAGGAGGATACTGTTATATTCTTTATCATGTATATTTATCTTGCATAGTAAGAATGTGTAGATTAAGACCCAGCTTTCTCCTGATACTTTATTTACAATTATTAGGAAAAATCTAACAACATATTGTGTTCTATTTTATTTTCTAAATTAGTAAATTTTACTTTTTTTGGGAAAAATTTCTAAGTTGATTCCATTAAAAAAATTTGTTCTCAAATTGTTTAGATGGTTACTAAGAAACCTTGTCTTTTGGAATTCAATCATGATTTAAGTATTATTTGCTAGATGAAGTATTCTGTCAACATTTCAGAAATTAAAATTTATAATTTATAAAGCTATTTTTGTATTTAATTTGTAGGAACACTTATAGAAAATATTTACCTGCTTTCTTAGGAAAAAGTATAATACCTATTCTATAGGTAAGTCCTACATGTAGAAAGTCGGTAAATCTATATAGTAATCTCTATTATCTTTCTATTCTTAGTAAGTGAAAAAAATTTGGAAAAACTTAAAATTTTAAAACCCACATTAGAAAGAATTAAAACTGAAAAGAGTTGTTAATGAAATATAAAAATGTCAAGACTAATACATCTTATTAGAACTTCGACTGAATACAAATGAATGTGTATTTCCTGGTAACTTTTAAAGATATTAGGTGGGTGCAAAGATAATTGTGGTTTTTGCATTGTTGAAATTTGCCATTTGATATTGGAATAATACATTCTTAAATAAATGTGGGTATGTTATACATCATTTTAATGCACTTTTCTTGCTTTGATTTTTGGTAATGACTTATTACTTGCTATTTTATATTTATTTTAGACGATGGAAATCATGTTAGACAAAAAGCAAATTCAAGCAATTTTCTTATTTGAGTTCAAAAACGGGTCGTATAGCAGCAGACACAACTTGTGACATCAACAATGCATTTGGCCCCGGAACTGCTAATGAACATACTGTGCAGTAGTGTTTCAAGAAGTTTTGCAAAGGAGAAGAGAGCCTTGAAGATAAGGAGCATAGTGGCTGGCTATCAGAAGCTGATACAGGAGAAGTTGCCGAAGAACTCAACATTGACCATTCTAGGGTTGTTTGGCATTTGAAACAAATTGGAAAGGTGAAAAAGCTCAACAAGTGGGCACCTCCTGAGCTGAGTGAAAATAAACAAAATCAGTGTTTTGAAGTGTCTTCTCTTACTCTACACGACAATGAACCATTTCCTGATCAGGTTGTGATGTGCACGAGAAGTGGATTTTATACAACTGATGACGACCAGCTCAGTGGTTGGACTGAGAAGAAGCTCCAAAGCACTTCCGAAAGCCAAACTTGCATCAAAAGAATGGTCATGGTTACTCTTTGGTGGTCAGCTACCTGTCTGATCCACTAAAGCTTTTTGAATCCCTGAGAAACCATTACATCTGAGAAGTATGCTCAGCAAATTGATGAGATGCATCAAAAACTGCAACACCTGCAGCCGGTATTGGTTAACAGAAAGGGTCCAATTCTTCTCCACGACAATGATGGACCATACATTGTGTAACCAACATTTCAGAAGTTGAACAAATCGGGCTACAAAATTTTGCCTCATATGCCATATTCACTTGACGTCTCACCAACAAACTACCACTTCTTCAAGCATCTCAACAACTTTTGTGGGGAAAATGCTTCCAAAACCATCGGAATGCAGAAAATGCTTTCTAAGTGATCATTGATTCCCGAATCACGGATTTTTATGCTACAGGGATAAACACACATATTTCTTATTGGCAAAAATATGTTGATTGTAATGGTTCCTATTTTTATTAATAAAAATGTGTTTAAGCCTAGTTATAATAATTTAAAATTCATGGTCTGAGACCACAGTTACTTTTGCATTAACTTAATAGTTACTTTCCATAGTAAAGAAAGAAATTGAGGGCAAAATTGGAAAGAGATTTATCTTGGTAATTAAGATAAAATCAGGTGAAACTATAATGCAAAGCTATTGAACATTATATGGGTAAAAGTTAATATATTGGATACAGAGCTTAAATTGCATTTCCTTATTCTTGATTCTTCTTGGTCTAATTCTTTCTTTCTCTCTCACATTGTATTTTATGCATGCATATTTTATATATATATATATATATATATACATATATATATATGGCAAAATCCCACATAGACAAACACACTCAGACAAATGAAGAACTCAAGTGTGTGATTGTGTGTGTGTATGATGATTAGTTAGCTATGTAATTTCGTTTTTTTAAATTTTATTATTATACTTTAGGTTTTAGGGTACATGTGCACAATGTGCAGGTTTGTTACATATGTATCCATGTGCCGAGTTGGTTTGCTGCACCCATTAACTTGTCATTTAGCATTAGGTATATCTCCTAATGCTGTCCCTCCCCCCTCCCCCCACCCCACAACAGTCCCCGGAGTGTGATGTTCCCCTTCCTGTGTCCATAAGTTCTCATTGTTCAATTCCCACCTATGAGTGAGAACATGTGGTGTTTGGTTTTTTGTCCTTGTGATAGTTTACTGAGAATGATGTTTTCCGGTTTCATCCATGTCCCTACAAAGGACATGAACTCATCATTTTCTATGGCTGCATAGTATTCCATGGTATATATGTGCCACATTTTCTTAATCCAGTCTATCGTTGTTGGACATTTGGGTTGGTTCCAAGTCTTTGCTATTGTGAATAATGCCGCAATAATCATACGTGTGCAAATGTCTTTATAGCAGCATGACTTATAGTCCTTTGGGTATATACCCAGTAATGGGATGGCTGGGTCAATGGTATTTCTAGTTCTAGATCCCTGAGGAATCGCCACACTGACTTCCACAATGGTTGAACTAGTTTACAGTCCCACTAACAGTGTAAAAGTGTTCCTATTTCTCCACATCCTCTCCAGCACCTGTTGTTTCCTGATTTTTTAATGATGGCCATTCTAACTGGTATGAGATGGTATCTCATTGTGGTTTTGATTTGCATTTCTCTGATGGCCAGTGATGATGAGCATTTTTTCATGTGTTTTTTGGCTGCATAAATGTCTTCTTTTGAGAAGTGTCTGTTCATGTCCTTTGCCCACTTTTTGATGGGGTTGTTTGTTTGTTTCTTGTAAATTTGTTTGAGTTCATTGTAGATTCTGGATATTAGCCCTTTGTCAGATGAGTAGGTTGCAAAAATTTTTTCCCATTCTCTAGGTTGCCTGTTCACTCTGATGGTAGTTTCTTCTGCTGTGCAGAAGCTCTTTAGTTTAATTAGATCCCATTTGTCAATTTTGGCTTTTGTTGCCATTGCTTTTGGTGTTTTAGACATGAAGTCCTTGCCCACACCTATGTCCTGAATGGTATTGCCTAGGTTTTCTTCTAGGGTTTTTATGGTTTTAGGTCTAATGTAAGTCTTTAATCCATCTTGAATTAATTTTTGTATAAGGTGTAAGGAAGGGATCCAGTTTCAGCTTTCTATATATGGCTAGCCAGTTTTCCCAGCACCATTTATTAAATAGGGAATCCTTTCCCCATTGCTTGTTTTCGTCAGGTTTGTCAAAGATCAGAGAGTTGTAGATATGTGGCATTATTTCCGAGGGCTCTGTTCTGTTCCATTGACCTATGTCTCTGTTGTGGTACCCGTACCATGCTGTTTTGGTTACTGTAGCCTTGTAGTATAGTTTGAAGTCAGGTAGCGTGATGCCTCCAGCTTTGTTCTTTTGGCTTAGGATTGACTTGGCGATGCGGGCTCTTTTTTAGTTCCATATGAACTTTAAAATAGTTTTTTCCAATTCTGTGAAGAAAGTCATTGGTAGCTTGATGGGGATGGCATTGAATCTATAAATTACCTTGGGCAGTATGGCCATTTTCACGATATTGATTCTTCCAACCCATGTGCATGGAATGTTCTTCCATTTGTTTGTATCCTCTTTTATTTCATTGAGAAGTGGTTTGTAGTTCTGCTTGAAGAGGTTCTTCACATCCCTTGTAAGTTGGATTCCTAGGTATTTTATTCTCTTTGAAGCAATTGTGAATGGGAGTTCACTCATGCTTTGGCTCTCTGTTTGTCTGTGATTGGTGTACAAGAATGCTGGTGATTTTTGTACATTGATTTTGTATCCTGAGACTTTGCTGAAGTTGCTAATCAGCTTAAGGAGATTTTGGGCTGAGACAATGGGGTTTTCTAGATATAAAATCATGTCATCTGCAAACAGGGACAATTTGACTTCCTCTTTTCCTAATTGAATACCCTTTATTTCCTTCTCCTGCCTGATTGCCCTGGCCAGAACTTCCAGCACTATGTTGAATAGGACTGGTGAGAGAGGGCATCTCTGTCTTGTGCCAGTTTTCAAAGGGAATGCTTCCAGTTTTTGCCCATTCAGTATGATATTGGCTGTGGGTTTGTCATAGATAGCTCTTATTATTTTGAGATACGTCCCATTAATACCTAATTTATTGAGAGTTTTTAGCACGAAGCGTTGTTGAATTTTGTCAAAGGCCTTTTCTGCATCTATTGAGATAATCATGTGGTTTTTGTCTTTGGTTCTGTTTGTATGCTGGATTACATTTATTGATTTGCATATGTTGAAGCAGCCTTGCATCCCAGGGATGAAGCCCACTTGATCATAGTGTATAAGCTTTTTGATGTGCTGCTGGATTTGGTTTGCCAGTATTTTATTGAGGATTTTTGCATCAATGTTCATCAAGGATATTGGTCTGAAATTCTCTTTTTTGGTTATGTCTCTGCCAGGTTTTGGTATCAGGACGATGCTGGCCTCATAAAATGTGTTAGGGAGGATTCCCTCTTTTTCTATCAATTGGAATAGTTTCAAAAGGAATGGTACCAGTTCCTCCTTGTACCTCTGGTAGAATTCAGCTGTGAATCCATCAGGTCCTGGACTCTTTTTGTTGGTAAGCTATTGATTATTGCCACAATTTCAGAACCTGTTATTGGTCTATTCAGAGATTCAACTTCTTCCTGGTTTAGTCTTGGGAGGGTGTATTTGTGGAGGATTTTATCCATTTCTTCTAGATTTTCTAGTTTATTTGCGTAGAGGTGTTTGTAGTATTTTCTGATGGTAGATTGTATTTCTGTGAGATCGATGGTAATATCCCCTTTTTCATTTTTTATTGTATCTATTTGATTCTTCTCTCTTTTCTTCTTTATTAGTCTTGCTAGCGGTCTATCAATTTTGTTGATCTTTTCAAAAAACCAGCTCCTGGATTCATTAATTTTTTGAAGGATTCTTTGTGTCTCTATTTCATTCAGTTCTGCTCTGATTTTAGTTATTTCTAGCCTTCTGCTAGCTTTTGAATGTGTTTGCTCTTGCTTTTCTAGTTCTTTTAATTGTGATGTTAGGGTGTCAATTTTGGATCTTTCCTGCTTTCTCTTGTGGGCATTTAGTGCTATAAATTTCCCTCTACACACTGCTTTGAATGTGTCCCAGAGATTCTGGTATGTTGTGTCTTTGTTCTCATTGGTTTCAAAGAACATCTTTATTTCTGCCTTCATTTCATTATGTACCCAGTAGTCATTCAGGAGCAGGTTGTTCAGTTTCCATGTGGTTGAGCGCTTTTGAGTGAGTTTCTTAATCCTGAGTTCTAGTTTGATTGCACTGTGGTCTGAGAGACAGTTTGTTATAATTTCTGTTCTTTTACATTTGCTGAGGAGAGCTTTACTTCAACTATGTGGTCAATTTTGGAATAGGTGTGATGTGGTGCTGAAAAAAATGTATATTCTGTTGATTTGGGGTGGAGAGTTCTGTAGATGTCTGTTAGGCCCATTTTGTGCAGAGCTGAGTTCAATTCCTGGATATCCTTGTTAACTTTCTGTCTCGTTGATCTGTCTAATGTTGACAGTGGGGTGTTAAAATCTCCCATTATTATTGTGTGGGAGTTTAAGTCCCTTTGTAGGTCACTCAGGACTTGCTTTATGAATCTGGGTGCTGCTGTGTTGGGTGCATATATATTTAGGATAGTTAGCTCTTCTTGTTGAATTGATCCCTTTACCATTATGTAATGGCCTTCTTTGTCTCTTTTGATCTTTGTTGGTTTAAAGTCTGTTTTATCAGAAACTAGGATTGCAACCCCTGCCTTTCTTTGTTTTCCATTTTTTTGATAGATCTTCCTCCATCCCTTTATTTTGAGTCTATGTGTGTCTCTGCACGTGAGATGGGTTTCCTGAATACAGCACATTGATGGGTCTTGACTCCTTATCCAATTTGCCAGCCTGTGTCTTTTAATTGGAGCATTTAGCCCATTTACATTTAACGTTAATATTGTTATGTGTGAATCTTATCCTGTCATTATGATGTTAGTTGATTATTTTTCTCATTAGTTGATGCAGTTTCTTCCTAGCCTCAATGGTCTTTACAATTTGTCATGTTTTTGCAGGGGCTGGTACTGGTTGTTCCTTTCCATGTTTAGTGCTTCCTTCAGGAGCTCTTTTAGAGCAGGCCTGGTGGTGATAAAATCACTCAGCATTTGCTTGTCTGTAAAGTATTTTATTTCTCCTTAACTTATGAAGCTTAGTTTGGCTGGATAGGAAATTCTGGGTTGAAAATTCTTTTCTTTAAGAATGTTGAATATTGGCCCCCACTCTCTTCTGGCTTATAGAGTTTCTGCCTAGAGATCAACTGTTAGTCTGATGGGCTTCCCTTTGTGGGTAACCTGACCCTTCTCTCCAGCTGCCCTTAACATTTTTTCCTTCATTTCAACTTTGGTGAATCTGACAATTATGTGTCTTGGAGTTGCTTTTCTTGAGGAGTATCTTTGTGGTGTTCTCTGTTTTTCCTGAATCTAAATGTTGTCCTGCCTTACTAGATTGGGGAAGTTCTCCTGGATAATATCTTGCAAAGTGTTTTCCAACTTGGTTCCATTCTCCCCGTCATTTTCAGATACACCAATCAGACGTAGGTTTGGTCTTTTCACATAGTCCCAAATTTCTTGGAGGCTTTGTTCATTTCTTTTTATTCTTTTTTCTCTAGACGTCCCTTCTCACTTCATTTCATTCATTTCATCTTCCATCACTGATACCCTTTCTTCCAGTTGATCGCATCGGCTACAGAGGCTTCTGCAGTCTTCGCATAGTTCTCGAAACTTGGCTTTCAGCTCCATCAGCTCCTTTAAGCCCTTCTCTTCATTGGTTATTCTAGTTATCCATTCATCTAATTTTTTTTCAAAGTTTTTAACTTCTTTGCTATTGTTTTGAATTTCCTCCCATAACTCGGAGTAGTTTGATTATCTGAAGCCTTCTTCTCTCAGCTCGTGAAAGTCATTCTCCGTCCAGCTTTGTTCCATTGCTGGTGAGGAACTGCGTTCCTTTGGAGGAGGAGAGGTGCTCTGCTTTTTAGAGTTTCCAGTTTTTCTGTCTGTTTTTTTTTTGCCCATCTTTGTGGTTTTATCTACTTTTGGTCTTTGATAATGGTGATGTACAGATGGGTTTTTGGTGTGGATGTCCTTTCTGTTTGTTAGTTTTCCTTCTACCACACAGGACCCTCAGCTGCAGGTCTGTTGGAGTTTGCTAGAGGTCCACTTCAGGCCTTGTTTGGCTTTGTGTCAGCAGCGGTGGCTGCAGAACAGCAGATTTTCGTGAGACCACAAATTCAGCTGTCTGATAGTTCCTCTGGAAGTTTTGTCTCAGAGGAGTACCCGGCAGAGTGAGGTGTCAGTCTGTCCCTACTGGGGGGTGCCTCCCAGTTAGGCTGCTTGGGGGTCAGGGACCCACTTTAGGAGGCAGTCTGTCCATTCTCAGATCTCCAGCTGCATGCTGGGAGAACCACTACTCTCTTCAAAGCTGTCATACAGGGACATTTAAGTCTGCAGAGGTTCCTGCTGTCTTTTTGTTTGTCTGTGCCCTGCCCCCAGAGGTGGAGCCTACAGAGGCAGGCAGGCCTTGAGCTGTGGTGGGCTCCACCCAGTTTGAGCTTCCTGGCTGCTTTGTTTACCTAAGCAAGCCTGGGCGATGGCGGGCGCTCCTCCCCCAGCCTCGCTGCCGCCTTGCAGTTTGATCTCAGACTGCTGTGCTAGCAATCAGCGAGACTCCGTGGGCATAGGACCCTCTGAGCCAGGTGCGAGACACAATCTCCTGGTGTGTCGTTTTCCAAGCCCTTTGGAAAAGCGCAGTATTAGCGTGGGACTGACCTGATTTTCCAGGTGCCGTCTGTTACCCCTTTCTTTGACTAGGAAAGGGAACTGCCTGACCCCTTGTGCTTTCGGAGTGAGGCAATGCCTCACCCTGCTTCAGCTCGCGCACGGTGCGCTGCACCGACTGTCCTGCACCCACTGTTTGGCACTCCCTAGTGAGATGAACCCGGTACCTTAAACGGAAATGCAGAGATCACCTGTCTTCTGTGTGGCTCAGGCTGGGAGCTATAGACCAGAGCTGTTCCTATTCGGCCATCTTGGCTCTAGCTATGTAATTTCTACACTCCCTCAGCTTTGGCAGATGAGATGGTAGCAGCAATGTTGGCAATGTAAGTTAAAGAGGAAATAGGTAAGGTGCATTAGTAGCCCAGGAAATAGAAGTGCTAGTTTACTGAAGGGCATGTATGTGAATTCATGGTCAAGGAAGAGAAACTGTTGTCTGATGTAAAATAGACAAGATATACAGAGAAATGCATGCTGAATTTGGGCTTCTGGTAGATAGAGGTACATCCTGAGTCCTGTCATTCTAGAAGAGCTGAAATCAAGTTTATCTATGATTTCAACAGCATAACCAAGTTTAAATCCTTGAGGGAAAGCCTCCTGTTCGCCCATAAAGATAAAAACTATTCTATCAGTAATAAGATATTAATCAATTTGGTGTACATCTATTGTAAATTCAAAATTAGGACAAGTATCTTTATATTCATTCATTTTAAAATACCTAAAATGACTAACAAAAGGCCAGAATTTAGACTACCTAAAAGGATTAGAATTTCCTGCTAACGGATTATAGTTAGACATGAGGTAGAATAGTCGCTCACTTGGAGTTCCCTGTATGGCATCTCCCACCCACATGGGTATGGGGCTGAAATAATCTTTACTTGTGAGTTTCAGATCAGAGAATGTATGACAAGCTCTTAAGTATGGTGAATGTCAGACACACAATAAATGCTTGAACAGGTGTTTGCTGCGGATTGGTGATGACAGTGATGATAAAGGTAATGGTGATGGTGTCATGCAAAAGGGGAGGTTCTGACAGCCAAGCAGCTATGTGATGATGAATTGCATCACCATTCTTCTGCCTTACCCAGGGCAGAATTCCCATGAAGACCAAACAATTGGTGAAATTTGTGTCTGGCCTAAATGATCATTGCCTGCCTTTCATGTGAGTGAATTATTAGCAAATGCTCTGAAACTGCAAGATAAAATATATATGGAAGAAATGGGGTAAGGTTTTTCTGTTGGGTGATAATCCTTCTTCTGTAAGCCTGCTGACTTTCATCTTTCTACATTTCAAGCATTATGCCCCAATATAACATTGAATATTTCTTATTTTAGAATAGTCCTTTAAACACATAATTGGAATACCTTTCTAAGTCTCTGTCTTCTCTGGAATTTCTCTGAGAACTGCTGGACAACCTTCTTGATCAAATGGCATCTCTACCACTTGCAATCCCTCATAAGGTGACCCCTTGAAGATCAAGATCTATTCAGGATAATTTGTTTCTGTGTGAATTTTATTTTACACACACACACACACACACACATGGGTTACACACACATTTATATATAAAACTTTGATCATTTCTTATGGCTATTCTGTTGATCTCTAAAAAGTTTTCTTAAAATGTTCTTCCCATTATAAAATGCCTTTTATCTATAGCATCCAGCACAGTGCCATGCACATAGCAGATGCTCCGTGATAATAGTTGAAGAAAGGCAAAAAGAATAAAGGAGGGAAGGAAGAAAAGAGACAGCAGGGTGTAAGTGTTTGCTTGTGTATGAGGGGTTTTGAGATAAACATCTGCTAAAATACATTTTATATATAACATCTTAAATTTCATTCCTAAAACCATTTCTGAATACTATACATAGCTTTTTTCAATCTAGAATGAATTCTTAATATTTTAGTGACAATTAGTTCATGGGGACATTTGTTTTTTCTCTTAGAGAAAAAAAATCTATGATAGTGTCAGAATACCTGTTTTTATAACAGCTATGAACTTGATGTCATTTATAAACATGTGAATGATGTCAATGTAAAAGAAGTGATGCTGGTCCTTGTGTGTCTAATCCTAAGCAAAGAGATCTGGCATAGCAAGAGTGTATTAGAAACTTCTGCAGGGCAAGAAAAATCCATTAGCTTGGACGCTACACAGATAGGAGTCCTGTAGGCTATATTTTTAGACAACGAAAAATGAGCTCTTGCACCTGAGGATCCATCTCTGGAAAGATAAACCCCAGCTTTTTACCTCTGGCGGGTTATTCATCCTCTTCAGTCCACAGGACCACTTCCATTAGGATTGTCTCTGCACCTGTAAGTCACCATTCCCACTTTTTTTTGTTTGTTGTAAAAATTTAATATCTTTGAAGCAGCCTCCAATCATGCTGAGTGTCTGTCTAGGCAAGTTATCTCTGGAGGTACCAGTTATGGTCATTGTTAATGCCCCTAGTTACCAAGTAGCCTAGAATTTGAATGGTCTTGCCAATCCTGTTTTTCTCATTGATCCTGTTACTTTAGTATGATTTTGAAAAACATGCAGTGTTTTGGGAATATACATATTGGGTTATAGTAGAAATTATATTAAACATTACTAAGGTATTAGGTGAGATCTGTGAGGTTGTTTGGTGGAGAGTAAGTGAAAGGGAAAAGTACAGCAGGTGTTTCTCAAACGAAATGCGTCAGAATCACCCTGGAATCTTATTCAAATGCATATTCTAATTTAGTAGTTCTGGGTAGGATTCAAGCTTTTTCTAAGAATCTCCCAGGTGCTGCTGGTGCTGCTAGTTCAGGTATGGCACTTTGAGTAGCAAGTGCCTGAGGACAGGTCATGACTGAAAGAGGCAGACCCAGGACTGGCCCATGTGGAGTACCATAGTTTCAGATTGACATGTGTTTTCTTGACTTGGGGTCATTATTAAAAGCTTCAGTATCAAAATAAAGGGAAAAAAAAGTTTGGCCAATGTCCATGTTTCTCTTATTTTTCTCACAAATGCACTTAGGAAGCTAGGTTTATCAACTGCTTGTTAAAATATTAATACTCGGAAGTTTTTTTGGATCTTCTTTTAGAAACAGCTTAAGTTATAACCTCTAAGTGTCTCCAGGGCTAATGAAAGAGGCGGGAAAGATAACCAGGTCCAATCACTTTTATTGACTAAACAAAGCGAGTTCCCTGCTTTCCTGTTAGTACTTGACATTTCACTTTCACCTGTCTGGCTTCACAATAACTATAATGTGATTTCAATGAGCTTCAGCCCTGCAAAAGGATGCCAGAATATATTATAAGTTTGGTTTAACATTTTAAAAACAAAATAGAGCCCATAGACACCCAAAAATAAATTTCCTTTGTTAACGAAAAGAGTCAAACTCTGTAAAGTATTTGAAGAGATTTATTCTGAGCCAAATATGAGTGACTACGGCCTGTGACACAGCCCTCAGGAGGTCCTGAGAACATGTGCCCAAGGTGGTTGGGACACAGCTTGGTTTTATGCAAGAAACAGTGATCAATACATTTAAGAAATACATTGGTTTGGTCCAGAAAGGCAGGACAACTCAAAGTGGGAGTGGGGGGAGTTGGGGGTGGGGAGGGTTCCAGGCTATAGGTAAATTTAAACATTTTCTGGTTGACAATTGGTTGAGTTTGTCTGAAGACCTGGGATCAATAGAAAGAAATTGTTCAGGTTAAGATAAATTGTGGAGACCAAGGTTCTTTTAAAATTTTATAGTGGCTGCCCTTAGAGACAATAAATGACAAATGTTTCCTATCCAGATCTTTAAAAGGTGCTAGACTTTTAGTTAATCTCTTTAGGATTGGGAGAGCCTTGAAGAAAAATAAATCTAGGTATGTTAATAGATATTTTTTACAGATGCAAATTTTCCTCCACAGAGGACAGCGTTGCAAGGCCATTTCAAGATATGGCAAAGAAACATGTTTTGGGGCAAAATATTTTGATTTTCATCATTGTCTCGTAATGTTATGCCAGAGTCAGAGTGGAAAGTAAGTCACAATATATAGCATTAAATAAAACCCATCTGATGATAATTGATGGTTTGTAGGGCGTGACTCTCCAGACCCCTTAGACAGGAATTTGGGCAAAAAATCCAAGCTTAGTCCTCAAATTTTTGTAATTGAAAACTTTTCAAACCATTTCGTATATACAGGCATATACCTTGTTTGACTATACCTCACCTTTATTGTGCTTCAAAAATATTATTTTTTTTTTGCACCTTGAAGGTTTGTGGCAAGCCTGCGTTGGGCAAGTCTATTGGTGGCATTTTTTCAACAGTGTGGCCCATTTCACATCCCTGTGTCATATTTTGTTAATCTTCTCAATACTTCACAGTTTATTATTATATCTGTTATAATCAGCTGTGATCTTTGATGTTACTGTTGTAAAATTTTG
Source organism: Symphalangus syndactylus (assembly GCF_028878055.3). Lineage (NCBI taxonomy): Eukaryota > Metazoa > Chordata > Mammalia > Primates > Hylobatidae > Symphalangus > Symphalangus syndactylus. The sequence continues at coordinate 100,496,287 of NC_072428.2, read as the reverse complement.
GGGTGCCACAAACCACACCTTCATAACATGACAAACTTAACAAATACTGTCTGTTTTTGGACTGCTCCAATGACCAGCTGTCACCCATCTATCTTCCTGTCCTCCAGCCTCCCTATTCACTGGGACACAAAAATATTAAAATTAGGTTAGTTAATAACCCTACTATGGCCTCTAAGTGTTCAAGGGAAAGGAAGAGTCACAAGTCTCTCATTTTAAATCAAAAGCTAGAAATAATTTTTTTTTTTTTTCTTTTTTTGACATGGAGTCTTGCTCTGTTGCCCAGTCTGGAGTGCAGTGGCGTGATCTCGGCTCACTGCAAGCTCTGCCTCCCGGGTTCACGCCATTCTCTTGCCTCAGCCTCTCCGAGTAGCTGGGACTACAGGCACCCGCCACCACGCCCGGCTAATTTTTTGTATTTTTAGTAGAGACAGGGTTTCACTGTGGTCTCGATCTCCTGACCTCGTGATCCGCCCGCCTCAGCCTCCCAAAGTGCTGGGATTACAAGCGTGAGCCACCACGCCTGGCCTAGAAGTGATTAACCTTAGTGAGAAAGGCATGTCAAAAGCTAAGTCAAAAGCTAGGTCTTTTTGGCCGAGCGTGGTGGCTCATGCCTGTAATCCCAGCACTTTGGGAGGCTAAGGCAGTTGGATCACGAGGTCAGGAGTTCAAGACTAGCCTGTCAAACGTGGTGACACCCCATCTCTACTAAAAATACAAAAATTAGCCGGGTGGGGCGGCATGCACCTGTAGTCCCAGCTACTCAGGAGGCTGAGGCAGGAGAATTGCTTGAACCCGGGAGGCAGAGGTTGCAGTGAGCCAAGACCATGGCACTGCACTCCAGCCTTCATGACAGAGTGTGACTCAATCTCAAAAAAAAAAAAAATAGGCCTTTTGTGCCAAACAGCCCAGTTGTGAATGCAAAGAAAAGATTGTTAAGAAAAAAAAAGTGCTACTGCAGTAAACAGATGAATGATAAAAAAGCAAAACAGCCCCCTTGTTGGCATGAAGAAAGTTTGAATGGTCTGATAGAAGATCAAATCAGCCACAACATTTCTGAAAGCCAAAGCCTAATCCAGAGCAAGGATCTAACTGTCTTCAATTCTGTGAATGCTCATTGAGGTGAGGAAGCTGCAGAAGAAAAGCTTGAAATTAGCAGAGGTTAGTTCATGAGGTTTAATGAAAGAAGCCATTTCCATAACATAAAAATGCAAGGTGAAGCAGCAAGTGCTAATGTAGAAGCTGCAACAAGTTATCCAGAAGATCTAGCTAAAATCATTGATGAAGGTGTCTACATTAAACAACATATTTTCAATATAGATGAAATAGCCTTCTAATAGAATAAGATGTCATCTAGGACTTTCCTAGCCTGAAAGGAGAAGTCAGTGCTTGGCTTACAGCTGCAAAGGACAGGCTCATTCTCTTCTCAGGGGATAATGCAGTTGGTGGTTTTAAGTTGAAGCCAATGCTCATTGACCATTCTGAAAATCACAGGGCCCTTATAAATTATATTAAATCTACTCTGCCTGTGGTCTGTAAATGGAAAAAAAAAAGCCTGGATAACAGCATATCTGTTCACAGCATGGCTTACTAAATATTTGAAGCCCACTGTTGAGACCTACTTACTGCTCAGAAAAAAAATTTCTTTTAAAATATTACTGCTCATTAACAATGCACCTGGTCACCCAAGCGCTCTGATGGAGATGTACAGGAAGATCAGTGTTGCTTCATGCCTGATAATACAGCATCTATTCTGCAGCCCTTGGAGCAAGGAAATTTTGAATTTCAAGTCTTATTATTTAATAAATACATTCATAAGGCTATAACTACCATATGTTGTGATTTCTCTGATTAATTTGGACAAAATAAATTAAAAACCTGGAAAGAATTTACCATTCTAGATGCCAATGAGAACTTCCATGATTCATGGGAGGAAATTAAAATATCAACATGAAAAGAAGTTGATTCCCACTCTCATGAATGACCTGGAGGGGTTCAAGACTTCAGTGGAGAAAGTGACCGCAGATGTGGTATAAAGAGCAAGAGAACTAGAATTAGAAGCGGAGCCTGAAAATGTGACCGAATTGCTTCAATTTCATGATAAAACTTGAATGGATGTTAAGTTGCTTCCTGTGAATCTACTCCTGGAAGATGTTGTGAACATTGTTGAAATTAAGACAAAGGATTTAAAATATCATGGTAAACTTAGTTAATAAAGTAACAGCAAGGTATGAGAAGATTGATTCTAATTTTCTACTGTGGATGAAATGCTATCAAACAGCATCAGATGCTACAGAGAAACCTTTTGTGAAAAAAGAGTGAATTGATACAGCAAATTTTATTTGTGTTTTATTTTAAGGAATTGTGACAGCCACCCCAAACTTCAGCAAACACTACCCTGATCAGTCAGCAGCCATCAACAGCAAGGCAAGATGCTCAACCAGCAAAAAAATTATGACTATCTGATGGCTCAGACGATTGCTGCTATTTTTAGCAATAGAATATTTTTAAATTAAAATACTTTTTAAAGACATAATGTATTGGACATGTAATAGACTATAGCATAGCATAAACATAACGTTTATATGCACTGGGAATCCAATAAATTTCTGTGACTTGCTTTATTATGGTGGACTGGAACTGAACATGCAATCTCTCTGAGGTATGCCTATAGACAGATGGTGCATGCACGTATGATTGTACTGAATGAGACCCACTCTTGATAAAAAAGAAAATAATAATGAAAATAAATAATAATATGTTTCATAGTTACAATTTGTTGTGTTGTTGATGTACGTTATCTTATCCATGAAAACATTGCGAGGGAGATAATAATAATTAGCCTAATTTCACAAAGGAAGAACAAAGGCTTGGAAAAGGCAACTAATTTAATGTCACACAGCTAATGGGCGACAAGCCAAGATTCAGACCTAGATTTGTTTGAGTCTCAAATTTGTGTTCTCAATCACTAAGCTCTCTATCCATTTGGAGCCACTAAAATTTAGGTAGAAATTATGTCTGATTTATATGTTATGACAAACAAAAAGAGCATGAAATTCTCTTTGGCATACAGCCTTTCCTCTCTGGCAGTTACCTAAAGTCATTTTTGGAAGTAAGTGGTGTGTAAATTTTAAAATGACCTCTGCTTATCTCAAAGACTTCTTAAATACATTCTGGTTTTTTTTGGAATTAGTGAGTGGCATTTGTTCATGATTCCTGGGTTGAAGGACCAATATACTATATGGCCTTGGGGATCTCTGTGCTGTGACTACTGAAAAGCATCTGAAGAAATCAAATCCCAGGGTTTGAAGTAAATGGTTATTGTAGTCTGGTCTTCTATGATATATTTATTTGTTTTGAACCAGCCCATGCACTATTGATAAATTAGGTAACTGTGTAAGTGTAATGTGGTGGTTATGTTAGTGCATGCTCAAATATCCCCAGCCAACTAATATTTTGGGCACTTGGGGCAAGTTTCTTAAAGTTAAAAAGGCTACCTTTACAATAAATAAAGAGCTAATAGAAAAGGTAGAAAACCTTAGAAGTGTCTTCCTTTAGAGCAAGAACGAGCTGTCTACTTGCTTCAAGGACTGTTAGGCTTTCGACTATGCTCGGCTATCTGGGGAAGTGTGGATGAGGCAGATAGAGAGACATTTCACCCTGAAATAAAATAATGTATTAAAGAAGAATTTGATGAGTCTCTATCAAAAGAGAATGACTTTCAGAACCTATGTCTGGAAGCAGGGAGCACAGGGGATATAATACTGCAAATGAATTTCTGACAGTGACACTAGTAGACATTTAACTTTACTAGGATCCTTTATTAGGGCTATAATTATTTTGTTAGTGTTCTGGTCACAAAGTTCCTATGTAGGCCCAATTCTATTCTTCTATGAGTCCTGTTACATTTAGTGCTCAATTTTGCAAAATGTGAGATTGTTCAAGACAAGCTTGTATTACATAAAGCTAAATTGAAGTAACAAATGAACAGTTCTCAGAAGAGCATCATTTTTCTTTTTGTAGTAGGTACTTGAAATGTATTATGTGCATTACCTTCAGCTGCTTGTTTATGCTGCAATCAGTGGTTTAAGCATATTTGAGTATCTTGTAGAGTAAACCTTACTTGAGCATCTTGTAGACTAAACCTAGGCAAAATACATTAAAGGAAGACTTAGTAATGTGGGGCATATGGAAGTAATGAAGTTATAACCTTTCGCAGAGAACATTCTTAAAGCCTTTTCTTTTGACATCAGAATGAATACTCCATATTGATTATACTCCAGAAGGCATTAATAGGACCAATTATATAAGTAATAAAACTTAGGTCCACATAAGATGGGATCAACATATAAAAAATTTTTAAAAATTTGAATAGTTGATTAATGTATTGGTCAACCTTGTAAGGTAGTAAGCTCCCTGTCCATGGAAATGTTCTGATGGAGATTGGATATATCTCATTCAGAAACATCACAACAAAGGCACCTGCACTGTTGGGATGTGGGATGTTATAAACCACAATTTATTTCCAAAATAATAATAAATACCATGTCTTAAATGTTGACCAGTTGTTGGATCCCAGACTGATTCTTTTACACTCATTTTCTACATGAAGAATAGATATGTTTATCCTCAGTATATAGATGAGAAAAATGAGGCTTGTAGAAGTTAAGTATATTTATTTAGTATAAGTATAGTATAGACCAGTAGGACTTCAACTGTGCTATGGTATCTCCACTTTAAAGGATTTATCACTGTATGTGCCCTATATCATTAAGCTGGTCTTTGAAATGCTATGTCTCATGATAAACCCTTCCTGAATATAGTTCAGGTTCTATAGTTCAGGTTCTATATTTGTTCATCTGTTACAATAAATTTCAATATTTGACACACTTATTATAGTTGATATTAATTTGCCTTATTTCAAAAGATGTAAAGGATAAAAAAAACTAAGGATAATGATATGAGAGAAACTAGGCAGTGGATTTAAAATTTCTCATAGCACTAAAGGGATTAAATATTGTTGAGTGAATGAGTGAAATTGATATTTTGTGACAGCTCTTTACAAATATCCTCAAACTCTTCTTCAGATATCATATTCCAAATAAAGTTGTACTGAACTATACATTTTGCTTACATCTCTATTTCTTGTTATGTCATTAGTTTGTCCTTCACTTTGATTTCTGACCATGACACAGTTTATGGAGGTTATTAGAATTATGTAGTCTCATAAGGAGTAATTGACCTTCATTCATTCTTATAATCTGCCTTTGTCCCTGTATATTGTTTAACGTTTACCTGCTCATTTCTGGTACACATTGCAATCAATGTGTGACACATAAGGACTGTTAATCTCTGAAAAAATTATTGAGCTATAACATTAACTTTGAATAAAAATGATCATCAATGTCAAGTTTATTTCCTGGGTATTATAAGTGATTTTACTACAATTTGTTAAAAGATATTGAAGTGCATAAATGATTAACACTTCTTGGGGTAAATATTGTGTCAGATACAAATAAATTTTGATCCTGAACATTAATGTTTATGATGCAAAGGGAGTTAAGTGGAATTGGAATTTTTCCTAGAACATCTGAATCAAGTACATGGATTAATCAAATTTACTGCATCATTTGGTATGAAGCGGTTACATTACTTGTTCATATTAACAAAAATGGAAAAGATGAATTTGTAATTGTTATGTAAAATTGAATAGCCTTCCCATTCAGAATTCTGGAAGTTTTCACCCATAATCATTCAAAAAGTGTATTTTCAATCTAGGAGGGTGAAGTTGTGTGGAGGTAGTGATGCTCATCACATATCCCATGTGTTCACCTGTATCTTCCAGCTTCCTTGTAATCTGATGGGGTTAGATGGGGTTAGATCTGGTTCTGGTCAATGGTCTTGGAAGATAAGTGATTTTGTCACTTCCAGGCTGAGCCAGTAATATGCCTATGTTAGGTTTTATGTCTTCCTTCTCCTCGCATGGGGATCCAAAAGACTCTTCCAGCCCAGTACTTTTCAAATTTTAATGTGCATACAAATCACCTTGGGATCTTTTTAAAATACAAATTCTAAGTTGGGTCTGACTGGAGTCTGAGACTATGCATTCTAAAAAAGTTTCTGATGATGCTGATGATGCAGATTTGTGGACAACATTTTGAACAGAAAGACTCTAAATGGAAAGACATTCAAGATAATGAAATCTTAGCCAAGGTCCCTGAATGACTGTGTGGAGTAGAGCTCCAAAATGGACATGGAGTGTCAGTGTGAAATACATCTTGTAATGAGCCAATCAGATATCAGGAGATTTCATTTCTTCAGCATAATCTAAACTTTTGAGTAATATTGTAGCCAACTATATATATATATATATATATATATTTATATATATACATATATGAACATAAATATAAATGATTCTAGTTCATGGGTTCATAAAAGAAACTCTAAAAAAAACCCCCAAAAACCACTTTGAATAAAAAGGCTTTTCTAGGAAGAAGCAACAAGGGCCACATAGTCATGGAAATAATTTTTTCACAGAAACATTAGCTTCTAATTATTAGTCCATAAGACTAATCGTTGTAGCTTATTGACTTTTTTATCCTGTTGATTATTCTTGCTTCTCATTTTTACTTTATTTGCACATAAATTGCTCTAAGTCTCCAATAAAATTGTATTTATTTTATGTAAACAAGAAAAAAACACATATTAAAAAGAAAGTAAACGCTATAGCAATTGGAGAAAAAGTGCAATAACATTCTTTTTATTTTTTATTTGTTTTGAGATAAGGTCTGGGTCTATTGCCTAGGCTGGAGTCTAGTGGCACAATCTCAGCTCATTGCAACCTCTGCCTCCCAGGCTCAAGCAATCCTCCCACCTCAGCCCCCTGAGTAGCTGGGAATACAAGTGCATACCACTATGCCTGGCTAATTTTTGTATTTTTTGTAGAGACCAGGTTTCACCATGTTGTCCAGGCCAGTCTCGAACTCTCAAGCTATCCATCTGCCTTGGCCTCCCAAAGTACTGGGATTACAAGTGTGAGCCCCTGCACCCAGCCTATGTATTTTGATTAAATGATACAATAATGCAACTTATTCAATAATAACAGTCATAAAGATATATGAAATTAGAAGAAATAGTGAAATCCCAGTGAAGCAATGAGCAGCACAAATAATACCATGGATTTAATGATATGCATTGCTAAAGTCACATAGTATTTAATCTTGAAAAAATTACAAACAGGCACAGATTACTTTACGTAACTCAAAGACTAACTTAAATAAAATATTTTGGAGAATTAGATACTTTGAAGTCAACCACATACTGACAAATGTAATATTTTAGCTTTAAACACTATAAGATTTATATATAAAATATATGAGGAGAAGCTAGCTCTTGGATATAAGAGAATGTTAACTTGGCAGACATAACATTTGATGACTCAACTATTCTTTATTGATTTTGAAGGTGTAGAACATAAAATAATTTGTAACATTGATAAACAGCAAATTACATATATAGACTGTTCACTGATATATACAAATGAGTGACTTAATCAGTGAGTGAGCCTGTTTGACCACAAGGAACCAATATTACAGAGGTTTTATTGTTTTGCACTCAACATCATCTGCACTTAAGGAATTGTATTTAAGTAGGGTTTTGTGAAAAAAAATTCCCTTCAAATGAGATGAAAAGTATGTCTACACAAAATTCTACAAAAAAATGTTTGTAGAAGTTTTATTCATCATTGCCAAAAGTTGGAAGCAATAAAAATTTCTTTCAGTGTGTGAATGGATAAACAAACTGTGGTACATTCAGATAACGGAATATTCTTTGGGAATAAAAAGAAATCAGCAGCCAATCCACAAAATGACATTGACTAAAGCATATTGTTAACTGAAAGAAGCCAATCTGAAAAAGCTACATACTGTGTGAGTTCTGTTATAGGAAAATTTGGAAAAGGCAAAACTATGGAGACAGTAAAAGGATCAGTGGATTTAGGGGAAGAGAGGGAGATGGGAGTAGGTGGAGCACAGGAGATTATCTAGGAGAGTGAAACTATTCTGTATAATATTGTAATGAATAAATGTCATTATACAATTGTCAAAGCCCATAGACAATATAACACACAGAATGAACCTTAATGTAAATTATGGACTTCAATAATAACAATGTATCAATATCACTCCACCAATTACGACAAATGTACCACTAGAGCAAGAGGTTCCTAATAGAGTAAACCCTGTGTATGTGTCTGTGAGTCTGGGTATGTGTGGCTGGGTGAGAAGGTATAAGGAAACTTCCTGAACTTCCTGGAACAATCATTAAAGTGGTCATAGTGCCCAAAGGAATTTACAGATACAGTGTTATTCCTTTCAAATTACCAGTGTCATTTTTCACAGAACTATAAAAAAATTGTGAAAATTCGTACGGATCCATAGAAGAGCGAGAATCACCAAAGCATCTCTAAGCAAACAGAACAAAGACAGAGGCATCACAATACCTAACTTAAAACTAATCTAGAGGGCTACAGTAATTAAACACCATGATACTGGCACAAAAAGAGACGCATAGACCAATGGAACAGAATAGAGAACCTGGAAACAAAGCTGCACACCTACAACCATCTGATCTTCAACAAAGTCGATAAAAATAAGCAACGGGGAAAGGAGTCCCTGTTCAATAAATGGTGCTGGGGTAGCTGGCTGGCCATATGCAGATGAATGAAACTGGATGCCTTTCTTTTAACCATACACAAAAATTAATTCAAGATTAAAGATTTAAATGTAAGACCTCAAACTATAAGAATTCAAAAAACCGTTTGAAACATCAGCCTTGGGAAATAATTCATGACTAAGTACTCAAAAACAATTGCAACAAAACCAAAACCAGATGAGTGGGACCTAATTAAAGAGATTCTGCACAGCAAAAGAAACTACCAACAGAGTAAAGAGAACGGGAGAAAATATTCACAGACTATGCATCTGAAAAATGTCTAATATTCAGAATCTGTAAGGAACTCAATTAAACAAGCAAAAAACAACTCCATTAAAAATAAAAGACATGAACAAAGACAAACTTAAAAGAAGACCTACAACTAGCCAAGAATGAGAAAAAATGCTCCATGTCACTAATCATCAGGGAAATGCAAATCAAAACCACAATGAGGTACCATCTCACACTAGTCAGAATGGCTATAATTAAAAAGTTGTAAAACAGTAGATGCCAGCAAGGCTGTGGAGAAAAGGGAATACTTATACACTGTTGGTGGGAGTATAAATTAGTCCACCCACTGTGGAAAGTAGTTTAGAGATTAGAGCTTAAAACAGAACTATCATTCATCCCAGCAGCCCCATTACTGGGGATATACTCAAAGGAATATAAGTCATTCTACCAAAAAGACAATGCACTTATATGTTTATTGCAGCACTATTCACAATAACAAAGACATTGAATTAACCTAGGTGCCCATCAGCAGTGTGTTAGATAAATAAAATGTGGTACTTATACACCATGGAATACTATGCAGCCATAAAAAATGAAATCATGTATTTTGCAGCAACATGGATGGGGCTGGAGGCCATTATCCTAAGCTAATTAATGCAAGAACAGAGAACCAAATACTATATGTCCTCATTTAAAGTGAGAGGTAAACACTGGATACTCACGGACATAACTCTGACAACAATAAAAACTGAGGACTACTAGAAGGGATGGGGAGGAAGGGTGCAAGGGTTGAAAAGCTACATATTGGGTACTATGCTCAGTACCTGGGTGATGGGATCATTTATACTTGAAACATCAAACAATATATCCAGGTAAAAAACCTACACATGTACCCCCTAAATCTAAAATAAAATTAAAATGTAATTACTAAATTAGCTTATATATATGCTAATTTTAAAGTGAATTTAAAAAACCAAGTTCTAAAATTGTGGTTTTCATAGTAAGGCAATAAATTTGGACAATTTAAAGAGTGAAACAAATTTTACTGTAGATTAGGTTTAATATATTAGTTAGTTCAATATCTATTCAATATATGAAACAAGGAGAGGTTTGCTCAACTGTCCTTTATAAGAATATCTTCTCCATCCAGTAATAAAATAAAAGTACAAATCGAAGAGGTAAAATTTTAGTTAAAACTGGGAGAGGTTAATTGGTTATGTAAGGATATGTGTAGAAAACTTATGACTGTAGGAATAATTTAGAGATACTTTCAGATTTCTGAAAATACATGTTCTAAAAGTTAAGAGCTGAATACTTGTAGTAGCAAGTATGAATTTAGGGTATTATATATAAGGGAAACAAGTTTTGAGAATCTTTATTATAGAAGTAATAGATGTTCTTGGAAAAAAAGTTAAATGTAGAAATGATACCCTTCTTATCCTAAAATGACCTATTTGTCTTTTTTACTGTTTTAAATTTACTTTTATGTGATCTAAATATAGCTACTCCTGCTTGCTTTTGGTTTCTATTTGTATGGATTATCTTTTTCCACCCCTTTACCTTCAGTCCTTAAGTATGGTGAGTTTCTTGTAAGCAGCTTATAGCTCTTCAAGTTGTTTTTTTTTTTTAATCCACTTTATCAATGCATATTTCAAAAGTTTCAAATCCATTTATATTCAAGGTTAATATTGATATTTCAGGTTTACTTTCTAGTATAATGTTAATTGTTATCTAGTTGTTTTGTGGATTTTTTTATTTTTTTCTTCTGTGTGGTTTGATGGAGTTCTATTGTATTGCTATTTGACTTCTTTTCCTTTCTGTAACTGTTTTATAATACCTGTGAGTTTTATACTTTACAGATTTTTATACCAATCTTTCATTTCTGTGTTTAGAACCTCTATAAGCACTTATTTATTTATTTGTTTATTTTTATTTTATTATACTTTAAGTATTAGGGTCCATGTGTACAATGTGCAGGTTTGTTACATATGTATACATGTGCCATGCTGGTGTCCTGCATCCATTAACTCGTCATTTGGCATTAGGTATATCTCCTTATGCTATCCCTCCCCCCTACCCCTACCCCACACCAGTCCCCAGAGTGTGATGTTCCCCTTCCTGGGTCCATGTATACTCATTCTTCAATTCCCAACTATGAGTGAGAACATGCGGTGTTTGGTTTTTTGTCCTTGTGATAGTTTACTGAGAATGATGATTTCCACTTTGATCCATGTCCCTACAAAGGACATGAACTCATCATTTTTTGTGGCTGCATAGTATTCCATGGTGTATATGTGCCACATTTTCTTAATCCAGTCTATCGTTGTTGGACATTTGGGTTGGTTCCAAGTCTTTGCTATTGTGACTAGTGCCACAATAAACATACCTGTGCATGTGTCTTTACAGCAGCATGATTTATAGTCCTTTGGGTATATACCCAGTAATGGGATGGCTGGGTCAAATGGTATTTCTAGTTCTAGATCCCTGAGGAATCACCACACTGACTTCCACAATGGTTGAACTAGTTTACAGTCCCACCAACAGTGTAAAAGTGTTCCTATTTCTCCACATCCTCTCCAGCACCTGTTGTTTCCTGACTTTTTAATGATGGCCATTCTAACTGGTGTGAGATGGTATCTCATTGTGGTTTTGATTTGCATTTCTCTGATGGCCAGCGATGATGAGCATTTTTTCATATGTTTTTTGGCTGCATAAATGTCTTCTTTTGAGAAGTGTCTGTTCATGTCCTTTGCCCACTTTTTGATGGGGTTGTTTGTTTTTTTCTTGTAAATTTGTTTGAGTTCATTGTAGATTCTGGATATTAGCCCTTTGTCAGATGAGTAGGTTGCAAAAATTTTCTCCCATTTTGTAGGTTGCCTGTTCACTCTGATGATAGTTTCTTTTGCTGTGCAGAAGCTCTTTAGTTAATTAGATCCCATTTGTCAATTTTGGCTTTTGTTGCCATTGCTTTTGATGTTTTAGACATGAAGTCCTTGCCCAGGCCTATGTCCTGAATGGTAATGCCTAGGTTTTCTTCTAGGGTTTTTATGGTTTTAGGTCTAACATGTAAGTCTTTAATCCATCTTGAATTAATTTTTGTATGAGGTGTAAGGAAGGGATCCAGTTTCAGCTTTCTACATATGGCTAGCCAGTTTTCCCAGCACCATTTATTAAATAGGGAATCCTTTCCCCATTGCTTATTTTTGTCAGGTTTGTCAAAGATCAGATAGTTGTAGATATGCGGCATTATTTCTGAGGGCTCTGTTCTGTTCCATTGATCTTTATCTCTGTTTTGGTACCAGTACCATACTGTTTTGGTTACTGTAGCCTTGTAGCATAGTTTGAAGTCAGGTAGCGTGATGCCTCCAGCTTTGTTCTTTTGGCTTAGAATTGACTTGGCGATGTGGGCTCTTTTTTGGTTCCATATGAACTTTAAAGTAGTTTTTTCCAATTCTGTGAAGAAAGTCATTGGTAGCTTGATGGGGATGGCATTGAATCTATAAATTACCTTGGGCAGTATGGCCATTTTCACGATATTGATTCTTCCTATCAATGAGCATGGAATGTGCTTCCATTTGTTTGTGTCCTCTTTTATTTCGTTGAGCAGTGGTTTGTAGTTCTCCTTGAAGAAGTTCTTCACATCCCTTCTAAGTTGGATTCCTAGGTATTTTATTCTCTTTGAAGCAACTGTGAATGGGAGTTCACTCATGATTTGGCTCTCTGTTTGTCTGTGATTGGTGTATAAGAATGCTTGTGATTTTTGTACATTGATTTTGTATCCTGAGACTTTGCTGAAGTTGTTTATCAGCTTAAGTAGATTTTGGGCTGAGATGATGGGGTTTTCTAGATATAAAATCATGTCATCTGCAAACAGGGACAATTTGACTTCCTCTTTTCCTAATTGAATACGCTTTATTTCCTTCTCCTGCCTAATTGCCCTGGCCAGAACTTCCAACACTATGTTGAATAGGAGTGGTGAGAGAGGGCATCCCTGTCTTGTGCCCATTTTCAAAGGGAATGCTTCCAGTTTTTGTCCATTCAGTATGATATTGGCTGTTGGTTTGTCATAGATAGCTCTTATTATTTTGAGATACATCCCATCAATACCTAATTTATTGAAAGCTTTTAGCATGAAGGGTTGTTGAATTTTGTCAAAGGCCTTTTCTGCATCTATTGAGATGATCATGTGGTTTATGTCTTTGGTTCTGTTTATATGCTGGATTACATTTATTGATTTGCATATGTTGAACCAGCCTTGCATCCCAGGGATGAAGCTCACTTGATCATGGTGGATAAGCTTTTGGATGTGCTGCTGGATTTGGTTTGCCAGTATTTTATTGAGGATTTTTGCATCAATGTTCATCAAGGATATTGGTCTACAATTCTCTTTTTTGGTTGTGTCTCTGCCCGGCTTTGGTATCAGGATGATGCTGGCCTCATAAAATGAGTTAGGGAGGATTCCCTCTTTTTCTATTGATTGGAATAGTTTCAGAAGGAATGGTACCAGCTCCTCCTTGTACCTCTGGTAGAATTCGGCTGTGAATCCATCTGGTTCTGGATTCTTTTTGGTTGGTAAGCTATTGATTATTGCCACAATTTCAGAGGCTGTTATTGGTCTATTCAGAGATTCAACTTCTTCCTGGTTTAGTCTTGGGAGGGTGTATTTGTCGAGGAATTTATCCATTTCTTATAGATTTTCTAGTTTATTTGCGTAGAGGTGTTTGTAGTATTCTCTCATGGTAGTTTGTATTTTGGTGGTGATATCCCCTTTATCATTTTTTATTGCATCTATTTGATTCTTCTCTCTTTTCTTCTTTGTTAGTCAGCTCTGCACCAAGCAGACCTAATAGACATCTACAGAACTCTCCACCCCAAATCAACAGAATACACATTTTTTTCAGCACCACACCACACCTATTCCAAAATTGACCACATAGTTGGAAGTAAAGCTCTCCTCAGCAAATGTAAAATAACAGAAATTATAACAAACTGTCTCAGACCACAGTGCAATCAAACTAGAACTCAGGATTAAGAAACTCACTCAAAACCGCTCAACTACATGGAAACTGAACAACCTGCTCCTGAATGACTACTGGGTACACAACTAAATGAAGGCAGAAATAAAGATGTTCTTTGAAACCAATGAGAACAAAGACACAACATACTAGAATCTCTGGGACACATTCAAAGCAGTGTGCAGAGGGAAGTTTACAGCACTTAATGCCCACAAGGGAAAGCAGGAAAGATCCAAAATTGACACCCTAACATCACAAAAGAACTAGAAAAACAAGAGCAAACACATTCAAAAGCTAGCAGAAGGCAAGAAATAACTAAAATCAGAGTAGAACTGAAGGAAATAGAGACACAAAAAACCCTTCAAAAAATTAATGAATCCAGGAGCTGGTTTTTTTGAAAAGATCAACAAAATTGATAGACCGCTAGCAAGCACTTCTTATAGAAGTGCTTCTTATGTATCTTCTTATAGAAGTGCTTCTTGTGTATCTATATCTATACACACACATACAAATATATATCTCCAGTAATGAGTGGAAAATTCAAGTCCAAAGCCAGCAGAAAAAAAGAAATAACAGAAATCAAAGTAGAACGAAATAAAATTGAACCAAAAAACACAATATATCAATGAAATGAAAAACTAGTTCTTTGAAAAAATAAAATTGATAAACTGCTTGTAAGACTAGAAGAAAGGAAGTAAGTAGATTCAAATAAGCATAATCAGAAATGAAAAAGTATACATTAATGATAGCATACAGTTATAAAAGATCATCAGAGACTACTATGAACAACTATATGATCACAAACTAAAAACAGAGGAAGTGGAGATACTCCTGGAAACATACAACTTCTCAAGATTGAACTAGGAAGAAATACAAATCCTAAACATGCCAATAATTGGTAGTGAGATTGAATCAGTAATAAAAAAACTCTCTCAAGAAAAATAAACTCTGGACCTGATGGATTCACAGCCAAATTCTATAAAATGTACCAAGAATAACTGGTACCAATCCTCCTTAATCTGTTCCCAAAAATCGAGGGGGAGGAAATCCTTTCTAACTCATCTACAAAGCCAGTATCACTCTGATGCCAAAGGCAGACACAACAAAAAGAGAAAACTGTAGACCAATATTCCTGATAAACATAGATGCAAAAATCCCCAGCAAAATACTAGCAAACCAAATCCAACAATACATCAAAAAGATAATATACCATGATCAAGTGGATTGTATTCCATAGGTGTTGAAAGAACGTACCTCAAAATAATAAAGGCCATAAATGACAAACTCATCATAGAAATGGGGAAAATCTAAAAGCAATTTCTCTAAGTACTGGAACAATCAAGTATGCCCAATTTTGCCACTTATATTTAACAAAGTATTGGAAGTCCTAGCCAGAGTAATAAAGCAAGAGAAAGAAATAGTAGCATCCACATTGGAAAAGAGGATGTCAAATTATCTCTGTTCACTGACAATGTAATCTTATACCCAGAAAACCCTAAAGACTCACCAAAAGGCTCCTGGAGCTGATAAATGACGTCAGTAAACTTTGGGTATACAAAAATCAACATACAAAAGTCGGTAGCATTTCTATACACCAATAACAACAAAGCTGAGAACCGAATCAGGAAGTCAATCCCATTTACAATAGCTAAAATAAATTTAGAATACCTAGGAATCTATTTAAGGAGGTAAAAAAATTTCTACAGTGGAAACTATAAAACACTGAAAGAAATTTTTGATGAAAGAAACTGTTAATGACACAAACAAATGGAAATACATCTGATGCTCATGGATCAACAGAATTAATATTGTTAAAATGACCATACTGAACAAGTCAATCTATAGATTCAATTAAATATCCATAAAAATACCAATGTCATTTTTCACAGAATTAGAGAAACAATTCTAAAATTTGTATGGAACCAAAAAGAACCTGAATACCAAGGCAATCTTAAGCAAAAAGAACAAAGCTGGAGGCATTACATTGCCTGATCTCGAATTATACTACAAAGCTCTCATAACCAAAATAGCATGATACTCATACAAAATTAACACCGAGATCCATTGAGCAGAATAGCACACCCAGAAATAAAGCCACATATCTATAACCAACTGATCTTTGACAAAGTTGACAAAAATATACACTAGAGAAACAACACCGTTTTCAATAAAGGATTCTGGGAAAATTGGATTGCAACATTCAGAACAGTGAAATTAGACCTCACTCCCCGTACACAAAAGTTAATTTCAATGTCAAAGACTTAAATTTAAGACCTGAAACTATAAATTCCAGAAGAAAGTGTAGGCAAAATTCTTCAAGACATTTGTCTAGGAAAAAAATTTATGACTAAGACCTCAAAAACACAAGCAATAAAAACAAAAATAGATTATTTGGTCTAATTAAACTAAAAAGCTTCTTCAAAGCAACAGAGTGAACAGACAACCTACAGAATGGGAGAAAATATTTGCAAACTATACACCATAGAGGGAATTTATACCTATAATTTACAAGGAACTCAACTCAACAACAAAAACTAAATAAATCCCATTAAAGAGTGAACAAAGGGCATGAATAGACGTTTTTCAAAAGAAGACATAGAAATGGCCAGCAAGCATAAAAAATTGCCCGAATCGCTAGTCATCAGAGAAATGCAAATTAAAACTACAGTGAGATATCTTAACACCAGTCAGAATAGCTATCATAAAAAGTTCAAAAAAATAGATATTGACAAGGATGCAGAGAAAAAGAAACACTTATATGTTGTCGATAGGAATGCAAATTAGTACAACTGCTGTGGAAAACAATACAGAGATATCTCAAACAACTAAAATTAAAACTACCATTCTATCCAGAAACCCCACAACTAGCTATCTACCCCAAGGAAAATAACTCATTATATCAAGAAGATACCTGCACCCATATATTTATTGCAGCACTATTCACAATAGCAAAGATATGGAGTCAACCTGTGTCTGTCAGTGGACAATTGGAAAAAGAAAATGTGGTATATACACAATAAAACACTACGCAGTCATCCGACAGAATGAAATCATGTCTTTTACAACAAAATGGATGGAACTGAAGGCCATTATCTTAAGTGAAATGACTCACAAACAGAAAGTCAAGAAGTGCATTTTGTCATTTAGAAGGGGGAACTAAAAATGTGTACACATGCACATAGAGTGTGGAATAATAGACATTGGAGACTCAAATGGTGGGAAGGTGGAAGGAGGATGAGAGATGAGAAATTATGAGTATGGTGTACATTATTTGGGTGATGGTTACACTAAAAGCCCAGACTTGACTGCTATACAACATTTCCATGCAAAAAGACTTCACCCCCTTAAACCTATACAAAATGTTTAAAAAGCTGGAAAAATATAGAAAAATATACATTGTGTCTTAGTTTTGGATGCTATGACAAAGTACTATAGACTGGGTGGCTTATCAACAGCAGAAATTTATTTCTCATAGTTCTGGACGCTGGAAGCCTGAGATCAGGGTGCCAGCTCAGTTGGTTTCTTGTGAGGGCTCTCTTCCTTGTTGTACACTGCTGTCTTTTCGCTGTATCCTCACAAGGCAAGAGTGAGCAGGAGCGCTCTCTGGGGTCTCTTTATAAGGGTACTAATCCTGTTCATCAAGGCTCTACCCTGGTGACTTTATCACCTCCCAAGGGCCGTACCTCATAATACCATCACATTGGGTGTTAGGTTTTCAACACATGAACTTGCGGTGGGGGACACATTCAGTCCATTGAATATTGAAAGGTAATAGCCTCCACTACATGGACCTTAGTCATTATTTATAACTTCACTTTCCAATTTTTGAAGGTTACATACCTAACACTAATTAATGCATTTATACCTACATTGCTTATTTATCAAAATTAGGGATAAGGAATTAATAACACTTATATTACCTCTCTCATCTTTCTTCCTTATTTTGACATTTATATTACTATTTAAAATCCATATTTGTTATTATCTTAGTTTTAAACAAAATATGAATACACATTCTCCAATTTATAGTCAAAACTTTGATAATATTTCTTGGTTCCTTCCTACATAACTTTTCATCTAGTCTAAAGGGAAAAAATTAAATCTAACAAAGGATGTCTTCATTGGAGCCTCTGTTTCTTTTTCTTCAGCTTTACCCAGCTCTCTCTGCTAAAATGAGAAAAAAATTAGTATAGTGGCGTCATTTTATATTTTTTCAAATCTATTTTCATCTGGCTTAATAGAAAACAGCTATATTCTCATATCTGCTTTGTTGTAACATGTCACGTTGCTTCTGGAAAACTCCACTGAGCACTCATGAAAGAGTAAAAGTCAAATGATATCTTATTATAGAAATTGATTTGAACTTGCAATTCTCAAAAAGAGTCTTGGGGATTTCCTAAGGTTACCTCGGCCACAGTTTAAGAACTGCCCATATCGCGCCTGTAATCCTAGCACTTTGGGAGGCTGAGGAGGGCAAATCACGAGGTCAGAAGTTCGAGACCAGTCTAGCCAACATAGTGAAACCCTGTCTCTACTAAAAATACAGAAAGTTAGCCGAGCGTAGTGGTGTTCACCTGTAATCCCAGCTACTCAGGAGGCTGAGGTAGGAGAATTGCGTGAACCCGGGAGGCAGAGGTTGCATTGAGCTGAGATCGCGCCATTGCACTCCAGGCCGGGTGACAGTATAAGACTCCGTCTGAAAGAAAAAAAAAGAAAAAAAAAAGAACTGCTGATAGAGACTATTTAAAGCAGTACCTGGAGAGATGAATCTAATTGTAAGCATTAGCAGTTATTAGTTTTATTTCTCCCTTTAGATAAGAGTGGGAAAATCTTAGCTTATTTCACTTCCTGTCTCTGTAATTTCTTATATTTCACTTACCTAGTTGGTTTCTGTAATTTTGCCTCTTTCCTTGACTTTTACTCTCAACAGTAAGGAAACAATCTAATTAGAAAATGAGCACAATAGTTGTACAGACACTTCATCAAAAAAGATATATGGATGGCGAATAAACATGTGAAAAGATATCTAACATTGCTTGTCTTTAGGAATATGCAAATTAAAAACCACTTTAATATATTATTACTCACTAATCAGAATAGCTAAAATAAAATTTTAAAAACCACTGATAGGGCTGGGTGTGGTGGCTCATGCCTGTAATCCCAGCACTTTGGGAGGCCGAGGCGGGCAGATCATGAGGTCTGGAGATCGAGACCATCGCGGCTAACCCCAGTGAAACCCCGTCTCTACCAAAAATACAAAAAAAAAAAAAAAAAAAAAATTAGCCGGGTGTGGTGGCAGGTGCCTATAGTCCCAGCTACTCGGGAGGCTGAGGCAGGAGAATGGCATGAACTCGGGAGGCCAGAGCTTGCAGTGAGCCGAGATTGTACCATTGCACTCCAGCCTGGGCAACAGAGTGAGACGTCGTCTCAAAACAAAACAAAACAAAAAAACACTGATAGTACCCAATGCTGTAGAGAAAAGGAATCTCTTATAAATTGCTAGTAAAAATGCAAAATGGCACAACCACTCTGGAAAAGAGTAGGGTAGTTTCTTAAAAAGTTAAATGTACACTTACCATATGACCCAGCACTTTTTTCTCTCTTTCTGCTTCCCTCCCCATTTTCTCCTTCGTTCCTTTCTCGCTTGTCCTCCTCTCCTCTCCCCTCCTTTTCTCTCTTCTCCTTTCCTTCCCTTTGTATAATGTATCCATTGCTTTCAATTACTATGTCTTGATCAGATAGTTTTCAAGCAACTCTAAAACGTGTGTTTTAAGTTATTTTAAGTTAAGTAGCTATCTATTAAGCATGTATATAAGAAAGATTGGCTGCAGTGGCAGAATTATTTACTCACATTATCATAACTCTGAATGGTGGTCAAGCTTTAAAGTAAGCAAAATTAAATGGCCTTAGTTCAATTTTTTTTGTGTGTGTATGTGATCCTTTGATTGTTCTCTCCTTTAGTTTTGCTTTTCATCCTTAGCTCTTTCCCTATGGCTTTCCAACCATATACCACGATGCTGAGAGAAAGAGTTGCTTCAACTCTTATAAGAAAAACAAAGCATCCGTTCTAGAAGTACCCAGGAAACCACTGTTTGGGTCTTCATGTCTTGGAGTTAGTCATTTATCCATTTTGCAATTTGTACCTATGTTCAGAATATTTTCCATGCCTCTGCAACCTAAACCAAACATTTTATCAAAGCCTATAGGATTATTCTGACCGACTTAAATTAATCCCCTAAAGGGCATTTTAACAAATAATGGCAGAAAAACAGATGTGAAGAAAAACCCCACAATTTCTGCTATACAATATATAAATTTCTTTCTCATGTATATTTTTCAAGGAAA
Source organism: Symphalangus syndactylus (assembly GCF_028878055.3). NCBI lineage: Eukaryota > Metazoa > Chordata > Mammalia > Primates > Hylobatidae > Symphalangus > Symphalangus syndactylus. Next base: position 100,475,984 of record NC_072428.2, on the reverse strand, counting down.
TCATGCCATCATACCAGTCCTGTAGGCTGCAGTTTAGAAGATGATAAAAATATTCATGCTTGCCTGCAAGCTGATGTAATATTAATTCTATTAAAATACTACATTTGCTTATACCAACCTAAGTAAATGCACATAATGTAAAACATTCAATCAGTTGAGAATTCTGTAGTATCTATGCTATCTGCCTGGTAGCACTTCATGTTTTTGGCAATTGTGATATCATCTTTATGGTAATATATATAATATAATTTTCTGCAATAAGTGCAATTTTCTTGCTGAGATGTCTCTCCAGAGTTATTGAAAGATGATAAAAAAATTGATTTGTAATAAGGCTTATTGCCAATTCATTGGTGTTTCCTTTCCTCAAGTCATAATAAATATACTCAGAGCCATTTACACATGGGGCCAAATTTTTCCCAGATTTCAGTTCTAGCATAAAGTTTGACTAAAGGGTTTTTCTCTCTCATTGCCTAACCTTATTTAGTGACTGAGGCCTTCTTTGCTTTGTGATTCAATGTCAAGACATAGATTTCCCACGGGGTAAGATAACGAATCAAACAAAAGTAGAGTTGAGACAGCAAGCTGGGTGAACAAACCTGTCTTTCTTTACCTGCAGCACCTTCCAGAAGATTAACTACCTGCCTTATCTTTTCAGTCTGTCTACTTTCTGCTGGATCTTGGCCAGTTTGAGTCTTTTAATATTCTCTTTGTCACAGTGCCTAGGGACTAGTGACAAAGGAGTTTGTTCTCTAAAGATCCTTGCAAGTAATTGCACACATACACACAATAAATTTTGAGTGAGACTTGATATAAGAATACATTTAAAGCAGAAATCTTGGTGAACTTGGAGTTGCTCCAAGGGAATCACGGAAATGAAATGGGATTTTTCTCCTTGTGACGGTCAGCATTTTCAGCATGGCCATCATACTTCCAGTTACCATCTCTTCCTCACGTCACCTCCTGATTGTCTCATTTTTTAAAACTTGTTACTTCTTCTTCAATCAATCTCTCAATTCTGAAAAGAAAGACCATAAATTTAATAAATAATATGACTTATAAATTCCAGCATTATCTCCTGTATTAATTCTTTATTCAATCAATATTTATTAAACAGTTCTATATACAAGCATCTGGTAAGGTGTTTCAGAAGATTAAAAAAAAGACAAAACTTAAATTAAAAACTTTTATCTAGAAATGGCTTATTTCAGGCTTAAAATAAATACCACATGAAAGAACGAAATAGGTAAAGTAGTATGGCACTTCAGATTAGTGAAAATGTATGTCTAAATGGGGAGATGATGGCATCAGAATTATCATCCTATGTGGTACAGTGTCAGTAGGGAGGGAAGCCTTTTGCCCTCAAATATTTTCTTCAATATATTGTTGATGTTTAAAGTTTACTTTAGCACAGAATTTTAAGTGTTATCTTTCCTGAAGTACTTGTTAACAATTAACTAATTTATACCTCAAGGCAAACAACTGGGTGAGTGTTATTTAAACCCACTTTTCAAATTCCTTCTCTCTGGCTGTGAGCAGATGAAGAAATCCTTGTAGCTGACTGCTTAAAAGTTACTTTCTCTGCTTTAGGAATGTCTCCAACAGAGGTAGTTGCATCTTCCTTTGTGCTCTTCTAGGATTTTGCATATTTCTCTGTTATAGAATGAAGGGCATTTTACTGTGGTTATCTATACATTTATCTTCCTTATTACAAAGTTAGTCGTTAAGTGCAGGGACTGGATCCTAAGTATGCCTATTTTCTCAGCATTTACACAGTGCCTGAAAAACAGTAGATACTCAATACGTGTTTGTTGAAAGAAAGAGTGCATAAACAAATTAATAAATGTGCTTAACCCATAGTCCACATTTGCTGTCATTTGTGACCTGGACTTCACGAACAGAAAATAAATAATGATTTTCAACCTCTCTGCCAATGGTGTGGGGTTGGCTGGGAGGGGCTTTCAAGTGCTGCAACTCTAAGACCAGCAAAAAGAAGTCTCATCCATCGTTCTAGACCTTTCTGATATGCACAAATGACTGTAAGAGGAATTTTGCAGGATTCCCACTTTCCACTTAGCATAATTTTCTATGCTTTTGATGATTGTTTCTGAACCTTAACCTATTCAGAATATTTTTGAATTGATGTCTGGATACCTATAATTTGGACAAGTCCTCCTCAAAAATCTTAAGATCCTCAGTCTGACTCAGACTGAAACAGGTTTGGAGACATTGAGATTTATAAGCTGCCCAAGGACAGAACTGCTCCCTGAGCTCTTAAGTGCTGGTAAACAGCACACGGTGACCCTAAACTCTTGCCAATGCCAGGATTTAGCCAGAAGAGGTTTGTGTATTCAGAATGTCAGTTTGAGATGAACTTTGGCAGAATCCCTATGATTTCTTTATGGGGAATGGACATTTGGTTGTAGGGCATGACATAGAAAACCTTTCCATAATTACATAGATTGAACATGTATTACCCAATGCACTCACCCAGAGATGTCTGTGTAATAAACCAGTAATCCTAAAGTGGCTTCATTCACGGACACCAGGGAAGAAGCTCAGTGTGGTTCCAGTGTATTTACATTGTGTAGATGCAAAGTATGTCAGCTCTTCTCTACAATTTTCTGAATTTGTTTTATTTTTATCTCCCCAGCATGTTATTGAGCTGGGCTTCTTTTCTATTGATTTTACTTTTCCAAGTTCCAAATTAACTTCTTGGTATAAAAAATACCATACAAGTACTAAAAGAATTTTTTTAAATAAGACAATCTATATTGAAATTAAGAGTAGCGAGGAAGGAGACAAAACCAATGGTGAAACAAATAATGTATATATTTATCTAATGTGAACATTTTTGTTTATGAGAAGAAAGGGAAAAGTAAAAATAATTCATATTAGCATAAAATAAAAAACAGAAAACAAAATGATCCATAGACATGCAATATGTTATATTTAACTTACTCAATTTACAATTAGGAATAAATGATTTATGGATTTCATTTTAAGTGAATTATATGAAATGAAAACCGAAAGCCTTCCATCACAAAACCTCATTCTATTGCAATTCTCAAAGAGGTGGTCATTTATAAAAATTTGATATGCCTTTCATAGCTTTTCTTTTTAAAAATACATTTACACACAGGTGAATCCAGGCATTGATTTGAAGCTTACATAAATTTGAGAGCCCTCTTTAAGCAAAAATACTAAATACAAAATTTGAGATTCAAAATTAAGTACAATGGCAAATATTTTTTAGAATATGGAAAATAATCAGAGTAAATTTAAAATATTTAATATCACAAATATCACAAAAATCACAAGATCTAGGAAAAATAATGATTGTACTAATTGGCTGACACATCTCTATAACACTTTTTCTTACATTTTATAGCATTCTCTTTGATGGCTTCTTCATATAATTATTTACATTATTTTCTATAGAGATAATAGATTGTTCGATCTTTTCTTTAGAATATCGTATCTATTATATATCATATATTAACAATCTATTATAGATATAATAGATTTTTCTTTAGAATATTATATCTTTTCTTTAGAATGTTATATCTATTATCATATCATATATTAACAATCTATTATAGAGATAAGAGATTGTTCAATCTTTAGAATATCATAGTTGATTGAAATTTTTTTAAAAATCTGATTGATAGCTTATGAAAGTTTTTTAGGCTTCCCAACTCATTATGTAATATTGTGTGAAAATTTAGTACCATTGTAAAATTAAGAATAATGTCTTCTTATTTCTATTATTTATGTTCTGTAAGATTTAGAAAAATTTCCTGCAAACTAGACTAGATGCTGGCTCAATAAATCACACATTTTGTTTCTCCTTTATTGTCCACGTGGTTCCAGTACCAGGTGCCACAGAATAATACATATTGTAGGATTGCTTCTGGCCCTGCACTCTTGTGTTTCAACCCTGGAGGCTTGTTCTTCCTTAGACAGCTGTTAGTAACTAGATTATATATGGAAACAACCATAAATCACAAAAGTATATTCCACTAAACCCAAACCAAACACAGCTGCAACTCAGCTTCCAAACAGGTAAGTACTCCAAAGGCCTATATCCACTCCATGTGTGATGAAGGGAAAGTCTGAGTGAAAAGTGATAATAGACTATACTGATGACAGGTAAGTTATCTTCCTTTAGAAAATCTTATGAATTTATGTTACCATGTGACTACATTGCATGGTCGCCTTATATGCCCTTGGAAGATTTCATGGAAGTGTTGGGGCTATGAAGCTTAAGCTTCGTGAACTTCACAGTAAATCTTCCTCTGCATACACATAATCAAAGTAGGATTCTAGGAAGACAGGTAAATAGATAGAGATAGATATAAAATTTGTGATAGAGATAGGTAGATAGAGACACATAGTAATCTTTGACTACAGATAAAACTAACGCCCAAATTAACAGAGAAATATTAGAAGTAGATGAACGTTTACAATCCTGACAAACTAGATATTAAAAAATACTAAATATGTTAGGAGCAGTGGTTCACACCTGTAATCCCAGTACTTTGGGAGGCTGGGGCAGGTGGATCACTTGAACCCAGGAGTTCAAGACCAGCCTGGGCAATAGGGCGAAACCCCATGTCTCCAAAAAAAAAAAAAAAAAAATACGGAAGATTAGCTGAGTGTTGTAGTATATGCCTGTAGTCCTAGCTACTTAGGAGATTGAGATGGGAGGATCACCTGGGCTAGGGAGGTCAAAGCTGCAATGAGCCAAGACCGTGCCACTGCACTCCAGCCTGGGTGACAGAGCAAGGCTGTCTCAAAAGAACAAAACAAAACTATATATAATACAATAGGTCATATAGTAATTACTCATAAGTACCAGAAAAATTTTTTTTCATTATTAGTAATATGTATTGCCTATTTATGATTATAGCTTTTTGTGCCAAAAGATGTTGAAAATATAAAAGGAAAAAAAATAAAAATCACAAATAATAGCATAATTCAGAGACACTTGTTGTTTACATATAGGTACATATCCATTTTTTTAATGTGTACTCTCACACAGGCTCCTGTGATTATGCTGCACATACAATTTGGTACTGATTTTTTTTGTTACTTAAAGCTTTACTGTCATCTTTTTCCAAAGCTACTAAAAATATTTACTCAAATTTATCCAATTAAAATGTGCTAGACCTAGTGTGTACTGGGTACCTTTAGACACTGAAATCTCTGTACATAGAACTTTGTACAAATTTTGATTACTTTTGCAGGATAAATTAACAGAATTAAAATTATAGGCCAAAAGTCATGCTGATATTTTAGGGATTTGATATCCTAGAAACACTAAAGTTCACACTTTCATAGTGATGCAAAAGCAGCTCCTTTCTTTACTCTGATGATTTTACAAGAAAACAAATTATGTTATAGTAATACTAATTATTTGATCACTGGTAAGGTTAAATTTTTTCAAATGTTGATTAGTGATTTGTATTTCCTTTATGAAGCATTCAGTCATATTTTGTTTGGTTTTCAACTGGGACACCAGAAATTCTTGAGAAATACATGTTTTAAAATAGCTGAGACAAAAACAAAGAATAACTTATTATTTATGAAGATTGTCCCACTGTGGATATCATTAAGTCTGTCAGTGTATACATATGAAGAAGGCATGACATCAATTGAACTGTTTTATCAGTTGAACTGTTCATCAGTTAAACTGTTTTGAACACTGTTTTATCTTAATTATATTCTAAATTATCTATATATTTTTATTTCCCCAACTAATTAGTTTTTCCCTTCTGTTTTTCAGCTTTCCAATTTGCATGATGTGTGTGTGTGTGTGTGTATGTGTGTGTGTGTGTGTGTGTGATTCTGCTATTTATTGCTAGTTTTATTAAATTCTGATCAGAAAGTATGATTTTCCTAATTTCCAATTTGGGAATATATTTTTTGAAGCTTATGTTGGGACTAACTTTTAAAAACACTTATTGGACACTTGAAAGTAACTTATATTCTTCACTAGTAGAAGTTAGTATCTGATCTAGGAGTTACGTTTTAAAGAAAGAAGGCATGACATTAATAGAACTGACAAGAAAGAAAGTTTGAAGTTCAGAAACCCCATGAAGATACCAATAGAATTATTAAATTAAGTAAGCCAATGATAAAATATATATATAATAATTGACTGATAATAGGGAAATTCTAAAAAATAAAGGTATGAAGAGTATGCTCATAACATGATAAAACCTTTATAATAATTCAGTACATTCTGAAAAGTGGAAATAAAACATGATTATACTGAATATAATTAAATTGGAACAGAAAATAAAGTCCTGAAGTGGACCCCAAAATATGTGGGAATTTGCTATGTGATGTAGGTAGTATTGCAAATCCATGGAGAGAAAAGATGGTTTATTTATTCTATGCTGTTGGGACAACTGGGTAGCTCTCTAGAAAATGAAAATAAAGTTGGATGCCTATCTCACCCCTTTTACAAAGTAAACTCCATATAAGTCAGAGGAGCACATAAAGAGGCCACAAAGTATTTAAAGTGAATACTTACGAAAATATTTGTATAAACTGTGAACAGAATTTTATTCTGACACCAAACACAGAAGTCATAAAGAGAAAGATTAAATATTTAATTATAAAGAATATTTTAAAAATCTGCATGGGAAGAGAAACCACCATAAACAAAGGAAGATAAATAACAAAAGGCTAAAAATATTAGTAACTCCTATCACAAACAAATTACTTTAATATATATGATTTTGTGAATTAATTAGCATAGGACCTAAAACCCAAAAAAATAATGACACAGAGTTTAGAGAAACATAAATTCAAATGTCTTGTAAACTTAGTATAGCTGTACTGGTAATAAGGATAAATGCAAATTAAAACTAAAGGGAAGTAATATTTTTCATTTACGTTGGCAAAGATAAAAAACAAGGGTGTTAACAGAGGTTTTGAAAAGCAAGAACTCTTCTATCTGTGCATCCTCAGTAGAGAAAACTTCACCAACAACAAAATAGTGTTTATAACCATAACCAGCAATTACATATCTAGGAATTTGTTACATTTGTTCTCACTTGATAGCAACATGCTTTAGATCCATCTATATTAATTGGAGCTTTGTAATAGCAAACACTGAAAGCAGAAGTAACCCTCATGTTGTCTAGTTAAAATACACTATGGTACAGTCACTACACAATAGAAATTCCATACAATGCAACTTTTGCATTTTTGGATTAAATGAGGCAACTATGTTTTAAAATGATAAAAAAGCCTAAAAGTTTGCTACCTAACAGGTAATTATACTACTCATATAAAAAAGGAATATAATTGTGTATGCATAAAATATCTATGGAAATATATTCAAGAAACTGGAAATCCTGGTTTCTTCTGCAAAGAGAATTTGGGTGGCTGGGGACAATGGTAGTGGGGATATTTGCTTTTCATTATCCATGCATTGTCACCTATTGAATTAGTAGCACATGGTTTTTTAATTTATAAAAGAATTATATATATATATTAGTGTCTTGAAAGATGGAGAGAACAATAAGGATTGGGAAAGAAGACAGTAATTTAACAGTTGGAAAAGTGAGAGTTTTGTGAAGGATTTTATTCAGGTTACACATACACGATTTAGATAACTTGCTTCAAAGTGAAAGGACAAATTTATTGCTGAACCTGATTAGAGACTAAATATTCTGTTTTTTTTTTTTTTTTTTCCTTTTTTTCTCTCAGTATTAGGGAGGCTTGAAGGAAACATTCTTTCAGAGTTCTCTTTCTCTTTCTTCCAATATTCTTAGTTACTTCAAGGCTCTTACGAGAGACCAAGGTCTGGAGGTGTAATTGTGGATGTGGTTAGGTTGTCAGAGATCTTCCTTATTTCAGTTTCTTCAAAGAACTAATCTAACTAACCTATGTGTTTATCCATTGTATTGCTTTTTAAAGTTTTAGTACATTAATTTATGCTTATTCCTTTATTTCATGTTTCTTCTTGTTTTGAATTAAATGCTAAGTAAATTTCCTCAATACTTTTTCTTTCAAATACTATAAATAGTTTTAAATTTTCCTTTGAGTACACACTTAGTTGCATTTATTAATTTTTATGTATACTGTTTTATCTTCATTATATTCTAAATTATCTATGTTTGTATTTGTATTTCTCCAACTCATTAGTTTCTTTTTGTTTTTCAGGTTTCCAGTTTGCATGGTGTGTGTGTGTGTGTGTGTGTGTGTGTGTTTGTGTGATTCTGCTATTAATTGCTAGTTTTATTAAATTATGATCAGAAAGTATAATTGACTTAATTTCCAATTTGAGAATATGTTTCTTGTAGCTTATGCTGTGAATAACATTTAAAAGTACTTCTTGGATATTTGAAAATAACTAACATTCTTCACTGGTAGAAGTTAGTATTGAACCTAGGAGTTACGCTTTAAAGAAAAAAGTAATAGTGTAAAAATATATTTTAGTATTACTGGCAAATAAGGACTTGACTATTAGCTGTTCATTAGGGTATTCCTTCTATTAATATAAAATAACCATGAACTATTTAATATTTTGGGATCCTGACTTCCGCCTTGTATGAAGATGATGATCTCAGAGGTTTTGATGTTAATGGGGTAATTGCAGTGTGCAAAATGCCCCTGCAGCTGGCGGAAGAGGGAGGGTGATGGAAGAACCCTGGAGAGTCCCACAAAAGTATTTCTTCACTTCCCCCAAATGTGCTAGGTTGACTCCTCAGCACTTTTCAGAAGTGGTAAGACCTCATGAGGTTATAAAAGAAAGTGGGCCAATAGTCTGCTCTTGAGAAATCTTTTGACAGAATTTTAATGCAGAATCTTAAGAAATTAGTATTCTTTCAACTTGCTGCAGAAAGAAAGGATTCTAAACATTTTATCTCTTGCAGTTCTCTGTTCAAAGTGTCTCAGGCTTTCTTTACTATTAGGACTGTGTATATTTTTAGAAACTCCCAGCTATCTTTCTTTCTTTCTTTCTAATTTTTTGATAACGAGTTTTTGCTCCTGTTGCCCAGGCTGGAGTGCAGAGGCGCGATGTCGGCTCATTCCGGCCTCCTCCTCCCAGGTTCAAGCAATTCTCCTGCCTCAGCCTTCTGAGTAACTGGGATTACAGGCGCCCACCACTGGGCCTGGCTAATTTTTTTGTATTTTTAGTGGAGACGGGTTTCACCATGTTGGCCAGGCTGGTCTCGAACTCCTGACCTCAGACGATCTACCCGCCTCAGCCTCCCAAAGTGCTGGGATTACAGGTATGAGCTACGGCGCCCCGCCCACATGTCTTTTGTTTTTAGAACCCTAAGCCATCTCTACTCCTACAATTTTAATATACTCCTTCCATGTATTGACTGTCACCTTTTCACACTTGAACTGTAGTAAGGGAGAATATCACTTTGCCAAACTTTTAGTAGCAATGTCTCAAAATGGGAAAATTTGGAAAGGTTTCTCTATAAGATTTAGGACTGATCACGTGTCACTTTAAGATGGATCTTTCAAGGGGGGAAACTGGGTCTAGCAAAAGTTTATGACATTATGAGTTGCTTTGGATAGATGGATGAAGCAAAGTGAGGGCCTCAAAGTTAGTTTTCATGAGTAAGCCGTTAGTCTTGGTAAGTACGCTGCCTGGTTGGTTCACAGTCTTAACTTCCAGGAACAGTTATTCCAATTAGGTTATTTTTGCTTAGTCTTAGTATCACTTAAAATAGGAATGGGAAAGTATGCCTGGTCCGAGTCCTGTTTAACCCAAGGAAGAGGAAGTTATTGTGGTTTTAGTTTTTACTGTTCACTATTTAAAATGTCACTACTGAATTTCTTTCCTATCCTTCACCGTCGCCTCCTTGTTTTTTTTTTTTTTTTTTGTTAATCAATACCCAATGTTATTTCACTCTCAAGATACTTTTACTTTCTCTTTCTCTTTACAACCTTTAATATCCCCTTTCCCTCAGGAACATTAAAACAATTTAGGACAGTAAGAACCCTTATGACTGAGGAGACTATATCTAGTCTTAGAAACTAAAGCTTATGAATAGTCTTACCAAATGTCAAATTCATTCACTTTCCCTCTGACTATACTTGTTAATATGTTAGTCTTCTCTGGCACCTTCTTTTTCTCCTTCCTTAGTCCTACCCACTACTGTATCTTCTTTACACGTGAACTTCACGATGATACACTCTTCGCCCAAACCACTCACAAAACAAAGGAATGAAAACTCGGCAAGGGAAGAGATTAAATATTGTTTCTGGAGTCACGAGTAGCTAGCACTCCTAGCTCCTAGATGCCTTTTTTTTTTTTTTTTTTGAGACAGTCTTGCTCAGTTGCCCAAGCTGGAGTGCAATGGCATGATCTTGGCTCACTGCAACCTCTGCCTCCTGGATTCAGTGATTCTCCTTCCTCAGCCTCCTGAGTATCTGGGATTACAGGCATGCACCACCACATCTGACTAATTTTCTGTTTTTAGTAAAGATGGGGTTTCACCATGTTGCCAGGCTGGTCTTGAACTCTTGACCTCAATTGATTTGCCTGCCTCAGCCTCCCAATCCTGGATGCCTTTTAAGTAAAAGATTCATTTCTTTTTTCCATGAGGAATAGACATTTTCTGTTTTCTATGTTCATTTTCCTTAGAAGTGATATGTGAAAATAATAAGGAACACATCTTTTTATAAAAGAAGACAAAAAAGCCAAAGTAAACTAATTCCTAGAATAACAACATTGAGGTTGGACTGAAGTAGAAAGCAATATAATTGTCACAGTTTTATTTACATTTTTTTTCCAGGAAGAGGTAGAGGGAAAGCAGTAAAGTAGAGGCTATTGCTTTATCCTTATTCTCACATGGCCCCTCTCATTTAAAACATTCTGAAAATGTTCAAATCTATAAAGAAATTGAAAGAACAATGCAATGGACACCTGGTTGCTCCTCTCTAATTTTAAACAATTTTAACATCTCTGTAGGATAGTGTAACATTAAATACTTCAATATACATTTCTTAAAAATAATTACATTCTCTTACATAACCACAATACTTCTGTCACCGTTGCTACTATATTGATGATTGCCATGGGTGAAGGTGGGGTTTACAATTGGCCCATCTCTCTATTCCGCACGTAAGACACCCTACTAAAGAAGGATATGGTGCTTTATGTTTAAGCAGAAAATAAAGATAAAAATAAATGGGAATTTTATATTTCTTTACTCAAAGTATGTTCTGAAATCATCTGCTTTCCTGTGGAAATAAAGTTTGAGAATATAAATATCTAGTTTTGAAAAGTGAAAGCTGTTTCACTTATTTTACATCTATTTGTTTTTACTTTTACATTATTATTCCAGTTGTAATTCTTAGATGACTCCGGTGCTCAGAGCACCCTGGGCGGAAACTCTTCTTTCTCTAAGGCTCAAGGATCCTCCATGGAGTGACTATAGATAGAAGAGAGAAGAAGTTGAAGAATTCCTAGAAAATGCCAATAGTTAGAGGTTAGAAGATGAGCAGGAACCTACCAAAGATGCTGAGAAGGAGTTTTAGTGAGGTAGCAGGGATGCCAACAAAATAGCCACATCCCAGGAAACAAGTGAATAAATTGTGTAAGGGATGGATTGAAAGACAATATCAAATGCTCTGGATAGGTCAAGTAAAATGAAGTCTGAGAATTGGCTGGGAGTACTGGGGGTCTTTGGTCACCTTGACACAAAAAGATCTAATTGCGTGGGGGAGGTTGGGCAAAGCTAGAATGAACTGAGTTTCAAATAACAAGAGAGAAATTAGAGAAAGAGAGTGTGGTTAACTCTTTTGAGGCAACGTTTTATAAAGGAAAAAGAGATCCAAGTCAGTAACTGGAATACAAGAGGATATGTGTCAATGTAAAGAGGTCTGAGGTGAAAGAAATTACAGCATATTTATATGCTGATGAGGATGGTCAGGAGAAAGGGAAAACTGATGACAGAAAAGAGCAGGCTGAATTATGGGAGTAATTTCCTTGACTAGGTGAGAAAATTTGAAATCTAATATACAAATGGAGAGAAGAAAGTTCTTCCAAATATTTTTTAATTCAAGTAATGTACACCGCAACTGGATACATTCTTTACTGTATCTTCCCAATCATGATTTCAGTTTTCTGAAATAGAGATATGCATTTTAATTAGTTTACCTGTACCAAAAGGCAGGAAGCAGAGTACATGGACACATGTACAGATAAGTTGTTAAATATGGCGGTGGAAGACTATTGAAGTCATTTTCCTATTGCTTATATATTCCCAGTGAATTGGAATCAAAGTCATTAGTTGTGAGTAAGCATTGGGAGGGGATACACAGATATGTGAAAGAAGAGAACATGTGAATTTATCTTCTACCAGAGTCAGTAGACGAATTAGGTAAGTACAGTGGGAGAGGGGTAGAGAAATGCTGTGGTTTTGAGTTTGGAATGTTTTTATCTATGGCATCTCTAGAAAGAGTAAAGCCTTCATAAAGAAGGCAGAAACTATAGCAGCTCGAGAAAGTTGGTGAGAAGAATTTTGTTCTTGTAAAAAGGAAGAATGGAGTTTGGATGACCTGAGAAGAAAATATGTATGCTTAGGACTCCCATCCTCCTCTTTGATCTTGGAGAAGTAATGTTTCAACAGAATAGAGGATATCAGTTTTGTGAGAAACTAAAAGGAGAAGAATAAGAGACCTGTGTTGGAGAATGTCAGTGAGACAGACCATACTTAAGTCTTTGAATGTTACTTGTCGGGGTGACGGCTCCCCCTAGGATCTTTAGGTTCTTTGCATGTACTTCCAGCTCCCTAATGAGTACATTTAGAATCTTTGCAGCTGAGGACTGGAGACCATCCTCTCTTTAGACTCTTAATAGGAGGGAATAATGACTTGCTAATCTTGCAATTAAGGCATGTAAGGAAATAATAGAATGACTGTAGCTTCAACATAAATACCAGTGAGAGAAATTAATTTAGAAACTCAAATTGAATTTCTGTTCTCACGTAAACTATTTAACGTAGTTTTTTCCCTACTGAATTTGGTATATTTTCCCATGTGAGTTTGCTACACTTTTCATTTTGACTTGCCAAGAGAAAGTTTCCGTTTTACGATCTTTCTTATTGTCTCTCTCTCTCTGTCTCTGTATATGTATATACATACAAATATGCATTTTATATGCATATTTGATATATAATATATAAATTATATAATATAAAATAATACATAATGTATAGATTATAATATATGTGTATAATAATTTTTATATATGTTATATTAAATGGTTCAATATCTTGGGTATGTGAAGCTCCAAAAATGAGTCATCAGCTGATTTTCAGACTGAAACATAGAAAAGGTTTGTTATTATATTTGGCAAATAGATACATTATCCTCTTAAGGAAAAACAGGAGAGTCTTGTGCCGGAAATAGAACTGACCCAAAGACAGTCCTGTAAGTTATTCTAAGAACCCTTCTAAACTCTAATTACACTGATTAGAGTAGACCTGGTTGTGTTAGCAGATGGATTTAGACACTTCTGTGACATTACACCAAATAAATGTACTTCTTTCTTTCTTACTAGTTCCAGGAGTGTCTTGAGGTTGGGTTGGTTCTTCTGCATGTGGTCATTCAGGGACCCATTCCACACTGTGGTTCCTTTATCCCTTAAAGCCTTATGATCATCAGTATCCACTGGAAGACATAGAAGGAAACTGGAGGAGCCCATGAGGGGTTTTATGTGCCAGGCACACAAATCACTTTTCATTATAATCTGAGTTTGGCAAGGACTTAGTCACATACCAAACTGCAAGGGAATCCGGGAAAGATGGCTTAGTGATATTTCCAGAAAAAAGAGAATGATTTTTCTGAACTATGTGAACAAGGACAAGGACATTGGTAGGATTTTGTTCATAGGAAGTCAGATGTAAGAGGCTCTCAAGAAATGTCTGGCTTTTAAATACCAATTTTTAAGAAACAGAGCCTCACTCTCATGTCTTTCAGGAACAGAATTGGTAATATGGGAGGGCAGGTCTGGATGAGAAATTTGTTGTTGGCTTACTTACGGTTCTTGGATTTAGCAGATAAAAAGAGAATTTACAGGATATCAAGGAATTGAAACCCAAATTTGAGACTTGGGTGTTCCAAATTCTTACTAATCATTCTTTTGTCATGGAGTGCCTGTATATCTTTGACTTAAAAAGGTAACATCAACTTAATTGAAAGTGTTCGTGATTATGTGTGTATGTATGGGGCTGTGCTCTAGTGGTGACTTTGTAAACACTGTGTGTGCATGTGCATCAGCATATATTCCAAATGTTTGTTCTTTTGCTATGAAGTAAGATACTTATCTGTCTATTCTCACGGACAGAGATTACAATATGTGTTATGGGGCAATTTAAAGACCAAAGACCTTACAACAAAATAATGTAAATCCATGTTAAATATTTCAGATTTTACACCCACAATGTGCCACAGAGCATAAAACTAGAAATTCCTTTGCTGGGAATAAGAGAAAATTCCCATTTCCTTCAGATTGCACACAAGGAAGACAGACATTTTTCCATACCCAGTGATGTCTACTGAACTTCTTCTTAAGGCAACAGCAGCAATCCACTTTAGTTTCTCACGTGTAAGGCAGAGAATTGGCTATAGTAATAAAGTCTAGACATAACCAATAACCAGTTTATAGTAATTGATCAATATAAAGCAAAATCTAAAATTTTGGAACTCCAAAGTAAGTTCCTAATATTTGATTGAGGAAAGACCAGATATTTTACTGAGCATAAACTAAGATTTTCTCAAATTATTTTTATAACCATCAACTGCTGCTTCAAGATTTTTTTAAAAAGACTATTAATAGTTTACTATTCACTTTCTCTAATGCTGTTATTCTTAAAATGCTCAATACTAGATTCTATACCCACCCCAGACTGATCTCGCAGGCAAAAAGCTTTTATTTTGTGTATTCCTGGGTGGTTTTGGAGAAATAAGGGGGACATTCATTCCTGAGTTTATGGCTTAGACAAGGAAGAGATATTGGCATATTACTTAAGAATTAGGGATGTTAACAGTATCTTATTTAATCAGCAGGGGAATTTTGGCTTTGCTACCTCCCAGGTAGAGCTTGGCATCTGCCGTAGCTGTGCACACACAGATGACAAAGTATGAGAGACCAACTCCAGACCTAAAATCCAACTGTATCAATTCAGATAACCTCTAGGGAAACTATAGTCATTGGACAGGTCAAAACTTACAGAAACAAATGGCTTATTAGATAATGCAACCTCCTCTCTGGCCCATGGTTAATGGAAATGGGTGATGATTGGGAATTTATACTGATTAAAGATTTTCTAATTCTAAATGTGAATTTTCCCGTTTGTATGAGGAAAATGATCATCCATTAACTGGTTTTTCCTATTCCTGTGAAACAAAAGGACAAGAGACTGCCAGGTATGCCACCAACCATCTTAGAGGCTTCTGTCAGTTAAAACATGCTTTCTTTTGGGGAAGATTGAAAAGACATTGAAAAAAGAAGTGGGAATTTCACAGCCTGATTGTGAAATAGAGATTACAAAAGGAAGAAAAAATGTAAAAGAAATTTTCATTGGGAAGGCAGGCTGGGTCCTCAAGACTATTTGACCTTTGCATCAGCAACATTTAATGGCTAAGTTAAATATTGAGAAGAGTAGAAAATGTACTGAAAATAACAAAGTGTCTGTAAATTTCCTTAAAATATTTTCTGAAAAAACAATTTAAATTATACCTACTGAGACAAAATTAGAGATGTTTAGATATAGAATTGAAGGCATTGTGAGAGCAAAAGTAATCTCTACTTAACATTTTCTTGGTGTTTCTATTCTCTGTACATGACTGAAGTCTTGAAGCCAGCCCCTTTGAGGAGGCAAAATGGACTTCTGCTTCATGAATGTCAGTATTTCCTATAGAGTATCACAGGTTATCCTGCAGAACGCACATGCTGGTTCGACACTTAGGAATGCTTTTAAGAAAGGCATCAGGCCTATTGAATTTCATGTAGCCTCATCCAAGACTTTTTGTAATGCTTTCTGTCCTTATGAATAAATTCAGATATACTGAGAGAGACTCAGAAATGCTTAGTGGTCATGTGATCAATTGGCTGCTTACTGAAAGTGGTAACCTTGGACCCTTTCATGATGAAATGGAAAAGTAAATGACTTAACTCCTAACCTCATTAATCTCTCCAGGAAAGGCTTTCACCAAGTGCACTGCAGGAAGATATTATTTGGAGAAGAGGGAGGCAAGAGGTAGTTTGAATCTAATATTTCTCAGACTTTACCACACTATGCAAATAACTCAGGCCTTCAGGCCGATACCCACGGAGCCAGAGTAGTGCATGCAGGCGCTTTGCAAGGGGAGTATCATAATGAGCTTGGTGAATTTTGTATAGGTTTTCTAAAATTTCTTGTCTTTCTATCTGAAATCAAATGATCTGAGACAGAACAGGACAACTCTAGTGGCTACATGGTCAGTTGGCATCCCTACTTATCAGGGTTTTTGTCATGGGGTAATTGATGTTTTGTTATTCCCAGTTTCCTAGCTGCCACATGGGACAGGCTATTATATTTTTCATATAAGTCTTGGGGATCAGAGAATGACATCCCATATGGAGGCCTGAGAAGCAAAGTTTGTCTCTGATCTTCTCCTGCCCTCATGTCTCTTACCCCTCATTCTCCTTCAAGGCTAGCCATAGAAACTAGAATCTCTCTTCCCCAAGGTGGGCCATAGAAATCAGAATCCCTTTTCCCAAGGAGGGTCATGGAAACTAGAACATCTGCCCCCCAAAGCCAGTCACAAAACCTAACATATTACTCTAACCTTCCATCACTTGTCTGTGCAAGGGCTGGTTATAAAGAAATTATCTGATGTATCTTGTATGACAGTAGGCCAAAAGGTCCCCCACTCCAGAAAGGGTTCTACCCCATACCCAGGAGGAAGAAATGCTGAACAGAGAGGCCAAGAAGAATCTGAAGACAGGCCTTGATGGATTTTCCCACTCAGTCTATTCTCATTTGATTATACGTTTGGTCCAATCACATTTATCTACATGACTGTCCATTCTTCATCAAACCTAAGGATAAACGTGGGTTGTTTTCCCTCTATCTTTGGGTCTTCATTCTGCAGGTTCCCATGTCCCATAAAATTATGATTAAATAAATTCATTATGTTTTTCTCCTGTTGATCTGTCTTTTGTTATAGGAGGGTTGGTGACCCTTATGATAAGGAGAAAAGCTATCACACCATTTCTGCCCCCAATTAGGCAAACGGTTGCTTGCAGGCAGCAATCATCAATCCAAATCTAGCAGTTTCCCAGGCATTCTCAGGTGCTATGCCTGAGAAAATGACAATGTATGATTTCACGCAAGGTGTTCTGGCAGCTTATCTCTGTCAGTGTGAGGGCAAAGGGAACCATCACTTAA
The DNA here is from genome assembly GCF_028878055.3 of Symphalangus syndactylus. Taxonomy (NCBI): domain Eukaryota; kingdom Metazoa; phylum Chordata; class Mammalia; order Primates; family Hylobatidae; genus Symphalangus; species Symphalangus syndactylus. Next base: position 100,458,567 of record NC_072428.2, on the reverse strand, counting down.
CAGATGTCATATGTAACTTACATAAAGATCCTGTAGTACTTTTTACATGCCTCAGGGGATCTTTTCTGGCGTACTTTCCGTTTCATATTTTCCAGGTTTCATGCTAAGATGCTTATATTTGGATTCTCCCTCCCTAGCTGATCTCTTCTTTTGATGGTTTGTCATATCCACTTCATTGTGCCTTTAGATGCTTTAACAAATCTTAGTATTTTAATTTGTTATTTAGAAATTTTGCACAGATTAAAATGTTACAGATAGTGCTGAAGTCCAGCATGCGTCTGCACTTAATACTGTGGGCAATTGCAGCATAGTTATCAGTATTCATATATCTAAACATATTTAAACATAAATACAGTAAAATATGATAAACAAGATTAAAAAATGGTACACCTGTGTGGAATACTTACCATGAACAGAGCTTGCAGGACTGGAAGTTGCTCTGGGTGAGTCAGTGAGTGACTGGTGAGTGAATATGAAGGCCTAGGACATTGCTGTACACGACCTAGACTTTATGTACATGTAGGCTGAACTAAATTTATATGATTTTTTTCTTTAAAAATAATAAAACTTAGCTTACTGTAACAATTTTTTTTTTTTTTTTTTGGGGATGAGGTCTCACTCTGTTGCCAGACTGGAGTGCAGTGGTGCGATCTCGGCTCACTGCAACCTCTGCCTCCCAGGTTTAAAGCGATTCTTCTGCCTCAGCCTCCCAAGTAGCTGGGACTACAGACAAGCGGCACCATGCCCAGTTAATTTTTGTATTTTTAGTAGAGACAGGGTTTCACCATGTTGACCAGGATGGTCTCTATCTCTTGACCTTGTGATCCACCCGACTCAGCCTCCCAAAGTGCTGGGATTACAGGCGTGAGCCACTGTGCCTGGCCTTTCTTTTTTAACTTTTTATACTCTTTTGTTACAAACTAAAACACAAACACACACATTAGCCTAGGCCTGCACGGGGTCGGGATCATCAATGTCACTGTCTTCTACCTCCACATCTTACGCCACTGGAATATCTTCAGGGGCAATAACATACATGGAGCTGTCATCTCCTATGATAACAATGCCCTTTTTTGGAATACCTCCAGAAGGACCCACCTGAAACTGTTTTACAGTTAATATTTTTTTAATAAGTAGAAGAAATACATTCTAAAATAACAATAAAAAGTATAGTTGAGTAAATATACACACCAGTTATATATTCATTTATTATCATTATGAAGTATTATGTACTATATATAATTGTATATGTTAGATATTTATACAACTGGTAGCACAGTAAGTTTGTTTCCACCAGCATCACCAGAAACATGTGAGTAATGCATTGCACTATGACATAACTAGGTGATAAAAATTTCTCAGCTTCATTATAATCTTAGGGGACCACCATCGCATTTGTGTTCTGTTGACCAAAACATCATCACGCAGCTCATGACTGTTTTGACTATATCCACACAGTTGTATGTGTGTTTGTGTGTGTGTGTGTGTGTGTGTGTATAAAATTGCACATCTCTGATTTTTCATGAGGTTTTAAGTTTTTTCCTTTTGTATTCTCTCTTGTGTAAATGGACTTCTCTTACATGTATTTTCAAATTTTAATGAGTGATTATTTGTTTTTCTCTTACTGGTTTTAGGAGTCCTTCATAAATTCTGAATGCTAATCCTTTGACAGTTAAAAGCTGACAAATATCTTCTCCCAGGCCAAGGCTTTGTCTTTTAAATTTTTGTTGGCAATTTTTTTTGTAGAATATGTTTCAAGTTTTAAGGCAGTTACATTTACTTATCTTTTTCTCCTGTAGAATTTATAATCTTTGTATCTTGTTTAAGAAGCTTTTCCTATCCAAAGAGTGTAAAAATAGGCTGTTGTATTTCTTCTGAAAGTTGTAAAGTTTTGCTTCTCATATTTAAGTTTGTAATTCACTGAACGTTATTTTTGCCTGTAGTGTGAGGTTGGAATATAGTTCTATTTATTTTCATATGGTTAACCAACTGTCCCAGTGCAATGTATCGAAACTAGTTTATCTTTTCCACATATCTTGTAATGCCACCTGTGCCACATATCAACTTTTGCCACTTCTTCACAAGTTGAGTTTTTATTGATGCATGGGTCTATTTCTGGGCTTCCCCATGTGTTCCAGAAGTGTGCTTGTTCTGCCTACGCCAGTACCATACTCTCTTAATTAACACAGTTTATAGTAAGTAGGCCTTGATATCTGGTTGGATGATTGCCCCAGATTGCTCCTCAACTTCAGGATTATTTTGACAATCCTCTGTGTTTTATGCTGTTATACTAATTTAAAAATTCACTTCTAAATTCCATAAATAACTGTTAAGATTTTTATCAGGATATCACTTCATTTATACATTAATTTGAGAAATAAAATACATATCATCTTATATATAAGTTTCTTCAAAGTTTATTTTCTGCCCTTCAAAAATCTTTATAATGTTTCTATGAAATGGCCTGTGTGTTTTTTTTATAGATACATTTCTGGGTACCTTAGTGTTTTTGTTGATACAGAGAACAGTATCATTTTCTACTCCATTTTCTATTTGTTAATTACTTGGATATAAGAATGTTTTATGTTTTGCAGTTGATTTTGTACCCAGTGATACCGCTGAATTTTAAAATCAGTGATTTTAAAATCAGTTCACTCGGGTTTTCAAAATAAGTAACCTCATAATCTGGAAATGAGAAAAAGCTTCTATTTCTTTATTGTTCTTTCACTTTTTTGTTTTCTAGAGTCTAGCCAATACAAAATTGTTGAGTACAGCTTTGAGTAGTCCTTAAAGCAGCTGATATCCTTGTCTTGTTTCTCAACTAAAACATAATGGTACTTATTTATCAGAAAATAAATTTATGAACATTTTTGGTGAAAATCTACAATTAAGAAAGCTCCCTTCCATCCCTTCTTTGCCAAGAGTTTTTGTCATGAATGAATGTTGAAATGAGACAAGTTTAGCTATAAGTTTTTGTATTATACTAAATATAAAATAAATTCTAGTGTATTAAAAGTACTTTTCTATCTTCCCTCTCTACTATAATTGATCAACATTTAATTTTGAGATAATTGTAGCTTCACATGCAGTTGTAAGAAAGAATAGTGATTTCCTGTACTCTTCACTCAGTTTACCCCAATAGTATCATCTTGCATAACTATAGTACAATATTTCAACCAGGAAATTAACATTGATACAATCTACCAACCTTACTCATATTTCACAACTTTTATATGCACTAATTTTTGTGTGTATTGTGTATATTTAGTTTTATGCAATTTTATTACATGCATAGATTTATGTGATTAAAATCGCTACAGCCAAGATACAGAACAGTTCTATCACAAGGATCCCTCATGTTATTCTTTTATGGCCACAGCTACCTCCCTCTTTCCCCTCTCTCTAGCCCCTGGCAATGACCAATCAGCTCTTCTTCTGTATACATTTCAAAAAAAAGTGTCATAAATCATATGTAATCATATAATATTGGAATATATGTTATATTAATATGGAATTATAAGGAATCATATAATATTGTAACCTTTTAAAATTGGCGTTTTCACTGAGTATAATTTCCTTGAGGTACGTGCAACTTGTTGTGCATATCAACAGTTTATTCCATTTTATTACCGAGTACTATTCCTTGATATTAGTATACCACACCTTGTTTATTCACCTGTTGAAGGAAATTTGGGTGGTCTATTTTTTGCGATTATAAAGCTGCTGGGAACATTAGTCTACAAGTATTTCTGTGAGCATACATTTTCATTTCTCTGAGATAAATACCCACAGTGCAACTGCTGGGTCATAATGGTAAGTGCATATTTAGTTTGTAAAAAAACTCCCATACTCTTTTTCATAGTGGCCATACCAATTCACAGTCTTATTAGCAACATATGAGTGACTCAGTTTTTCTATATCTTTGCCAACATTTAATGGTGTCATTTTGTTTTTTAATTTTAGCCATTCTAATCAGCATACAGTGATACCTCATTTTGGTTTTAATTTGCATTTCCCTAAAGGCTAGTCATGTTGGACATCTTTTCATGTACTTGTTTGTCATATGTAGACCCTTTTAAATAAAATGTCTTTTCAGGACTTTTGCCCATTTTCTGATCAATTTTATTTTTTACTTTGGAGTTTTGAGAGTTCTCTATATATTCTAAATATGAGTCACTTGTTGGATATGTAGTTTGCACATATTTTCTTCCAGTCTATAACTTGTATTTTCATTCACTCCACAGGATCTCTCACAAATACTTATAAACTTAATCCAACTCTTATGAAAATATTAGCAAGGTTTTTCTTCAAACATAAACAACTTATTCTAAAGTTAAAATAGAAAAACAAAGGACCTAGAAAAGCTAAGACAATTCTGGTAAAGAAGAATTAAGTGAGAGGAATCACTTTACCCAGTGTTAGGGCTTACTATATAGTTGCATTAATTAAAACAATATGGCATTAGCTAAGTGACAGATATGAAGATAAATGGAACAGAATTGAGAACACAGAAATAAACCCACACAAATATGCCTTGAAATTTTTGAAATGGTGCAAATCCAATTCAGTGGAGGGAGGATAGCTTTTACAACAAATGGAACTGGAGCAATTAGACATCCATAGACAAAAAGCAAAGGAAAAAAAGGAGATGAACCTCAGCGTAAACATTACACCTTATACAAAAAGTAATTGAAAACAGATTATAAACAATATATTTGTTATATTTTATATAACAAATAATACAACTGTAAATTTTTTTAGGAAAACAATACTATTATTTTTAATATATGTTTTGAATTTACAGAGAAATCTCAAAACTCCAAAGTAAATAAAAAAAATCCAACTAGAAAATGGGCAAAAGTCCTGAACAAATATTTTATTAAAAAGTTCTACATATGACAAACAAGTACATAAAAAGATGTCCAACATGATTAGCCTTTAAAGAAATGCAAATTAAAACTGAAATGAGATGATCACTATACGCTTGTTAGAATGGCTAAAATTAAAAAAAAAAGACGCCATTAAATGTTGGCAAAAATATAGAAAAACTGAGTCACTCATACATTGCTAATTCTTGAAATGATGTGCTAGGTACACTCTTAGACTTGACATCAAAGGATTCTTAGACACACACAAAAAATGACAATCTATAAGATTAACAAAATTGGACATGACTGAGATAAAGTAAATCTTAAAATAATAAAACCACTTCATGAAATATATTTAAACATTAATTCATCAAGGGATAAGAAGATACCTTGACTCTAGAGAGCGTTGGAAAATTATACAAAGAAAATAATGAATACATATACTCACATACAAATAACCAAAAGGGTTTTGTCAAAAATCAAAATATGGATACATAACTGTTCTGTTTTAGATTTGCAGCCTTCAATCACCCAAAATGTCAACAGTATTTTGGAAGAATATGTGAACTTATATATATACTTTGCTGTATTCTTATATCAGTTTTATCTTCCTAATGCTCTGAGGGTACTTGGATTGAGTACCTTTTTTTAGAGTTAGAGTATATTTAAATCAACATGTACTGATGTAAAAAATAACTCTAAAGATTTTAATTTTGTTTGTAGTTACCTACATATTCAGTTATAAAGATATGTTCTTACATTACATTTTCTCATTAGAAAATATGTTACTGTAATTTTAAATGTAATTCCTTATCTTAAAAAGACATATGCAATACTTTCATATAAGGATCTATAGTGACTTGAATCATTTCATTATTATCTCCAACACAGATAATAAAAATTCAATCTATAGCTTTGACAGATTTCTCAAATGATTTTGAGATTTTTTATGTTTCTATATACTCCTTCAGAGGAATATATTCATTGTCAGTGTGTTCACTTTTTTTTTTTTTGGACGGGGTCTCGCCCTGTCGCCCAGGCTGGAGTGCTGTGGTGCGATCTCGGCTCACTGCAAGCTCCGCCTCCCTGGTTCACACCATTCTCCTGCCTCAGCCTCCTGAGTAGCTGGGACTACAGGCACCCGCCACCACACCCGGCTAATTTTTTCGTATTTTTAGTAGAGATGGGGTTTCACCGTGTTAGCCAGGATGGTCTCGATCTCCTGACCTCGTGATCCGCCCGCCTTGGCCTCCCAAAGTGCTGGGATTACAGGTGTGAGCCACCGCACCTGGCCAGTGTGTTCATTTTTTAAAGAAAACTTTGTTAATAAAGTAGTGTTTATATAACAAGATAAGGTAAAATGAAAAGAGCACTACTACTACTGATGTTGTAAAAAGAAAACAGCCTGAAGAAATAGTTTTCAGGGAAACAGAAAGCAGAACTAGAAAAGATAAGAGAACATAAAAGTGGGATGATGGAGAAAATTGAAAGGACCTGCATAAAAGCATCAGAAGCAAGATTTAAGAAAGAGCCAGGAAATAACAGTAAGAAAAGGAGCTCAGCAGTGGTAGTGAAGAATGAGAGATATGTAACGTAGTTCACCTGACATCATTGCCACCCTGGAAAGCTAAAATGTGTTTAGGTAGGTTTTAAATACATATGCATAATAGCCAACACTTTCTGCAATCTCAAGGGCAGGATTGGAGTGTTACCACAAAGTAGGTGTTGCTGTATGGAGGCCAGTTTATGGAGGCGAGGGTGGGAGGGAAGACACCAGGTGATGAGTTGAGTAGGAGAACCAGGGAATTACTGAAAACATAAATAATACAAGCAGATAAAGTCAGAAGCAAAGACAACTCTGATGAAGGAGGAGAAGAGCAAGGACAATTTTGGTGAAATATTCGGGAGCTATCTTTTAGGCAAAGCACAATTCTTCAGTAGAGTGGTCTGGAAGGAGGGAGGATGAAAAGATTGCTTACATAGTTTGAGAAAAAGAAAGATGCATTCAGTTTCAAAGGAACATACTGTTATCCCCTCATTCTCACTTTATATGAATTCTGAAATGTACCCATATTATCAGAAATTTTGTATTCTACCCTTTAAGATGGGTGCTAGATTCAAAATGCTTTTTCAGCATTGAGGATTTATTTAGGGCCTGTGTGCTTTCTTATATCTTATAAGGACAATCACAATTTAGCTACAGTTCTGTGTTCATTCATAAGGAGGAAGATTTTACTCTGGTCTGGGCTAGTTAAAAGGACATGACATAGATGTTCTAAGATGCAAGATCTGAGTGGTAATAAAAACATCTCTCCTGATCTGAAGCACCATCTTTATACTGGGGCCATAACGTAAAGTCCACTATTGATACTGAACTGCTTTAGGCTATTGTACATGAACATACTAATAGTTTAGTGTTTACTAGAAAAGTTTCTGTCCATTTAAAGGGCAAGAAACTGGGAGGCATGAAAGCATTTGTCATATGACTGGGATTTGAGATGCTAGAAAATAATTGTTTTATTTCCTATTCCATTGATAATGCTTAAAAGAGTATATATGCTCAATAGATATTGATTAGATGAATGAACAAAGAAGGGAAGATGTATATTTGCATAATGGAATATTATATACTGGTAAAAATTAACTACTGTTCTATATAATAACATGATTGAATCTTAGCAATATAATATTAAAGAGAAATCGTTCAATAAGTTAAAGAAAGAATCAAAGGAATGGTAAATATATGATTCAGTTTGCAGAGGAGTATAGAGTGAGTTGGAGAGGTCATTCTGGTTTCAGTGGCAAGATGAAGATTATTGTTAAAGTTCTAGACTTCACTTGGATAATGGTTTCAAGAATACTTGTTACATGTAACAACTAATTAAATAATAAAATAGATGAAAATACATGGAGTATTGATGAGAGTGTGTCACTAACCCAAAGATTATTGGTTAATTAGAAGTCCAAATTCGTTAAATACAAGCTTATATGGAAAGGAAGAGAAAAAACTCTCAATCTTTAGACCAAGGCATGCTGAACACCAACTGCCTACACCAAGGTGCTGGCTTCTGGCTCAGACAGTGTGAAAAAGCAGACAGCCTGTGAGGAACATACCCCATCCATGACTTTATATAGAGCAAACTTGATAGTCCTTTCCATCTGGGCACTTGAGGGTTTCTACTAAGAATACTAGGGAAGAACTGGATGCATAAACTAAAGAACAAATCATCTGCTGTTATAGAGATCGAAGATTAATAATAACTATATAGCTTAATGTTTCTCCTTTTGTTATGACTCTCAGGAAATGAAGATCTTAATGTAATGGTCAGTCATTGAAATCGTTAAGTTTTCACAGTTACCAAGTTTTCCACATTGTTTTCATGATCATAATTTTATATTTTTATTTTATTAAATTATTTGTTTTGTGTATCAAATACTTGAAATCCCATTCTTAATGAATGAGCTATATGTGACAAAATAAAAACTGCATGCCACTAATGGCTAGTGTCTTTAGTTTGGAAATAATTAACAACAAAGTCTAGCAAATGGCACTTGGATTAGTGAGAAATATTTCTTTTCTGCAACAAGGTGTCATCTATTTGACTTTAATAAATGAGAATATTGGCCAGGTGTGGTGGTTCATGCCTGTAATTCCAGCACTGTGGGAGGCTGAGGCAGGCAGATCACGAGGTCAGGAGATCAAGACCATCCTGGCTAACACAGTGAAACGCTGTCTCTACTAAAATATACAAAAAAAAAAAAAAAAAAAATTAGCCGGGCGTCGTGGCGGGTGCCTGTAGTTCCAGCTACTGGGGAGGCTGAGGCAGGAGAATGGCGTGAACCCGGGAGGCAGAGCTTGTAGTGAGCCAAGATCATGCCAGTGCACTCCAGCCTGGGCAACAGAGCAAGACTCCATCTCAAAAAAAAATAATAATAATGTCTAGAAAACATTTGTACTGTTGTGAATATTGCTGCAATGAACATACTTGTGCATGTACATTTATAATAGTATAATTTATATTCCTTTGGGTATATACCCATTAATGATAGACTGGATAAAGAAAATGTGGTACATATACACCATGGAATACTATGCAGTCTAAGAAGAAATGAGATCATGTCCTTTGCAGGGACATGGATGGAGCTGGAGGACATTATTCTTAGCAAACTAATGCAGGAATAGAAAACCAAATACCACATGTTCTCACTTACAAGTGGGATCTGAACAATGAGAACACATGGACAGAGGGAGGGGAGCAACACACACTGGGGCCTTTTGGGGAGTATCATGGGGAGGAAGAGCATCAGGATAAATAGCTAGTGCCATGCGGGACTTAATACCTAGGTGATGGGTTGATAGGTGCAGCAAACCATCATGGTGCATGTTTACCTATGTAACAAACCTGCACATCCTGCACATGTATCCTGGAATATAAAATTAAAATTCATAAAAAACAAAGTAACATTTATAAGATATCAAACCAGTAACATCGTTAAAACGCAAAAAAAAAAAGTTGGCTTCACCTTTTGGCTGCATATTTTAAAACCATATATTTCAATCTAAGGATCAGCTTACAGAAACTCTTAAATTTTCTGTTTCTAGATAACATTCTAAAAATATTATGTGGGTTTCTGGTTTGAAGGTGGTAGCATAAATAATTTTCTGCTCCCTTCTACTTTCTAACATTACCCCCCCAAACAATAAAGAAGACAAAAAAGAAACAAAAATACATCATCCTAGTTCATAATCTTGAATGAACTAGGAGATATCAGTAGCCCTAACCACAGGATGTAAGAACCAGTGGAGTCAATGAATGACTTAGTGACCAAACAAAGGTCAGACTCGGTGTTTATAGTGGAGGACTCCCCCAGGAATTCTTAGAAAGTCTCCAGAATTTGAGGTGTTAGATACGGCGGAGGAGGAGTCCATTTGTTTGCTTGTTTGAAAGCCTATGAATGGAACAGTTAGGATCCTGTTCTTCATTTCTCCATCCTATTTCCCATCTCTAGAACAGTATGGCAACTACCTATTTCCAGTTCCTGCAGAAGTCAGGAGTCAGCCTTTGTAGAAATTGAAACAGAGCAAAGGACAGCTACATGATTTGTGGAGCCCAGTGCAAAATAAAGATGTGAGTCCTCTTGTTCAAAAGGCTGCATATTTTGAGTTCTGTCAGGAAAATAGAAAACTCACTAGATATTTCAAATTGGAATGTGTTTAATTCAAATAAATTCATTCTTAAAATTGTGGAAGGACTATGGAACATAGATTAGGTCCACCGCGAGCTTTCGGGCTATCCGTTAAGAATTTCAATATGGCTACAGTACAGAAATAAAGTATGAGGCCTTATCCTTAGAAGGCTCTATCTTTGTGCAGCTGCATAGGTGGTATAACCACGAAGCCAGCTCTGCAGACAGTCTCCAAACTCAAGCAGAAAAGGCAGAAATGAGGCATGGTACTGAAAATGGAATTATATGAACATCTAGATCAGGGATGTGTAATCTTTTGACTTCCCTGGGCCACAATGGAAGAAGAATAATTGTCATGGGCCACACATAAAATACACTGATAATAGCTGATGAGCTAAAAAAAAAATAGTTGCCAAAAATCTCATGTTTTAAGAGCGTGTGTGAATTTGTGTGGGGCCACATTCAAAGCTGTCTTGGGCCACATGCAGCTCATGGGCTGCAGGTTGGACAACCTTGATCTAGATATTCAATGCTGAGGTACTGATCCCACCATCCTTAATACTGTCATTCAGGCTATCCAGCTCAATGAGAAGTCTGGAAGACCCAGCTACAGAGAAAATGAACTTAGAAGAAGATATTGGCATTTAGTAGTTCCCAGCATAAAAACCACCTGACTGCCTCAATGCCAACATGGACAGACCACCTGGAAATAAGCCCTATCTGTCTGGAGATAAGTCCCACCAATGTACACAGAGCTCCTGGAGGCCATTAGTGCTTACTCAGAGCTACCAGGCATTTGAGAAAATACTCTAATAACAGCAACAATGAGAGAGCTATAAACACAGAGAAGAAAGAACTGAGCGATAAACAGAGTCAATGTGGAATTCAGAATAACATTTTGAAGGGGAAATATTAATGATAACCATAATAGTGTCAGATTGCCTTTTGGCAACGACATTTCCTTTCATGATTTCTCTTCTAACACAGAAACTAGAAGACTGGGAACCTTATTTCTCAGAAATATTGCCAGCAGCTTCTATGCCAATGAGAAGCATTTTCATGAGCTTGGGAAGCAGAACTAAAGCTGTCATGGCTTCTGCGGAATCAAAAAGCAAGCATGTGATTTTAACAGAAAACAGATACACAGTTTTTTGAGTGGCTTTCAAGCATTCGCTCGTGAAATTCTTTTTGGTGAGACAGACATTAATCATGGTTTGCCGAGATTCTGCATCTGCCTGATATACTGAAAGCTAGCGGTGGATCTAATCTATGCATTACGAATTAAATATTTTAAGTCTCTAAATAATTTCTGAAGATTATGATTATACACACACAGCTGCCAATTCTAGGCTTTCAAGATCAGTGTAGGGAGACCATCTCATGACAATAATGCCTAAGAAAGTGAGGGCTCATCGCACTCACTAGAAACATGATTCTCCTCCTCTCTTACTGTCGTTGTGGTGTATTTCTGAACTTAGGGCAGTCTGGAGGTTTACCAGAACACACATTGGGTCTGGCATTTCTCTTCAACCTTAGAGTTTGACAAAACAGAATGCAAGGATTTCCGGCGTGAGTATATGCTTCATATATTACCTTCGGATTCTCCTGCCTACTTCTTCCTACTCTAAGCACATTCCTAAATTAGATGCTACTTAGAAAGAACATAAAGATCAAATACCCTAAATTCTGTAGGAGTCTGTAGGATTAAGATCTTAATGATTCTAAAGCCTTTTAGATTATTTTATTTTTAAAGCTATGTATGTGTATTGCTTTCACCATTAAAAAATTTTAAAAAGGTAATAATTTTATTCTTATTTAAAAACTAAACTTTGATATTTCAAAATTAAATATAAGGATAAGACCTTACACCTTAATGCCTTTCATGCTTGGGGTATGTTGGAATACAGTTTCAGGTGGGAGATCAGTACAGTATTATTCTTTTGTCCAGATTTATCAATACTGCCTTGCAATAAATTTCAACAGTCCCTTGATAAGTGATTTGTGTGTGCCTCTGATTACCCTGTTAAGTTCTCTTTTTCAGTCACAGGAAAACAAGAGCAAAAGGGGAGATAGATTTGAAGGAGATACTCATCTAAATCTGATCCCTTTGAGGAAAGTAAAAAATTAAACCTTTCCCATCTTCCTCCTTACATCTAAACTTTTGGTGGGACCCCAGTCGATTTGCTAAAGGATAACACCTGCTACAAAGATCACTGAATACATTTTTAGGCTCCTAAATAACACATAACGTATTTGTGTGTGTGTATGTGTGTGTGTGTGTATATATATATACGTATATATATTTAAGTACTTTTTCTACCCCTAAGACCAGATTTTTAATTTAATACCTCTACGACTAGGGAATAGTGGTGGGAAGTCAAAATGTTTTCCTTGGTTCCTCAAGCAACAATTTGAATAGACTTTAACTGACTCTGTGGGAATTTTTCCATCACTCAGAAAGACCATAAACGTATCACCTGAGTTGTTTGCTTAGCTCTTCATCTTCAGTCTTAGCTTGGGGATAATGAAACCTGGTATTAATGTGCTGAAATTATTTCTCTCTATGAAGGCTTACCCAATAAACCACAGTTAATGACCTTAAAGAGTTCTTCAGGAATTTCACGTTGAACCAGCTCTGTCCTCAAATTTTCCAGTGATTCCTTTCAGATATTTAAAATAGATTTCTTTTCTTCTCCCTTCTTAAGTAAATATTTTTTAAGAAGCAGTGAACTTTGCTGCTGTAATTCAAAGATAAAGATTATGTCTTTCAAGCTTGTTTTAATATTTATGTTGGCTTATGACTAAATATTAGTTTGTTTTAGTTATCTGTTATAAGGTAAAATGGAACACTTTAAACAATTTTCCCATAGTTTTCATTTATCCTTATGGTAATACCAAACTGTTGAATAGTAATTTCAGCTTATCCCAGATTAACGTATCTGTTTATACTTCTGCTAAATGATTTCTTTCAATAAACACCATTTTACTTTCTTGTTCTGAAAATCAAATATTAAACAGCCTAACACTTGTCGAAGCTCCCATGCCAGACAGGGGACGACAGCAAGTCATCTGATTCATTCTCCAATTTTCAGGCAGGAACATACTTCTGATTATATTATCAAAGGCAGCCAGCTGTAGTTTGAGATAGCCTATTAGTGAAAGAAATTGATATAACCAATCAATAAACAAACAGGTAAAAATCTTCTCATTTCATTTGATGTAATTCTGACAAAGGACAGGAATGTGACCCTATTAGCATTGAAAACAGTAAGGCAGAAAACCACTCACGGAGAAATCAGTGAGGCAAAATTAAACCTTGGCCAAATTGCCTCCCTCCTCTAGTAGACTTTTCATTCTTAAACTGCCTTTCCTGGAATGCCTATACTCTGTATCAGGCAGATGCAATTATTGCTGTATTATTTTGACGTTCCCAGATAAGTTTATCTTCAGATGGTGAATGACCAGTCTAGAGACTAAAGGAATCTGAAACAGTGCTGAACTTTAATAAAGTTTTGTCAAACAGTGCCTTTAGTAAATACAGCAAAACCTGGTGTACTCTTGCTATCTCAGAATCCTTTAAAGGCATCTATACCTAAGGCCAGAGATGGAAAGACAGTTGCCCAACTCTTTATAGAGTTATCAAAAACAATTTTTCTCAGTATTTTCGTTTTCAGAGACAATCTTGATCAAAGCAAAATTGTTACAAGGATACCTTGTTTTAAATTGTTACAGGAAAGCAGTGGATCTTAAGTGAAATAAATATTGGTAGATATTGCAAAGAAGAGGGCAGATGTGATACTCTGGTTGGATATGACTATAGTTAGGATGCTGGATAAAACTACGGTATGATCTGAGCTGTAGTAAGCAGAAACTGATAAAGCTTCTATAGCAGAAAAGATCGTGGTTACTGTTCTACATTCAAGCTTTGGGTCTGACATGGCAAGTATTCTGATATTCATAAATTCATGAGCAAATTTTGATCATTGCTTACATGTTGACCATTTATAAGCATTTAGGCTACAAAAAGCAACATATTAGCCACCACAAATAATATAAACATTAAGAAGTGAATTAGGGTAGAAAATGTTGAGAATTAATTTTGTGGGATTGGAAGACAGTGCATAAAATTTTAGCATAACAATCTATGTAGGAGGCAAGTTGGTCCAGGGTACTTGTGGACCTCTGATTGCCTCATTGCTCCCTGTAGACACACAGGTCTCTTCTGGATGTTGAACTCTGCTCTATTGTCAAAATTCACCTGGATCTACTGTGCCTGAGCAGCTCTTCCAGATGAGCTTTTCCTCCCTCTTTCAAGTCTTATACATTTGGCTTGGTGACAGTGAGCAAGTGTGATAAAGGAATATCTGCTAAACTCAATAGATCGCAATAAGCACTGGAGGCACCCGATAAACACAGATTCCTAGGGTAAATTTCTGAATACTTCGAGTATATAAAGTGACTTCTATGCTCAGACAAATTTTGGAAATTTCATGATGAATTAAAATATTAGGGTTATCCCATTCTAGTAAATATATTAATTTCAATAACATCATATTTCAAATAATATTTTATTCCCCCCAAAGTGACAAGCAGTAGAGATTTTATGAAGGATTCAGTGTTCACTCATTCAACAATAGTTATTGACAGTCTATCAAGTCTTTAGTCATTGGAAATGAATCTGTGGATCAACCACAGTCTCAGGCCTCAGGCCTCAGGGGGCTTCTGAGATATATTACTGGGTATATGTGGCTTTATTATTATTTGTAACCTAAGTAAGAAATAATAACCCAGTTGATACAGGCTTACTTCATATTTACTCTATGCAGTGCTACAATGGTCAACATAAGGATGTGTATTTTCATTCACATAACTAATGATGAATGAGACTACTGAAGGTTAGATAGGAGCAGAATTAATCTATCTAAAACAGGCACATTGGAAGATGCAGGGTTCTGTGGACATATCTAGGAACTCTAGGCACCACTGAAGCTTGGTTAACAGTTCAGAGTAAGTAGAATGCAAGTATAATAAAAGATAGAAGTCAAGATTAATAACTATTATATTTTGTAATTTTTAGATTTTTCTTGCTCTTACATTTCTGGGTAAAAGCTTGTTTTGCTTATCTAAATTTGTTGTTTATTGAGCTCGTTATATACTTAACAGTCATTTGTTAATTACAGGTAATTTTTCCTTTTCATTGGATGTATTATTGTTGCAACTGTAACTTTTGCATATCTACGGAGTCAGATCTTTATTCACCCTTTACTCCAGTATTATTTAAATCATAAATGGTTGCCAGCTTCTACATACTTTTTCAGAGAAAAAAGTGCTGGGTCTCTCTTAAAAGACCCAGGAGGACTGTGTAGATGTGCACAAGCTAGACATAGATTATGTCCTTGTTTCTGTTCTTTATTTTCTTGTAGCAGTTTGATGCAGGTTAAAGATTTCCTTCTCTAAGATTGTTAAATATTATCTAAACATCGAGAAACAGACTTAAAAAAATACACTATGCATGAGTACCAGAAAAAAATATGTATGCCGTTAAGTAGAAAGCAAATTAAGATGCATCTAATTAGGATCAAGGATGAGGAGTTATGACCCTATTCCAGGCTGAAGTTCTCAGAAGAGGTACATGTGGTGGGATTAGGCTTAGTAAAGAATCTTTAGTGACTTTTCTATTTTCTTAGAAAGTTGATACTAAGGTGCTAAGTAGCAACATGGTTCCTGGTATCCTATGTAGCTTATTCCCATACGTATACCTCAGCCTCATGCATCCACAATGATGAAGATGACTATGAATATCTACCTTGTCTTTAAGAAGGTAGAGTTATCCTTAATGGTTTGATGTTCTATACTAAAGCTGGAGAGATGTCTGGGGAGTTTCTAATTTTGATTTTAATAGCTTTTCATTCTTTTGTTTTAATTCATTGAAGGCCTTAAATTAGTCCAGGAGGATTGGTATAAAAATCCCATTTTTTTGCTGTTCAGAGTTCAAAAGCCTCAACTTGTGGAGACAAATGAAATGGCTGAGTAGCAGAAGTCAGCAGTGAGCTGCAGCTTGCTCACATTGCCCTCAAATCTGCTGCACACGTACCTTCGCAGCTCGGCATTAGTTACCTCACTTTGGTAGCTTGACATCTGTCATGTTAGGAGAATTTATACCAGAGGAATAAAAAAACAATTCTGTAAATCAGGGAATTTTGGTCATGCAGAGCCTGCTATTAAATGTTTACCAGCCTACTGCTGAAAAAACAGAGTGTTCCTCATATCTGGCACACTACTGGTGGTCATCAGTCCATCCTTCTTTCTTGGATAGGCATCTCTGCACAGTTGTAACACCAGTGACTTACAATAGACAATTTCTCTTTACCTGGAAGAAAGCAGTCATAGCGACAGTGGTAGTGGACAATGCTGAACGTTGCCATACATACTCAACTCCAAGGTTAGAACTTATTAATAGCAGAGAGAAGCAATTAGAATATGAAAGTCCTAATTCCAGTTTTTACCATTCTTTCTGCTCCTTGCCTCCTAACACACCTGTATAAACATTATCAGATCAACAGAATATTTAGCACCAAATCCCTGAGCTGGAGTGTTCACCCTTCAAACAGTTGATTTCCTCTTTAAATTCATAATATTTTATTTCTTTTGGGGAGAAATCTCCCATAAATTATTTTACCATCATCTAGATCAGCATTATTCAACAGAATGCTCTGCTACAATGAAAATGTTCTGTATTTATGTTGACCAGTATAGTAGCCATTAGCCACATGTGGATTTTGAACATTTGAAATGTGCCTAGTGTGTGAGAGGAAATGAATTTTAATTTAATTTAAATTAAAATAGCTACATATTGCTAGTAACTATCATTTTACACAACTTAGTCTAATCCAGATTTTATCTTCTTTTCTAAAAAAAATTGTCTTGTATTCAATGCTTGATCATCTTTATCCCCCTTTAAAACGGCTGTTGTTTTTAACAGATAATTTATAAATTTGGAGTTGTTTTCGTTTACTGTTACAAATGGAATACTTCAGTCAGTTTTGAATTTCAGTCCTATACATCTAGAGTCAGAACACACACTTCACAATGGAAAATACTGTTTAATTAGATCAAATAAGTTGGAAATATAATGTGTCTTTCCTAGATAAAAGGCTCTCAGAGCAAAGCACTGAAGTTTTTAGAAGTTTCAAAAAGATATTTGAATCTGATTATAGATTTGGTACATATGTAAGAGTACAGCCTAGGTTAGCCAAGTCACTAGCTTCTGTTCTTGCATTTTCTTCAGCAAGGATTAATCCCAGCAAATGCTCTCCTCTGAAATAGATTTAAAGTCAGCTTACACTGAAACATATAGTAAGAAACAAATCAAAACCATCGACATAAACAAGAAAATTGAGATTAATAAAGTCTTTGCTAAACATTGTGCTAAATATGTATAACTTATTTAAAAATTTAAATAATCCCCAATTTTGATACAGACAATAAAGAACAGTGAGTGTAAGTGACTTAAACAAATAGTTTGGAACAGAGGTAGAGCAGCACTGAATGTGCGTTCTGTCAATTGCTAAATGATTGCGTGTTAAAGAAAATAATTGGCTAATGCTGAAAAATGAGCAGACATCTCCACTATAGTATAAATGATTAAAAGGAAAACAAATTATATCAAAAATTTAAATATTGTTACCGTTTTATTATCAAATTGTGGTGCTCAAATTTTAAACTTTTATTGTGTGAAGACAATAAATTCTCAGACTATCAGTTGATAATATACTCCTTGGTTAATACTTGTAAGAATAAAACATATTGTCTTTCAAATGAGGTCAATGGATGAGCAAACTATATCTTGGATTCTTTTTTTACTCACACTTTTGTCCTTTCTTCATATTCTTTAAATTCTAGTTGGAAAATAATTTGTCAAGGATGTTGTACATGATTTTGGAGATTTTCCTTTTTGTAAAATTGTGAGGAGGCAGAGTTGACGTTTTGCTTTTAATTTATCCTCCCAAAATTTGAAGAATTCCCAAATAGAACTTCATGACTCATGGCTTAATGACATTAGTTGTTAAAGATTATTTTGCTTAATGTCATGAATGTTGATACCAAATAATATTTCTAAAATTACTAAAATATTTGCTTTCTATTATTCTGTCATTTGTTATCATTTAAATATTTAGTGATATTCCACAGAAAGTATGTTTTTCTAAAGTTATCTAGCACACTCATTCATTCTAAATATTTGTATTATATCCAAAGGATTGCTTTGTTCATATTACTGTCATTGCTAAACAGATTATATATTTTGGTAATTTATGGAATCATAAAATTATTGACCAAGCACAAGTTCAGGGATGCCAGAAATGAGGTTAAAGTAAACATTAGCAACTAGGACTTTTTCTAATTGGCATATTTGGCCAAACCAAAGCTAAATCTGAGTCTCTGGGCATTTCTAGTTAGGATTTAAGTGAAATCCATATTTCTTTGCACCACATTATACATCTTTTCTGTGTTATCATTTCAAGTGGGATACAGACACATCCACTGCCTTTCTTTTTTCTTAAATATTCTATCTTAAAGCATGGATAAAAACCGTATATGTGATGAGAATGAAAGGGAGAAGCCATTTAATAGGTGAAATTGATTAAGTTATGTGGGTAATTGAAACAATAATGCTTCATTGATAAAAAACCGTATATGCAATGAGAATGAAAGGTGAAGTCATTTAATAAGTGAAATTGATTAAGTTATGTGGGTAACTGAAATAATAATGATTCTCAGCCAAGAGGAAAAAAGAATGTACTCAGCACTTCTTTTTCACTGTTTAAATTTCCTAGAAAATAAAATGGAGATTTGATTTTAGCACAGTGGGGAGAAATATACACAAATACTGTCAGGCCAGTGATATTGATTTGATGCTTACCCATTTACTACATTATTTTGTCATACTTTCTTACATCTCTGAGATACTGTATTCTGCCTGAAGTTCATCCTTTAAAATTTCCGTTAATGAGGGTCTGCTGGTGGTAAACTCTATAATGCTTTATTTTTCTTCCTTTATTTCACCTTTCTTTTTGAAGAATTTTTTTGCTGAGCATAGATTACTGAGTTGACAGTTACTTTTCTAGCACATTAAAAATATCCCACTGTTTTATTGATTTTATCGGTGCTGTTGGTAAACTACCTCTCATTCTAATTATCATTTCTCTGAAGATAACCATTTTTTTCTTTAGCTGCTTTTAAGGTGTTCTAATAAATTTATATTTTTCTGCAGTGTTCAATAGAACAGATCTAAGTATGGATTTATTTTTGCTTATACTCTTAGATTTATTGCATTCTTGAGTCTATAGATTTATCATTCTCATCAATTCTGGAAAATTTGCTATTATTATTTCTTCATGGATTGTTTCTCACATTTCCTTTCTTCAATCTCTTTCTGGCACACTTGTGAAACTAAGGTTAGACTATTGATTGTATCCTTTATGTTTCTTACTCAAATTCTGTGTTTTCTCATTTTTTTGTTTCTCTGTGCTACATTCCAGATAACATTTTTCTTTTCTATCTCCCAGCTTACCAATTTTCTCTATAGTCATGTATTGAATTTTTATATTGACTGTTGTATTTTACATTTCTAGAGTTTTACATTTCTAGAGTTGTTTAGACTTTTCAAATATTCTCTTTTCATTTGTGTTTCTTATTCCTTGAATACATTTTCAAGCTTTTATTTTTAAATAAAGTACAGATATTTTATATTCTATGACTAATAATTCTGATAATTAATGATTCATACTTCATAAGTTCTTTTTTCTGTCATTTATTCTGGTTCTTCCTCATCTTGTTATGTTTCCTTGTGTGCCTGATATATCCCTGACTATGTGACCTGCTTAGTATTTGAAAATTATATTGAGAAAAATTTGAACTCTAGGATTGTTGTCTTTTTTTTTTTTTTTTTTTTTTTTTTTTTGAGACGGAGTCTTGCTCTATCACCCAGGCTGGAGTGCAGTGGCCCGATCTCGGCTCACTGCAAGCTCCGCCTCCCGGGTTCACGCCATTCTCCTGCCTCAGCCTCTCCGAGTAGCTGGGACTACAGGCGCCCGCCACCACGCCCGGCTAATTTTTTTGTATTTTTAGTAGAGACGGGGTTTCACTGTGGTCTCAATCTCCTGACCTCGTGATCCACCCGCCTCGGCCTCCCAAAGTGCTGGGATTACAAGCGTGAGCCACCGCGCCCGGCTCTAGGATTGTTGTCTTATTCTACAGAGATAATTTTCATTTGTTTCTGTATGGGTGAATATAAGTGTATTGCCACTTCAAGACCACCTTAACCTAAGTTCAAGGCTTGATGTTTCTTGGGCCACTGAGTAGATGAATACTTGGGCCACATAAGGGCTTATTTTTCTGCAGTTCATCCTTTCTATGGGAATGTAACTCCTCAAGGTCCCAACTTAAAGTATGCAGTTGTATCAGTCAAAAATTCTTTTAGGAAAAAATGAGATTACACTAGATATTTTACAGAGATAATTTAATATGAGGGAATTGATCAAACAGATATTGGAAAAGTAAAAAGCAGAAAGAGAACAGAGAGTTAAGATAGAGTTAATAACATTGAAATGGCTGGGAACAAAGGGTAGAGGACAGAGTTCTCAGACGAGAGGCCACACAGAACGGGGACACAGACTTTGGAAGAGACGATGCTGCCTGGAAAGTGCTGGTACCTCTGAAGTGCACAATGAGATTGATCCTGGTTCTGGGGCTGCTGGAAAAAAATCTGATGACTGCAATCCACAGCTTGTGGTAAAGAGCCACTGCTGGGATTACAGTAAAAGCAGCAACAAATAAATGGGAGTAAGTTTCTTCTCCCCTCCTGCTTTTCAGGCTCTCTTTAGCCTTCTCTATTGGTGGAGTCAAATAAGGATCTGGCCATTTGAGGAAAAATGTTTGCAGATTCCTGGCTGCAGCATCAAAACGCCGAGTATGTAAGGGAAGGTTTGGTACAAGGGATGTTGCCAGCTTTTCCACCCTGCCCAAGCCCAGGATGTTTCCCTATTTCTGTGAGGCCACTGGCAGTGTTGTAGCTGTTTCTTTAGGGTTAGAAATACCCTTAGGATTTATATGGTTTTGAGTTTTGGGTTTACATCTCCAGATTCTTGATTTTTCCTAGATTATCGTCTAGTAATTTTTGTCTTGTTATTTTGTCGATGCTTTTAAAGCAACTTTAAAACATATTTCACTTAGTTTTAGATTTTTTTCTTTAGTGTGTAGGTAGGTCTTATTTAGCAGATGCACAAGTCTTTAGTTTATGCTTTACAACTTTAATTGGAAACGGATATTTGTTCGTCCTTGCCTGTTTTCTAGCTTATACTACACAGGCAACATGCTATAAAATAAACATATCTATGTTTCAAAATGGTTCAATTTGCCCCTTTCTTGAATAGTCAATTACATGCTAATAAAAATGTGAATTTTAACTTATGCTTCTTTCATTATATTCTCCAATTAGAAGTTATTTTCATGACTACAAGAGCCAAAAAAACTTAGTAAATATTTGCTAAGACTGGTGATCAAGTACTCCATAGTAATTAGTTTCCAACTTTGAGTCGTAAAATTCAACTTAAAGTTAAAATATATTTTTATTATTTCTGCTGGTTTCTCATGGATAGAATTATTTTGCACCATTTTGACACTTTTATAAGTATTTCTGTCCATTTCCATAACATGGGCTAATTATTAATCTTTTCCAACTTGTAAAATTGCAGATTTCTATCCTAATTTATTGCCCAGGTTTGTGTTCATGTGTTTTCACCGACATCTGTGCATGCTTGCTTTTTGCCTGTTGTAAATAATTAGAAATTCCTCAGGCCTTTTGAAAATCTTAAGTGGGTTTAAATCATATTTTGGAGACAATGCCACTATAATGGTGTCCTCCAGGGCAAGGTAAGCATCACAGGAAAGTGTTTCAAAAGATTCTTAATGCTAATTATAAGCCTTTCCTTCTTATCAAACTCAAAAGACTGCTGATATTTGCAACTTTGTCAGAAAATTTATCTCAGATGTTGGCTAATATTGTAGGCAGGTATAGGTAATTGGTCCATGGAGTGTTAAAGTCAAGTTTGTGTCTTCTAAAAATTTTTCTTTTGTCCTGTACTTTTGAATATGAGTCTTTTGTGGTCAACAGAATCATATGTCTCACTGAGGTCCTCATTTGTCTCCTTAGACATCTCTGAGTTTGTGGAGAAGTACAAAGCTTGAAATAGAATGCGCTAGAGCTCCTTTCTAGAGCTGTGGCTTTGTAGTTTTAAGGAGAAAATTTAAATTCAATATCAGTTTATTGTTCTTCTGTTCTTAGTCTAATGGATAGATTTCTTCTTTATCTTTCAAATGTTTCAATTTCACTTGCTATTCACTATCTCTTCTGAAGAAACAAAAATAAAATCAGCACATTGTGTTATTCAAAGGCAGTCTCTTGACCATGCCTTTTCTCTATCTTCAGCTATATTTCCTGGGGATCACTAATGACAAATGAAAAAGAGGAGCAAATACTTAATAAAAATCTTATTCTAATATACTTTGGAAATTTAAGTGGTCAGAATCCAAATATGTGAAAGACAGGGAAATAGGCACATGCTACTTCTTAAATATGTTGTTCTGTTCTTCTGATAAGCATCCTTCAATAAATTCTCAATTAGTATATCATTATTAAGCTTCTCCTTTTGTCATTCAGGCCCTAGGTGTAAGTTTCCTTTTATCTTAATATTTTATTGCACCATTTGCTCTTATGGTCTTTTCCATCATGATTATTTTCTCAAAGCCATTCTTCATTTTCTCTCCTCTGCTCGTTTACTCGCGTTTTCCCATTAATCCCAAACTTCCAACTTTACCGTGTCATATGGCCTGTGAAAGCTCTACAGAATTCACAGCTTATCTTAAACCTCAACTATTCTCGAATTCTTACCATTTTTTTCTTTTATAACATAATATTTGACTATTTTCTTACTGTTATTGAGGTATAATTCACAATTAAAAATTATATATATTTAATTATAATGTATTTAATTATATATATTTAATTTTGATTTATTTATATACACACAAATTGTAAAATGATTACCACCATCAAGCTAATTAACACATCCATCACTTCACATAGTTACTATTTCTTTTTTGGCACTGAAAACACAATTTAATCTCTTAGCAAATCTCAAGTACACAGTAAAATAATATTCACTATAGTCACCATGCTGTATATTAGATGTGCAGAATGGATTCTTCCTGCATAACTGAATCTTTGTACCTTTTGACCAACATTTCCCTGTTTTTCTCACCCCCTGTAACTACCTTTCTACTCTCTGTTTCTATGCATTCTACTTTCTTAGATTCCACATATAAGTGAGATTATGCAGTATTTGTTTTTCTACATCTGGCTTCTTTCATATAGCATAATGTCCTCCAGGTTCATCAGTATTTTCACAAATGACAGTGAGTTCTTTTTAAAGGCCAAATAGTATTCAAGTACACACACACACACACACACACGCACACACACACACACACACACACACACTCTACAGGCATAACTTGGAGATATTGCAGGTTCTATGCTAGGCCACCACAATAAAGCAAGTATCACAATAAAGCAAGTCATTTGCAAGTTAAATAAAGCAAGTAAAACAACAACTTTTTTTGTTTTCTAGGACATATATGAGTTATGTTTACATTATACTATAGTCTAATAAGTATACAACAGCATTGTGAAAATCAATGTATGTACCTTGATTAAAAATACTTTATTGCTAAAAAAATGCTAACAATTATCTGAGCCTCCAGGAGGTTGGGATATTTTGGCTAGTGAGGATTTTCCCTTGATGTTGGTGGCTGCTGGCTGATCAGGGTGGTGGTTGCTGAAGGTTGGAGTGGCTGTGGCAATCACTTAAAATAAAACAACAATGAAGTTTGCAGCATCAGTTGACTTTTCCTCTTGTGAAAGATTTCTCTGTGACATGCAATGCTCTTTGAGAGCATTTTACCCTCAGTAGAATTTATTTGAAAATTGGAGTAAATCCTCTAATGTTGCTGCTTTATCAATTAAGTTTATATAACATTTTATTTTTTTGTTGTCATTTCAACGGTGTTCATAGCATCTTCACCAGGTGTGGATTCTATCAAACCTTGAAACCTCTTTCTTTCCTCATACCTAAGAAGCAACTCCTCATTCATTCAAGTTTTTTTTATTTTTAAAATTTGTAAGTTCTTTTTTTTTTTTTTTTTTGAGATGGAGTCTCCCTCTGTCGCCCAGGCTGGAGTGTAGTGGTGATATCTCGGCTCACTGCAAGCTCTGCCTCCTGGGTTCACACCATTGTTCTGCCTCAGCCTCATGAGTAGCTGGGACTTCAGGTGCCCACCACCACGCCAGGCTAACTTTTGTATTTTTAGTAGAGACAGGGTTTCACCATGTTGGCCAGGCTGGTCTCGAACTCCTGACCACATGATCTGCCCACCTCGGCCTCCCAAAGTGCTGGGATTACAGACGTGAGCCACCGCACCCGACCCAAAATAAGTTTTATGAGTACACAGTACATGTATATGTTTATAGGATACATGAGATATTTTAATACAGGCATACAATGTATAATAATCACATCAGGGTAAATGGGATATCCATCACCTCAAGCATTCGTTATTTCTTTGTGTCACAAACATTATGCTTATTCAGTTATTCTAAAATGTACAATAATTTTACCATGAGATTTCAGCAATTCAATCCCATCTTTGGGCTCTACTTATTATTCTAGCTCTTTTGCTATTCCCACTAAATCTTCAGTTAATTCTTCCACTGAAGTCTTGAACCCTTAAAAGTCATCCATGAGGGTACCAAACTCCTGTTCATGTTGGTATTTTGACTTCCTCCCACAAATCACAAGACAGTTTTAATGACATCTAGAATGGTAAATCCTTTCCAGAGGTTTTCAATTTACCTTTGCAGATCCATTGGAGAAATCACTATCCATGGAAAAAATGTGTTTTTTAAATAATGAGACCTAAAAGTCAAAATTACTCCTTAATCCATGCATGGGCTGCAGAATGGATGTTGTATTCGCAAGCATGAAAACATTAATCTTACTCTTTTCCATCAGAGATCTTGGCTGAGTAATTTCACTGTTGATGAACAGTCATATTTTGAAAAAAATGTATTTTTTTCTGAGTTGCAGATCTTAACAGTGGGCTTACAATATTAGATAAACCATGCTGTAGACATGTGCTGTCATTTAGGCTTTATTTTTCTATTTATAGAGCTCAGGCAGAGTAGATTCAGCATGATTCTTAAGGGCCCTAAGAATTTTGGAATGGTAAATGAGCATTGGTTTCAACCTAAAGGCACCACTGCATTATACTCTAAATGAAAGTCTGCCAGTCCTTTGAAGCCAGACATTGAATTTTCCCTAGCTATAAAAGTCCTAGATGACATCTTCTTCCAAAGGAAGGCCATCTCATCTGCACTGAGAATCTGTTGTTTACTGTAGCCACCTTCATCAATAATCTTAGCTAGATCTTCTGGATAAGTTGCTGCAGCTTCTACACAAGCACTTACTGCTTCACCTTGACTTTTATGTTACAGAGATGGTTTTTTTCCTTCAACCTCATGAACCAACCTCTGTGAGCTTCAAAATTTCTTGTACAGCTTCCTCACCTCTCCCAGTTTTGATAGAATTGAAGAGTGTTAAGGTCTTGCTCTGGATTAAGCTTTGGTTAAGGGAATATTGTGGCTGATTTAGTCTTCAATTCAGACCACTCAAACTTTCTCCATAACTGCAATAACTCTTTAATACCATTTAAGTGTTCACTGGATGCACTTCCAACTTTCTTCCAGAATTTTTCCTTTGCACTTGTAACTCTGCTGACTGTTTGGTTCAAGAGGCCTAGCTTTTTGCCTTTCCAAGCTTTGGATATACCTTCCTCACTAATCTTAATCATTTCTAGCTTTTGACTTAAAGTGAGAATCATGCGACTTGTCCTTTCACTTGAACACTTAGAGGCCATTGTAGGGTTACAAATCTGGCCTAATCTCAATATTGTTGTGTATTTAGGGAGAGTGAGGCACAAGGAGAGGAAGAGAGGTGGGCAAGTGGCCAGTCACTAGAGCAGCCAGAACAAAAAAAACATTTATTAAGTTTTCTATCTTATATGGCACTGTTTGTGGCACCCCAAAACAATTACAATAAGAACAACAAAGATCACTGGTAACAGGTCATCATAACTGATTAATATTAATAATAAAAATGTTTGAAATACTGAAAAATAGCCAAAATGGGACACAAAGATATGGAATGAGCATATGCTGTTGGGAAAATTGCTCTGATAGTCTTGCTTGATGCAGGGTTTTCTCAAACTTCAATCTGTAAAGGAAAAACATAGTATCTGTGACATATAATAAGATGAAGAATAATTATACTTTTGTGTAACCCATAAATTCATCAGCAGATACTTGTGTTTTTTTTCCGTATCTTGGCTTTTATAAATAATACTGCAATGAACATGATGGTACATCTTTGAGATAGTAACTTAATTTTTCTTGTACATGTACCCAGAAGTAGTATTGCTGGATCCAATAATGGTTTTATTTTTAATATTTTGAGGCATCTCTATAATGTTTTCCATAATAGCTGCTCTAATTGACAATTCCAGCAACAGGGTACAAGGGTTCCCTTTTCTCCATATTCTGGCCAACAATTGTAACTTTTTGACATTTTAGTAATAGTCATCCTATGAACAGTTTTGAGGTGATATCTCATTGTGGTTTTGATTTGCATTTTTTGGATGATTATTGATATTGAGCCCCCCCTTTAATAGACCTATTGGCCATTTGTAGGTTTTCTTTGGAAAAATGTCAGTTCATATCTTTCGCCCATTTTTGAACTGGATATTTGCACATTTGTTATTGAGTTGTATAAGTTTTTGTATAGTTTGAATATTAACCCATTATCAGATATGTGGTTTGCAAATATTTTTCTCATTCCATAAGTTGCCTTTCCATTTCATTTCCTTTGCTGTGAAGAAACTTTTATTTTTTATTGTTTTAAGAAAATTGTTGTGAGTACATAGTAGGTGTATATATTTATGGGGCAAGTGAGACGTTTTGTGCAGAAAGTTTTAAATTTAATATAGTTCTACTTGTTTACTTTTTCTTTTGTTGCCTGTGCTTTTCATGAACAATTTCAAAAAGACTTTCCCCAATATTTTCTTCTGCAAGTTTTATGGTTTCAGGAATTATGTTAAATTTTTTAGTCATTATTATATGATGCAATCTTATTTTTTAAAATGTGGATATGCTGTTTTCCCCAACAGCATATATTGAATGGCATGTCCTCTTCCCACTGTACATCGTTGGCACCTTTGTTGAAGATTAGTTAACTGTATGTGCATGGGTTTATTTACGAGCTTACTACTGTGTTCCATTTGTCTATATGTCTGATTTTAATCTCCATGCCATGCTATTTTGGCTACCATAACTTTGTAATATAATTTGGAATTAGAAAGTGTGATGCTGCCAGATTTGTTATTCTTGTTAAAGATTGCCTTATTTAGGATCTTCTGTGGTTCCATATTAATTCTAAGATTTTTTTTTTTAATTTCTGTAAAAAAAGCCACTGGAATTTTTAAAAGTAGTTAATTCATATTAAAAAACTGACAATTATTGTATATATTTATGGTTTACAGCATGATATTTTATGCATACACACACACACACGGAAATGGCCAATTAAGCCAATTATTATAGCATATTTATTACCTCATAAAGATCTCTTTTTTTGGTGAGAACACCTGATTAATTTTTAATAACCTGTATTCAAGTTTACTAATTGTTTCTTCTGCATCATTGAATATGCTGCTGAAGCTCTCTACTGCATTTTTCTGTCCTGTGATTGTACTCTTTAGGTCCAGGATTTCTGTTGGTTCTTTTTAATGGTTTTCATGTGCTTATTAAACTTCTCATTTTGTTCGTGCATTTTTTTCCAATATCATTGAGTTGTCTCTGTTTTTTTGTAGCTCACTGAGGTTACTTAAAACAGTTATTTTGAATTTTTTTGTAAGGTAATTAATGGATTTCCATTTCTTTGGGGTCAGTGATTATAATGTTATTGGATTCTTTTAGTAGCATCTTGTTTCCTTAATTTTTTTTTGTTTGTTTGTTGAAGCCTTGCTTTGCTGTCTTTGCATTTGAAGAGGTAGTCACCTTTTCAGGAGAGAAATGTTGTAACTGGCATCAGAAGAGAAATGCCTTAACTGGTCAGCCCTGCTAAGGACTCTGAGGCTCTCTCAGACATTTTCTGTGGATGCACCAACTCCACATCTCTTGTTTTCTTGGTGGTGAATTCTTAAGATTGCATGCTTTCTCTTGATCCCATCAAGCCAGGCTGTGTCCTGAGAACCTCCTTTTATTTTTCATTCCCCTAGGGTAATGCTTTGGTCAAGTTTATGTGCCTTTTCCAATTCCACAGGCTTGATCTGATTTTTCATGTGAGGTGTTTGCACTTGTCTTCCATGGGTGTACTTGGAAAAATGGCCTGGAGTTTTGGTTAGAGGTTAGGTGTGTGGCCTAGAGGAAGTTAGGGGTTAGGTGTGTAGAGTGTTTGCAGTGCCCATTGGCCAGTTGGTGGAATCTGCAAACAAGGGATCCGAACTGGCTTAAGGGTGGGATTTCTGATGGCGTCTGTTAAGCTCTTTGTAGAATCTGGAACCTCTTTCCCATTTCCTGCCTTTCCCAACCTCACAGCTTTGTTAATCACCTCAGTAATCTAAATTAGGTAAGAAAAAAGTGGGTCTTTTTGGCAGCATCCCACATGACTGAGGGAGCTGGGTGCTCACTTACTGTGCTCTCACTTTTCTCTGTGAAAGAAATTGTAGGTCTTTTTTGGCACTGAATTTTGACACCTTGGAGGAAGAGTGATGCAGGTAAAGTAAAACTGTTCTTACTATCCTCAATGCACCTTTTCTCAGAATTTTTGTTCCAATTATGTTCTGGAACTTCTCTGTTGGACTTTTAGACTCCCTCAGAGATACTCTTGCCTGTAGGTAGCTCTTAAAATTGATGCTTTTATGGGAGGATGATGGTAAAAATCTCCTACTTCGCGATTTTGTTAATGTTACTCCTCCCATTCTTTGTGACCCTCTCTCTCTCTTTCTCTAATATATATATATATATATATAAACATATATTATATATGATATATATTATATGATAGAGGTAAATATGATATATATGATAGAGATAAATACATATGATATGTATGATACGATAGAGATAAAATATATCTCTATCAACATATATATTATATATCTCTATCAACATATATATATATATAGAGAGAGAGAGTATGTGTATATATGTGTGTGTGTGTGTATATACCTACTAAATAGGATAATTTTTAAACATCACACCTGTTTTATTCACTGTCTGTTTGAAAACTAATCTTTCAGGTACGAAGCACCTTGTACAGAGATAGGACTTAGATGTTATTTATTTTCCTAGAACTCTTATGACACTGGTCTTACTAGCCTGGCAGTAGGGGAATGGGAGAAAAGAATATACTACAAAGTTGACTGCAGGTCTATTATCTCTTTATTTCTTTTTTCTCTTCCTATCTTCCTCTTAAATTTGTGCCATCAAGCATGACAGACCTGATAGATTTTTGAAGAGAAAGACAAAAAATAACATCAAGTATGTATAGAGCATTGATAATTTAAAAGCTGCCAAAGATAAGCTTTTTCCACAGTTGAAAGTGGAGCAAGTCTCTCACAGTTTTGCCTGTACAGATGAACAACTGGGAGGTTGACAAATACAAACATTTCCCCCAGGACAGTGGTTACCTAGCTCTGTAATTTTGTTTCTTTCTCTTATTCTCTCTGAAATGAATGTAGGTAATTTTCTTGCCCGGAAAATGTGCCCACTGGGAGGAAAATTCCCTTAAGTAGTCTAATAAAAACAAGTAAAAACCACAGGGCAGTATTCCCTCTGCCTTCATCCTCTGGTTACTGTGCAACACCAGGAAAGTCTCTAAGATCTCTGGGTGCAGGGTGTGACATAAGGGAGGAGGTCATACATTCACCTATCTGTAATTTTCATAAATACATATATCATATTTGAATACCAAAGATGTAAAATACACAGATGGGAGGCTTGCAGAAACTCCCTGTTATTTTTAACTTGAGTAAAGCTGGGTCAAGTATGTTCTTTCACATACCAGTTCTATGCACATGAACCTAAAATGGTCTTCAATATCAAGAAAGGTGGTGGAAATTCTTGTGTCTTTGCTCTTAGTTTTAGTTCTTAGCTTTGCCTATAAGAATTCAAAGACTGTTTAGATTTGTATTCCATTTATGCAACCTTTGGGCCACCTCCTGCAAGCAACACAGCCCAGACCCTAATTAGAAAATTTGTCTTCCTAGTGGTGCTAATAGGAAACCAAAGATAGTACTTTAATATGTAGCAACAAATGCTCTTTTCTTGCTTAAATCACTGTGCTCATTATTTTCATATAACCCTATATTACCTTCTGAGCATTTCTAACAACACAGAGTTCTGGCACGTGAAAAAGTTCCAAATGCTAAGAGGCTCATTTTGTGGCTGTTAAAATTGCAGTGATTTTAATGATTCTTTAAAAAGGACAAGCAGTTCAGTCATTGTGTTTGTGTAGGCTTTACATATAGTTCCATTATAAGTGCTGATATTCATCAGACTTCCTAGAGTAGAAGCTTCTAAGCAAAGTTTCAAGCAAAGGTTATATGGAATATGATGGCTTCATCCACAATATGACTTATAGTGTCCAATGACTACTTATTAGCAGCTATATTTATGAGCTGGAACAGTTTTACCACTGAATTTATTCTGTCTGAAGTACTGTGCCATAAAAGTGAATAAGCATAATTCTTCTATGCAGCTGTTGGTGTAACCAAGTACTAGTAAGAACAAAAAAAAGTGTATATTAAGTGTCTCATTAGCCCAAATTTAAATAATGAATGAGTCTTGTGCCTAAATCTAATATACTTTATTATCATCATGGTTCTTGATGATTTGGATTATAATAATTACCTTAGGCAATGAATTGATTGAAATGACAAATTGATCTGTATGGAATATGTCCAATCTCTGATTTTTCATATATTGCTGAGATTGGTGATTAGATGGTTTTAAAAATTCATCTTGCAAATTTTTTTGTCTTTTTTTCAGAATGTATAGTATATTTTGACTTTTCTTTATCTACTGCTATTTTATTTCCTTCCATAGATCACAATTTTATATTTTATGTAAAAAAGAGTCAACAAATTAAACAGCTTTTAGTGAAATTATATAATTGAATTGATGTAACAATTTCTCCTATTTTTGTAATTCAAAAAAAGTTGAGCTTCAAGGGTCTGATCCTGAAAACATTAGAAGGAGAATAAACAAGATAATACGATGTAGAACAGGAAGACTTGTTTTACATAGCGACATAGACCTTGTAAGTGATAGGAATCCAAAGTTTGGTACGACATTACAGTGTTGCTTCAAGGACATGTAGAAAAAATGACACTGTTGCTTAATATAGGAGGATAGTATTAGTTTCCTCATTTATTATTCAAATAAACCATATATTGTTGTCTTATTGCTATGGAAAATCTTTACTGCTCTAATTTTCTAGTTAAATAAAGGACTGACCTCTTGTCAGGAAGTATACTATGTAGAACTTTCAGTACTACTTTATGTACGGCCATAACTTAAATGCAAAATCAGATGTTAAATGTATTTTTGTTTCTAGCCTCTTGAGTGTAAACTTTGTAGGAAAAGGATACTTTCAGCTGCTCTACTAATAACATACTTACATCGACAGAGTAATCGATGCTCTTTCTAGGTAAACATGAAGACAGAAAACAAATGTTAAAAGTATTTTAACCAAAGTTCTATAACATTTGCGTTTAATGTCATAAGACAAATAGGTCAACTAAAACAGAGACTTGAGATAGAATTTCATTATTCATAGAATGTTTTTCCTTGTGTTCCTAAGTAGTGAAAAATCTTTATGAGTTCCATAGTTTCTACTTTGTGTTAGATTTTTTAAATTTAAAATTAACAAAGAGTGTGTGAATGAATTATAATTTGCTACCTTCATAAACACATTGAATAAAGATTTAATCATTACTTTAGAGAGGTATTGTGGATAACTCTTTAAAAACCTTTCCTTTTTAAAAGATTCTTAAGGAATTTATGTGATCAGGTCTGGATATACCTCTACCTTCTCCCAGAGTTAAAATAACCCTTCACTGGGAAATAAGAACTCTTAGATTTTTGGATCTACCTCCTCCTAGCCAGGCATCACTAAGCAATAATGAAAAGCTGTAGGTTTGAACCTTATTTCTTGCATTCATTCTGATCCTCAGTTTCTTCATCCACCATGTTGAGATTTGTCTTGTTAGATTCATACTGCTATAACAAAATACCTGACACTGGGAAGTTTATAAAAACATATATATACACATATATATATGTGTATATATATGTATATATATATGTATATATCACAGTTCTGGTGGCTGGGAAGTCCGAGATTCAAGAGCTGGCAGATTTGGTGTCTAGTGAGAACTGCTCTCTCCTTCCAAGATAGTACCTTCTTCCTGCATCCTCTGGAGGCAGTGGATACTGTGTCCTCCCAGGGCTGAAGGAATGGAAGGCCCAGCTAATTTCCTCTAGGTCTTTCATAAAGCACTAATCCCATCCATGAGGATACAGTCCTCATGGCCTAATCACCTCCTAATGCCTCCATCTCTTAATACTCTTACACTTGAGATTTAAATTTTAAAATAAATTCCGAAGGGGGACACCAACATTCAAACCATAACAAGAGTCATGTCTTAGGTTTAATAGTGAATAGACACTGCAATGAAGGAGGGTTATTGATGGGGAAGAAACAGCATCTGTGAAGAAATAAGGAAAGGAGGAGAAATTAAATTTCTATACAATTATAACAAAGGCCTCAGCCAATTCCTCTTGGAGTCTTGAACTGGGATGACCCTTGAATAAAGATATCTTGAAATGAAGCAAGGGATCCAGGTCTGTATAACTTCTCACCAACAAAGCACTGAATGCAGGCTGCCCTGAGAAAAGGGTGTGTAATCTTTAGGAAAACAGCTGTCTTTGGCCAAAGGAAATTCCTAGGATGTAGTTTGAAAGCTAACCCTCCTCACAGCTTGCAAACAAATGCCTTGGTCCTGAAGGCGAGGTCTAGGTGCTATACTACAGTGCATACTACAGTTGTTAAGAAAGTTAAAAAATTGTGTGTATGTCTAGCATATTTAGTATGCCTAGCATATTTAGTAACATTTCTATTAAATGTTACTAAACAGTAGCTATTATTATTACTTGTGAAGATCTATAGAATTTTTCTGAGGATCCCATGGGATTATATAACAATTATTTAACAGTATATATAACAATTGTTTAACAGTATTAAATGCCATGAAATATACAATTAAAATATAAGGTGATTCTTTCTTTTTGAGCTCAATCTCCAGGCAAGTTTTTTCTATGCACACAAAGAAAACACAATGAAAAGAGCTGATGGATCATTTCAATCATTGTAATCCCTTGAATGACACAGAGTCTATTCATTTTGCTAGTTGTGGCCTAACATAGAATATTCTACATGGAGGTTTAATTCAAAAACCAAATACAGACATGCATGGTGGCCCAACGTAAGTGTTCAGAAGAGATTTCCTAAAGCATTAAATTTTTTCATTGGCCAGTTAACTGGTTTTGAATTATTTTTAATGGATAAAACATTTTAGCAGCATTCTCTAGAGACTGCTGTGATTTCAAATGGAGCATTTCCAATTAATCTAAGAAAGACATTATATAAACAGAAGTTAACAATCTCATGGCAATAGATATAAAAATATTGCTGCAAATAATTATAGCTTTACTCACTAAGCTATTCATAGCTATTCTAGACATAATCAAACCCATCGTTGCATCTCTGTGGTCTCTTTGTATGCAAGTATTATTGCCCTATAATTAACCCTTATGAAATATATTTAGGATGAATTATTATGTAGCCTTTTCTAAACCTTGGATTACTAAAATCTACTGACTACTTAATAGGATTGCTTGTCAGTTTAATGGCTATGTGTATAAAGGGTGCTGAGGTGATAAAAATAACTTTTGGAGAAAGACATTGCACTACCTGAAGGTGAATAAATATTTTTAATGCACCATTTGATACATGGTTTTTCCCACCCTTATATAACTCCCTCTATGTCAGATTCGTGGGTGTAAAAGTCTCATACTCCTGGGTCAGTAACTTCTCTTTTATAACATTTCAGTAGATTTTTATCAGAAATTTACCTTAAAGATAGGCTTTGTTGTACTGGGTGATCTAACTATATAATGTCAACTTACATTTACAAGGTACATTTAGATTTGTGCATCATTAATAAATGCTTAGTAACCCCCACTTAATTTTACTTTGCATGAAGTATGGCAATACATACACCAAGAACAGAGACAGTTACGAAAACAAGTGTTGATATAGGCGGACCCACAGACAAGAATGTAAACATAATCAGATAGAAATTATCTGCTAAAATACATTTGTCTATGCCAATAGGCATTTTACCTAGCAATAGGTTATCAAAGAGTCAATCTTTGAGGACGTATTTCATATTTTCTCTTCATTATCTAAGAAATGTGAGCTATTGAAACACAATATATCTTAGGCAACTTTTTTTTTCCCAGAAAATCTGGAACTGAATACATGTAGTGCTTTGGTTCATAAAGATTATAGAACATATTTTTTTTCTTACAAGGGTTGCCCAGACTTATTTGGGATGGTGAGGTTCTACCATATAGGAGCGAGGCAGTAGTAGCACACATCCTGAAGCAGCTGCTGTGCCTACAGACTACTAAGCACAATGGGAAACCCAGCTCTTAAGATGATCATTCAGGAATGTTGTTAGACAGGAAGTATTTCAGATTTACAATGTTCTAAAAGAAAAGCTGTTGTGCTTATGGAACATTGCTTGCGTTACTTACACCCACTACAGAATAAATTGAATATGAGTTTCTAAATTCCTCTTCTCATGGAGGAAATAAATATCACAGATGATTCCAAAATAATGGATTCGGGGACAGGCTAGTGTAAATTAGTCAATAATTTATTCATTTAGCTTCTGTTGATAATCAACTCTATACTAATCTCTGCTATGCATATTCTAAAATTGTGGTCACCTTTAGTATATCTTCGATGACTACATAATATTAAAATGACACAATAAAAAACACAAATTGAGATTCCTTTAAAAAATTTACTGTCAGAACAAGCACAAAGTAACATTTTTATATCATAAGTCAGAATTCTGGAGTACTGATGTAATTCTGATAATTTTGAACCCAGATGTTTCATAGTCTCTTCCTGTTCCAGCATTAGCACTAGCATTAACATAAACATATACACTGAGTCTTTTCTGAATGTGACTCTGTTACAGGTAATATGAAGTGAAGAAAATAGAAATACTTTATTTCTGGGAGTTTATGATCTACAACTTGATTGAATTTGATGTGACTGAAAAAGTTCTGTTGCTATTTGCTATAGTTTATTATTGTGGCCCAGCAAATAACGAAAAATAAGAAATACTGAGCTCAAAAAAACTGCCCTAGGCTCATGGCAAATCAGATAGATTAACTGTTGAGTGATAACCAATTTGCTTCTCATCCAGCTATATCCTATGATAGGTGGAATTGTATTCAGTTGAACACTGACTTATTAAGAGCCAAAAAGCCTATGAAGACCTGTAAGAAACCATGAGTCCTTCCTCAAATAACTTGCTTTCCTAATAGCAAGATATAACAAGAATATAAATAACCCTTGTTTGTGGTAGATTATGATAAATTCAACAGGAGAAATAGAAATAAAATACCATAGGTATTTAAAGAAAATAAATGCCACAGAGAATTGAAAGACTTCAAGTTTGGAATAGTTAACAGAAAGCCAGACAGAGAAAATAAATAGAAGGAAAAACACACAGAAGGGAAGTAGGGGAGGATGGTGTAAACAGGAGGAAGGATGATGAAAATAAGGAGGGCAGTGGGTGTTCATGAGAGACTAACTACAGGAAACCATTTTGATGCACGTCCCTCTGGGAAGGAAGATTGTGAAATCAGTTAGGAAGCTGTGGTTTTGGAACCAGTTCTGTCACTACCCGTCTGACCTTAGGCAAGTTACTTGGGATAATTGGTCATGAATCTAATTGAGAAAAAGAATGTCTGACCTGCCCATTGATCTCTAAGGTCCTTTTTAGCTCTGAAATGCTTTCATTCTCTGAGTATTGGCACATGTAGTTGTAGAGATGCCTCATTTGTGCTAACATAATTAGAAATATTGTCTTATTAAAGTGGGTGAAATTTGAAGGATTTGTGTCTGTACTTTATGAAGTTAAACAGAGTCATCCTTATGGCATGTTAGAATTGTGGCAGTTGGTAGAGATACGAAGACAGGAAATACATGAGGCGGTGGGTTTGAAAGTCTTTTCTTCATGTGTAGTCAGAGCTTCATAACTGGGTGAGGCAAGAGAACATGTGATCAAGAGTCAATGTGATGACAAAGAGAAATAGAAATCACTATTAAATTATGGTGTTCGAGAATGGTGATGTGATTCCGGTAGAGCTTGAGGGGGAAGATGTTGTTACTAAAGATTGAAAGACAAAGGAGAGGTGGGGATTTGGGGACAGGTTGAAGAGTTAGTCTGTATGATGTTGTGGTTTATGAGTGGAGAAAAAATTGTGGCACACTAGAGAAGATCAACTTACAGGCTTTTTTTTACTCCAACTCATTAATATAGTGTGGAGAAAGATGAGCAAGAAATAATTGATTGATTTTGAGTAAGAGCTAGTCAAAGAAAGTTGGCTTACAGAGAGTGAGAGAAGACTAGATACAGAGAGTAGCACACGATATTGCTTAGTATTCAAATTAAGTTTTAGTGACAAAACAAATGGTGCAGGGTTATAGAATTTTAAATCTTGTTTTATTTTGGTTTTCATCACCTCTTTTTCTCAACCAATTTTATGTCATATTTATTATTTGCCGCTTTGTTGTGGTTTTTCATTTTTTAAATAAGCAATTTGGAAACGATACAGAGTAAAAAGCACTTCCTTCAGTTCAGGAGAAATTCTGGGCTGGGTGAGACTAAAGGTGGCTAATAATGAGCAAGTTTTTAAAGAATTTCCTCCTTACTACTCTGACAGATGTCTTAACAAGAGAGGTATCTAGATGAATGTGAAACTAATGAGCGGCACAACATTTCAAATCTTTGATTTGTACATAAAGAAAAGGTATTCATATTTGTGAATGAATTTAAGGGAATTGGGATTTTATCATCAGATGTTTTCAACAAATCATAGGAAACTTTATAGAAGAAAATCTACCCATTATTTTGACGAGTGCATCGCACTTTTTTTTTTCAATTAAGCTTATGTTCTATTTTCGAAACAAAATAAAATTACATCAGGCAAACTTTCAACTCAAGAAGGTAGCCAACATTGTAGTTTGACTGTAAGCTTTAAAAAATCACGGATCTCAGCTTATAAGTATATATAAACTGGTACACAGAAGGTATTCAATATGTATTTGTGTAACTGAATCAAATGTATATATGCATGTACCATTCATATGTATATATGTTTATATATACATATGCAGCCACACACACATTCTTTCATGTCAGTATGAAAAATATATACTGATGTGGAAAAATATATATTGTCTTTCATGTACAACTTCTTTGAATTCACAGAAAATTATAATCAACCAAAGTAGGACACACAATTCCAAAATTCCTCAAGCTTCAGGTCTGTGTGACAGACCTGCCCTGGCGGGGAAGTGTGAACCACCATCCAGCTGTCTGGATAGACCCAGCCAAAATGCCCGCTGTCTCTGCTGGAAACCACTATTATACAGTTTGGCTTGAGGTGTGTGTCTTTGATAGCAGCAGGTTCAGGATATGAAAGATTGGCTGTGGAGGTACAGAAACTCCAGTTGACCCTCAGAGACTGAAAATGGACCAGCATACTGTTCAGAAAAGCCAGCAGAGGTCTCGCTTAGAAACAATAGAGAAAATACTCTACTGATTATAGTGTTAGAATAATGAGAATATCATCAATCTTTAACTTTACTTTTAAGGGATACTTTTTATATTTCCTTCATATTTAAGAGTTTTAATCTCGAACAAAAGGTCATGTGGCCTGGATTCTATTACTTACATCACAGGAAGTATATTTACTTTTGAGTTATTAATATTTTATCTTTCCTTTTTAAAACTAAAAAATAGTCATGTGATAATATTTTCTTTTCACATAATAAATAAGAAACTGTAATGTGCTGGATGATATATATTTCTATCTATATTTAGATATCACTTCCAGTTTTCTTAGGCAAACATGGGTATATGGTAAATATAAATGATTTTCAGCACTTCTGAAACAATTATAATGAAACATGTTGCAGAACATCTTTGCTAGGATAACTATGTAATTTAATCTCTGTACTGTATTCCTAGCTTGTCTTGTTTTTGTAGCAAAAATAAAAATTGGAACATTCCCTGTAGAAGCAATCTAAATCCAACTGATTCTCCAGCTGACAGGAATTAGGGAATGCTTAAGGTTTTTAGTTTATTGATAAGTGGTTCATTTATTACAGATAACATAAAATTTTATGTTTGCCTCTAGGAGGGGGTCCATCTTTTAATTTCAAGGATTAAAAATAATTTCTTTTAAAGTATACATTTTATATTTTGAGAGGAAATGTGGTGAATTGGAAACCATCTGAAACTATTTTCGAATTTAGTTCTGAATCCTGCTGATTTTTCCAATGTATGTGTTCATTTTATTTTCACCCTTAATTTTGATTTGCATTATTTTCGCTAAAGAAGCAACATAATATTCACCACACCAGGAAAGCTAGATAAGAATCAAGTGCACAAACTTCCTTGGCAGCATGTTGTGAAGCATTCCTTGACTTGGCTTGGCAGTCTGGCAGCTAGAGAGCAAGAACTCTCTGTTGCCTACTGTGGTTGAGCTCGCTGGGAATCCCCCAAATACTCAGCAAGAGTGGCTCCCCTGCCCAAGAAACATGACATCACTGATAGGTGATTGTGCTGGTATGTGTCTATGTTGGCTGAGGGCCATGCCACACCTCTGTCTGCTTATCTGCTTGCTCTCTAGATAGTGATTAGGTAAATACATTTGTCTTCTGTCCAAATCTCCATGTATAATTTATGGTCAGTGTAATTCCATCCCACTGAGTGTTCCTCAAATACCACTAATAATAAAGAAGGTTTAATATCCTATCACCTAAATAGTTTTCCTATTAAATATAACGTTTCTACAGTAAGTACTAATAAGTATTTCACAAATTCAGAGTTTATACTTTAAATTCTGGATTTTATAGTCAAGGTAAAATAGAGAGCATTAAATATGGGCAACAACACTTGGAGAGGTTTGATCTACTTCTTTGACCATTCCCTCCTTTTCATCCCCATGATAAATGCCAACTGTAGGCTTTGATTTTTTTTTCAATTTTTTTTCAAGTGGCACTTGAAAACATTTTTGTCGTAAAAGAATAAAAACCATAGTGACATACAGAGTAAATTCTAAAGTTCTTTTGCCCTAAAATGCTCTTCTTTCCTCCCTAAGGATAATCTCACTTTCTTCCCCAGAAGGGGTGACTATTGTCCAAAGTTAGGTAGAATGCTTGGGATGATAGAAATGTATGATTAATGTGATTGAGAGACTAGATTTTCAATTTCATTTAACTTCAATTTACATTTATATAGCACATGTGACTAGTAGCTCCCATATTGGATGACAGGTTTTTCATCTGTTCCCAGGGCTGCTGCAATAGACTTATCAGTTCCCTGTACCTAAGCTCATTTTCTTCTTCACCAGCATGAGCATCATACAAATCTGATGTTATTTCCCTGTCACAAATCCTTCAATGAGTCCCCTTTCACCATGCTATCATTCTAAACTTATTTGCGTGCTGTGGGAGGCTCATTATGATCTGGCCTTTGCCTACCTTCATCTTTTACCATTCTTTGTGTTGCATAGAATATGTCACACTTTCTCATGCCCCTCTGTATTTGCATATGCTATTCTCTCCTTCTAGGTCTCTCTTCCCTTATCTACCTGTTCAAAGAATTTCTTATCAAGTCTCAAGTAACTCTTTTTGACAACTTGTTGTCCCTAAATACTTCCCAGCAGCTGTAGGTGGTTTTCATCTCTGCATCCCCTTAAGATCCAACACAGAACACCAGTAGATGCTGCGTAAATGCTGATTCCTGTCTCCAACTCTCTAGTCTGATAGCATGGGGGATGGCTATCATGCCTTCCTATGAAACATTCTATGGTGTAACAGGAAAGGAAAAAAAAAACCCAAGATGAAATAATTTTGCTAGAATTTAAATTTCATGGAGTGTCAGGGATTAGTCTGTTTTGTTCACAAATACTCTAAACTGTTAGAACAGTGCTTGGCACAGATTAGGCAAGATAAATATGCATAGAATAAATAAATGACCAAATTATATTTTTACTTCCATTTTGACCCTTTTTGACTACCTAGTCAAGCAACTTCTACATTAAAATAAGTTTTATGAATTCACAAAATATAGAATTATAAAGTCTCCAAATCTGCCTACTTTTTTTTTTTTATCATTTTTGCTTTTCTCAGGCAAGAAAAATGACTCCTTAAGAACAAACTACATAAAACAAGCTCCTGAAGTCAACTCACTGAGACAGAATCCCAATCAATATTAGTTTAAATTACCTGTCTCCAACACCTAGAATTTCATTTTTGCTAAAGCCCAGCACAATACCTTCTGTCATTTCTCACCACTTTCCCACTTTAATATAATCAGCAAATGTAATTAAACCTCATTTTTTGCCCATTAGTAAGTACTCAACTAAATGCTTTGTTTACTGTTAAACCCAATGCCTTCCAATCCCAAAGTTCACTGCTAATGTGAGCTGATTGAAGCCTTGTCCAATTGGCTCCATTAATATTAATTTGTGGTTAACTTTTGCTTAATCTGAAAATCAGTTTTCCATTTTCAGGATTGGGTTCATATCTAAAATAATTTGTACTAATTTTGAAGGTCAAATATCAGGGGAAATCATGTCAAAAACATTAATAAAACCTTAATAGAAAGCATCTATTGTATTCTGTTTATATTCACATCATTCAATGGCGAAAGTCTATTAAGTAAAAAAAAAAAATCGATTAAATATAGCTTTGTCACATAACTGACTTATTGAATTTGATTTCACTACCTGCTCAGATGCTTGGACAAATCATCTCAATATTATTGGTTCTATTTTGATTGAATGATCATTTACATAAACAGGCATTTTACCTCTTTAAGGGAGCTGTAGTTTTTGTAAATGGTTCCGTATTTTGGTAGGCATGTTCTTAAAGGTACAAATCTAATAGACGTGCTAACATGGGTCTTGCTTGAGAATTCTGTATCAATTTTGTCAATAGTATCTGGTTTTTTAAAAAAATAGCAATGCTTTTCAGCCTTCCATGTGTATTTTCCTCTCCTATTAGACATAATGAAAAAAATCTGAACACACTAACTGAGCTATTCCAAGAACAGTAGTTGAAAGTTTTTTATTTTTACATTATTTGTTTAGGATATTGTTTTTATTACAACTGTTTATAATCTGATAACATACACTGTTTTAGTTTCAATATTTGTTTTCACCCCTTGAAAATTTTTCATTCTGGTATATGAGGAAAGCATATTCTCTTTCATTTACTGCCCATATACACTACAGATTTTTCTTCAGAGGTACACTCTGATTGGACTTTCCCATAAAGCTTACATAATTTGTTTAAGCTTGTAATTTCAAAAAGAAACTAAAGGCATTTTAATTATAACATTGTAATACAGTCTCATTCATTAGTGAAGATTAACATCCTTTCTTAATGCCCATTATTTTTAAATTATCTCAAACGTGCCTCGTACCCAGAGTTTCTCATTAGGACAAATTCATGTTTTCCTTATCATTGTTTTACAGTTCATTCAGAGCCCATTAGTGCTGAATATAGGACTGCTTTTAGTTTCTAAGAGCTGTTCTGAAGTTTGGGTCTGGGTAGAAGTCTTATTATTTTATAACCATGTGTTATTTGTGGGACCTTAAAAAAGTATTTATCTTGATCCTGGTACTTTAAGTTGAAACTTTTTGAGATATTAGGGAATGTTTCTTCTACTCCTTTATTTACTCAAATGGATTTAATATTCACTGAAGAAATCCTTATTAAAATACAAAACTAGAGGAACCTAGGCTGCTGCATTTGATTCCAAGAGAGTATAACAGGCCAAAATGTGAAATTTCTCACAAATGTTCTCTATTTATGGATATAATAGAGGAACCACCTCCAAAACTCAACCTTTGCACATATCCTTCAAATTTGAAAAGAAAAACTGGTTTCCAAAAGGTAACCTGTGTCACAGAAAATTAAACAATGTACAAAATGATAAAAAAGTAAAAATCCCTGGATAACTGAGGTAGGGGTCTGTTTCAGGTAAGGGTAATCAGAGAAGAACCTTCTGAGGAGAAGACATTGAAGCAGAACCCTCACTTGAGGAGAGAGTTGTCAACTGTCTGGAAAATAAACAGATCAGGAATAAAACAAAATCCTCTAGCTCCAAAGCAGGAATGTTCTTGGCGAGTCAGAAGGACAGTAGAAAGGCCTATAAAAATGGACCAGAGGGATAGCAATGATGTTGGGTTAAGTAGGAGGGCAGGTGTCTCCTAGGCTGAGGTACAAAGTAGAGATTTTATTATAAGTGTGACTGATATCCTTGAAAAGTTTCAGCAGGAAAGTAATGTGATTTGCTTTACATTTGAAATAAAAAAATTACTCTGATTACTATGGGAAGAACAGACCATATGCATGAGTGGATGCAGAGATTCACATACTCTCAAAATGGTATACAAATTTTATCAGAATAAATATGCAGCTTTTCACTGAATGATATGTCACGGGCCATTTCAATGTTGTGTTAGTCAGGTTTGACGTGGTCAGGGTTTATCAACAGTGGTACTGTTGACATTTTGGGCCAAGTAATTCTTTGTATGGGGGGCTTTCCTGTGCATTGCAGGTTATTTAGCAACATCTCTGACCTTTACCCACTGGAGGCCCATAGCATGTTCTTCTTAGTTGTGACAACCAAAAATGTCTTCAGACATGGCCAAAGGTCTCTGGGAGGCAGGAGTGGGGGAATTACTCCTGATGG
Source organism: Symphalangus syndactylus (assembly GCF_028878055.3). Lineage (NCBI taxonomy): Eukaryota > Metazoa > Chordata > Mammalia > Primates > Hylobatidae > Symphalangus > Symphalangus syndactylus. Next base: position 100,415,200 of record NC_072428.2, on the reverse strand, counting down.
AGATCTAGGGGGATAGGCAATGTTTTGGCAACAAAACCTCCAAATTTCAGTAGTTTAACATAGTACAATACTTATTTCTCACTCATGCAAAGTTTGCAATCAGTCCAACAGTTCTCAAGAGTAGCTGTCTTCTAAGGTGTGGGACCCAAGTCGTATTATATAGGAACACCATCTGGCCCTTAGATGACCATAGTGGAGAAGAGCGAACTAGTTTTAATGCTTTTGTTGCACTCCCAGAAAGTAACTCGTATCTTTTCTGCTTACAGTCTGTTGCTTAAAACGTATAGCATAGTTTTTCTAACTGCAAAGGGGGTGAGAAAACTAGAACACATGGATGTTTGGTGACCAACAAATATCTCTGTTTTTCTTTTGGGTCCCGTATATCACTGGTGTAAAACAATTCTGAAATTCTGCTGGGCAGGTACTGTGAAAATTCCTTACCTCAGGAGAGTGGGGAGTCCTGAGGTTAGACTCTGAGAAGACAAAATATCTTTATTTGCTCTTGATTCTGAGGCTTCCAGATTCCATCTATCTGGAGACTCTTTCTATCGATCTTAGGTACATTTAAAGTGGGTGTCAGGCTTTTGTTTTCCTTGGTGGCTGCATAGATTTTTCAATTTAATTTCTGCCCACTCCTTGTGGGAATCTTTCACCTTCTTGTTTAGATGAATTCTTAGATATTTCATTTTCTTTGTGGCTACTGTAAATCCTTTGTGGCTACTCCACAAGGATTGTAGAGTCAAGAGCTGTTTTAAGCAATTAACAATCACAGGCTTTTAAAGACACAATATGATTTACTTGAGAGTAAAACTATCTCATAATCTCAAAAGGATTCCCATTTTTTAGATTACTTTCATTTCTACGTGCAGCAATCTCATCTATAGTTGTTTTCTAAGCACACTTCTTCCATCTGTTTCATTTCGTCCCTTTAAATTTTTCTCTCACAATTTAATGGTGGGTAATTTGAGACTATCCGGAACAGGAACTAGGAAGGCAATATCGGCTAATATTTTTTTCTTTAATAAATGAACACAGAGACACAAATTATCAAAACCTTTTGGACATAGCTAAAGCAGTGTTAAGAAGAAAACTTATAGCGTTAAACACTTTCATCAAGAAGTTAGAAATCTTAAATTAATGACCTAACATTACAACCAGAGGAACTAGGGAAAAAAAGAACAGTTCCACCCCAAAGCTAGTAGAAGAAAAGAAATAACTAAGATCGAGAAAAATGGAATGAAATTGAGACCTAAAAGTCCATACAAAAGATCAATAAAACCAATAGTTTAAAAAAAAAATAAACAAAAGTGATAGACCATTAGCTAAATTAAAAGAGATGATCCAAATGAGCACAATTAGAAATGACAAAGATGATATTATAATCAATCCCACAGAAATATAAAAGATCCTTAGGGATTACCATGACTACCTGTATGCACACAAATTAGAAAATCTAGAGGAAATGGATAAATTCTCTGACACACAACCTCATAGGATTAAATCAGGAAGAAAGTGAAAATCTGAATAGACCAATAGGAAGTTTGAAATTGAATCAGTAATAAAAAACCTGCCAATCAAAAAAGGCACTGGAGCAGATGGATTTGCAGCCAAATTTTACCAGATGGACAAAGAAGAACTAATACCACTTCTACTAAAACTTTTCTAAAAAATTGAGGACGACAGAATTCTCCCTAACCCATTCTATGAAGTCAGCATCATCCAGATACCAACATATGGCAGAGGCAATGAAAAAGGAAAACTTCAGACCAATATCCCTGATAAACATAGATGCAGTGATTCTCAACAGAATACTAGCAAACCAAATCCAGCAACACATCAAAAAGTTAATTCATCAAAATCAAGTAGGCTTTATTTCTGGGATGCAAGTTTGGTTCAACATACACAAATAAATGTGATTCATCACATAAACAGAATCAAAAACGAAAACCCTGTGATCATCTCAAAAGACTTGGAAAATCTTTGATAAATTCCAACATCCCTTTGTGATAAAAACCCTCAACAGTCTAGGCATCAAAGGATCATACCTCAAAATAATAAGAGCCATCTATGATAAACCCACAGCCAACATCACAACGAATGGGCAAAAGCTGGAACCTTTCCTCCTGAGAATTGAATCGAGACAAGGATACCCACTCTCACCACTCCAACTCAACATAATGATGGAAGTCCTAGCCAGGGCAATCAGGCAAGAGAAAGATATAAAATGTGTCCAAATAGGAAAAAAAAATAAGTCAAGCTGTCTCTCTTGCTAACAATATGAGTTTATACAGAGAAAATGCTAAAGACTCTGCCAAAAGGCTCCTGGAGCTTATAAATGAATTCAGTGAAGTTTCAGGATACAAAATCAATGTAGGAAAATCAGTAGCATTTCTATCAATAATAATATTCTAAGTAAGAACCAAATCAAGAACACAATCCCGTTTTCAGTAGCCACAAAGAAAATGAAATATCTAAGAATTCATCTAACCAAGAAGGTGAAAGATTCCCATATGGAGAACCACAAAACACTGCTTAAAGAAACCAGTTAAGTTTTTAATATCTATATCTGTATTATTCTGAAAGTAGACACAAGGTTTCTGGGGCATGAACATATTATTACTTATATTAATTACTGCGTTGGTTCATTAATTATTTTCTATTCTTGGGTGATGTGAGGAAATACACATACCTGTCATCTTACATGTACATTGATCTACACTCTAAATGAGGAACCCCAAAAATATGAATCTGAAACATTATATAGAAGGACAACTGTTTCTTTTGTCCTCCAGAGAAATAAAATAAACATTTTATTCCTTCTGTTAACAAATATTCAATGGAAAGAGAAGGCAAATATCTTTAGTCTTCACCTTCTGGAATATAAATAAACATCTGCAGGGTTGGGAATGGATACATCAAATTTCCACTGGTTACAACTGCTGGAATATCTCCATGGCCCCAGCTTTCATTCCCCTTTGGAAGATAACACATGCCACCAAGGAGATAAGTCTCCAATCTCTCCCTGAGATACAGTATTTACTTAATTATCTTTTTACTGCCAAGTCTTGTCCTTAATCTAGGTTTTAGTACAATGTGTTTCAAAAACATCTCTTGACAATATCTTTAATTTTAGTCCTGAAACTTTGAATTTATGATATGTTTTGCTGTGTATTTTTCATTCAAACTTCTTTTTTTTTCAACTTTAACAAAGTGGTAGATTTTTATTGAAGGTACAATTTAGTTAGTTAGTCAGAGCTACTTATATTTGCCAAGAAATAATAGGAGAAAAGGTTTGTGGAATGACAGTTTAAATTACTTAAATGTTATTTTCTTTTCACTGTATATTATGCTATACTGGTGATATTAATGTATAAAATATTAATAAATTTATCCAGTTACAATATTAATTTCATAGTCATGGTTAGGTGGATTAACAAGCAAATCCAATATAGCTATATTTTCAGTTGCATACATTATTATTCCAAGAATAATTTATGTATATGTCCAACATATATGGCCTGACATTTAAATTATTCACATTCTTTTTAAATAGCTTCATATTTCACAGTGACTAAACCTATTGATGAAAAAAGTATGAAATTTTCTATAAAAAGTTTGGTATCACACCTGAAACATGATTTATAACAAAATTATATCTAGCAGAAAAGTTATATTTTTTCATAATATCATATTTGATAAGATTTTTCCCAAGCATGAACCTTTTGATATATAATAGGTTTTGATTTATCATTGGACACATTCACGCTTTCAAATGTTGATGACATTTTACTCGTATTTTAATTCTCTCATTCATCAGTGCCTGCATGTTGGTTCTGGCATTCGTAGGCGATATCACTAGGTGGCTGAATTCCTCTGGGCCTGGATCCTACCTGCCCCATCTCTTCTCATATCAAGACTAATCCTGACCTGTGAGAGATCTTTTGCGAGGGCATGTGGCACTCCATTGTGTATATTCATGCTTTTTCTAAAAGTCTTTTCCTGTCCATTATATAAGCCTAAAGGATTACATACTGTTGCATGTCCTCTGTTCCTGGAGGACAAACTTGAGTAACAGGCTGCAAGCCCTAGAATTGGCTCTGGGCTATTTGGACAGGAGGTTATGAGTTCTGGGATATAGAGAGCATATTTTAGAAGAGATGCCGCAGGTTTTTAGGTTCTATGGGCTCAGGCACCGTGGAAGGCTATGGCTTGAAGAAGATCAAAAGCAGCCTTTCAAATTATAGTACTTGAGAAAAACCACCAGTTTCCTGGGTATAAAGATGTTATTGATGTGAGTGTTTCAATAAATAATGACATGAAACTCTTTGCTAAAGGCATTCCCACATTTATTACATTTATACATTTCTTCCTTGTGTATATTCTCTTATGTAAAGTGACATATGTGTTCACATGAAAAGCTTTATCTCAATTAGTACATTCATACACTTTTTCTGTTTTGTTTGTAATAAATGTTGACGCTGGCTGTTGTTAGATTTTTCCATATATAGGACAATCATAGGATTTATCCTCGGTAGGTGTTGGCTAATTTTTAGTGAGATAGATTTCAAATGGAAGATGTTCATCACCTTTATTATATTTTTAGGGCTATTTCACCCTGTATTTTTATGTTCTCTGATAATCATTGAGGGCTGACTTAAATTGGAAGGTTTTCCATATTCATTATTACATTCATAGAGTTTCTCCTTCCCACATTCATTATTACATTCATAGAGTTTCTCCATTATCTGAGTCTTCATAGTTGAAATAAAAACCTCATTATTTTCAAAGCCTTTTTCATGCTTATAGACAAGGTGGTGCTAAAAATTTTCAAACATCTGATGCTGAATAAGATTATGAATATGGGCCTTCTCATTGTATTTTCTAGTTCTAGTCAGAGACACAGAAATCATAGTAGGTGTTTCTATAGAAATAATTTAATGTAGGGATTAATTTAAAAAGATTTTTGGGATTGAACAGAAAGGACACTGAAGTCCCACAGAGATAATACTTGCAGGAAGAAATGATCACCACCACGGCTAGGGAAAAATAGGAAGAGTTTGGGGATATTATAAGCTAGAAACATGAAGGAGGGGCTTGTCAAACTGGAATTCACACATTTAAGAGATAATTGTTGTTGGCTGATGTTGACAGAATATCAAAGGAAGATCCTTGAAAAGCTTGGGCTCAGACCTGTGAGAAGAGGACATTTTGTCTGTTGCTGGTAGCTTTGATGGACTATGATCAGGCTGGTCCTAGGAATATCAAAATAGCCAGGGACTAGGAACTATTGCTTCTGGGATGAAGGACTATAGCTGGGATGAATGCTGACAAGAATAGAAAGAACCTATGAGGGACTAAATCCATCTTCCAACCTCTTGCCTTAGAGTCTCATAGTTCTCCCTATTTGTGGGAATCTTCTCTTTGGTGTCACGTAGCAGAATCTGGCCAGTCTTTCTACCACTCCTGAGGAATGCTGATCAGTTTTGGTTTCTGATGTTGGCAGACTAAGTAGCAATAGTAGCAATATAAAGATCAGAATTGACGAGGAAATGTTCATTTGTTGACCCATGAAGAGCAGTCACCATAGACACTTTTAGTGTGTCCATGATTCACTGAACAACTGTTGAGTGGCTGAGGAAAGAGATTGTCTGAGAACAATAAAGCATATTATCCTTTCCAACTGAGTTTTGAAAGACTCCTTGACAGTGAATGCCTTTGACAGACATTAACGTGGGCCACAAAGATCTTTATATGCTTTCCCTGTCGCAATGGTTCATCTGCATGTCTCTTCTCCAAACCTTCTCACTAATCCTCTAATCTCTCCTTTCCAAGTCACTAAAAATCTTGTTGGACTGTTAACTACTCTAACATGCATTAGGATAGACCCATACTCAACCATCCAGTTAGTCCAGACAAATTGAAAAATCATATGTATGGTTCAAAATTCTTCTCTTGAAAGAATTTCTCTTCACCACTGCTTTTCCCGGATACTTCTGAATGGAACTGTGATGCTACAAAGTTCACTTCCTGTTGATTCAGGAATATAGTGCAGAGCCATCACTAAAAGTCTGAGTTTTTCTTTCTTCCCTTGTCAATAGGTCATCGGAACTTTTCATGAGGGCATAGATGTAGTATCAGGGAACCTGCCCCAATATTCACATAGGTTCTTTTCTGTTTTCCTTAAGCATCGGCCAGCTTGAGAAATAAAGGGACAGAGTACAAAAGAGAGAAATTTTAAAGCTGGGCATCTGGGGGAGACATCACGTTGGTAGTTTCCATGATGACCCACAAGCCGCAAAAACCAGCAAGTTTTTATTAGGGAGTTTCAAAAGGGGAGGGAGTGTGCGAATAGGTGTGGGTCACAGACATCAAGTACTTTACAAGGTAATAGAATATCACAAGGCAAGTGCAGGCAGGGCGAGATCACAGGACCACAGGACCGAGGCAAAATTAAAATTGCTAATAAAGTTTCAGGCACCATTGTCATTGATAACATCTTATGAGGAGACAGGGTTTTGAGATCAACTGGTCTGACCAAAATTTATTATGCGGGAATTTCCTCTTCCTAATAAGCCTGGGAGCACTATGGGAGACTGGAGTCTATCTCACCTCTGCAGTCTTGACCGTAAGAGATGACCACGCCCAGGGGGCCAGTTCAGAGACCCACCCCCAGGTACACATTCTCTTTCTCAGGGATGTTCCATGCTGAGAAAAAGAATTCAGCGATATTTCTCCCATTTGCTTTTGAAAGAAGAGAAATATGGCTCTGTTCCACCTGGCTCACTGGTGGTCAGAGTTTAAGGTTATCTCTCTCATTCCCTGAATAATTGCTGTTATCCCATTCTTTTTTTAAGGTGCCCACATTTCATATTGCTCAAACACACATGCTGTACAATTTGTGCAGTTAATGCAATTATTACAGGGTCCTGAGGCGATATACATCCTCCTCAGCTGACAGGATTGAGAGATTAAAGACAGGCATAGGAAATCACAAGCATATTGACTGGGGAAGTGATAAGTGTCCATGAAATCTTTGCAATTTATGTTTAGAGATTGCAGTAAAGACAGGCATAAGAAATTATAAAAGTATTAATTTGGGGAACTAATAAATGTCTATGAAATCTTCACAATCCACAATCTTCTGCCATGGCTTCAGCCTCTGTTTGGGGTCCCTGACTTCCCACAACAATGTAGAGTGAAGGAGAAGAGACAATGGAGAAGCAGTAGGTATTGTGGGAATTGTAGGCACCTCTCATGCCTTCTGGACTGACTTGAGTACAATCTCTTATGAATCATTTCTATTTGATGATGAATTGCCACCATACATGCTTGATCTTTATGGTCTGGTGTATCAGATAATGCCCAGTCTATGCTGAGAGAGCATTGTCACTTGACGTTCATGGAGGAAAAATGGAACAGGACCACCTAGCAAGCAAGGAAGTATTTCTCAGAAAAATAAATTCCCATGTAAGAGAACCATGGTTTTGTTCCCAGCTCCTATGGGTCTGCACTGTTGGGGATTGCCAGAGCTGTATATAATATCCCTATTTTTCTTAGACACTGTAGCAGTAGATCTGTTGTGTCGAGAGGCTCAAGGAGCGGAGTAATTCACATTAAAGCCTGGGCCAACTAAAGGCCCCTCTCTTGCTCTGAGTCCCATTCAAAACTGTTAATCTTAAAGGCTACTCTGTAAATTAGTAAGAATAGCACATTCCAAAGTGATAGATAGACATCCCTCTGTTTCTGTAAAGCATTGGTTACAGGAACTCCACAGATACAAAAATATATGAGTACTCAAGTGCCCTATATAAAATGGCATAATATTTGTATATAATCTACACATCTTTTTGTATACTTTAAATCATCTCAGGGTTACTTGTTTATTTATTGTTTTGAGACGGAGTCTCACTCTGTCACCCAGGCTGGAGTGCTGTGGCACAATTTCAGCTTACTGCAACCACCACCTCCCTGATGCAAGCAATTCTCTTGCCTCAGCCTCCTGAGTAGCTGAGATGACAGGTGCACGCCACCGCGCCTGGCTAATTTTTATATTTTTAGTAGAGGTGGGGTTACTTATAATACTTAGTACAATGTAAATGCTATGTAAATTTTTTATACTAATTGTTTTATAATCTGTATTATTACTGTATTATTTATTTATTTTCCAAATATTTTTAATTTGCTATTGGTTGAATCCATGAATATGGAACCTACAGATATGAAGGACTGGCTGTACATTGTTTCAAGAATTCAAAGAGATCTCCAAACACTGTGCATCTTTTTTAGTAAAAGGAGAAAATATAGCAATTTGTCTTTTACTTTAGAGGAAATGTCTTAATGACCAGATTCCAGAAACATCACTGAAGTGATTAGTCTCTGAATTTCCATGGGATTTATCTCCCTTACTTTCTAGTTTATGTTTATCTTACTAAATCATCTATGGTAATTCTGCTTCTTACTCATCAGGCCCAATTTTCATGATAATATTAATGTGGCAAAGAAATGAGGTATTCTGGGTGATTTTGTGATAATCCAACTCTAGGAAGACTAGAGTTATGCAAAGAACAGAAGTTAATTTTTTCCAAACAATTTTTGACCATGTCAGGAAAAAGTAGACTACTCTTCATGTTTTTTTCTGATAATTTTTAAGGAAAAAAAAAGCAATTTCCAAATCAATAAGTGCACACCAGGTACTAGGGTCTTTGAAAATTTGCTCTAATAAAAACAATGTTTCCAGAACAGCTGCTGTAATTGGTGTAATTGCCTTATTAAATTTATAGCAGTACATATTTATTTGCCAAGCTCCATCTGCTTCCCTCAGGTGTCTGTTCTCTGCAGATTTCCCAGGCTTATGTTAGGAAGAGGAAGTTCCAGTGGATAACACTTCGCCCTGTCTTTCATAATGGTCTTTACTCCATGAGGAAGGGAACAAATGTGGGGATTCTGTCAGTTGCTAAGTACATCTATGTAAACTATGTAGCCAGAAAATGGGAATATGTAACAGGATGGGTCTTCAGAAAAGAGGCCCAGCAGGGTTGAGACTCTAACTTCTTAGAAGAGGACACCTGGCTACTGCTAGTACTTCAAGATTTTGAAGGAAGTAACTTATGGAGCTGGAGTTCAGCCTCTGAGGACAGGTGCTGCCTAGATGGATTCTGCTGGAAACCATGAAGAGGGTGCAATGAAGTTGATTCTGAAGGAGCTGAAAGAAATTGGAGACTGGCATCAATTGCTGGGGTCAGCAATTGCTGAGGTCAGCAGACATTGCTGAGACAATGCTTCCAGTAACAGCAAGTGCACAGAAAAAAAGCAAACTTCTTTTCACTTCTCTCTTAACTATTCAAGTGCCCCCATTTATCAGATCTAACAGAAAGCCAGCTGCACATAAATGTAGTTTGCAGAGTCCTAGCTCCAGAATCACAGAGAATAGCAAAGATTGATATATTTGGGACTCAGAAACAAGTGCTAAATAACTACAACATCTACTTTGACTATATTTGTAAAAATTTGCTTGAGTATGCATTTTCTCACTGTTGGAATCAATTGTTGATTTTCTAGGTTAATTAATTTCATTGAAACTTTGGTTTCTTGAAAGGCTTTTCTCTGAAAACATTGATTCTGAATAATATTTTATATCCTTTTGATAGGAGTCATATTCACAGGAAACATTTTTGAAGGAAGGGGTTTTAAACCCAGATTAGATATGTGTGTTTATATTTTTCAAATACATTATCTCTGTCAGTATTTTGCTGCTGATGAACATATCAAAATTTTGCTGTTGAACACACTGAATGATTACCCTGCCTTCTCTCTGTCATCTAATCATTAACTTTCCATAATTCTTCTAGCTAAGTCTAACTTGGAAATTCCTCCTCTTCTGACTTGAGTTCTCTTCCTTGCTCCAACTGGAGTGTGAGTTTAGTCCTATGGTAACCCACTGAGATTAATTTTGTCTATATCTCCATCATTAGATTTTTGACAAGGTCCTTTGAGCAGGATCTAGGAATTGCCATAACAACCTGAAATCTATATTCTTGAGTGTCACTCGTTGGTATGGTGTGTTCATTTGCTGGTGCTCTTGAGAAAGGGCAAAGGCCTGTGCAGGTGGAGCTGCAGGGACACAACCTTCCATTCCAGCTTCATGCAGGATTCAAGTTATCGTGTCACTCAAAGTCACCTTTAATTTCATTTTCACTACTTAAGGTCTAGGATAAATGTCTTCTGCAAATTTGCAAAGCCCAAATTACTTTTTTATTTCTTATTGTGCATTTACTAATTCTATCCCGGGCTCATTGTTTTCTTGTGATATCTTGTCATACACAGTCAATTAACAATTAACCTTACTGTTGACTGCATTTAATCATGATCATGAACCCAGAGGTACAAGTTTATTGGATACATTATCTCTTGCAAGTTATCAGGTCTTTAATTTTGTCCAATGTTTTGTTACTGCAAACATAAATCAATATCTCACTAATCTCTGCGAATTGTTTTCCAACTGCCTTCCATCTGACAACTAAGCTAATGCCACATATTTTCTTTTTTTTTTTTTATTACAAAAGTATCCTACTTTTGCTATAAATGTCTTTTTATTAGTCAGCTGGTCTCTGTGACAGTAACTCATAAATGCTTAAATCTCACTAATGACACACTTAAGTTTGTTTCTTGATTTTATAAAGTCTGTCATGGACCTAGTAGCTATCTTCCAAGCAGTGACTCAGTGATTTGGACAACATATGCCTTGCTTTTTGGAATATACAGTTTCTAGATCAAGGGCAGAGAGTGATGGAGGGTCGTGTACTGGCTGTTAAATGTTTCAACACGGAAGTATCACCCAACACTTCTGCTCACCACTGATACTGATGATCCATAAGTAGTCATATAATCTGGCTTAACTAAAAGGGTATTGGAAAATGTGGGAGAGCACATAGATGTATGGGGGAGCACACCTATATATGGAAAGCAATAAATTTAAAGGCTTATGGGAAAAACATATTTATAACCATTTTAAAATGTAGTTTAGATAGCTCTGTATAGATTCCTAATTGATAGAAATTTAGGTTTTTTCCAAAGTTCTGCTATTAAAAAATGTTTTGTGAACATTCTTGCTTAAAATTCTTTGTATAATTATTGATGTCTCCTTAAGATATATTCTTAGTAACAAAATTCTAGGATAAGAGGCACTTTATTTTCTTGTTCTATGTGAGATAGATAGTGCTTTGTGCCATCTATAATGCTGGGTATTTTCAATCTTTTCATATTTGCTAATATGAAAGGTAAATAGCAATTTCTTTTGTTTTTATTTGCATTTCTTTAATTACAAATATAATTAAATGTTTAATTGTGGCTATTTGTCTTTATGATTTCTTTATTGTTAAATTTCTATGCATTTCCTTTGTCTAAGATTTTGTTCTTAAATGAGAATCTTTGTTATGTTGTAGAGTTGGTTCATACGATGACCCCCTGATACCATAGTGAAAGAATTGTGCCTTGCGGCCATAATCTTTTGTTGTTTATATCCCTCTTTTATGTGCAGTTGGAGGCATTAGAATTCTGTCTTAGCTTCACTTTTCTTCCCTTTCCCAGATTCATGAGAAAAAATGAACTATCACACAGGTTGTCCATGGTCTTAAAGACTGGTACAATTGTAACGGATTATGGAATAAAATAACTGTGCCTCATAAGATAGGTAGGAATGGCATGCATTTTTTTTTTGGTTTTCAATATTTTTCCAGTTAAGTTTTATGTGCTTTTAAGCGACATAGTGTCCATTTGTAATACTAGAAAAAAACTAAACGATTTCAACTATTAATATGTATCTTTTGATGACAATGTTTCACTAATATTAAAGGGTCCTTAGAAACCTAAAAATGCATTTAACACAAGAGAGAACCTATTTTATTTTATTATTATTTGATAAACTAATATCCATATTTAACCCTTACCTATCAAACATATAAAAGTAATATACTTGATATAAAATATTTTATTACTTCTAAAAACTGTATACCTTAGTATAGATAGTTTTTATATTTTCATATTACAATTTTACATCCACCAGATTGGTTCACTGAAAGAACCTGGAAGATATACCACACTGCATTGTGAAAGAGGCATTGAAGAGATGATTTGTAATTTGGCAAGAATATCGTTATCAGAGTTTTGATACAGAATCCTAGGAACAACAGCGATCAATTTCATTCAACATTATGAGATTTCTTACTCACTGATGAAGTAGATATGACAGAATAATGGCTAATGTTAGAGTCCTATCACACACACACAGATTCCCCAGCCATAATTCTGTTTCTGAAAGAACCCACTGTACTTTCCTGACTCAATGGATGGTTCTTTCTGTGCCTTGTAGTTCACTTTAATATATATGTCTTGCTAAGGATAAAATTTTTTTTCTTTAAGATTTTGTTGTGATTTCACATGCATTTAATTCTATTATTTAAAAACAATATGGATTTCATATTTTTGGCAAAGTCAAGGATGAAATGTGTGGTTCAATGTAGTTTCCCCATACGTATTATATTCTGATTGGTATAAAGGTCAATCTGATTCTAATATAAATCCCCTGAGAAATTGCATTATAGCAATTCAAGCGAGTAGACACAGATTTTCTATGGCTCATTTAGGTACCTCAGTTTCAAATATTAGCAAGTAGATAGTGTCATCCATTTACTTTTCTTTTACACTAAAAAAATGCCTACAAGACTTTTATGGATTTTTTTTCCTTATATCATACATTTACCTCCCTTATGGACTACATTTATTTTTGCCAGACTTAATTTTGATGGACTTCTTTGTGTATATAAACACATGTAATGTTATTTTATTATGTATTTTTAACCAAGCATAACAGAAAACCAAGTTGGATAAGTTTATATCTAGGGAAAATGACATTTCCATGTTGTCTATTATAAAACACATATTGATGACCTTTGGGTAATTTGGATAAGTCACTTTCATAAAAATCACATTATTCTAATTCTGTTAGTCTAGAGGAGAAAATGGAAGTTGTGTAGATGTTTGTGTGTGTGGGAGAGAGAGAGCGAGAGAGAGAGATGATCTTTAAGACCCTTTCAAATGCTAAAATTGCAGAATTTCATGATACTACAGTTTTCAAATACTCAAGTCTTTTTAGTGTTGGACTAAGTCATCTTCCCGTGAGGTCCATATGCAGGTGATCAGTTATGGAAAAGCCTCCTTTTAGACATTGTGAGCATTCTTAGAATCAGAGGCTAGGCCAGAAACTGAGGTTTCTATTGCACTTTAACCTGTCTCTTTTCTTTTTCTTTCTTTCTTTTTTTTTTGACAAGAGTTTTGCTATTGTTGCCCAGGCTGGATCTTGGCACAATCTTGGCTCATGGCAATCTGTGCCTCCCAGGTTCAAGCAATTCTCTTGTCTCAGCCTCCTGAGTAGCTGGGATTACAGGTGTGCTCCACTACGCCCGGCTTATTTTCGTGTTTTTGGTAGACACAGGGTTTCACCATGTTGGCCAGGCTAGTCTCAAACTCCTGACCTCAGATGATCTATCCACCTCCACCTCCCAAAGTGCTGGGATTACAGGCATGAGCCACTGCTCCCAGCCTATCCTGTTTCTTATAAAGTTTCTATCTTAGAAAAGTGGCATAGAGTGAAGACTTGATAACTTTATATCTAGGGAAAAAATGACATTTCCATGTTGTCCAGTATAAAACACGTATTATTATTGTTATATTCTGATGGGCCAAAAAGACATGTATGTTTAAGTTCAGATTCATAGGCACAAGGTATTTAATATGTTTCAAACTCCCAAAGGATTTCGTGCAGTTTGAGAAATACTACCATGAATAAGGGACAAGAGGAATTCTGGAGAAAGGGTGGTGCAAATGCATACCCTTATCTCCCTCCAGTATGAATTTTGATCTGTCCACCAGCACAGCAATCAATGCTAGCAGGCAGGTGGGGAATGGCAGGTATGTGGGAACAAGGGGCTTTTTGGTTTTGATAAGGGATAGGACTAGAGCTCAGGACTCAGTTCTCTTCTAGGCCCGACTAAATCTGGGAATAAAGCTCTGAGGCAAATTTCAGGACTCTGTGGGTCTTGGAAGAAAACTGACCTGTGTAGATTCACTGACCCCTAAGAGTTAGGGTAGCTCTATCTTGCATAAGTGGTCATGGGAGGAAGACCTGCTAGTCTCCTTAGACCCCAGGGATTTACACACTAGAGGAACAAATGGCTTTAACCCATCTGTACTCTGAGACATGCAGACCACTGATTTGCAGCTGAAGAAAGAGAAAAGAGGCTTCTTCCTGGTTTCAGAGAATGACGATTTATGAGCTGTCAGTTTGCCAGCTTCCAGAGGCAGAGAGTAGGAAGTCAAACAAGGAGAAAAAGGAAAGGAAGCAGATTAAGAAGTTTTGTTATTTTTGTCTTCTTAGCTTGCAGATAAGAGGAATACTAAATATACCCAATACCTACAATGTAAAGCATTGCAGCAGCTTGCCCTCAGGGTGACAGGAACCATGTGTATACAAAGAAAAAAAAGTTCACAGAAGAGTTGGCTTTTGTTAAAATGGAAAATATGGAGGAGAAATGAGGAACTTTAACACAAAATAATTGGACACATAAAGGCATAAGATGACATAAAAGACTACCTTAGATAAGACTACCTTAGATTCTGAAATACTTATGTGTGACAGGATATAAGGCCTGGGATGTTTTGGAAGATAATCCAATTGGCTTAGAAGGTAGTAGGTTGACACAAAAGTGACATCGAATTGGCCATTTGCTGGTAGTTGCTGAAGACAGGTAATGAATGGTACATGGAAAAGGGTGTGTTATTAGGATTCTTTTAATTTATGTACAACTTTGGAATTTTCCATGACAATACATTTATAAATTATCTTGAAAGATGAGATATAATAATTACTATTGAGGATCAATTTAATGGCCTGTAAGATCTAACAGAAGAAATGGCCAAGATTTCAGAGCAAAAATACAAAGTCACTGAAATTATAAAGAAAAAGATTAGAGACTTAGGAAAGTGTTAGATAATAGAAATTTAGAAGAAGAATAACCAATAAATGGAGTACTATAATAATTGACGAAATGAAAAAGGCAGTTTTCTCTGGTTTGCAGAATTATTTTAGTTTGTTAATTGAAAGGGTTTACTAAATTCCAGGAAGGACTGATGGAAAAAGATACATTTAGGCAAATCATCCTGAAGTTTCTGATTCAGAAAATAAAGAGAAAATTTTTGAGTTTTCAAACAAAAAGTTACACAGAAAGAAAAAAAAATGTAAACTTTCATGGGATTTCTTTTCTTTAATGCTAGAAGACAAAAGCACAGTGTAAAAACATCTAAACATCTGCTAACTACTGAAAGGAAAGCACTGTAACTCAAGCATCCATCCTGCACATGGATGAGATAACATTCACCTATCAGGGTAAGAAGATGTAAGAACTGAGAGGGTTGGAGCAAGATGGCCAAACGGAAGTCTCCACTGAACATATCGCCTACAGCAACACCAAATTTAACAAGTCTCTACCCATAAAAAGCACCTTCATAAGGACCAAAGAATCAGGTGAGCATGACAGTAGGCAGTTTTAACTTCATATTGCTGAATGATTCACTGAAGAGGGTAGGAAAGACAGTCTTAAATTGCAGATGTCACCCCTCCCCTGTCCCCTCAGAAGTGGCTGCCTGTTGTGGAGAAAGTCCGTGCACTTGTGGGAGGGAAAGTGAAGAGATTGTGAGACTTTGTGTAGAAACTCAGTGCTGTCCTGCCACTGTGGAAAGCACAATCAGGCTGAACTCAACTGACATCCACCCATAGAGGGAGTGCTTCTATCAGCCTTAGCCAGCAGGGCATTGCCCATCCTCTGGTCAGAGCTTAAGATTCTCCAAGGCTTGCCACAGAGGCCTACGTGCTTTGGGCTTCTAAATAAACTTGAAAGGTAGACTAGGCCACAAGGACTGCAACTCTTAGGCAAGTCCCAGTGCTGTGCTGAGCTCAGAGCTACTGGACTTGGGGGACACAACAACCTAGTGAGACACTGGCTGAGTAGGGAAGGCAGTGCTTGTGCCACTGCTCCCCAACCCCAGGAAACATAGCTCACAGCAAGGAAAATGCCTCCTGCCTTCTCCTTGAGGAGAGAAGGGGGAAGAATAAAGAGGACTTGTCTTGCAGCTTGGATACCAGTTCAGCCACAGTAGGACTGGTCACTGGGCAGTCACGACGCTCCCATTCCAGGCTATAGCTCCTACGTGACATTTTTAGACACACCGTAGGCCAGAAGGGAACTCACTGCCTTGAATAAAAGGACCCATTCCTATCAGGATGTATCACCTTCTGACTAAAGCACCCTTGGGCTCCGAACAAACAGCAGGGATACCCAGATACTACATTAAGGATTTTGGGTGAGACTCTGAGACTTGCTGGCTTTAGGTGAGACTCATCACTTTCCTAGTTGTGGTGGCTACAAAGCAAGACCCCTTCCACTTGAGAAAAGTAGAGGGGAAAATAAAGGGGACTTTTTCTTGCACCTCAGCCACAGGGAGGTAGAGCACCAAGTGAGCTCTTAGGTTCCCTGATTTGAGGCTTTGGCTCTTGGATGGCATTTCTGAACCTGCCCCGGGCCTGAGGGGAGCCTACTGCGCTGAAGGGTGAGTCTCAGGCCTGACAGCATTCACCACAAGCTGACTGAAGAACCGTTGGGACTTAAGTGAATGCTGACAGTAGCTGTGCAGCACTCCCCATGGGCCTATGGCAGGAGTAACATAGGGTGAGTCTCCTCTGTGGAAAGGGGAGGAAAGAGTGGGAAGGATTTTGTCATTTGGTTGGAGTGCCCCGTTAGCCACAGTAGTACGCAGTACCAAGTAGATTTTTATGTGTTTTGACTCTAGTCTCTGGCTCCCAGACAGCACCTCTGGACCCACCCAGGGCCTAGGGAAATGCACCATCCTGAAGGGAAGAACACAAGCATGGCTAGCTTTGCCACCTTCTGATTGTAGAGCACTAGGACCTTGAGTGAGCATAGGTGGTAGCCACAGTTATTACAGTGGGCCTTAAGTGAGACCCAGTGCTATATTTTATGTCTAAGCCAGTGCAGTTCCAGTGCTGGTGGCCACAGGGATGCTTGGATCACCGCACCAATAGCTCCAGGCAGCTTAGCAAAGAGAGAAACTCCATTCATTGGGGAAAAGTAAGAGAACTGAAATCCCTGTCTGGTAATCCAAGGAATTATTCTGGATCTTATCTAAGACCACTAAAGCAGTACATCTTTTAGTCTGCAAGAACCACAGCATATTACTAGGTTTGGGGTACCCCCTTAAGAAGATACAACTTAGATCACAAAACTCAAGCCCCTTCAAATACCTAGAAAGTCTTCTCAGGAAGGATGGGTACAAACAAGCCCAGGCTGTAAGGACTAAAATAAATACCTGCTCTTTAATGCCCAGGCACTGACAAACATGCACAAACACCAAGACCATCCAGGAACATATGACCTCTCTAAATGAAATAAATAAGGAATCAGGAAACAATCCTGGAGAAACAGAGATATGTGTGCTTTTAGACAAGAATTCAAAATAGCTGTATTGAGCAAACTCAAGATAACAGAGAGAAGAAATTCAGAATTCTGTTAGATAAATTTAACAAGGAGATTGAAATAATTAAGAATCAAGCAGAAATTCTGGCATTTAAAAATGTAATTGACATATGTAAGAATGGATGAGAGTCTCTTAATTCAGAATTTATCAAGCAGAAAGAATTAGCTTGAAGACAAACTATTTAAAAACACAGAGAACACAAAAGAAAGAAATAGAAAAGAATGAAGCACACCTACGAGATCTAGGAAATCGCCTCAAAAGGACAAATCTAAGAGCAATTGGTTAAAGTGGAAATAGAGGAAAAGATAGGGGTAGAAATCTCATTCAAAGGGATAATCACAGAGAACTTCCCAAACCTGGAGAAATATATTGATATTCAAGTAGAAAAGGTTATAGAACACCAAACAGATTTAACCCACAAAAGACTACATCGAAGCGTTTAATTATCAAACTTTCAAAGGTCAGTGAAAAATAAATGTTTCTAAAAGTGGCAAGAGCAAAGAAACCAATATCATACAATAGCGCTATAGTATAGCTGGCAGCAGACTTTGCAGTGGAAATCTTACAGGCTAGGAGACAGTGGCATGACATATTTAAAGTACTGAAGGAAAAAACTTTTACCCTAGAAGAGTATATCCAGTGAAAATATCATTTAAACATGAAGGAGAAATAGACTTTCCAGAGAAACAAAAGCTAAGAACTTTCCTCAACCAGATCTGTCTTACAAGAAATGCTTTAAAGGAAGTTCTTCAGTCACAAAGAAGAGGACATTAATGAGCAATAAATCAGCTGAAGGTACAAAACTCACTGCTAATAGTAAGTACACAGAAAAACAAAGAACATTATAACACTGTAATTGTGGTGTGTAAACTACTTTTATTGTAAGTAGAAAAACTAAAAGATTAACTGAATGATAATAGGTACAGCTTTTCAAGACATACACAGAACAAGATATAAACAGAAATGATAAAATGTTAAAAAGGGGACAAAGCTAAAGTGTTGACTGTTTATTACTTTTTTCTTGATTCTTTGTTTATGCAATCAGTGTCAAATCATCGTGAGTTTAAAATAGTGGGCTGAAAGATAGCATTTGCAAGTCTCATGGTAACCTCAAATCAAAAAATGTACAATGGATACACAAAATACAGAAAGAAAGAAATTATACCACTAGAGAAAATTACCATCACAAAAAAAAAAAAAAGACAGGAAAAAGGGAAAGCAGGAAAAGAAGACCACAAACCTACCAGAAAACAAGAAACAAAATAACAGGAGTAAGTACTTACTTATCAATAATAACATGAAATGCAAATTGACTAAAATCTTCAATAAAAAGACATAGAGTGGCTGAATGGATTAAAAAACCACACCTAATGATCTGTTGCCTACAAGAAGAGTATTTCATGTATAAAGACACACATAGACTGAAAATAATGGCATGGAAAAAGATATATTATGGTAGTGGGAACTAAAAAAAAATCAGGATTCACTATACTTATATCAAATGAAATAGATTTCAAGACAAAAACTATAATTAGAGACAAAGAAGGTCACTATATAATGATAAAGGAATCAATTCAGCAAGAGGATATAATAATTTTAAATATATTTATGCATCCAACACTGGAGCACACTGATATATAAAGCAAATATTATTAAAGTGAAAGAGAGAGATAGACTACAGTACAATAGTAGCTAGAGACTTCAGCACTTCATTTTGACCATTGGGCAGATCTTCTAGAGAGAAAATCAACAAAGAAACATCAGACTTAATCTGCACTGTAGACCAAATGGACCTAATAGATATTTACAGAACATTTTTTCCAATAGCTTCAGAATAGATATTCTTCTCCTTAGCACATGGATCATTCTCAAGCATAGACCATATGTTAAAGCAAAAAACAAGCCTTAAAAGGTCCCCAAAATTGATGTAGTATCAAGTGCCTTCTCTGACCACAATGGAATAAAACTACAAATTAATAAGAAGAGGAATTATGGAAACTATACAAATACATTGAAGTTAAACAATATGCTCCTGAATGAATAGTGAGTGAATGTAGAAATTAAGAAGTAAATTGAAAAATTTCTTGAAATAAATAATGGAAACACAACATATCAAAACCTATGAGATACAGTGAATGCAGTACTAAGAGGGAAGTTTATAGCTATAAGGGGCTACATCAAAGAAGAAGTAAATTTTGAAATAAATAACTTAAGGATGCTTCTTAAAGAACTAGAAAACAAGAGCAAACCAAACCCAAAATTAGTAGAAGAAAGGAAATAATAAATATTAGAGCAAAAATAAATGAAATTGAAAAGAAAACATACAAAAGATCCACAAAATGCAAGTTGGTTTTTAGAAAAGATGGACAAAATTGACATTTAGCCAGACTAAGAAAAAAAAAAGAGAAGACCCAAATCAATAAAACCAGATATGAAAAAGGAGACCACAGAAATTCACATCATCAGTACTGGCTTTTATGAGCAACTATATGCCCATAAATTGGAAAATCTAGAAATGAATGAATTCATAGACACATAAAACCTACCATTATTGAACCATGAAGAACTCCAAAACCTGAATGGACTAAAAACAAGCAGCAAGATTGAAGCCATAATTAAAAGCCTCCAAGTAAAGAAAAGCCTGGAACCCAATGGCTTCACTGCTAAATTCTATGAAACATTTAAAGA
The DNA here is from genome assembly GCF_028878055.3 of Symphalangus syndactylus. NCBI lineage: Eukaryota > Metazoa > Chordata > Mammalia > Primates > Hylobatidae > Symphalangus > Symphalangus syndactylus. Next base: position 100,394,908 of record NC_072428.2, on the reverse strand, counting down.
AAAACTAATATCAAATACTACTCAAACTATTCCAAAAAATAGAGGAGGAAGGAATACTTCCACATGCATTCTACAAAGCCAGTATTATCCCGATACCAAAGCCAGAGAATGACACATTAAAAAAAAGAAAACTCCAGGCAAAAATCCTTGATTGTTATTGATGGAAAAATTCTCAACAAAATACTAGCAAACCAAATTCAACAACAAAATGAAACTAGATCCCCATCTCTGGCCACATACAAAAATCAAGTTAAAATGGGCTAAAGACTTAAATCTAAGACCTCAAACTATGAAACTACTAGCAGAAAACCTTGGAGAAACTCTCCAGGACATTGGATTGGAAAAGATTTCTTGAGTAAATAAATACCCCACAAGCATAGGCAACCAAGGCAAAGATGAACAAATGGGAGCACATAAAGTTAAAAAGTTTCTTACCCAAAGGACTATAAATCATGCCGCTGTAAAGACACATGCACACGTATGTTTACTGCGGCACTATTCACAATAGCAAAGACTTGGAACCAACCCAAATGTCCAACAACGATAGACTGGATTAAGAAAATGTGGCACATATACACCATGGAATACTATGCAGCCATAAAAAATGATGAGTTCATGTCCTTTGTAGGGACATGGATGAAACTGGAAAACATCATTCTCAGTAAACTATCGCAAGGACAAAAAACCAAACACCGCATGTTCTCACTCATAGGTGGGAATTGAACAATGAGAACTCATGGACACAGGAAGGGGAACATCACACTCCGGGGACTGTTGTGGGGTTGGGGGAGGGGGGAGGGACAGCATTAGGAGATATACCTAATGCTAAATGACGAGTTAATGGGTGCAGCAAACCAACATGCACATGGATACATATGTAACAAACCTGCACATTGTGCACATGTACCCTAAAACCTAAAGTATAAAAAAAAAAAAAAAGTTTCTGCACAGTGGCAGGGAGTGGTGGCTCACGCCTGTAATCCCAACACTTTAGGGTGCTGAGGCTGGTGGATCACGAAGTCGGGAGATCGAGGCCATCCTGGCTAACATAGTGAAACCCCATCGCTATTAAAAATACAAAAATTAGCTGGGCGTGGTGGCGGGCTCCTGTAGTCCCAGCTACTCCAGGAGGCTGAGGCAGGAGAATAGTGTGAACCTGGGAGCTTGCGGTGAGCCAAGATGGTGCCACTGTACTCCAGCCTGGGTGACAGAGCGGAGACCCCATCTCAAAAAAAAAAAAAAAGTTTCTGCACAGCAAAGAATACAATCAATAAAGTGGTAAGACAACTCACAAATGGGAGAAAACATTTGCAAACTATCCATCTGACAAGGGATTGATAACCAGAATATATAAGGAGCTCAAAGAACTTTATAAGAAATAATCTAATAATCTGATTTAAAATGGGTAAATAATATAAATAGATGTTTCTTAAAAGAAGATACAGAAATGACAAACTGGTATATGAAAAGGTGCTCAACATCATTGATCATCAGAGAAATGCAAATCAAAACTACAATGAGATATAATGTCACCCCAGTTTAAATGGCTTTTATCCGAACACCAAGCAGTAACAAATGCTGGAAAGGATGTGGAGAACAGGGAACCCTGTACACTGTTGGTGGGAATATAAACTAGTACAACCACTATGGAGAACAGTTTGAACGTTCCTCAAAAAAGTAAAAATAGAGTTACTATATGATGTGACAGTGACACTGCTGGGTATACACTCAAAAGAAAGGAAATCAGTATATCAAAGAGATAACTGTACTGCCATGTTTATTGCAGCATTATTAACAACAGCCAAGATTTGGAAGCAATCTTAATGTCCATCACAAAGTGAATGGATAAAGAAAATGTGGAACATATACATAATAGATTACTATTCAGCCATAAAAAAGAATGAGATCCTGTCCTATGCAATAATATGGATGGAACTGGAGATCATTATGTTAAGTGAAACAAGCCAGGTATGGAAAGACAAACTTCACACTCTCATTCACTTGTGGGTGCTAAAAATTAAGACCGTTGAACTCATGAAGATAAAGAGTAGAAGGAGGGTTATCAGAGGCTGGGAAGGGCAACATGGGAGTTTGGGGGAGAGTGGAAATGGTTAACGGGTACAAAAAAAAATAGAGTTTAAGACCTAGTATTTGATAGAAAAAAAAGAGTATAGTCAATAATAACTTAATTGTACACTTAAAAATAACTAAAGTAGTATAATTGGATTGTTTGTAACATGAAGGATAAATGCTTGAGGTGACGGATACCCCATTTACTTTGATGTGGTCATTATGCATTACAGGCCTGTATCAAATGATCTCAAATAACCCATAAATATGTACACCTACTATGTACATGCAAAAATTAAAAGTAACAACATTTTTCTAAAAATTGAAAAAATAAACCCCTCAGAGAATATAAGGCCAACATAAACCATATGATGAAAATACTTGAGCAAGGATTCCAAGCAAATGAATACATGAATCACAACAGAGGCCTCAGGCGCATGAAAGACCGAGTAGAGAGGAAACATTAATAGGTTAAATGAAGATTCTGAAAGTCAAGGAGCCATAGTGCAAAGAAAATCTAATAAGAGTCTGCAATGAAAAGTTCTAAGCCATTTCAGTGAATCCAAGGTTTTGGTCTGAGTAAAGGGGCAGATGTAAGAGCCTGCAAAGTTCTTTTCTGACACTGGGTTGGGGTCAGGGGGAAAGTATTGATACCCCAAGTCTTTTCCTGAATTGGGGAGAAATAGTTAACATTTTATTTTCAAATAAGAGTAGAGATATGTGTTCTTGACTGTCCTCAGAATGAGAATGTAACTAATCTGGAAAGTCATAAATCTCTAGATTAACAAGAGGAGGCTGTGTAATAACTCTATCAAATTGTGTAATAACTCTATAAAAAAGGAGTAAACAAAAACCCAATCAGATAAATAAGAAACATGAGATCAAGAAATAAAATTAAATATAACATTTGCTATGCTAAATGTGAATAATCTACGTTTCTGCTAAAACAGAGACAATGAGAATGGTTAGAAAATATTCACTGAAAATGAAGACATTTAGAAGATAGTAAGTAGCAAAGTATGAAAATAAAAACGTGAGAAATAGGAAAATTCAAAAATCAAAAGGAAAACAAAAGTAAAAATAATTACATGCAAGTTATATTTTTAAGGAAAAAAACATTAAAAAACTGAATAGTTTAAAAGGACATTATGCAGTGACAAAAGAAAAAAACTAGACATCGTTCTCATATATTTGTATATTTAAAAAAAAAAGAACAGATAGGCCAGGCATGGTGGCTCATGCCTGTAATCCTAGCCCTTTGGAAGGCCAAGGTTGGAGGTATGTTTGAGCCGAGGAGTTTGAGACCAACCTGGGCAACATAGTGGGATGCCATCAATACCAAACATAAAATAAAAAAAATTGGTGGCACACACCTGAGATCTCAGCTACACAGGAGGATAGGGTGGGAGGATCACTTGAGCCTGGAAAGTCAAGGCTGCAGTGAGCCGTGATCGTGCCACTTCACTCCTGACTGGGCATCAGAGTGAGACCCTGTCTCACAAAAAAAAAAAAAAAAGAACAGCTAATTTTATTTATATAAATAATGTGAAATTGTGAAATAAACATTGTTGCTAATGTACTGATACTGAAAAAACTTTTTCAGAATTGTTAAGGTCTAGATAAAAAATAAGGACGAGTATGATTATTTATCAATAAACATGATTACATAGAGATCATATAGATTGTGTTTTGGACATACGTAAGCACATATATTGAGAGACGGTGTGAGAGAGCTGCATCCTATAGAAAGAATGTAAAGCTATTTCTTGTCTTCATGGACATTTTCAAAAAAGTACATTATGTGATTGGTTACAAAACAAATCAAAACAAACTTTTAAAAGTATACATTTTAAATTAGCATTTAATAATTATAAATAAAAACCAAATAATAGTAAAATATTTAAATACCTAAGTATTAAGAACTAATAGTCTCATTTAAATCTTAAGTAAGGAACAAAAACTTAAATATATATTTTTAAATGGTCAAATAAAGTTTTTGAGAGGAAATAAAAAGCAATTGGGGAAAAATACACGTTTCATCTCAAACATTTGGACATCGTTATAATTTAATTTCACTATAATCAGACAGAATTTATAGTTTTAAGTTCATTTATTCATTTGCTCAACAAATGTTCATTGAGCCCCTCTGGGAGGTAAGACGCCTTTCTCAGTATTGAGGATGAGGCAGTGAGTAAGATCTCCATCCTCCTTGGGCTTTTATTTTAATTAGGAAAAAATACAATAAAAATTAACAGAAAATATTCAAGTTTGTAAAATAAAAATAAGGTAAGGGATAGATATAGGGCAGAATTATAAATTTAGCAGATACTATTAAAGATAATGGTGACGAGCAAAGGATCGCAGGACTCATTTTGACAAATTGACTAAAGGAAGGACAAGCTAAAGCAAGTGGGAAAATAAATAAGGTGAAATTAATTAAAGAACAAAAATGCAAATAGAAAAATATAATCACATTAGGATGGAAAAGAATATTCAGTGATACATACGAAGTTTTAACTTTTTTAACTTAGTGATGGTGAGGCATGCAAATACACATATAGTGTTAACGTTTCCAGTAAAGAGAACATGTATATGAGTGTGTATGAATGTATATGTGTGTTTGTGAGTGCCCACATGTCAAAATGGACAAGGATTTCAATAAGAAATTGGTTTTAGACTCACTGATCAGGCCAAGGAAAGAGACTCTTCTTACTTTAAGAAAATATCTTAAAAAATGAGGATGATGAGTAAGAACAGCGACAGCATCAATAGACTGCTACTTTTGTGGATAAAGTGGTTTTAGTTAATTACATCTACTATTTTATCTCTGTAATATTGTATACCTCCTAATTTGCACATAAGCAAACTGAGCCTTAGAGAGTTAACTTTCTAAGTTAACTTTCTAAGTCTCAGTTTCATCCAAGAAGCAGTAGATTAATATTCACTATTCACCATGGGGCTGTTCTAGTAAGAATATGCTGAATTAGTCTTCCATATCTCAATGGCACTAAACAACTAAGTGGTACTTTGCATGCATGCTGCACAGGCACTGTGAGTTGGTTGAATGCTCTGTACCATGCAATCACAGAGCAACTTCAGCTAATGGGGACTCCAGCATCTTGGTGTCCTCATTGGCTGGAGCAGAAGTGAGCATGGAGCTTCCACTCATAAACCCTTTGGCTTGCTAGCCACAACTGATCACCTAGTTTTACGTAAGTGCAAGGGGTGGCTGGAAATAAAGGTTCCAAGAAGGTGCAGAAAGCTATCTATTAGTGAGCACTAATAATGTATGTCAGTGTTTAATAAGAAGTTGCTGGTAGAGCATTTTGTGCAGTGGCTATCACATAGAAAATTTTCCAATAAAAGAAATATACTATTGCAGTTATAAATAATGCCCATTAGAATAAGAATTACATAACTCCTTCAAATCAAAAGACATATATTTGAATATTTGATAGCAATCAAATATTATCAAAAATTAGGAAGGTGGGTCCATAGGAACTGAATATATATTTTAAAAAATGGAAATTGAAGGAGAAAGAAAGATGTCGCAGCTTTTGCTTATTGATAGTAGGTAAACGTACTTCACAAAAGTGTATACATTTTGCATAGGTTTATGTAAAGTAGCAAATTTCTGATCCAACAGAATCAGAATATTTCTCTTTGTCCACTTGTGAAGAGCTCAGAAGAGCAGCACAGATGAAAACATAAAGTCTCAAGGAAAGAAGTTAAATAAAAAATTTTAGATAAGAAAATTGCTTTTTACAGCTACAGAAGCAATTAATGAAAAGCATATGCTACAGAAACAAAAGTAAAAAAAAAAAAGAGAAAAAATGAACTACCCATAAAATCTTTCTGCAGAGACTGGGCAATGTGATTAGAGATGTACTATAAAGCAAGGACAAACGCCACAGATTTATATCTGAATGTATAAGATTAAAACAAGATGGTGGGAAGGTTGAAGGAGAAACAGCTAGGTTAGAATGGCAATAAGCAATTTTAGGAAATTCAGTTCCTTATGGAACTCTTTCAAACACAGAAATTAGACTCTTTTCTGTTTGTTTTTACCAGACACAGGCAGAGATTTAATGAGAAAATGGGGATATTAGTCAGAGTGAAGAACCAATTTAACAAAAGATGTTGCAGCTTGGGAGTTGAGAGATAGAGTGAAGCTGTGGAAAGGAGCCACCTGTGGGCCCATAGGGCCCTGGCCGCCCTTTGAAGCTCCACATAAATCCTGAAGTCTGCCAGCACCAAACTTTGGCTGCCTTCTTCAGTAGCACGTGGAGGAAAGGTGAGATGCTCAGCACAAGAATGCAGGGCCTATTAGATGAGGTATGTCAGTGATATTTAATAAAAGTGATAGGAAAGAATATTAGAATCTGGGAGTGGGATTCATTTGCATCTGCAAGCAGGGATTACAGATTTTCCTAGAACTTTCCTTATTAAGGCTGGAGGCACGATAAGGGATTGCCACAGAAGATGCAGTTCTTTAGTGAACGATATGGTTTGGCTCTTTGTCCTCACTCAAATCTCATCTGGCATTGTAATCCTCAAGTGTTGAGGCAGGAATCTGGTGGCATGTATTTGGATTATGGGGGTGGTTTCCTCCATTCTGTTCTTGCGATTTCTCATGAGATCTGAAGATTTAAAACTGTGGCACTTCCATTTGCTCTTTCTCTCCTGTTGCCATGTAAGATGTGCCTTACTTTCCCTTCAGCCATGATTGTAAGTTTCCTGAGGCCTCCCCAGCCATGTAGAACTATGAGTCAATTAAAGCTCTTTTCCTTATATATTACCCAGTCTTGGGTATGTCTTTGTAGCAGTGTGAAATGGACTAATACAGATGCACTGATACCACAGTAAGACACTAACTTTTAATGAGCAATTTTGTCCCAGGCATGATTCTAAACATTTCCTGTACATCATCTGATTTAATCCTTACACTACAGGACATCTTGTATTCCTGTATGTATTATGGAATATAATTACAATTTAGAAGATAGCACACTTCACAAGAAGAAAGAGAGCTTGGCATGATTGATATAGAATTGTTTTTAGGTGTGATGTTTTTTTTTTAATATTAAGGCAGAAAATAATTTAAGATAATGACTACTCAGGTTCAATTTCTACCAGGTAATACTGTAATATAAGAAAGTGTTTTGCTAAATGGAACATTTTGAAACAAATAACCAAGCCATGAAAAGAACATTATAAGGATAGTTAATCCTAAGGAACTGAAAATTGTGGGAAGGCAGAAAATTATTGCTTAGGAAAATATAAAGCATGCCTGTAGGTAAATGAGAAAATACCAGTTTTGAAGATGGAGTTATTAAAATATATTTATAAGGCAACAATAATAAATTAATAGCTACTATTTACTGAGTAACTACTGTGTGTCTGTCACTGCTGTAATATTTTTATATGGGCTATTTTATTTAATCTTCACAGTATCCCTGCTAGGCAGGTGATTTTAGAGGGACTTGAATAAAACAAACGTTCATATGTGATGCCTTACACTCTGAGCTGTGGGTAAGGGTAAAATGAGCTTCAGGTTGAGAGGGATAGTCTCAAACTAAATCAAGAATATAGAGAAGAGATGACACCATGACATGTAGCATCCAACTGTGCTACTTTAAAAGACTTTTAAAGGCTTTTAAAGCCAATTATCTAAGATCATGGAGGAAATGTCTAAATTACAGTTATGGAAAAATTATTTGATTTTATTTCAAAAAAAAAAAACAGGAATGAAGAACTAATACTTTCAAAATATAGACTCTAGGCCGGGTGTGGTGGCTCACACCTGTAATCCCAACACTTTGGGAGGTGGAGGCAGGTGGATCACCTGAGGTCTGAAATTTGAGACCAGCCTGGCCAACATGGTGAAACTCTGGCTCTACTAAAAAAAAAAAAAAAAATACAAAAATTAGCCGGGCATGGTGGTGGAATGCCTGTAATCCCAGCTACTCAGGAGGCTGAGGCAAATGAATTGCTTGAACCTGGGAGGCGGAGGTTGCAGTGAACCGAAATAGCGCCATTAAACTCCAGCCTGGGCTATGAGTGAAACTCCATCTCAAAAAAAAAAAAAAATATATATATATATATATATATATATAGACTCTGTTTCCAGTAGCAAAAATATATAAACCTATGAATATGCAACGGACTCTACAGAACAGTCCAAAAGTCCAAAAAGGGAAAACACATTATATAATAAATTTGGATGAAATCTATTATGGCAAAGTAATAAAAACAGTTCTATGTTGAGTTAATTAGAAATTACTGAGCAATATTTGAAGGATTTGTATGGATCTTTGTTGGCGACTCATTTCTATGTATTATATGTAAATAAATTTAATAACTACTTGTGAGGATCAAGTAAATGATGGACATGGGAGAAATCTGAAAGGATATTAAAGTACTAAACAGATGTAAAGTAATTTTTATCCCTCTCTTTAGTGAAATCAGTCATTTGATCAGCTATTGTGATAGTTTTCACTTTTAAATCAGCTCTGATCTACATTTAAAGGGACCAAGAGATATGGAGCCCTGTGTGTGTGTGTGTGCACACGTGTGTAAGAGAGAAAGAGTGAGAAAGAGAATGCCAGGAATATGAGGTCAAACTCCACTAACTAGTTGTGGAAACTTTGTAATTACTTAAGCTTGGTAATCCTCAGTAAGCCTCAGTTCCCTCAATTATAAAGTGAAGATAGGAGATGAGCTTAGGTATAATGATTGTTTTGAAGACTAAATGAGATTATCTTTATAAAGCATTAACTTCAGTGCCTTGTATTTTAAATTTATTCACACATCAGACATATTCTTATATTGTATTATGTTGTATCTTTATAAGTATATTTATGTATTGTATTAGCATATTGTATCTTGATAAGTTTATATTTACATATGACACATTTATTACAAGTAAGACAAGAATTTCCTTAAAAACTGAAACAGTGAAGTAATATCTGCTGGAATAAAGGTTTCTGTTCAAAACAAAATTCACTGAGTACCTTCTAGTAGGTTCTTACCATATCTTCCATTCTGGCTGGGAATGAGAATAAATATTGCTGTAGTAAACAAAAGTAATATTTGATAAATATAAAGTCTGAGAGATGAAGTGGTTACAGTATTGACAGAACATGAATCTTTTTTTATTTTTAGAGATTAAGGGAAGGGTTGATAGAGAAGTTGATGTTTAAGTTGGCTTTGAAGGGAATGTCAAAATTTTATTTTATTTTATTTTATTTTATGAGACAGGGTCTCACTCTGTCATCCAGGCTGAAGTGCAGTGGCACCATCTCAGCTCACTGCAGCTTCCACCTCCTGGACTCAAGCAATCCTCCTTCCTCAGCCTCCTGAGTAACTGGGACTACAGGCATGTGCCACCATGCCTGGCTAATTTTTGCATTTTCTATAGAGACGGGGTTTCGTCATGTTGTCTAGGCTATTCTCCAACTTCTGGGCTCAAGCAATCCCCCTGCCTTGACCTACAAAAGTGCTGGGGTAACAGCTGTCAGCCACTGTGCCTGGCCTATTTATATGTATTTTAGGATAGAGGGGTGTGTGTGTGTGTGTGTACCTATGTGATGCAATTTTAGAAAAAGATTATCCAAAGAAGAAATGTGGGAAGTGTAGAACATTATCAGGGAATGGCACTAACTTGGTAAAATAATTAGTATCTTGCTAACTCTAGAATTTATGCTCTTTCTTTGCTTTCCTTCTTACTCAAACTTCTCTATTTTTATTTATTCTTCACAAAATTTAAATATACAGTAATCCATAAAGCTATACTATCCGTCACTCAGATCATTTTTGCCATATTTTCACAAGATTTTAAAAAATAAAACACTATAAATAAAATTGAAGAAACTCTATTCCTCTGTCATATCCCTCTCTTCCTCCCCAGGATTAATTGCTATAGTAAAATTTGGAGTGAGTCCTTCCTGTCCATGTGTTTAAACCTTTACCACATATATGTAATATTCATAAATAAGGTACAGTGTCATCTTTGTTAAACTGATATCAATATCTTAACATACTGTTATTTTTTTTACTCATCATTGGGTTTCTGAGTTTTATTCAAGTTGACACATTTAGATTCAGTTCACTCACTTTAAAATCTAATTTGTCTATGACCTCCCTAATAAGACTTCCAGAAAGTGTTTTCTGCTGGAACTGTTCTTTTCAATGTCAGCAATTATCCCATTCTTAATTCAATGGACATTTTCTTTTCTAATCTTCAGTTTATCAGCAGAACTGGATTCAGGTGATTTCTCTCTCCTCCTAAATGAATCAAGTTCTTTCGGATTATGTGAAACAGTAGTCTCCTCGTTTCACTGTATCTCTTTGAAGGACTTGCAGTTTCTTGTGCTACCTGCTCTCATCCAGATTCTAAACACTGAAGTTCCTCAGGGCTTGATCCTAGGTTCTTTTAGAAAAAAAATTTAAAATCAAGTTACTTATCTCACAGTCTTTTCCTTATCTGCTTCCATCACTTTAATAGCCTCTCTAGCTGGTGATTCCCAAATCTAGATGCCTCTAGTTTTGGCTATTTCCAAGGTTCGTATGTTTTCTTCTTTTTGTTTTCTTCACTGGGATATCTCTAGATTATCCTTGATTTCTCTCTTTCCTTCATAACCTTCTCCTCCCTCATTCTACCATCGAATGCACTAATAGTTGAATTAGAAATATTTCAAGATATGATACAAATCTTCCCTTTACAAAGGTTTTGGTATCCATCACTATCATCCTAGTCTAGTCTGACACCATCTTTCGCCTAAAGGTTTTGAAATTACATCCTACCTTATCCCCTGATTCTTCTCTTGCCTTTCCAAACCATTCCCCACATATAAGACACAGTATTTTTTAATGTAGATTTGATTATATTACTCTACTGCTGAAATTATTTTAAAAGTTTCCTATTATCCTTGGAATAACATTTAATATCCTTATGTCCTACAAAGTCCTGCATGATCTGGCCTCCCCTTGTCTTTAATTTTACAAATCTCTGCCTCTCTGTCTTGCTCATTACTTTCCCATTATAGTATCAGCCTTGAAAAGTTCTTTAAAAAAATTTCCCCTTCACTGATACATAATATTTTACATAATTATGGGGTACATGTGGGTATTTGTTACGTGCATAGAATGTGTAAGTCAAAGTATTTGAGGTATTCATCACCTTGAGTATTATTTCTATTTGTTGGTAATGTTTCAAATCCTCTCTTCTATCCACTTTGAAATATATAATATACTGTTGCTAAGTATAATCACCCTAGTCTGCTATCAAACATTACAATTTATTTTTGCTGTCTAACAGTATGTTAGTACCCATTCGCAGCCCCTCTCCCTTATTATGCCACAATCAATGTTTGTCTTAGACCCTTAGCACATCACTGATCTTGCAGGCACCCTTGCTCTTCACATGGCTGTCAGCTTCTCTTCAAGTCTCATCTTACACGTTGTCACATTAGATATGCCTTCCCTGTCCACCTAATTTATAGTCATCGCTGTTAATTATTCTCTATTAACATTTAAAAAATGTTTTGAGTGGCTTCCAAAATTGATACAAAGTCTGGAGAAGCAAACTCAGAAAATAGAAAGGAACCATAAGAAGGTAGATGACCAGATGACCTCAGTCTTGGTCACATCACAGAAGCAACCTAGCCAAAATGTTGATGTTATTCATTCCTGGGCACTCATGTCCTGCTGTATACTGGTGGCTGTTGTAGACAGTATATCTTCTACTCCTGGAATGAATCCAGCATCTTAGATTCCAGTCCTGAGTACTTCCATTTGACTGGGGAAGTTACTTTCCAAACAGGCTTATCCAAGAGCAGGTTTTCAAACATAGAAAAGGTGCTTAGATGCTAGGTAAGAAAAAAATACATAAATGAAACCAAATGTCTGGTGTAACTACACATGACTTGTGATTGCATATTCACTGATTTGTCTGTCTTTCATATCCCATGATTAGTGTGTTAGGTCCATAGAGGCAGAACAATGTTTGACTCATCTCTGTGTTCCTAGAATCGACTGGAGAGTAATAGGTGCATAATAAATATTGATTCCATGTCACCCAAACTAAGATAACACAGTCATTTTAAAACGAAATGACAGGCAACTAAAGCCCATGTGGCATTACAAGATTTCTTTTCTCTTCAAACTTAGTTTTAGTTTTACCCTTCGAAAAACATCTGGCTACATATCTAATGCCTCAACTTCATGATATTCTCTCTTATGTTTGTGGGAATGGTGAGGGCAGGAGGGTGCCCTTTATGCAGAGCTAAATATCTGACCCTAATCAGCAATCTTTTGTAAGAACAAACCGAAGTAGGCTACTGGAACATAGCAAAAAAGTTTTGATGAATACATGTCTTTAGTGATTTTTAGGTTTTGCTGACCTCCTTAAAAGTTCTCAAGACATATTTTGTTCAAAATTGCAGTGTTCAAGTGCCCCTTAGAGCTCTCTGTGACATTGATTTGATGGCACTGAGTTTCAATAAAAAGAAAAGAGCGGAGGTAGACTTCATTTCACAGCCGAATCCATTAGAAGATGTTTTTGGAGGATTTCCAAACAGAAAAGAGAACAGCTACTTTCTATTTTCTCAAAAAATATAGTGATGGATCCCCTTTCTCACAATTCTGATGCTTAACTCACCAAATTGACTGAAATAATGGCAAAAATGAAGTAGTGTATTAATAATTACTCTCTTCTTCTCAACTTTACCCTGGTTGTGATGTGGGATAAAAGGCTTTGAAGTTATCATACTAGTTCAGTAAAAACCCACAAAAATGTAAATGTTCTGTTCAGAAACAATGGGTTTTAATTTCTAGCACAGTGAGAATCAAGTAAATTACAGAATGCTGAAGCTTAAAAAATATAATTTTAAATAAAATTGGATTATATTAAAGAATTGAATAGCTGAATCGCATGTTAAATGCATATATCACTTTTTAAGAAAGGGTCAAACTGTTTTTCAAAGGAATGGTTTTTATATTACCAACAGCAGTGTATAAAGTTTCTATTTCTTCCAGATCTTGCCAACACTTGGTATGGCCAGGCTTTTTAAATTCTAGCCCTTTCAAACAAGTATGCAGAGGTATCTCACTGTGGGTTCTTTTTTGTTGTCTTTAAAAATTTTATTTTTTAAGCTTAATTGAGGTAATTGATGCGGAAAATGTTGCCTATATTTAATGCATACATTTTGATGAGTTTGAATGTATGCATAACTCCATGATACCATCATCACAGAACACTAAACTTAACCATTACCTCAAAAATTTCCTTCTGTTCCTTTCTCGTGTGTGTGTGTGTGTGTATGTGTGTGTGTAGTCTGTGTAGTGTGTGTTTATAGTAAGAATACTTAACATGAGTTTTAAGATCTGTGGTCTTAACATAGATTATGGTCTTAACATCTTAAAGCACACAACACCATAGTGTCAACTATAGGTACAATGCTGTACAACGGATCTCTGGAACTTACTCATCTTGCATAACTGAAATTTTACATCCATTGAGCAACAGTTTTCCCTAGCCCTTGGCAAACATCATTCCATTCTTTGCCTTTATGAGTTTGATAATTTTAAATAGCTCATATAATTGGAATTGTTTGCCCTTCTGTGACTGGCTTATTTCACATAGCATAACATCTTCTTTGTTCATCCCTGTTGTTGCAAATGATACAATTTTCTTCTTTTTAAGACTGAATAATATTCCATTGTACATATTTATATATCACACTTTGTTTATTTACTCATCTGTCAATGGGCATTCAGGCTGTTTCCATGTCTTGATCATTGTGATCAATGCTGCAATGAACATAAAACCACAGAAAACTCTACAAGATTCTAACTTAAATTCTTTTGGATTTATATATCTAGAAGTGGGATTGCTGGATTATATGGTAGCTCTATTTTTAATTTTTTGAAAAACTCTATACTGTTAACAATAGTGGCTGTACAGTTTTACATTACTAACAACATTGTAGAAGGGTTCCCTTTCTCCATACCCTTGCCAATGGTGGTTATCTTTTTTTTTTCATAGTAACCATCCTAACAGGTGTAAGGTGATATCTAATTGTGATATTGATTTGCTTTTCTCAGATGATTAATGGTGTTGATCACCTTTCATATACATCTTAGCCGTTTGTATGTTTTCTTTGGATAAATGTCTATTCAGGTTGTTTGTTCATATCTTCATCAAGTTATTTGTTTCTTTGCTATTGAAACGTAGGAGATTTTGACAAAAGTCAACACCCTTTCATGAAAAAAGAGCTCAAAAAATGAAGGTATAGAAGAAATGCATCCCAACACAATGAAGGCCATATATATCAAGCTCACAGCTAACATCATACTCAGTGGTGAAGGACAAAGTTTATTCTCTAATGTTGGGAACAAGACAAGAATATCCTCTTTTCTATTCAACATAAAACTGAAAGTCCTAGCCAGAGCAATTAGGCAAGAAAAAGATTTAGAAGGCATCTAAACCAGAAAGGAAGAATTAAAATTATCTCTTCTTATTTATTTATTATTTATTTATTGAGACTGAATCTGACTCTGTTGCCCAGGCTGGAGTACAATGGCACGATCTCAGCTCACTGCAAGCTCCACCTCTCAGGTTCAAGCGATTCTTCTGCGTCAGCCTCCTGAGTAGCTGGGACTACAGGCACCCACTACCACGCCCAGCTAATTTTTTGTATTTTTAGTAGAGACGGGGTTTCACCGTGTTAGCCAGGATGGTCTCAGTCTCCTGACCTCGTGATCCACCCACTTCAGCCTCCCAAAGTGCTGGGATTACAGGCATGAGCCACTGTGCCCAGCCTAAAATTATCTGTTTATAAATGACATGATTTTATTTGTAGAAAACCCTAAACCCTCCACACATACCTGTTAGAACTAAAAGACAAATTCAGTAAATTTTCAGGGTACACAATCAACATACAAAAATAGTTGAATTTCTGTCTACTAACAAGGGACTATCTGAAAAGAGAATCAAGAAAATAATCTTATTTATAATAGAATCAAAAATAAAATACTTAGGAATAAACTTAACTGAAGAGGTGAAAGACATGTCCACTGAAAACTGTAAAACAAATATGAAAGAAATTAAAGCAGACACTAATAAATGGAAAGTCAGCTCATATTCATGAATTGGAAGAATTCATATTGTTAAAATGTCCATACTACCAAAATAATCTACAGATTCAATGCACTCCCTATCAAAATCCCAATGGCATTTTTTATAGAAATAGAAAAAATATAAAATTCATATGGAACCATAAGACACCACAAATAGCCGAAGTGATTTGAGAAAGAAAAAAACTGGAGGAATCACACTTCCCGATTTCAAAACTTAACTATAAAGCTACAGTAATTAAGGCAGTGTGGTGCCAGCATAAATACAGACACATATTCATAGTAGCAAAAACATGGAATCTACCCAGATACCCATCAATGGTAGATTAGATAAAGAAAAGTGGTACGTATACCCTATGGAATACTACACACCCATAAAAAGGAGTGAAATCATATTCTTTGCAGCAACATGGAAGGAGCTGGAGGCCATAATCCTAAACTAATTAATGCAGGGACAGAAAGCTAAATATTGCATATTCTCACTTACAAGTGAGAGCTAAACATTGAGCACATGTGGACATAAATATGGGAACAGTAGACACTGCAGACTACTAGATGGTGGAGGGAGGAGGGCGGGTTAAAAAAAAACTGCCTATTGGATACTATGTTCACTACCAGGTTGAGGGGATCTGTACTCCAAACCTCAGCATCATGCAATATTCCCATGTAGCAAATCTGCACAGGTACCCCCCGTATCTAAAATAAAAGTTTAAATGTAAAAAATAATACAGACACATAAGCCAAATAGAGAAGCCAGAATTATGCCCACACATATGGAGTCAACTGATTTCTAACAAGGGTATCAAAAACCCACAATGGGAAAGTACATTTTCATCAACAAATCATGTTGAGAAAGCTAGATATCCACATACAAAAAAATGAAATTTGACCCTTATTTTACAGCATACACAAAATCAACTAAAAATGGATTAAAACCTTAAAAGTAAATATGTGAATCTATAAAACTTCTTGCAGAAAACAGGGCAAAATCTTCCTGACACTGGTCTTGGCAATGATTTATTGGATTTGACACCCAAAGTACAGGCAACAAAATAAGAAACTGAAAAGTGGGACTACATCAAACAAAAAACTGCATAGCAAAGGAAACAATGAACAGAATGAAAGGGGGGCAATCTCTGGAATTGAAGAAAATATTTGCAAACCATCTGTCTGATAAGGGACTAATAGCACTGTGGTTTTAATTTGTATTTTCCTAATGATTTTAAGTATTGTTTTCATGTACTTATTTGTCATCTATATATCTTCTTTAGTGAAGCATTTGTTCAGATTTTTAGTTCACTTTTATTGATGTTACCATTTGTTTTCATGTTACTGAATTTTGAGAATTTCTTGTATATTCTAAAAACACATTATTTTTTACATATGTGACTTGCAATTATGTGGTATATGAAGGCATACGTTTATACAGAATTTTGTATATGGACATTCATAATGACATTATTTCTAATAGTCCAAAACAGAAAACAACCCATATTGCCATCAACAGATGAATGAAAAAACAAACTAATGTATCATACCATGAATAGTATTCAGCAATGAAAAAGAGTATTGATATATGTGGAAGCATGGATTAATCTTGAAATATTACGCTGAGTGAAGTAAGCTAGTCACAGATGTACATACTAGATGATTCCATTTATGTAAAATTTTAGGAAATGCAATCTAATCTATGGTGAAAGAAACTAATGGTTGTCTGGGGACAGGGGTAAATCTGAGTGGAATGAATTAGAAAGGAATGTGAGCAATCTTTTTAGAGTAATGAATATATTTATTATCATGATTGTAATATTTCATACATATATTGAAACTTATCAACTGATATGCTTTAAACATATATAGTTTATTTTTTTGTTAATAAAGTTACTTAACAAAGTATACTAGGAGAGTTTTTTTTTTTTTTTTTTTTTTTGAGACAAGGTTTTGCTCTGTCACCCAGGCTGGAGTGCAATGGTGTGATCTTGGCTCACTGCAGCCTCAGCCTCCTGGGCCCAAGTGATTCTCCCACCTCAGCCTCCTCAGTAGCTGGGACTACAGGCACTCACTACCACACCCAGCTAATTTTTGTATTTTATGGAGAGACAAGGTTTTGTCATGTTGCCCAGGCTGGTCTCAAACTCCTGGGCCCAAACAATCCATCCGCCTCAGTCTCCCAAAGTGCTGGAATTACAGGTGTGAGCCACTGCATTTGGCCTGTGGGATTCTTTTTTAAAAAGATACTTAAAGTGAAAAATCCTTTCCTAATGCAAATTACCCCTCTGCTGTCCTAATATAGTGTATGTAAAATTTGCATTGTCAGTTGGGTACAGTTCTCATCTGTGGGATGTTTGTCTCAGCACCTGGACACTCATTACCTTTTTGAGTCTCTTGAAAACTATCTAATAATGTATTTTGCCTGTGGTGCTGCACATGACACCTTACCAAGACCGCATTAACCTGGATGGATCCCTTGATCCTACAGGGGTCAGTGCAGATGCACTACATCTGTCACTCATTCCTTCAGAAAACTTCACCTGGCCAACTGTAATGGGAGGCCTCCCTATTAAATCTGGAAGAGCCTGTTTAGAGTTTGTTTCCCGAATTACACATCATAGCCCAAATGAATATAACAACAGGATCTTCTGCTTAATGTTTCTGTATTTTCCTGTTAAATTCTACAGCTGAAGCAGGACTTTTGGGTTTTATTCAATCAGATGTTTCTTTAAATTATCCCACCAAGTAAGAGTAGCATAATTTAGTGGCAACTTGGTCTCGATTCTAACCTACTTGTATGATGGCTAACTAGCAACAGATATTTTACACCATCTTTGCTGCTTATTATTGCCAATTAAGTATTCACAGCTGAAAGCAATTTATTATAATAGTGAAAGATCTCTTCTGAGAGATATATCCAGCAAATCCTGGGGGGAAGCAAAATAGGAAGTCACCACTTGGGTATGATTTGAGTAGCGCCAAAAGGCACTTATGTAAAAATATCAGAAACATTTCCTCTGGCTGGTACTGCAACAAGGGCTGACTTTCCTATGACTGGCATGTTGTGTTACAGATATTACCAATAATCAATGTATATTTTTACCTAAAGCATGACACTTTCTAGAAAATGAAGTGTACCAGACACCACTTTGATACAGGCAAATGTATAACATAAATTTTGAGTAGATCTTACACTGAAATTGATAACCTTCCTATTGCTCAAATATTAGCAAAACATACACACTCAAAAAGCTTGCCTTGCAATAATAATTTTAATCCATTTTAAATTACTTTGGGAACATTTTAAGTAAAACCATTTAGTATTTTATCTGAAGGATAGTATTTATACATGTTATGTATATTAATTTGAACTTTTTATAAAAATGTGGCCAACATGGTAAAACCCCATCTATACTAAAAATACAAAGGTTAGCTGAACATGGCGATGCGTGCCTGTAGTCCCAGCTACTCCGGGGGCTGAGGCAGAAGAATCGCTTGAACCCAAGAGGTGGAGGTTGCAGTGAGCTGAGATGGCTTCAGCCTGGTGACACAGTGAGACTCCATCTCAAAAAAAAAAAAGCACTCAAAATCATGAAAGAATGACCCATGTGGTTTAATAATTTAATAATGTTTTTATAGTATATAGTTTGTATTTTGTTTTTGTTTTTTAATTAAATATAAAATTTATTTACCCTAATTCAAGTAAAATGTATTTATACATATGTGCTTAGCCAGGTTTAATAATTTGAATATGTTCATTGTGATAGAAATGTTTTATAGTATTAATCATTACATGAGATTGTATTATTTGTTTTGTTGTTGATTTTGGTTTCCTATGAGAAAGGAATTTTGACTTTCATTTTCATTGCTGGGTGCTCAGCAGTGAATAGAAAGCCCGACACATGGTAAGCATACATAATACATACACACTCACATAAACATACATATAATTGAAAGGCAAGTAAACATGAATTATATATTTGTAGACTCATATTTCTACTCTGAAATTAATAAAATTTCAGGGATATGTTTTGTATGAAAAAAACAATTTCATAGTAAGTTATGGAATATACCCACACTTATTTCAAGGGAGGTTATGATTTTGTCACTGTGTTGTCCACGATGTTTTTTTCCACTCTCCTAGAAAGAAAATGATTCCAGTGGGTAAGTAAAGACTGAATACTGATAGAAGGATCACATTACATGTAGTATTAATGCTTGCTTTGATAGGTCTATTGGTTAGAGAAGAAAGGTCAAGTATGAACACAATGGATATCCTGGAATCTAGGCCTTCATTAGCATTTTCTAGCTTTGGGGGTCATGTAAGGACACTTTTTTAAGGATAGACTAAACAGGGGGTTAGTCATTGTAATCAAATGTATTCATATCTAATACAATAACTTCAGGGCATCTTTGGACACCGAAACATCTCTCTTTCTCCCTTACATATCTCCTCTGCCTTTCCAAAGGAATAAAAAGTACATAGGATGTTACTAACTTTCTGAGTCTCTCTCTTTTGCCTATAAAAGATGTACTTTACTTTTTCCAGCTTTATTGAAGTATAATTGTCAAATAAAAATTGTATATATTCAAAGTATATAATGTGATGATTTGATGTATTCATACATTGTATAATGATTACCACAACCTATATTATTTCATTTCATTTCTTTTTTTTTTTGAGATAGAGTCTCACTCTGTCACCCAGGTTGGTCTTGAATTCCTGGCCTAAAGGAATCCTTCCACCTCGGCCTCCCAAAGTGCTGGGATTACAGGTGAAAGCAACCTCACTCAGCTGTTTCTTAGCCATAGTAAGAGCTCTCAGTTTTTCAGTTTCTCTTGTGGCCAAAATTGAAAGGAAGATTAAAAATAGTGTTACATTTATATCTGTAAGCTTTTTTCAGTGAAATTAGAGAAGTAAAAAGTAGTGGTAGAGTTCACAGATATAAATACTCGAACACATTTAAAGTTATGGTTGAGGGATAAGTTACTTTACAATAACATATTGGACATACAACAGTGAATAAAATACTCTCTTATTTTTCACTAGAATCATGAGTTTACATAACAAGTATTTTTAACATTTTGTGATGTTTAGAAATATTGTCATTGTTTCTCAAGTTTAAAAGAATTTATGATATTAAAATAAAAGTAAAAGCACTGACTATAGTAAATACAGCACAGTGATAGATATGTTAGTTATATGCTTTTCTTAAACTAGCATTAACTTTAGTTATATGTTGAAATGAAACTAAATGGCAATGGTTGCAATTTTTTATGATTTGTGCTCCGGGTACCTCCAGGAAAAGTCATTGCTTATTAACTAACAGCTAGATATTGCTCAAGTTATGGCCGTTTACTAATGAAGCAAAGTTATTTTGCTGCAACTGACTTATTGAAGAAAAGTCTCAGGGTCATATCTGCTATGGGTTAAAACTGACAGAGAGTAGTTTAAATTCATTCAGCAGTTCAGCAGAGATGACGATGGTCAGGAAGGTGGTAGTTATAATTTATTTGTACTCTGAAAATGTTCTGACCTTATTTGCTTTCCAAGCTATGAATGGATGATTTCTAAATGGCTCAACATTCAGGATGTGTGCTGTCAAATAAAATCCCCCAACACAAGAGGAATAATGTGGCAGGGGAAGTTTAAAGCCAATGTCCACAGCAGGAACTCTCTACAAGAAGTTGCATATTTCATATTCATATTTAAATTTGTTTCCTCCCTGCCCTCCCTCCTTCCTTCTTCCTTCCTCCTTTCTTTTCCCTCTTGATCTTTCTGGCAACAAACTTAGTCTTAGAAATGATTTATTTTTATAAACAGTATACAAGAATGATTTCTGCTTTAAATCCACATTTCCAAAATAAGAAGCACAAAAGAATGGACTCTAGACAGCATGTGAAAAAGAACTTACATTTTATTTTTCATTTAGTCAGTCAGCTTTACTTCCATTTTCTTGTACATTAAATCTCATGGCCATCTATAAACAAAATAGTAAAATAAGTAAAGTTTGCTTTATTTCTCCCTGCCTTTAGCTCTTTTTCACAATTTTTTAGCTCCCTTCTCTGATACTAAGTACCTAAGGACACTTTCCTGCCTCTCCTTATTTCAGTATTTAAAATAAAGCTTTCCTCTGTAGAATATGATTCTATGGCACTCTCACATGAGAAAACTGAAAGCTTACCTGTTGATGGGGCATATAGCTTTAAGAATACTGTCGCCTGCATGATCACATGGCATGTTCTGTAGTAAAGGCATTGTTATCTGCATTACATAGAGAAATATGGTTTCGAAAGATTAAGTGACATAACCAATGCCAATCAGTTAGTAAATGACCAAGGTAGAACAGAAACTCAGGTCATCTGACTCACTCTTCAACATTCTCTCAATGGCATTTCTTTGGAAAGAAGCTGGTTAGTTAATTCACATGTGATGTTTATGTATGATAGAAACTTCCTTTACCATTTATCCCAGAGTATATTACACTGGGGACAATTTCTAAACCAAATCAAGTTTATGAACTGGTAGAAGACTATTACATAGTAGAGTTTTAATTGCTAGCAAGAGAGTACTGGCAGGAGAAATATTGTCACAAGGGTCTTCTTAGTATTCTTCTGGTCACCAGACACTATCTACTAACTTTACCTGCACATAAAACAGATCTTTGCAAATCTGATAATTTGCTACCCATTTATTAAATGGAAAACTATATAATTATTTTTTGTCACTCAAATATTGGCAACAGACATAAACAAGAAAACTCTTTATGCATAGCACAACTATTTAGAGCACAGGCTTTGAAATCAGACAGAATTGGGTTGAAGTTCTGACCCTATATCTTATTAGTTTTATGACTGAGGTTTGGTTAATTA
This sequence comes from Symphalangus syndactylus, assembly GCF_028878055.3. NCBI lineage: Eukaryota > Metazoa > Chordata > Mammalia > Primates > Hylobatidae > Symphalangus > Symphalangus syndactylus. Next base: position 100,372,837 of record NC_072428.2, on the reverse strand, counting down.
ATCTCTCACTGTTCTTATTTGCCTCAATGGGAAATAGGAATGACCAAGTCTAATACTCAGCTGTATGCCCCATATGGCTGTATTGGTTGCTAAATCCTCAAATATTTAAAAGGCATAATGACACTTAAAAAGTTGTACCACTTTTCAGATGACTACTGTGTTAATCTGTACTCACATTGCTATAAGGAAATACTCAAGACTGGGTAATTTATTTAAAAGAGAAGTTTAATTGACTCACAGTTCTGCATGGCTGGGGAGGGCTCAGGAAACTCACGATCATGTTGGAAGATACCTCTTCACAGGGTGAGAGAGAATGAGTGCCTAGCAAGAGCGAAGGGGGAACTCCCTTATAAAACTATCAAATGTAGTGAGAACTCACTCACTATCTTGAGAGCACCATGGGGGAAACTGCCCCCATGATTCAGTTATCTCTACCTGGTCCTGCCCTTGACATCGGGGGATTATTACAATTCAAGGTGAGATTTGGGTGGGGACACAGAGTCAAACCATATCAACTACTTTATCTCAGCATAATCATTTTTCTGTCCCACAATTTACTAAATGAAGACTCTCTATGAAGAAAAATGTTAACACTTCAGTTTCGGGCAAAGAGATAGAAGTTTACCAATTTATTCAAGACCTCAGCTTTTGGTCAGAGATTATCATACAAAACAATTTTCAGTTATACACTGTGTTAGTATGCTTGCTTTGTATTCTTATACCAGGTGAGAGATATGAAGAAGTAGGTACTTTTATGACATTTCAATCTGTTGTGAGCATGGCCTAGTTTCATTCATTTCCAAGTGATCTCAGGTTTAGTCTCTTTACATGTGTGCTACAGGTATTTTCCCTTTGTATTATAACCATTTTTAAGCACAATCTGAGTGCAAAATAATCATGTATCTCCCAAAATGTTTGAAAGTCAATCATTTGGATTTTCCTTTCTTTATTTCCTTCCCCAGTATGAGTCTTCAGTACTTTTATCCACCCACCTCCACCTGCTATTGAGACTTCTCTTCTTCCTTTGGTCAACATGATAAGCTTACATGATATTGGCTTGTTTTTGATTGTTCATTTTTCTTCTGTCTTTGAAAATTATTTGAGTGTCTTTGGTCAGAGTAAAATGCATCATAATTTTTTCCCATTAAAATTAGTGGAAATTTAAAGAAGATTATTTAACAGCTGTGCAACTAATGACAGCTAATTGCACAAACACATTAAAATTATTTCATAAGGGATAGCAGTTGGTAAATAATTATTGCTCTGAATCCTCTAAGTGCCCCACCCCACAAACCTGGTCACCTGAGTGCTCCTCTAGAATGCCCTGCCCAGAATTTCCCCTACCTAGCAATGAAAAAGGCAGGACTAGACTCAGCAAGTGCCCTTCAGAACCCAGCCCCATCACGGCTGGCTTGCATTCTGAATAGTCCATGCTCTAGCTATGCATGATATTTACTGTTGTGAACATTTCTCCTAATGACAATAACAATACAAAGGGTGGTTTGGGGAATAAAATTATGTAATGTGTGCAAAGAACTAGCATTGGATATCCATTGGATTGGATGAAGTCCAAAAGAAGTAACAATGCATAATTAAAATCAGAAATCTTTGTCATTTATTTTCTCAAATAAGTTTACTTTAACAAATACTAAGGTAGAAAACCTCTTTTTGCATAAATACATGTGTATGTAATTAACATTTAACTTTATAATCAATGTAAGATTGCAACTTTATTGATAACATTTTCATGAAATTGGTATATGATTCAAACTTACATACTACTTACCTTGGATGATTTAATTAATTTTGTAGAAGGTTTAGATTCAGAGGACATGCAGGTTTGTTACTTGAATATATTGCATCATGCTGAGGTTTGGGCTTCAATTGAAATTGTCACCCAAATAATGAACATAGTACCCAATAGGTAGTTTTCCAACCCTTGCCCCTTCCTTCCTCCCCACTTTTGTAGTCTCCAGTGTCTATTGGTTCCCATCTTTATGTCTGTACCCCGTAGTTAAGTCCCACTTATAAGTGAGAACATGTGGTATTTGGTTTTCTGTTTCTATGGTAATTTACTCAGGATAGTGGCCTGCAGCTACATCCGTGTTGCTGCAAAGGACATGATGTAATTTTTTTATGGCTGCGTAGTATTCCATAATGTATATGTACTATATTTTTTTAATTCAATCCACTGCTATTGGCGCCTAAGTGGACTCCATGTCTTTGCTGTTGTGAATAATGCTGAGGTCAATAAGTGAGTACAGACGTCTTTTTGGTAGAATGATTTACTTTCCTTTGTGTATATACTAAGTAATCGGATAGCTGGGCTGAATGGTGATTCTATTTTTAATTCATTAAGAAAAGATGATTTAAGTTATATATGATGTTTCTTATATTATTTCTATCAACAAATTCTCACAAAGCATGCCTAAGCTACTGAGGAAAGCTAAACCAATGAATCCTACCTCTTTATAGTTGCCTATATTCTGAACTTCATTCACTTACTGCAGCTACTCATTTTAATAAGTATTCATTGAACCAAGTATATCTGCCAACCTTTACAGACTATGTTGGTGGCTAGGCATGCTTCTAGGCATCTCCTGCGTGTAGTTCCTGACTGCAAGCTGCCTGGATCTAGGATGGCTTTGGGTTGGTTGTTACTCAGGTTCTCTATGTTTCAATTTTCTCATCTGTGAAAAAGAGGATTAAATATAATCTATACCTGATAGCATTGTAGGGAGGACCTACTCAGTTAATACATTAAATTTTATTAGAATAATGCTTTGGCAAAGAGAAAATATTCTATTAAAATAAGCTATTTCTTAGAAAAATTATTGTCATTTTATAGCTCTTTGAGAAGTATTAAGTGGTTTCGCTTTGGACACTCAAGAGGATACCTGACTACCAGTGTTTGTAATGCCCACATTTTTAATTTTCATAAAGGTGGATAAGTTGTGAATAAAAAAGGTTCAGCATATTTTAAATAATTTAGTGTTGACTAGCATAATTTCATTGAAATAAATAGAAAACCATTATACAACTTCTTAATTAGGATTATTATATTCTGTGAATTAAAATAAAAATAATTGAGATAGGATGGGGAGTTATTGAAGATAGAATATATACCATTCTAGATTAATTTTCTTAATGTTGTTAACCGAGTTTTCATTAGAAATGGAGTAAAAAACTCCAGTCTGTGAAATATTTGAAAGTTCCCTGTGCAAAGAGATCTCTTCTTATGGTATTAACAGGCGCAATTATATGTGGCCTCTCAAAGAGGGAGAATCTGAGTTAGAGTGATAAACTGAATTGGAACTCTCCTTCTTACCATCCCCTACCCCCACCCCAAAGGAGACTGGGTTTGTCTCCCAGGCTGGAGTGCAATGGTGCGATCTCGGCTCACTGCAACCTTCACCTCGCGCGTTCAAGGGATTCTCAGCCTCTGGAGTAACTGGGATTACAGGCGCGCGCCACCATGCCCGCCTGATTTTTTTCTTTGTATTTTTAGTAGAGATGGGGTTTCACCATGTTGGCCTGGCTGGACTCCAACTCCTGACCTTGTGATCCGCCCGCCTCGGCCTTCCAGAGTGCTGGGATTACAGGCCTGAGCCACCGCGCCCGGCCGGAATTCTCCTTCTTTAAAAAGAACCAGGCTTCTTGAGTATGAGAAAGAATAGGCTCAGAAGAATTGGACAGTGGCACAAAATAGAGGAAAAAGATTGCCAGTTACAATGAAGAGTATGTAACAGCAGAAAGTAGAAAAACACGTGTTAAGTGACATGGAGGATGCCAGAAAAATGAAAACCATCATAGGACGTGAAAATAACAACTTTGTAAGAACTAGAACAAGAAGAAATGACAAAGAGGGAAAGGGTGGAAGAGTGATTGTAGAATCTGTGGAAACAGGAAGTACTGTAGTAAAAGACATTGGTAAAGCACAGGGCTGAGCTTAAAGTATAAGTGAGAATTTTCAGACAGAAGAGATACACAAATCAAGGAATAAAACAAAGGAAAAAATCTAAGAAAACAAAAGATGACAAAGCAATGCTTTATTGAAGTCAACTATTAAAAGTCTGTCCGTTTCTTTTTTCTTTGTTTTTTTATTTTTATTTTTTGAGACAGAGTCTCACTCTGTCACCCAGGCTGGAGTGCAGTGGCGCAATCTCGGCTCACTGCAAGCTCCGCCTCCCGAGTTCACGCCATTCTCTTGCCTCAGCCTCCCGAGTAGTTTGGGCTACAAGCACACGCCACCACACCGGGCTAATTTCTTTTGTATTTTAGTAGAGACGGGGTTTCACGTGTTGCCCAAACTGGTTTGGAACTCCTGAGCTCAGGCAATCCGCCTGCCTCGGCCTCCCAAAGCGCTAGGATTACAGGCATGAGCCACCACGCCCGGCCAAGTCTATCCATTTCTACCAAATCTTAGATTCCTTTAATATTTTAATAATTTCATTATTTGTTCTTTTAAAAGATGACATATATTAGCATTGTACACTAATTTTTCAGCTTGAGAAACATTCTTTCTAGGTTAATCAATTGTTTACTTGTTGAAACACTATGCTACTAAACAAGCAATTATTCCATTATTTTAAACAAATATGTTAATCACCTCCTAAGGTCACCTTTTCAGAGTATTACTAGGAGTGGTTACAAGATTAAAGAATTAAAAAAAAAAAGCCAAAAATATGCAAAAGAAATTTACATTAATTACCTTGCAATGACAAGGATGAATGGTTTTATTTATAAATCAGAAGTGATTCCTGAGCTAGCAATCCACCATTGACACTTATTGTCATAGTATTTCTAAAGTGGCATTTAAAAAGATCATTGCTATCATGTGTGCATATTTTTTAAGTATAGGCATATATTATTAACTCAGCCTTTGAAAATACACTTATATCAACTGATATACCCACAACACACATTTATTGAGTTCTTTCTGTTGTCTAGATATTAGTTGAGTCTTTAATACAAAGAAAATAAAACTAAGTCATTCATGCTAACAAGCTTCTGGTTTAATGAGACAGATATCTAAAACAACTCCAGTACAATATGTGTCTTTGCTATCACAGTTTGGTCAGTGTAGGACAAGTGAAGGTGAAGAGAAAGAAATAAGAAAGGCTTTTAAAGTAGGTGTTCTTTAAACAGGGCCTTAAGGTATACATATGGGAGGGCTAAATTATTCCTCATAAAAGAAGGAGCAAGTAGAGGTCATTACAGGCAGCAAACCCAGAACATTATACATGAAACAAATGGGTCAGCCAAACACAAGAGAATTTGTAAATTTCTAAGATCTCAAAGTTCTATTTTGCTTTCATTTAGGTTTATACCATTACCCAACAGGAAAAATTAAAGGACTAAGAACATGAAGTCACCAGCAACACAGTAACATAATTAATCCTGAAGCATAAAATAACGTTTTCTCTCTCTTAAATATTCACTGGTACCGTTGCATATTAAAAATGCAAAAGATGCTACATCTGACCAAGATCTATGTAAACTAAACTTAGGAAAAATAATAGATTTTATCATTATCTTAAATGAAATTTTTTAAAATTTTATGCTGAATTGCATTTACTCCAATGGTCAGATTGACAACACGCACCCACCCCCCCACACACACACACACACATCACTTCATACACAGAATTTGTCAGCCAAAAGGTAAACTTGAACCTCTCCAAAAATAGTTTTGTTCAACACAGAGCTATTGAGTATATGGTTTATGTGTGTTTCACTGGTAGGCGCTAAAGATAGGCATGAACTCAGATAAAATGCTGCTTCTTCCTATTCTACAAAGAAAACAGCCCATAGAAAGCTGTATTAGAAGATAATGCATATGTATAGGGGACATAATGATAATAATTAAGTTGGGAAAAGAGTAGCACTAGGGGATGTTTTCAGAAGCTGTGTTTGCATAGCAAACTTGTCATTTGTACTTATAATACATGCTTATTTTGGAGAAGGGAACTTTGGAGAGACTGGTGGGGGTTTATTTATAGGGCTAATGTCACCCCTTGGTGACATCATTAACTATAATCAAAACACTTGCTTAGGAAAAAAAGTCAAAGAAAAACTTTCACTGGAATTTCATTCACCAAGCCTAAGACAAATCCAATTAAAAGGATCCCCTGGTGAAATGTTGGCTAGGCAAAACACAAACGCCTAATATAATTCTGCTAAAGAAGACTCCAGTTTGGACAGGGAAACATAAATGTGCAGCAAAATTATTATGAGAGACAATAATATGCAATTTATTGGGAATCCCTAGGAATAGAAAGGTGACTAGAAATAAATGAATGAAACACTGAAAGACTACTTATCTTTCTTTATCTAAGAATCATGTAGGTGATGCCTCACAGTTAAAGTCCTTGAGTATAGAGATTACAAATACAATTCACTGTTGGCGGTTCAAAAGTTTTATGCAAAATATGTGAGAAATACAAGCTACTCTAATAAACCAGACAGGGCCCTAGATGAGGAGTAAGATTGCGAGAAAGAATGCCAAAATGAGCTAAATGAACATTGCAGAGACCAAGTCACGTTGAACTGTTCATCCCAAAAGCGAACAGAATATTCCAACAAACTCTAGCGTACTTATCAACTGTACACTATGGAGGAACAGAGCAACTGTCTTGAAATAAACATAAATTTTCTGTCCCCACTTTCAAGTATAGTAAAAGTTATTATGCTAATGTTTTAATGAATCTTAACAGTTTGGTGCAGACATACTTCAGTAGCTCCATAGCCTTTGCTTAATGATAGATCACAGTCCCTACCTAGCAAACAGACTTTTGCCTTAGATAATCTGAACAATAAATTTGTGCAATTTAGAGCTTGAAAGACTAGCAGAAACTAAGAAATTGCAATATACTTGTATATCTTATCTTGTGGCCTGGAGTTCATATTGCCTTTCTCTGCAGAAGGTAATATACTGATTAGCAATCCAGCAGAGTTCAACAGTTGTCCTGTTTAGGGGAGGGTAATTGCGTGGTTAACAGAAAATAGTTTTGTTGCTAGGAAACAAAGAATGTTATTACTACAAGTGAGATTTTAACATACGGAAATAGTCCTCTAAGTTCCACAGTAAATTCTTATTAAATGATTGGATTTTTAAATTTGTTCTTGTTTTTCTTCTTAAAAGTAAAAGTAAATTTATCACACGAGTTTCCTACCTGGGGCATAAATGTCCTCTCTCTCTCTCTCGTGTAACTGAGATTAATGTCCATCGTTTTTCCTTTTTGTGGGAATACTTATGGCAATACATGACATACTTTCTGAAAAAAAAAAAAAAAAAAAAAACACTTCATTTTAAGGTTTAGTAGTACTTTTTGCTTTTAATTTTCCTTCTGAATGCTATTTGCCATTTAGCAAACACTTACCAAGCTGTGTTGTGTTACACATACTGACTGGAGCATTGTAGGGGATACTCTAGCTTCTGCTTTTAGCTTAACTTGGGAGATAAGACTTGCTGTAGCAGAGATGCAGAGAAAGAGCCATGGCAGGAGGGAGAGATTACTTTCAGTTGAACAATCGGGAAAAACTTCAGGATGGATATTGCATTTGTGTGGGGGCTTAAAGAATGAGTAGTTTGAGTATTTGGAAAGAAGAGGAATAAGAAGTAGGTACAATTACAGGTAGAAGGCACAATGTAAACAATGGCCCCGAAGCAGGAAACATAGTGTATGTTCTCAAATTGACAAGTTTTGATTGCCCGGCCAGCTTTTGACTCCTTCTTTGGACATACAGCCTGCCTGGAATCATTCTATTAGTTGCCCAGCTGCCAATCAGAGTCTGCCTTTTAAATCTTAGAACTAAGAAACAAAGTTCCAGCGGTAGGATGGTAGAGATCCTAGACATATCACCTGAAATCGCGACAGTGGAAGCTATATTTGATGCATTTGCTACTGAGAAGCAAAGAAAGCTTTGAGAAATTGCTTCAATCTTTGATGGTTTCCCAAGACTCATCTCCAGGTTTCATAGGATGTAACTGTTTAGTTCTATTTAAAGATCTTGTGTCTTTTCAACAGACTTTCCTTTATTTTAATTAGCTTGCACAGGTTCTGCTCCTTGTATTGAACATCTTTACTAAAATATTAGAATGAAATGTTGAATGTGGTTTGATTAGAACCAAGAGGACCTAAAGCAAATCAGTGGGAACTGTTTGTGAAGGTCAATGCATCTTAAATTATTGAATTCTCTGATTCCAATCAGTTTTTCTACTCTGGGAACAATAAAATAAAGTTTTTGAGCAAGATAGTGGTGAAATAATCAGAGCTATATTCTTGATAAATTAACAACTTCAATATGCAGAGTAAATTAAGGGAAGAGGGTCAAATAGACTAGTAAACTAAATAGGAAGTCCTAGCCAACACAATTAAGCAAAAGAAAGAAATAAAACTCATCCAAATAGGAAAACAAGAACTCAAATTAATGATCTCTCTTGTCTGATGATATGGTTTTTTACCTAGAAAACTCCAAAGACACCACCAAAAGGCTCCTAAGATTTATTAATGACTTCAGCAATGTTTCAGGCTACAAATTCATCGTACAAAAAAACAGTAGCATTTCTACATAGCAAGAATATTCAAGCTAAGGGTAAAATCAAGAATTGCAATTCCATTTACAATACATACACACACACTGCCTAGGATACATATAACAAAGGAGGTAAAACACCTTTACAAGAAAAACTACATAACACTGCTGAAATCATAGATGACACAAACAAATGGAAAAATATTCCATGCTCATGGATTAGAACAATTAATATTAAAATGCCATACTGCCCAATGCCATGTACATATTCAACTATATAGCTATCAAACTACCAATATATATTTTTAAAGAATTTGGAAACATTACTCTAAAATTCATGTGAGACCCAAAAAGATCCCAAATAGCCAAAGCAATCCTAAGCAAAATGAACAAAGCTGAGGGCATCATGTGATGCAACTTCAGACTTTACTATAAGGCTGTGGTAACCAAAACAGCAGAGTACTGTCACAAAAACAGACACATAGACCAATGGAACAGAATAGAGAACCCAGAAGTAAAGTCACACATTTACCGCCACCTGATCTTCAACAAAGTTGACAAAAACAAACAATGGCTAAAGGATTCCCTGTTTAACAGATGGTGCTGGGATAACTGGCTAGCCATATGTGAAGAATGAAACTGGGCCCCTACCTCTCACTGTATGCAAAAAGTAACTCAAGATGAATTAGAGATTTGAGTGTAAGACCTTAAACTATGAAAACCTTAGAAGAAAACTTAGGAAACACCATTCTGGACATAGGCCTTAGCAAGAAAGTTATAAGTAATCCCTCAAAAGCAATTGCAACAGAAATGAAAATAGACAGTTGGGACCTGATTAAACTAAAGAGCTTCTGCACAGCAAAAGAAGCTATCAACAGAGTAAACAGCCTACACAGTGGGAGCAAATATTCAAAAACTATGCATCCAACAAAGGTCTAATATCCAGAATCTATAAGGAACGTAAACAACTCAAATAGTAAAACAATAAACAATCCCATTAAAAAGTGGGCAAAGGACATGAACAGACACTTTTCAAAAGACATACAAGCAGCCAACAAACATATGAAAAAATCTTCAACATCAATAATTATCAGAGATATGCAAATTAAAACCACAATGAGATTTCATCTCATGTCAGCCAGAATGGCTGTTATTAAAAAGACAAAAAAAAAAAAAAAAAAAAAAAAAAGAGGTTAGTGAGGCTGCAGAGAAAAGGGAATGCTAATATCCTGTTGATGGGAATATAAATCAGTTCAGTCACTGTGGTATGCAGTTTTGGAAATTTCTCAAAGAACTAATAACAGAACCACCATTTGATGCAGCAATCTCATTACTGGGTATATACCCGAAAGAAAATAAATCATTCCACCAAAAAGGCGCACGTGCACTAATGTGTTTATTGCAGCACTAATTACAGTAGCACAGACATGAAATCAACATAGGTGCCCATCAGTGATGGATTTGATAACGAAAGTGTGCTACACATACACCATTCAATACTGAATAGCCATAAAAGGAATGAAATTTTGTCTTTTGTGGCAGCATGGATGCAGCTGCAGGCCATTATTCTAAATGAATTAACTCAATAACAGAAAACCAAATATCACATGTTCACACTTACAAGTGGAAGCTAAACACTGGGTCACATAGACATGAAGATGGGAACAATAAACACTGGGGACTACTGGAAGGGAAAGTGGGAGTGGGGAAAGGGCTGAAAAACTACCTATTGGGTACTATGCTCACCAACTGGGTGACTGGATTATTCATATTATTGAAACCTCAGCTTCATGTAATATACCCGTGTAACAAACCTGCATAAATATTCCCTGAATCTAAAATAAAACTTGAAATTATAAAAAAAAGAGTTAATATTTTCATGACCTTTAAAAAAAGAGACTTGATAGATGATATGATTGTGAAATAGAGTGATGGCAGTAGGAAGAAGGCTTTTAGTGGAAGTATAATTTTCTTAGTGAAGCAACTGCTTAGATAACAAAGTTAAAAGAGGAGTGAATAAAGAATTCCATAAGCAATTGTTGCTTAAATGACTGTCAGAGAAGGAGGGACTTAGAGATTTAAATTTAGTAATTAATTTAAAGCAGGTAACATTTTGAACCTTAGGATGAGAAGACATCAATAAGTAATGTAGTGTAGAGAGTTATGGGGATAGGGAATTGACAACAATATCTGAAACCTTGAGGGATGCCTATGTTTTAGAAAGAGACAAAAATGAAAAACCAGATTAGTAAGAAGGATATTTCGAAAAATAAAAAAGTTAATAATGTAAAGTTAACGTAACATATGTCTAGTGTTTTTTGAAGCAAGGTTAGGGAGATAAGAAAAAGGCCAAAGGACACGGAAGGAGAAAATCATTGGTGAAATTGTGCCACTATAATTTCAAATGAAATGGGAGATAATAAAGGGAATACTATATTCCCAAGATACTTGATAGCAGAGAAAGGGAATATAGTTGCTTGAAGGAGTAGTAAGTTCAAGAAAATATATAGAAGCATGAAGATTGTCTTGCACAGTGACATGGCATAGAAAATTAAGTGTTCAAGAGCGTAATGAAAATAATTTTTAAAACATAGTTTTAAAGACAGAAAGGATGAAAGTAGAGCTCAAGTGGCTGAATAACTCTCGCAGAGAGAAGGTAAAGAAATGGAATTCTATATAAATACAGATATTTGAGCCAGGAAAAATTGGAAGAATAAACAATGGCTTCAGGAAAAAAGTAAAGATTATGTGGTGAAAAGAACTGGGAATGTAAGGAAAATAGAAAAGGCAATCTATTCAATATGAATGAATCATTGAGTTAGAGTTTGCAATAAGGTCAATTTTAATAGTTTCATATTATCTTATGTTAATTTATACGGGATAAATAAAACACTTAATTGCTATTGTAGTCTAAAGGTTATAGGTTCTTTAAGTATGAAGTTCTGCTTCTACCAACACAGTAGACTAGATATTCTGAAAAACCTAGGTAGACTAGATATTATGAAACACCTAGGTATAGAAAAATTGAATCAAAGTCTTTAAATGAATTGTTGAGCTTATGCAAATTTAGAAATATAATCAAAGGAGTAAGCAAATATGGAAACCATAGTTGCTATTTGGACATTTGCTTTTGCTAGAAACTAGACTTGATTAATTTTAAAGGCACTGTTGTGAAATTAATACAATAACTAGGCCTCTTACAAAGTGACAAATTGGAACTGAGACTTATATAAAACAAAAGCCCCAAAAGGCTATGCGATAGAAAATGTAGCCTGATTGCCAATGAATATGACAAGATAACTTGTTTATTTTAGGAAGATTCAGAATGGGAAAACAGACAAACAAACACACAAAACTGAGATTTTGCAACCATAGACCTTCCTCACATTAATTATAATTTAAATTTACTCAAATTTTAAGGTTCAGAAAATCCCGCATAGAAAAATTGAACAGGCCCTGGGTGGACAGAACTAGAAGAAATATGACAGATGCAAATTCAAATAATATCCCTTTAAAAAGCCTAATGTAAACATATAATAAAACTTATAAAACACACAAGGAAGAAAGCCCCGTGACTGACATTGAACAGTGTATTTATATTTCTTTCTTTTTTATTTATTTATTTATTTATTTATTTATTTATTTATTTATTTATTTTGAGACAGAGTCTTGCTCTGTCACCTAGGCTGGAGTGCAGTGGCATGATCTTGGCTCACTGCAACCTCCACCTCCTGGGTTCAAATGATTCTCGTGCCTCAGCCTTCTGAGTAGCTGAGACTACAGGTGCCTGCTACCACACCTGCCTAATTGTTTGTATTTTTAGTAGAGAAGGGGTTTTACCATGTTGGCCAGGCTGGTCTCGAACTCCTGACATCAGGTGATCCACCTACCTTGGCCTCCAAAGAGCTGGGATTACAGGCATGAGCCACCGCGCCCAGTGCTGTATTTATATTTCTAAGAACTGTTAATACTGGAATTATTTAATACATAATATAATTATTTCTACATTGATGGAAGCAACAAAATATGGATTTAGAAACTATAAACAAGAAATAAGAACTTGTAAAAAATTACCTGACCAACTGTAAAACAGCAACAACAATAACTCAACGACAAAAGATTGAGAACTGAAAGAGATTATTACCAAGTTTTAGAAGCAATTGATGGGTTAGACAGAAGATTGCACTAAAAACAGCATTAGAATTAGTGGAGTTCTGCTACCATCTTGGCAGAGTAAACCTTTAATATACTGATCATCCCAAATATAATATGAATAGACTCTGGACCATTGCAAAAAACAACTACCTGAGGGCTCCAGGAAGTGAAGAAAAGCAGGTGGATTTTGGAGGGAAGTTGAAGCTTTTTTTTTTTTTTTGAGACGGAGTCGCCCAGGTTGGAGTGCAGTGGCGTGATCTCTGCTCACTGCAGGCTCCGCTCCCCAGGGTTCACGCCATTCTCCTGCCTCAGCCTCCCGAGTAGCTGGGACTACAGGCGCCCGCCACCTCGCCCGGCTAATTTTTTGTATTTTTAGCAGAGACGGGGTTGAAGCTTTAAGAAAGGAACTGGTATATATGCTGCCTGTTTTTGTGGATTTGGCCTGAGGGTGGACTATGTTCACAGCACAGAAAGGTAAAGCTGAAGCTCTAATAAAAAAATTATCACTTGTTCTGGAAAATGAGAAGAGATTCCTGGAATGGAGATAACCTAGAAAGAAAATCCTGTATTCTGTGTACAATCAGTAAGTGTCTGTACCTTATCTATAAACAACACACATAGGCATCTTGGTAACAAGGTAAAAAAAAAAAATTATCATTTTAAGAACTGGGTTGCTATCCATTTCAGGTGAGACAAAGGTTGCAGTTTAAGCTTAATCAAATTATTTACTAAAAATTACATAAACATTTTTCAGAGGACTATAACAAAATCAAGATTCTCCATTACAAATCCTTACAATATCCAAGATACAATTCAAAATTACTTAACATAAGAAGAAAAAAGACAATGTGACTGTTCTCAAAGGAGAAGAAAAGTAAATGAGATCAGCCTTCAGATCTTCCAGATGGTAGAATTATCAGAAAAGAACTTATATTGACTATGTTTAATATGGTAAAAAATATGCTTGCAATGAATAAAAGAATTAAAAAATCAACTGAGAAAAATATATAATGAAGAAGTGAGTGGATACTTTAGAGGTGAAATATATGATTACATATATATGTATATATTTTATTATACTTTAAGCTCTAGGTACATGTGCACAACGTGCAGGTTTGTTACATATGTATACATATGCCACGTTGGTGTGTTGCACCCATTAACTCGTCATTTACATTAGGTATATCTCCTAATGCTATCCCTCCCCATCCCCCCACCCCACAACAGTCTCCATTGTGTGATGTTCCCCTTCCTGTGTCCATGTATTCTCATTACTCAGTTCCCACCAATGAATGAGAACACCCGGTGTTTGTTTTTTGTCCTTGCGATAGTTTGCTGAGAATGATCGTTTCCAGCTTCATCCATGTCACTACAAAGGACATGAACTCATCATTTGTTATGGTTGCATAGTATTCTATGGTGTATATGTGCCACATTTTCTTAATCCAGTCTATCATTGTTGGACATTTGGGTTGGTTCCAAGTCTTTGCTATTGTGAATAGTGCCGCAATAAACATATGTGTGCATGTACCAATGACTTTCTTCACAGAATTGGAAAAAAGCTACTTTAAAGTTCATATGGAACCAAAAAATAGCCCGCAGTGCCAAGTCAATCCTAAGCCAAAAGAACAAAGCTGGAGGCATCATGCTACCTGACTTCAAACTATACTACAAGGCTACAGTAGCCAAAACAGCATGGTACTGGTACCACAACAGAGATATCAACCAATGCAACAGAACAGAGCCCTCAGAAATAATACCACACATCTACAACTATCTGATCTTTGATAAACCTGACAAAAACAAGAAATGGGGAAAGGATTCCCTGTTTAACAAATGGTGCTGGGAAAACTGGCTAGCCATATGTAGAAAGCTGAAACTGGATCCCTTCCTTACACCTTATACAAAAATTCATTCAAGATGGATTAAAGCCTTAAATGTTAGACCTAAAACAATATATGATTATTGCAATTTTTAAAAAATTCACTGGATAGATTTAATGGAAGGATGGAGATGGCAAAGGAAAGAATTAGTGAACCTAAAGATAAAAGAATAGACATTACTCAATCTTAAAAGGAAATATTGTTTGAAATACTCTAATACTGCCACAACCCAAATACTATCTATGCTATATTGGATAAATAATTAATTGTATATTCGCATAATTGAACGTTGCATAGAAAGGAAAATTAATGATGTAGAGCTCTTAATACCTAAAACAAAATAGATAAACCTTTCATACATAATACTGAGCTAAATCAATAAAACAAAATAATACATAGATTTCCATTTGTATAAAGTTCAAAAATAGGCAAAATGTTTAATTAATGTTCCTAAAAGGGAGTTTTCTGTTTTAATACTGGCTGGAATATAAACAGTTTTGTTGAGCCATCTTAAATCCTGGGAAGAAATCAACATTCTGGGCCATGGTGAAGCAAAAATAAGAACACAGTAAGCAAACTATATTTTGTGGCCAAATCTTGCCCACCACTGTGTTTGTTTGACCTGCAAGTTAAGAATGATTCTCCTATTTTTAAATATTGGTAAGAAATAAAAAGAGGACCAACATTTTGTGACTTGTGAAAATTGCAAGAAATTCAAATTACAGTGTACAGAAATTTTGATTATCATTAATACAAAATTTGTAGATATTTACTCTCTTGTACTATAAGTACTTGCATAATATCCTCTTTGCCTACAAAGCATAAAATGCTTAGTATCTTGACCTTTACAGAAAAAACGTTTGCTGACCCTGATATAAAGATGCTTTGATTCTCAGATCACCTAATGGAACACTATCTCCCATACAGTCATCCAGGCTCATCTATTACTTAGATATTTCTCTGAGATACCAAAAAGAAAAAAAAAAAGTAACCGCTTTTATAAGTTTTTGGTTAAAGCAGTCAAGTAAATATTATGTCCTCACATAGTTCTATCATAAGCTACAGTCTGAAAAAACAGGAACCATATGAGATATTTCAAGTAGTGAGAATTTAATAGATGGGATTGTATACTTGGGATTTGGAAGGTAGAAAGAGCAATAAAGGATCATTGGTGTAAACCCAGGAAAATAACTACAGAAATAACTACAGAAAACTACAATAACTACCCAGAGCTTTGAGTATAAAGGAAACAGTGTTGTTAAATTGATTCTAGGGGCTCAGACACATGGTACTCCATGTAGTGCCCAGATTTCTAACAGGAAGCTGTGTAACTGTTATTGATACTATGGATACTAAGAGAAAGGTTGTGGCCAGAGCCAACCTCCTGCAAGTGTGATGCTGATAGAAGTAGGAAAAAGAGTAGGAATCCCTCTTCCCCACTTTCAATCCCCTTTTAATAGTTCCTCTTTTCAGATTGTCTGAGGAATATTATTTGAGATTCTCAACCCTCGAGTCACAGAGCAGAGTATAGAAAATGCTCTCTCTCAGTAAGTAAAAAGCCCACCAGAAAACTTTTTTTCATCGATATATTTTTAGATGATTCCAGTCACACGGATACACAGGCTATCAATTAAAACCCTCCACTTCTGACCATTTATAATAAATGAACTTCTCCTCTCCCTAAACAGATTGTACTTTTTAAATATTTGGAAATAACTACCATGACCAAGAAACTGTGCTATATCTTGGGCAAGAAAGAGTCTAAAGATAAATAAGATATTGATTGAGAATGACATTTTGAATTTCTATTCATTTCATTCCCTAATCCAAATAGTACAAGATTATTTACTATACAAAGCAACATGGTAACAAACATGTTATCTGAAAAAAAAATTATTTTTCTTATTCTCCTAAAAAATTACTCTGTAAACACCTTTGCAATCCATTACACTAAATTTTAAAATATGAACACTTCAAATCAAACATGGATTGATACCAGGAAATGTATCTTAAAAACAAATGTTTTCTTAGTAGTAATATAATGTCTGCAGACAGTTTTAAATGCTGAGGCCCAATCATCAGGGATTCTGGCAGTCACTTATTCTCACTTGCATTACTGAAGCCTCACTACTTTTTCTTCATTGGCCTTTTTGTTCTTATCACTAAAGCTGTTTCCTTTCAGAAATTTAAAAGAAAATATAATTGTAAATTTATTCTGCATGAGATGTCATAATGTTATAAACATATTCACTTAATAAAAAGATTTTGTGATCTTTTATAAATTAGAACTTAAAGCCAATTAGAACCAACTAATTAAGAGTTGAGTGTGACTAAATTAGATGCACTGTTCTTAGGAACAGGAAATACAAAGGCATAGGATATGAGATAGATATATAAAAATAAAATGGTATATTAATTACATTATAAAGTATTAATACATTTCTGTATTGGTCCAGTAAAGAGCAAGCTTCTACTCACGTGTGGGAAGAATTGAGACTATATAGATTTGTGTGATCAAAGGTGGCTGTGGCTTTGGAGCTTGCCAGCTGCACTTCACTTAGAAATTGTTATAAAATACGAACCCTGGAAAAATGCTTAGAGTTCTAATTTTATTGAAGCCATATAACAGACAAAAGAAAAAGGAAAAAAAAAAACCTAGACTGATTTACTGCTATAGATTTTCTCCTATCTGCTATATGAACATATATTTGTTAATATTTATCTTTGAAGCATGTATATAAGCTATTATTTCAGCTTTTTAAATCTTAGTTAGCATATAATGAATAAAATATTTGCCCTATATTCAATTTTATTCTCTATAGTATCTCTAGCAGGATAGCTAATTTGAATTTTTTTCTTAACTCAAGATTTCCTCTTATACTGTGATTTAAAATCCCCTACAAGTCACTATAATTTCCAGTCTTTTTATGTTTTAAGTATACTTTATCGTATTCTTCTTTCTGCGTGCTCTTTAGACGTATGAAGAACATGAATCTTATCCCATGTATTAATAAAACCTGTCTCTTAAGCAATTTTATGTGAAAGAGTAGCTTTAACTTAGTAACCTAAAATGAGTAACCAAATGCAAAAATTAAGAGATTATTTAAGGTGATTAGATTCTCATTATAAATGAAAGCAATGACACTTAAACTTTATTGAAATATCTGATTATTTAAAGTATAAATGTTTTAATAAAGTACTAATAATTAAAATATATTAGCATTTTAGAATAATAAAGGCTATTTTTCTCGTTTGAAGTTTGTTAGTTAACTGCCTAATTTTTGTCATTGTTGCTCCCAACTTTTTAATATTTGTTGCTTTCCATACTGTGAAAACATTAACTAGATTCAAGTTTGTCTAATAGTCTTTGTGATGACAATTAGGAAAACAGTAGTTCCACAGATTAACTAAAATATACTGAAGAGCAATTCTTCTTCGTCATCTTTTTTATTTTTATTTATTTTTTTTGATGGAGTCTCGCTCTGTCACCCAGGCTGGAGTGCAGTGGCATGATGTTGGCTCACTGCAACCTCCACCTCCCAGGTTCTAGTGATTCTTTTGCCTCAGCCTCCCAAGTAGCTGGGACCACAGGCACCTACCACCATGCCCAGCTAATTTTTGTTTGTTTGTTTGATGTTTGTTTTTCTTTTTTTTTTTTCTAGAAACTGATATATTAAATAGACTAAAAATCAGATTTTCCCACAATTCATTTAATGGATGCTTATAAAACCCTGTATTCACAAATTAAAAATACAGATTCTTTTCAAGCACTCTTTTTTTTTCCTTTTTTTAATTATTATTATACTTTAAGTTTTAGGGTACATGTGCACAATGTGCAAGTTTGTTACATATGTATCCATGTGCCATGTTGGTGTGCTGCACCCATTAACTCGTCATTTAGCATTAGGTATATCTCCTAATGCTGTCCCTCCCCTCTCCTCCCACCCTACAGCGGTCCCCAGAGTGTGGTGTTCCCCTTCCAGTGTCCATGTGTTCTCATTGTTCAATTCCCACCTATGAGTGAGAACATGCGGTGTTTGGTTTTTTTCCTTGTGATAGTTTACTGAAAATGATGGTTTCCAGTTTCATCCATGTCCCTACAAAGGACATGAACTCATCATTTTTTATGGCTGTATAGTATTCCATGGTGTATATGTGCCACATTTTCTTAATCCAGTCTATTGTTGTTGGACATTTGGGTTGGTTCCAAGTCTTTGCTATTGTGAATAGTGCCACAATAAACATACGTGTGCATGTGTCTTTATAACAGCATGATTTATAGTCCTTTGGGTATATACCCAGTAATGGGATAGATGTTTGTTTTTCTTTTAGTAGAGGTGGGGTTTCACCATGTTGCCCAGGCTGGTCTCAAACTCCTGACCTCAAGTGATCCACCTGCCTTGGCCTCCTAAAATGCTGGGATTCCATTCTTCTTTATGAAGTGAATTGGTGGAAGGTCTTTGCTGTAATGACCTTTAATGTCAATCCGTCTTGTAAAAGGGATAATGCTAAAATTCACCTGAGACCTTTTATCCAGCCATGGAATTACCATTTCTGTCTGTCAATTATTAATAAAACTTCTTATATACTAGTTCCAGAATGGGGGTAACAAAAGAAGTAAGTGAAAATGTAAGGTTTTAGGAAACACTATGCAACATCTGTGAGTGAAAAACGTGGCCTGCTGGACTAGCTTGGAGATAAACTAAGATGCTGTTGTAGAAGGAAGGAAGAATGAGTTTTATTTATAAACATTATTTTTAATAACTTTGCAGCCTTTTCAAATGTTCAATCTTAAATATTCCTTGCTAACTACTAAAGTATGAACCTACAGAAACCTGCAAACATCTAGTGAAGGGTGTCCAGTCTTTTGGCTCCCCTGGGCCACATTGGAAGAAGAAGAAGTGTCCTGGAACACACATAAAATACACTAACACTAATGATAGCTGATGAGCTAATAAAAATGGCAAAAACATCTTAAAATATTTAAGAAAATTTACAAATGTGTGTTGCGTTGCATGCGGTCCCTGGGCTGCGGGTGGGACAAGCTTGATCAAGTGTATGTAGACAAGACAGGAAAGACCTTGACAAAACATGAGAACAAAGGAGTGATGTAGAGTCCTGATGATTTTTTCCAATACAATATAGTGCCAGAAGCTGAAATAGAGGATGTTAAAGGTAAATGGAAAGGCAAGGGAGGAGGAAGAGATTTTTGATGGAAAGTCGCGTTCAAGTGGATGGACTTGCAGGTCAGTTGAAGGATCAAAAAAGAAGATATCAGTTTGTCCGTCACCATCAAATATGCTCTAGCAAATTCTAACTGAAAGACCTCAGTTCGTCTTACATATTATCAGGCATCAATTCAAGCAGCAATAACAATAAACAATGTCTACGTTTTTCATGGCTTCAAAATCCCAGGCTGAATGGATAAAATTTTGTTTTACTGTGGTGATCCCTATTTGACACTCACTTGATATATCATTAACTATCACTTATAATGGATCTAATTGCTTGGAGGTTTTTATTTGCTCTTATCTCTTCAATATTAAGTTGTCTGTTTTGGGTTAGCGTTTGTTAAGATTACAATCCTTTTTTTTTTTTTTTTTAAATTTCTAATGTGCTTTCCCATGACAACTTATCTACATATTCATTTCATATCGTTTCTTCTTTATGTTCTTGCCGGGAATCTACACAGCATTTGTCACAACTGAAATATCAAAATAATTAGGATTAGACCAACTTTTATACTTGCTTCAATATACTCCCTCAAGTGTCTACAGACACTGCCAAAGTTTAAATGCATATTATCTGTAATTAGCTGAGATAATGTTGAAATTCTCAGGAGATTTATTTCAAGTAGAACTTTTTTCAGTGTATTCCTAAATTTGCCTTCCTGTTTTCCCAAGTATTATAATACTATAAATATTTACATGCAAATTCTGAATCATTAGAAAATACTTTTGTGATCTACATACACCAATGTTGAACCTTTTCTTAGGGGAAGAACTAAGTTTACATGAGAAAACCAACCCTGATAATAGAAATTCTTAAGTGATTCTTTGGTGTGTTATTTGAAAAGTTCAACCTGATCACACCAGACACAGATCTCTCTGTTAATGAGGACTGATATTTTTTATACTTCTCAAAATGCATTTTATAATAACTTATTACTTTTCATCTCTTTACCCTACTCTTTTTTTTCTTTTTCTGTTAGTACAAATTACCTTCTAAGATACTACATAGTTTACCCATGTCTTTGAAATCTTTTATCAGTGAGTCATCTGTTAAATACTTGAATTCTTGCCATACAAATTTCATGAAAGTTTGCAGTAACTCTGAAAGATAAATTATTTATGACCCAAAGAAAAATGATGTGTTTAATTGTATATTTGTTTTTGTTAACTCACAGAGAATGACCTCCTGATATATTATAACATGATATAGTGGTACATTATGTTTTGTGTGTGTCCATGAGTGTGTGTGTGTGTGTCTGTGCACGTGTTATCTATTATAACATGATATAGTGGTACATCATATTTTGTGTGTGTGTGGTGTGTGCGCACGTGCGTTGAGGGGAGCAGAAATGATTTGAGAAAAACACTTCAGCATTGAATTCTATATAAACCATTCCCATTGGGAAGTTTTTAGAACTTCAATTTGATGTTTTATTAATTGAATTCATAGGGGTCCAAAACATTTCTGCTTCCCAGATTTATGGGGATGGAGTCTTCATTCAGCAGTGATTTCAAAGTAACTATATTAATGATTTCTTCTTTATAGATGTCATTCATATTTTTTCTTCCTTTTATCAGAATCACAATTTTTTTCTTTTGTATTAATTCATTTCAAATTTGGGAATACGGCTATTTACTTTTCATAGAAAGTTAAATTCTTATTAGCTTAATCAATAATAGATGTTTGATCTGAGCTGCTAACCTAGACAGGAAGGAAAATCTGATTAAAACGTGTTTACTAATTTTTCCTTATGGTGTATGCTAGTTCACATAGAGTCTTTCACACATTTTATACATATCTCAATCTCTATAGACAACATAAGTATAGTAATTAATATATTTCATATTATTACAGAATGTTTCTAAATCAAATATCCTGTAATCCAAAGAGTATGTATTCATTTATTTATTTTCAAACTCTCCTTGTGGTTCTTAAATTTCCCGTTCTAATATACTTGCTCTAGACTTTGGAGGGACGTAGAAGAACAAGAGTTATAAAAATAAGAAGAATTAGAAAGTGAGTTGCAAAGGCAAAAGGTTCTGGAGAAAATCTAGAGAAAAGAAGTCAACAGAGGAAAGAAACACTCCAAGGGGAAAAATCTGAAAGATGTGACAATCATCAATTATAATTACATTACTCTGATAATGAAGCATGGCTGACATCTGTCACTCCACTTAAGCCACCCACTAGGAAGCTGATCGTGTTGCTGTTTCCTCAAAGAAATACTATCTCTTTGGTTTCTTTGGATAACTCCTGAAGAAATGATATGGTGGCATATTCTGAAGAAAAGGGTAGATATTGGGGGGGCGGGGGATGGAATACACTGACCAGTAGATCATGTGGTCTCCCAAATCCCAGTTCCATGAATTACTGCTCTATAAGGAACAAATAGAATTTGGTTACGACCCTTGTACCTGCTGCTACTTTGAGTTTTGGGGAATAATGCTATTGAAGGGATGATCATAATTTGTTATGTTGAAATAGTTTTATGAAAATATTATTACCAAGAATAATTTTGTTAAGCCTGCATTTTAAATATGTGGCTGAACAAAGTTTTATTATATTAGAAATTGTAACTGATAATTGATAGATAAAACACATTGTCATAATGAAACACACGAATAAGTAAACTGTCTTCCCATGTTTTGATGAACATGCTCTTGAGAATTCTTCTTACTATTGTCAATTCTAATTGAAAAAACATTTTAACTTAAGAAATATGTTCATGACAGCATGAAAGAATTCTCCATCTTTTTCTCACTTTACAGTCTTAGCATATTTTATTTCTAGTCATCTGAAATTACTTTTTAATAGGATGCTTATATTGCTGGATCTCACTTTCCATTTTTTTTTTTTTTTTTTTTTTTTTTTTTGGAGATGAAGTTTTGCTCTTGTCACCCAGGCTGGAGTGAAATGGCACAATCTTGGCTCATTGCAGCCTCTGCCTCCCAGGTTCAAGCAATTCTCCTGCCTCAGCCTCCCGAGTAGCTGGGATTACAGGTGCCTGCCACCATGTCCGGCTAATTTTTTGTATTTTTAGTAGTGATAGGGTTTCACCATGTTGGCCAGGCTGGTCTTGAACTCCTGACCTCAGGTGATCCACCTGCCTTGGCCTCCCAAAGTGCTGATATTACAGGCCTGTGCCACCGCGCCTGGCCTGTTCCAACAATTTTTAAAGTGAGTATCATTTAGAGTAGATCATCCTGTGAAAAACAAAGGAAATGAAAGGTCTTAACTAGAACATCTGACCCATAAACTGCACTTTCACTGCCTGCCAAAGACAATTTTACTACTAAGTCCACATTATAAACAGAGGTTTTCTAATTATCACTGTGCTCAGAAAGTCTTGCTCCTTTATTTCATTTTTAACTGCTTCATGCGTGTACATCTAATCTTCATATATGAAGATTAAGCATGATGAGGGTAGGGGCCATGGCAATCTCATTGTTCCATATCCCACTTCCCCCCATAGTTTCTCAATGAACCTCTAACACATGTATGAATCCAAAGTAATTTTAATCGTGCTTATATACCCTTTAATGTTCTGTGTCTTCTGTTGTTTATCAGTGTGCATGTGCATGTGTGCGTGTTTTATGTATGTCACAAAACATAATCTCTAAAACTTTAAATCATTTCTGTAGCAGATAATGTTTAAGATGTCAATGTTGCCTTTCTCCACATTTCATTTACTCATTACTCTTCTCCCACTATTTATATGCCAATAAGAGCTTTCCATTAGCTCAACTTCTAATAAGCTTGAAGTTGATATAGTTTAAGACAAAGTATTCTAATGCAAACTTCATAACAAAAAGTCCAGTAGTAAAAGTCCAATACAAGTCTACAATTTTGATATCCAGAATTGGATATCTGAACTCTGAAAACTAAATTTTTCTGGGTAGCGAAACTACATAATTGAACTCATTTGGCTGCAAAATTTAGCTGAAATGACATTGCTTTATTTATAGTCTTTATCCCTCTCACTCTGAATATTCATACAATTTCCTGCCAAATTATTAATGTGTTGGACTGTGAGGTGCTACCCTAATTCTGCTAGGGTGTTGTCTGATTTGCAGTAAAGGCACTGTATAATTTTTTTGATATGTAGAACATTCCAAAATTTGAAAACTCCTCTGACCCCAAGGAGTTCAAATAAAAGATTGCAAACTGAAAAAGCCTGACAAGAAAAATTTAGCAATTTTTAAATTGAGCATCTAATTGAAGTGACGTTAATACCTCAATAGAATCAAACCAAAATTATTACTTCGGTGCTTTTCTGTCCTTCCCATTTCATAATAGATAGCATCTCAGCACAGAGTGTTGGGAAATTCCTTATCTAGTGGAGAAAAAACAAATGGGAGAGAACAGATTATTGTCGCCTAGTATTTCCTTCTCTTCTCTTATCCCAGTTTTTAGTATTTTATTATGGAAAGAGTGTCCATGGCAATAACATCATATCAGTTATTATATTGTTGTAATATATTGCTATTTGTACTATAAAAATTAAAATATAAAACAGAAATATATTTAATAGGTAGTTCAATCAAATTACATTCAACAAGCATTTTCAAACATCTATAGACTTCCCCTTAGCAAGCTAACACAGGAACAGAAAACCAAATACCACACGTTCTCATTTATAAGTGGGAGCTAAATGATGAGAACACGGGCACATAGAGGAGAACAACAGACACTGGGGCCTTTCAGGGTGCAGAGAGTTGGAGGAGGGAGAGGATCAGGAAAAATAACTAATGAGTACTAGGCTTAAAACCTAGGTGATAAAATCATCTGTACAACGAACCCCCATGACACGAGTTTACTTATGTAACAAACCTGCACTTGTACTCCTGAACTTAAATATTTAAAAAAAGAAAGTGCTCGTATCCATGTGCAATTTTGCATGCACTTGCAGAAATTAGTTTCATTGACTCCATCCCATTATCAACCCCCTTTAAGGTGCCCATGAAGAGCCTTACTCTTAAAATGTCTCAGAGATCATGCAAAGAATTGGTGTTACAGTACATGGCTCTGGATTTAAATAGTCCAAGTTTGAAAGAGGTTACAGACAATTAGACAAATTACTATCATGCTATACAATAATTCTTATAATTCACATAAGTGCAAAGTAGTATTATACCACAGAAGAAGGAATAACTATTTACAAGGAAGTTTTCCTAGAGGTTAAATTTTATTGAATAATCATGGAAGGAATCTTATAAAGAGATTTCAGAGAGGAAGTCTGGGGGAGGCTAGAGAACAGTTAAACTAAATGAAATTGTGTACTCTTTTCAGACACAGTGTTCTAAATCCCATGATTGCATTTTCAGAAACAAAACAGAACAAATATTTTGTTTCTCAGTCTGGCTCTCCAGAATCTATTCACGTATTCAGTAAATATTTGTTGACTATCTTTTCTGTTCTGTGCCAGGTCCTAGAATGTGGAGCAGCGTGACACTGTTTGTTGTTAAGGAGCTCACTGTCCCGTCTGGGAGACAGGAAAATAAAAAAATAAATAACAGAATGATGTTACAGGTACTGTAGTGACATTTTAGCTGATGAATAGTGTCAAACCATCTCCCAAGACCCCATTGAAATAGCCCTGAAGATAGATGCACAAATCTTGGCAACAGTACTACACAATAAAGAGAACTAAGTTGGTGTCTAGAGAAATTTACAGACATCCCTGCACCATACCTTCTCTACCCTCTGACCCAGAACAACCCCAAATTGTTGTCCCTAAATCTGGCATTCAAGGATGTTGTCAAGAAGAATTGCATTGGAACAGTCTGAGCTGGTCAGAATCAGGCTTATTCCTTACAACTATTGCCCTTGCCTTTTCTTCTTCTGCATTGGTTTCAATATAACTCCTATGATTTAATATGTATCAGTCAGTGTTTTTAGTAACAAGTAAAAGAAGCAATTTATATTGTCTTAGGCAAATAATTTATTGAAAATATAGTGTATAGAGTTCCCTAGAAGACTGAAAAACTCAGTGAGGAGGTAACAATGCCCTATATCATACTTCTAAATTGCCGCTGCTACCACTAAGTCCTGGGCATGGCAGGTTGTACCTCTTGCAACTCTCAGATGTGGCACTGTATACCATTAGTAGCACAGTGGCACCAGAACCCCCACTGTAAGTCATGTAACTACCAGAGAAGATTCTCTGTGATCTAGTTCTGTCTTTATTATGGCACCAGCAACCTTTTCACTTT
Organism: Symphalangus syndactylus; assembly: GCF_028878055.3. Classification (NCBI taxonomy): domain Eukaryota; kingdom Metazoa; phylum Chordata; class Mammalia; order Primates; family Hylobatidae; genus Symphalangus; species Symphalangus syndactylus. Next base: position 100,346,817 of record NC_072428.2, on the reverse strand, counting down.
CCAGAATAGATGTATCCGATTGATGGGTCCCTAAGGCAACCTGCAATCAGCTAAAGAGGAGACTAAGCAAGGTAGTCAGAGCCTAGTTTATTTTGTAAATCCAGGAAACCACTTGATCTTACTAATACAGTGTATTGGTAATGCAGGTGATGGAAGAGCTAAGCCAAACAGAACAGTGAGACAGCCTCAGAGATTAACAGCAAGAGAAAGCTACTGATACTTCTGATGCTAGAGAAACAATTGGTGCAGCCAGAGCCCAAAAGAAAGGAAAATCTGGTTGTAACTAAAACTAAAAATGGAAAATGCCTAGCTAATGTTAGGACCATGAGGGAAAACTTTGTCCCTGGAGCTATAGTCATGAAGGAAATGCAACAGAGATGCTGTCTCAGATGGAATGAGAGACATAAAAATGCCTTGCCTCTCCGCTCTTCCCAACTTCTGAACATTCATCAGTGCTTTCCATTGACCCAACCTACCCAGAATTCCATTGTATTTTCCTGGGGTAAAGAACTGAGCAGAGCAAGAAAGGAACTGGATCTAAGATACAATGGGCAAGTAATCTGAACAGATAGAACGAGTAGCTTGGAATTGTCAACTTCTCATTAGGATTCCATGGCAGGAAATTTCCCATTTGAAAGAGAGGTTTCAGGTGGTGGGCACTGAAAAAGAATGGTTTATATTCACCACACAAACCACCAGAAACAAAAATAGGTGGTGATACAGTGGTAACCTTTCCTAGGAGGAAATATCAACACCAGGAGAGCTTTGTTGACAGGGACCAAGTCAATAAGACAGAAGTCCTGGAGCAATATGTGTTGGGATATGACTGCATCTGACTCTCTGGTTTGGTTTAAGAATTCCACAGTCAGAGTAGGTGGTTGACTTCCACTCCAGGACTCAAACTGACAGTGGAAACTGTCAAAGTGGACAGGGAGGATCCTAGGGAACCCTCATCTTTCTGTTGTTATTTTCTACACTTCATTGCAGAATTATTAAAGCAAGAAAAAGAATCATGATTCTATGGCACTAGTGAAAGGCAGTATTTTCCCAGAGGATTCAAAGGAAGAACAAACATCTGAATGTGTTTTTTTAATCAACAAAACATTCTCACCATTGCCAAATCCAAATGTCACTTCCAGTTATTGAAACTTTTTCTGCGATTAAAGCCAATGCCTACTTCTTTCTCCTTGAAACTCCACTTGGTTTCCATGAAACCATGCTGTTTATTTCCCTTCTTTAAATCTGATCATTTTTATCCTGCTCTGATTCCTAACTCTTAGAGTTCTTTAGATTTCCTTTCTCTGCTCATTGTCCTTCTTGCTTGATGTGTAATTCTTGAAAGACATAATTTAATTTGCTCTCATTTTTAATACTTACAAATGTCTGACTTCAAAATCTACATCCCCAATTCTTCACCTGCTATTATAAAGGTCTTTATACATGAGAATTAAACATCACTAATTCTGCCCCCAAAAAACACATTGTCTTCCTTAAAGCTGGTTCTTCATGTGTTCCTTCATTCAGTTGATAAAAGGTGCCACTCTCCTATTAACTTAGAGTCCTCCATGTCTCTCATGTCCAAATCCAATAATTAATAAATTCTTACCCATTAAATATTATTCAGAATTAGTTTTTTCTATTTTGTCCTACTCCTATTGCCCTAGTTCTTGCCTTTGCCATCTCTAACTGGGCAATTACACATGACTAGCTGGATCTCCAGTCTCTAAGCTCATTTTACTGACATCTATTCACACAGTTGCCAGAAATCTATCTAAAGATGCATATGTCATACTTCTCTTCTTAAAACCCTTCAAAAGTTATTTATAACATACCAGATAAAAATCCAATCACTCAAACTTGTCAAATACCTTAACCCTCTAGTCTATTCACTGACACTTTCTGTTTTATGCCTCCTCTACCTTTCTTAAATCGGGTGCACTGCTCTTCCTTCAGCATGATATGTTCTCTCTTCCCCCATCATGGTAAGTTCTCTCTTCTTGGCAAGAATCCCCCAATACCATTTCTATAAGCTTTACATGGCCAACTATTCAGTCTTTAAGACTGAGTTCAAGATTATAGCTTCTGGTAATCCATTCAGATCAGGTCAAATAGAATTAAATGCTTTTCTTATCTGCTCCCATTCACAGAATGCTGAGCATAATTCTACGGCTGTAGATATGACACATTTTACATGTGTGTTCCAGACACAAGACTGCGAGCTCTTGGAGGGCAGGATGTATCTCATTCATATTTATATCTCCCACCCTTATCAGACACCAGTGCGTACTGAATTTTGAATCTAAACACCTGAATTTGTGTTCTTCTTCTGATATTGATCAGTCAAGTGGCCTTAATAGAAATAACGTTTTATCTTCCTCAGTTTTCTTATTCATAAAGTGGTGTCATAATTTTTAGTTAATTATCTCATAAGGTTGTTTTGAGGCTCATGGGAGATGTTAGCTATATTTTACATACTGCATGAAATATCCATATATTGGTTGTTTTGTAAATAGTATTGGTTTGCTAATTACAAATAAGAGCTTGAGCTTAAGTACAGATTTTTAGGAAAACAGCATAGGCAGATATTTTACTTGGTCACTAAAAGAAAAGGAAATTTTTGTTTGTGTTTCTGTACTAAAGAGACGTAACAACAAAAACTTAATATAACTGATAAAATGGATATGTAAAAGCACACTTACATTAAAACTTTATATAAAAGTCCTAAAAAACTGATGACAAAACACAATTTATAACTTGGTTAGTTTTGAATCTAGAAAAATTAATTTTTTCTTTTAATAAATTAACATAAATCTTGTGAAAAAGAAACCAAATTGATGGCAGTGGCAGCCCATCTGTAGTGGCCACTGCCATGATAATGGCTGCAATGGGGGAGGTGTGGCCGGGGCTGCTTGCTCCATGGTGTCAGTGGGAGATGCGAACAGGCAGAAGCTCTGCCCTCTTCCAAGTTGGATGGGTGGGACCCCAACCCTCCAGAACACAGCTGCAGCTGCCCAGCAGTGGCTGCAGACCCAGGCATCTCTGCACTCTCAGGTGCCCAGGAAGTGCACCTTCCCCTGCAGGCTTGGAAGTGCCTGCTCCCACTGCCTAGCCTCTCCTGGCTCTTGGCACCCACTCTGATCTTGGAGCAAAGTTGCGGCTATGCCCAGGCACTGTCACAAACCGGGTGGGTGTGCACACACTCATGGCAGCACTGACACACCAGCCCCCTCCTGCCTCAGCCCCCTCTGGATTTTGGGTGCTGACAAACCTGAAGGGCGGCTGAGGGGAGGCTAAAAGTGGCTCAACATGGGCCTGCAGGCACCTCTGAGCACAAACAGGTGGCACTGTGGAGGACAAGTTAACGGCAGCAGAGGGCAGACAGGCTCCTTGGCAGAAAAGGGTGGTTCTCCAGTGAAATCCCACCTTCAGGCCAGGGATAGCCTGAGGCCTGGGGGCTGGACTACCAGTTCCATGAACTGTGTGAGAAATTATGGGGCTTTTTCTGGGCCTGCGCGTGGCCACCCAGGGACAAATCAGGGCACACTTTCTCCCCTCTGAAGCCCGTAAAAACCCTGGACTCAGCCAGACTTGGGCAGATGATGTGTCAACCTGCCTTTGAAGAGGAGCTACCAGCTGTGGTTCTCCTCTCTGCTGAGAGCTGAGCAGATGATAGGATGACCTGCTTGGCGAGAAGAGCTACTCACTGTGGGTCTCCTCTCTGCTGAGAGCTGAGCAGACTGGTATGTCCTGCCTGCAGAGAGGTGCTAGCCATGTGGGTCTCTGCTGAGAGCTGAGCAGATGTTGGGATGACCTGCCTGCAGAGAGGATCTACCCACTGTGGGTCTCCTCTGCTGAGAGCTCAACACTTGTTGGGACGACCTGCATGTGTAGAGGAGCTACCGAATGTGAGCCTCCTCTCTACTGAGAGCTGGACTCTTGTCAGGATGACCTGCCTGTGGAGAGGAGCTACCCACTGTGGGTCTCCTCTGAGCTATTCTGTTGCACAATAAAGCAGCTCTTTGCCTTGTTCCACCTCGACTTGCCTGCACACCTCATTCTTCCTGGATGTGGGACAAGAACTTGGGATCCACCAAATGGTAGGGTTGAAAGAGCTCACCACATTGCAGATGATGAGAAAGAGTGAAAGGAGAAGAAGAAAAGAGCCATGGCCGTTTGGGGAGCCCAGGCCTAGTAGCTCCCTGAGCCAGGGCTGTGACACTCTCTTTGGGGTTCTGCAGTTCCTGGAGTCACCAAGCTTCCAGGCACCACCATGTTCCCTGGTGCCAGCTGTGAAAGCTACTTGTGGTATGCCTGGTCCAGCAACAGCCTGGTAGGGAGCTGCCTACCCCACTACAGCTGGTGTGCCTGACTGTGCACAGTGGCCGACACCCATGCTTGTTTACTCACACACTCCTCACTGCTCTGCTCCTGGCTCACCCTTGCCAGGTGTGGGATCCAGGCTGTTAGTGCAAGCCAAGCACAGACTGCCAGGCTGAGTGGGTGGAACAAGCCCAGTAGGCCAGATCAACACTAGGGCAAAGGAGCCACCAGCCACAGAGGTTTCCAGCCAGAGAAGCAACACATCAGGTATCCTGTGACAAAACTACGAGAAGTGGAACAGAGTTTCATTTACTTGACCTAAAGCCTTTGAAAAACAATGTAATTAATCATTGTGATGGTCAGAAACTAATTCAGCTATCTATTTACATATGTGAAACGTCACTTAGGGTATTTTCAATATGTTTTCTGCCATTCACTTTCTGTTTCTACACAAACATGCATGACACTTTAGGGACAATAAATATCTATAAAATCATAAGGAATTAAATAAACATACAAAAAGTTATCAATAAAAATGCAAATAAACTTTTAATGATAAAATATGTTTGTCCAATTTGCAGCTATCAGTTTTAAAAGAATAAAATAGTATAAAGTATAATTTCAGAGGTGACTATTATGAGATCTTCGGAAAATTTTTTATTTTCCGAGCACCAGTGGATATGTTATGACTGTGTAGCTTCTGAGTAAACTATTTTTTGAGGTCGTTTGTGCAAAAACAGGTTACTAAAGAAAGGAAATTTTATAATTTACCAACTCATCTGCAAAAAACACAACAGACGACAAAGCCTGAAAATTCACTTTATTTGTATTTCTTAAAGAATGTGTACTAAGGGCAGTACAGTCTTCTTAGTATGCTTTACTATTAATTGATGTTGGAAAAAGTTCCAAAGCAATTTTATTAGATCTAGGACAAGATATTTATAAATTTATCTGATATGCCACTCTGAATTCACAATTCAGCCTAAGGAAGAAAAAAGAATTCTATTCTTGCTCTCACCAACACTGTTTTTCACTGTACAATCTTCCTTTTCAATAATAGTACTTTACAGTGAAATAGGCAGGAATAAAAGGAGAAAAGGAGGGTGGAAGAAACAAAAGGATATGAAGAGCTTGACCAAAGTGACAGAACAAGTGACACAAGGCATGATCTTCAGTAAACCAAGTGCTACATATTTTTATGCACCTGAATCCATAAAAATAATTGCTTTTCAAGATGCAGCTTTAGAGTTATGCTATCCATATATTGCTTATACATGGGTATAAGCAATTGTCTCAAGGGTACTTTTTTCTTCAGATGAATAACTAAATATGCAGAAACAATCCCATTATTTTGTTTCTTACAAAACATTACATTTTCATACAAATAAACTCATTCCCTTCATCATAGAGTACATGCTTGCCTGTTTGAATAGCTGAGATGGACAAGTCACAAAAAGCATACACATGTATTTTAAAGTTATTGCAATGTGCTTGTGAGCAAACCTTAGTTTTATACTGTGGTAGTTACCATTGCCCCATAGAATAGCATGGTTTAATTGTGGATTGGTCAGGATAGATAATGTTGTTCCTATATAATAAAATAAGAAGTTCAAATGAGCAGGGCATTAGCTCTTTTCCTACAATAATGGAGTCACCAATAAACACATAGTGTCCTAAAATCATGTTGGTAAACAACTGCACTTAGGAACAGCATTTTATACAGTTTTTACCCCTTTTTCTTAAGATCGCAGAGTACTTTTCAAATGTTACCTGGTATCTACTTGTTCCTCTGCAAAATTATATTGCTTAGAATAGATTTCACATGCTGCTCTCTTACTGACTTTATCCAGGAAATGGAGTTCTTCCAATGGTACAGTCAGAGCTCTCAAGGAGCTCCTAGTTCCTTTTCAATTATATCTGTTAAATATAAGGCTCTGCCTCTTATGGGGAACAATTTTTAAATTTATCTGAGGGGCATATGGCAGCAGATAAATCATTACACGTAAAGAACTACAGAGAAACTGTGACTTAGAAATCAAATAGCCTTTTTAAAATTAGTTCAATAGAGAAGCAAAAAGGAAATCTATGCTTCAGAGGAGGTGTCTTTGTCTAAGCCTACGGATTCTTATTTAGTAGAGGAAATGAAAACAAAATGGATCCTTCCTATAAAGTCAAGAATAATCTTTCCAATTTGATTACTACTGATGATTTTCCCGTGACATCTCTGAAGGCTATCAGGTAATCATTGAGGATTACAGGAACTGTGGACTGGGACCTTATCTCTGTATTACGGTGGTGTTATTTCACAAAGTACAATCAAATTACAATAAGCAAAATTATTTCATGAGAAAATCTTTTATGAGGCAACTCCTTTGGCAAATGCAAGAGTGTTTGAGGACCCTCAAGCTATCCCACCCTGATTCCTCCCATGACAGTAACAGCATTAACTTTGGAAACAGGCAGAGGTTTGAGATTGGGGAACTCTTACAAAATTTTGCATTTTGGTCCAGCATATACACTTATTCCAAAACTTAATGATATAGAATTGTGCTAATTTCTTGTGCTTCTACTTGCTACTATCTTCTTGCTCACAAGAGCTTTTGAATGCTAATGCCAAACTGGAAGAGACTAGTGAAAAGTTGGACTTCTTTTCACTGATTTGAATGCTCCACTCTCAACAGATTTATCATAACAAGGTCCAAATGCTATCAGGAAATTAATATTCTTCAAGAATAAGATGAAATCAATGTTTTTCCATGTATCTTATTGATTGTAAAATATATTATTGTATCTTAAGATTACCTTATTTAGAAAATTTAAATAGATGTAGATAATTTCCACATATGGGCACTGATATTATTTCAGGGCTTTAATTTGAAGAGTTTATTATTTGAATGTTAAATTTTCACATAGCAATTGAGAAATTTGAAGTAGAGTTTTTAAATAATTTCAAACTAATTTGTTAATGATGATATGAACAATAGAAGATTGTTCTATTATCCTTCTATCCTTATTTTAGTTTTTATGCACAACTATTTGTAAAACTAAATGTGATGATTAGCCATTTAAATAGTAACTTTCTAAAAGGGAATTGGTAAGATGATAAAAAAGGCATTATCTTATCTTCAAAGGAAATGATTGGTTTTAATTTAAGTAAGATATACTTAGAAATCTTAGTTCTGTCTCAAGATATGCTCTAAGAATACATTTATATAATGTAATTCAATATTCTATTTATTTATTTAGATAAAATATCTAATTGGATCTTAACTTGTTCAAAGACCAGACAACTTTAATTAGCTTAGAATGAAGATGAATCTTTCTAGATTTAAAGCCATGAAACATTTACATAGTGATGTTAACAAGGGGTGTTTAGAGTGAATCAGAAATAGCAATCATTGCATTCTCCCATTCAATCACAGGACACTATACCAATGAATACATGGACCAAAGATGGGGTATTCCTTTCATTCATTCCTCTATCCGATCCATTGCTCAAGTTAAAGAAAGGAAATTGATGATAAGACATAAAATTCTGGGGTTCTTAGATTTATCATGGGAGAGGTGATGGTAGACAGTTCTTAAGCAAATAAAAAAAGAATGCTCTTAAAATAATCTGCCTTTATTAGCCCTGTCCATCTTTATAGAGCCCCAGTATCATGAAAAAACTATGAATTATGCTGCGGAATACTCTCTGTATTCAAGTTCTAACACATGGTGTTCTTCTTAGTAACTCCCCTCACCACAGCCAAAATTCTCATATGTAGCTCACTGTATACTAAATTAAATCTTATGTGTATCACTACTTGTTCTTTCTACTTATTAATTACAGTACAGTAGATCCAAGACTCACTAATCCTTCTCTAAATGTTATCTAACCTGAACTCTAAAATAATACCCGTGATAGGCAAAATTCTAAAACGGCTTCCAAAATTCCCATCCCCTGATGTGCATACCCTATCAAATCATCTCTCCTACAGAGTGGGCAGACCTATGAATATATGATGGGATATCATACCTATGACAGTGTTACTAATCAGTTGACTCTGAGTTAATCAAAGTGAGATTTGTGTGAGTGAGACTGACTTAATTAGGCAAACCCTTTGAAAGAAGGTGATGCACCAGAGAGGCATTCTCCTTCTGACTTAGAAGAAAACAAGCAGTCCCACTGTGAATGTCTGGCAGAGAAGATCTGGTATCTAGGACAGGAGACTGGCATCTAGAAACTGAGAGTGTCTCCTGGCTGATGGTCCAAAAGAAAGTGAGTACCTCAGTCCTACAACCCCCAGGAAATGAATTCGGCAAACAACTTGAATAAAGCTGGAAAAGAACCACACACTTTAGAAAAGAACACAGACTGGCTGGCACTTTATTTTCAGCCTGTGTGACCCAAAGCAGAGAATCCTATTAAGATACGATTTAACTACAGAAACTGTGAAACAGCAAATGGATGCTTTTTTTTTTTTTTTTTTTTTTTTTTTTAATGGATGCTTTTTAAATTACCCCTAAGTTAGTGGTAATTTGTTACACAGCAATGGAAAACTAATACAATACTGTGATTGTTTGGAAAGTGAAAAAGCTTTCTTGGCTTACGTGACTTTTCCCTGATATTTTTATTTCAGACCTTTCCCTGATACTTCATTTCTTTAGTTACTTCAGTGACTATTTGAAAGAAATATGGACTTGAAGCAGATGATTTGATTTTCAGGTGGTCTTTTCATTCAGTTTTAAATGTCACTTTTATATCTTAAAAGTCATGGCAAGACCTTATTTTTTTGAAAACTATTTAGGGTATTAAATAGGTAATAGTACAGTAGATTATTACCAGGTAAATTTATCTGCCCTGTTAGAATATCTTAATTATACGGTCAATTGAAAATTTGGTTCATGTGTTTTCCTAAACAAAATGTGCCGCAATATTCTACATTAGTTCTTCTACCAGTTCTGGCTCCTCAGAAACATTATTTGAAGAATGTAGATGACATATGGTTTGTCATATGTGAGCATTAATATGTTTACTGTTCTCTTTTTCATTTCAAAATTTTCAAACAATGTTTTTGATAAAAACTACTGATTTTACAGGAAGCCAACTGCTTCTACCCTTGAGATAAAAGTAGCATCTGCAATTCCAGGACATACTGGTGTTACTAGGCATCCTTTCAGTATCACACAGATCTCTCATTGTGAACAAGCCTTTCCTTTTAAAAGCATCTACAGACGGCTGACATATCTCTAATGCATTCTGTTGAAGCCTGTAATTTATCTTGCTTAAATTCTCTAGGGAGTTAATCCAAGTCTTCTTATATATCGTTTCTAGATTGATTGTTATATCGGCGTCTATGCCAAATTCTAGTTTGACTTAATAATTTTTCTTGGACAAAAGTAGTGAAATAGTCCATTTGTATAGTGCTTTGAATGTTCTTCACTAGGAATGAATGTTGTTGCTTTCTGGTTTTGTGTCTGTGTGATTATGTGAGTGCATATGTGTAAAAATCATTTTGGTAATCATATAATCTATGTAATTTGGGAAGCGTACATTATTAATTTCTGGGGGTTTTAAATTGGGCATAGAAAACAGAATCTGGAAATTAGGTTTTAAAAGCTTTTGATTGAATACTTTTAATCATGGCTTATTTTCCTATTTTTCTACTGTTATTTGTTACTAAGATGTTTTACCTATAGATAAATCAACACATACATGTCTTTGCCCTCTAAAAATGTTGTGTTTTAACCTGGATGTCAAGGGAAAGCCTGTCCTTTTTGTAATGAGTTATAAGTACTAACAAGTCGAACGGAAAAGGCTCAGAATGATATTAAATCTAATATTTTCCTATGCTTCTCACGACACCCATCGAAGTTTCTGTTGGAAGCTAATATTGCTCTTATTGTTTTCCTCACAAGAAATCTTTTCTTACATACAGTCCTAAGGCTACTTGCATCTTTCCTCAAACCAAATGCATTTTAAATTTTCTCTAACATATAAATTTGTATGGTTATAGAATTACTGTAGTTTTTTGGATTTTTATCACATATTAATTATTACCCCTCAAAATGTATTTCCATAAATGAAGATTTTTAATATAAAATTTATATAACACAATATTAACCATTTTAAAGTGAACAATTTGGTGGCATTAAGTACATTCACAACATGCAACCACCAAAATTATCTGATTCAAAATATCTTTTTCTTTTGAGAAGTGTCTGTTCATATCCTTCGCCCACTTGTTGATGGGGTTGTTTGCTTTTTCTTGTAAATTTGATGAGTTCTTTGTAGATTGGATATTAGCCCTTTGTCAGATGAGTAGATTGCAAAAATGTTCTCCCATTCTGTAGGTTGCCTGTTCACTCTGATGGTAGTTTCTTTTGCTGTGCAGAAGTTCTTTAGTTTAATTAGATCCCATTTGTCAATTTTGGCTTTTGTTGCCATTGCTTTTGGTGTTTTAGACATGAAGTCCTTGCCCATGCCTATGTCCTGAATGGTATTGCCTAGGTTTTTCTTCTAGGGTTTTTATGGTTTTAGGTCTAACATTTAAGTCTTTATTCCATCTTCAGTTAATTTTTGTATCAGGTGTAAGGAAGTCATTTATTGCAGCCAAAAGACACATGAAAAAATGCTCATCATCACTGGCCATCAGAGAAATGCAAATCAAAACCACAATGAGATACCATCTCACACCAGTTAGAATGGTGATCATTAAAAAGTCAGGAAACTACAGGTGCTGGAGAGGATGTGGAGAAATAGGAACACTTTTACACTGTTGGTGGGACTGTAAACTAGTTCAACCATTGTGGAAGTCAGTGTGGCAATTCCTCAGGGATCTAGAACTAGAAATCCCATTTGACCCAGCCATCCCATTACTGGGTATATACCCAAAGGACTATAAATCATGCTGCTATAAAGACATATGCACACGTATGTTTATTGTGGCACTATTCACAATAGCAAAGACTTGGAACCAACTCAAATGTCCAACAATGATAGACTGGATTAAGAAAATGTGGCATGTATACACCATGGAATACTATGCAGCCTTAAAAAATGATGAGTTCATGTCCTTTGTAGGGACATGGATGAAGCTGGAAACCATCATTCTCAGCAAACTATCGCAAGGACAAAAAACCAAACACCGCATGTTCTCACTCATAGGTGGGAATTGAACAATGAGAACACTTGGACACAGGAAGGAGAGCATCACATTCTGGGGACTGTTGTGGGGTGGGGGGAGGGGGGAGGGACAGCATTAGGAGATATACCTAATGTTAAATGATGAGTTAATGGGTGCAGCACACCGACGTGGCACATGGATACATATGTAACAACCCTGCACATTGTGCACATGTACCGTAAAACTTAAAGTATAATAATAAAAAAAAACTTTTTCACCCCTAAATAAAATCTCATACTCATTAAGTAGTTATTTCCTATTTCACCCTCCCATCAGACCCTGGAAACCAACAGTGTGTGTTCCTTTAGTTCCAAAAATTTACCTATTGTGTTTATTTCATACAAATGGAATCATACAATATGTGACCTTTTTATTAGGCTTCCTATATCGTATGTTTTAGAGGATCATGTACAATGTAGCATGTATCAGTACTGAGTTCCTTTGTATAACTCTGTAATATTCCATTGTGTGCATATACACATAATATGTACACATTTCATTTTATGCATATGCAAAAGTTCTCAATGTGTTTATCCATTTGTCCATTGATGGACATTTGGCTTGTTTCTACTTTTTGACTATTGTAAAAGTACTGCTATGAAATTTTTGTAGTATTTGAACACCTGTTTTCAATTATTTTAGGTATGTATCTAGGAATGGAATTGTCATATATATATGTGTATATATATATGTGTGTGTATATATATGTGTGTGTATATATATACGTATATATATATGTGTGTATATATATACGTATATATATATGTGTGTATATATATACGTATATATGTATACGTATATATATACGTATATATATGTATATGTATATATATACGTATATATATGTATATGTATATATATATATATATATATATATAGAGAGAGAGAGAGAGAGAGAGAGAGAGTCATATAGTAATTTTACCTCTAACCTTTTGAGGAATTATCAAATTTTCTCATAGCAGCTGCACTATTTTACATTCCCACCAGCAGTGAATAGGGTTTATACATCCTCACCAACACTTGTTATTTACTTATTTATTTATAGCCATCACAGTGAGTATAAAGTCATCACCGTGGTTTTAATTTGCCTTTCCCTAATAACTACTGATGTTGAGCATTTTTTTCATGTGCTTCTTCACCATTTGGATATATATTTTTTGAGAAGTGTATTTCAAGTTCTTTAAGTTCTTTGTCCAGTTTTTTTTTGTGGGGGGCAGGGGAGATTGCATCATTGAGTTTTAAGAGTTCTTTATATATTTTGGATACAAGACCCTTATCAGATATAATTTAAAAGTAATTTATCTCATTCTGTAGGTTGTCTTTTCACTTTCTTGGTAATATCCTTTGATGTACAAAATATCTCAATTTAAGTCCAGTTTATCTATTTTTCTGTTTGTTGCTAATGCTTTTGGTATCATACCAAAGCATCTATTCCAAATCCAAGGTAATCAAAATGTATCCCTATATTTTAACAGTTTTGTGGTTTTACTTCTTTTATTTGGGTTGGTGATCCATTTTGAATTAATTTTTTGTATATGTTGTTATGTAAGATTCCAACTTCATTTTTTTGCATGTTGATATCTACTTGTCCCAGTACCATTTGTTGAAAATATTATTCTTCCTCCCTGAAGTCTTGAACTCCTCAAAGTCATCCATGAGGCTTGGAATCAACTTCTTTCAAACTTCTGCTTGCATTGCTATTTTGATCACCTCCCATGATTCACTAATGTTCTTAATGGCATCTAGAATGGCAAATCATTTCCAGAAGGTTTTCAATTTACTTCATCCAGATTCATCAGAGGAATCACTATATATGGTAGCTATAATATAATGAAACATATTTCTTAAGACAACTTGAAAGTCAAAATTTCTCCTTGATCTATAGGTTAAATAATGGAGTTGTGTTAATACACATTGGTCTTCTTGTATGTCTCCATCAGAGCTCTTGAGTGACCAGGTGCATTCTCAATGAGCAGTGATATTTTGAAAAGAATCTCTTCTTCTGAGCAGTAGAGCTCAACAGTGACCTTAAAGTATTTATTAAATCATGCTGTACACAGATGTGCTGTCATTCAGGCTTTGTTGTTTCATTATAGAGCACAGGCAGAGTAGAATCAGCATAATTCTTAAAAACTGTAGAAGTTTTGATATGGTCAAAGCATTGGCTTTAGCTTGAAGTTACCAGCTGCATTAGCCCCTAACAAGAGTCAGCTTGCCCTTTGAAGCTTTGAAGCCAAGCATATTGACTTCTCCTCTCTAGCTAGGAAAGTCCTAGATGGCATCTTCTTCCAATAGAAGGCTGCTTTTGTGTACATTGAAAAATCTGTTGTTTAGTGTAGCTATTTCCATCAATGCTCTTAGCTAGATCTTCTGGATAACTTGCTGCAGCTTCTACATTAGCACTTGTTAGTTCACTTTGCACTTTTATGTTATGAAGATGGTTTCTTTCCTTAAACCTCATGAACCAACTTCTTATAGCTTCCAACTTTTCTTCTATAGCTTCCACACTACTCAGCCTTATAAAATTGAAGAGAGTGAGGGTTTTGCTTTGGATTAGGCTTTGGCTTAAAGGAATATTGTGGCTGATTTCATCTTCTTTCCAAACCATTCAAACTTTCTTCACATCAACAGTATGTCTGCTTCACTTTCTTATTGTTTTGTATTCACTGGAGTAGAATTTTTAATTTTCTTCAAGAACGCTTTGCATTTACAACTTCACTAACTGTTTGCTTCAAGTAACCTAGCTTTCAGTCTGTCTTGGCTTTTGATATGTCTCCCTGACTAGACCTAGTCATTTCCAGCTTTTAAGTTAAAGTGAGAGACTTGACTCTTTCTTTCACTTAGAACACATCATATCATTATTAATTGGCCTAATTTCAATACTACTGTGTATCAGCGAATAAGGAGGCCAAAGGAGACGAGAGATGGGGAAACTCCTGGTCAATGGAACAGTCAGAACAGACAGAACATTTATGGTCTAAGTTCACTGTCTTAAGTGTGCGTGGTTCATGGTATACCAAAACAATTATGATAGTAATAATACTATCATATGATCACTGATCATATGTTCTGCTTAATCAATGATGACTGCTTAAAGATAATCAGAACAGATATAATAAATAATGAAGTTTGACTTATTTTGAGATTATCAAACAATGACACAGAAACATGAAGTGAGCACATGATGTTTGAAAAATGACTCTGATAGACTTGCTTCATGCAGGGTTGTCACAAGTCTTCAACTGGTAAAAAATACAATATATGCAAAGCACATTGAAGAGAATAACAGTAAAATGAGGTATGCCTGCCTGTTTTAGGGTAAATTAAGAAATAAATGTGTCATTCCATCCCAAATTCTAAAGATAACATGCTGTGTCATATGACGTCAAATTGTTTTTTGAAGTAAGAATACCATTATATTGATAAAAATTACTCCTCCTTTATTTCTATACCACTCCCCATAATCAGAGGTGCCAATTTAATTTAGGTATTTTAGAAATTATATAGTATAAAAAGAGTAAAAATAAAAATTTACTTTCACTTTCCATAGACTCCCTTTGTGTAAATGAGTTTTATGTTATTTAATTTAGTTAAACAGTAATGAAGTCATTGATTATATTGTTGTTAAAGATAAATTTGACAATAAATACTATCACAATAAGAAATTTTGATTCCAGACATGACATAATAGTTCGCATTAGACCAGGTCTTTCACCACAAAACTAAATACTGGCAGCAGGAATATGTATATATATATATATATATATATGTAAGAAAAGAAATCATATATATATGCATGTATGTATATATATATATATACATGCATACACACATATATATATGTATATGTGTTAGTTCATTTTCACACTGCTGATAAAGACATACCTGAGACTGGGTAATTTATAAAGAAAAGAGGCTTAATGGACTCACAGCTCCACAGTTCTATGTGGCTGGGGAGGCTTCACAATCATGACAGAAGGTGTAAGGCACATCTTACATGGTAGCAGGCAAGAGAGAATGAGAGCCAAGTGAAAGGGAAAACCCCCTATAAAATCATGAGTTCTCATGAGACTTATTCAGTACCATGACAACAGTATAGGGGGAACTGCCCCAATGATTCAATGATCTCTTACTGAGTCCCTCCCACAACACATGGGAAATATGGGAGCTTTAATTCAAGATGATATTTGGGTGCAGACACAGCCAAATCATATCAATAGTATATGTATATGTGTATATATATATATATATATATATATATATATATATATATATATATTTGTGTATATATGAGTATATATATGAATTATACTCTTTCAAAGCATAAGAGTTGACTAAGGGAGCCAGCACTTGAGGGGTTACTTCTCTGCCACAGTGATGAGAAATTTCCTGAGTGATTCCCACATTAACATGTTCTTTTCCCTAAGGAATAGTATAATTCTCAATACAAATAATAAAGGCCAATCCAGAAGTATGTTGCTTCATATCTGAATCATTTTTAGTAGGTGGATTTCCAGGCAGTAAAAGGCATGTAGGATTTCAGGAGCGGAGGTCTCAAAGAGGAGGAAACATACAGAAATGGGCTTAAAATGCTGTATATACTACTCCCTGGCATGTTTGTTGTTTCCCACATATGCAAGGAGACATTCTTAGAATACAAATAGGAAGCAGCAGGTAGATAGACAAAGATCTGGTCAAATATATATATATATATGTATATAGAATATATAGATTGAATTTTAGGACCCTTCCAAATAAAAGAGTCCTATTAAATATCCCAGACTTTTAGACAAGACTACGGAAGGCCTTGTTCAAATAATAACTACTGTGTAAGAGTAAATATTAAGAGTAGTGCAAATTGGAAGTAGTGACGACCAATAAAAGCCTAAAGCCAAGGTCAACTTGATCAAAATGACCTGCCTATTATTTATCTCTCTGCTAGAAGTAAATTGAATATGACTGAAGGAAGATATCATAAAGATTCTCTGTCTCAATATTGTGTCAGAAGATTAAACAATATTGTCGATTCAATAGATAATTACCACATTTAATGGTAAAAAGACCAAAAGATACAAAACCGTGGGATGGGGGAGGAGAAAAGAAAGTAGAACAGCTGTATAAGGAATCAAGATATTGGACTTGTCACACGAGCACTTAATAAAACTATGATAAAATATGTTATAGAAAAGAGAAGAGAGAAAAATTTTCTAGGGAGCTACAATCTACTAAAGAACAAATTAAATGAAAATTTGTATAATGAAATATATAATAAATTTAATAATATTTAAAAGATTCTTCAAAGTAGATTAGATGGGGCAGAAGAGAATAGAGAAGCAAAAGTTCAGTCGGTAATAAAATATTCAGATGAAGTGAAGCAAGAAAAAAAAGATAGTAAACAAAACTGAAAGCAATATATGACACATACAGAGCATGAATATTCCACAACTATTTCAGATCCTAGAAGTGGAATAAGAAGTTGACAGAATTAATATTTAATAAACCTTGAAAGACATTGGCAAAATATGGCAATTTATAGATGTAATACAATCTGTAAACTCTAAGTAGGGCACATCTGAATAAATCAAACATAGGCTTCCAAAATGTATCACCTGTCAAACAAAGACAAAAGTACAAATCATATAAGGCAGCAAGACAAAAAAACTGTCACATGACCTTCAAAGAATGAAAAGAAAACTAATGACAGATTATTCAACATAAACAATGACAGAAGACAATGGAATACAACTTTAAGGCACTTAAACAAAGACACTTTGTGTCTTTCACACAAAGACTAACCAAGATAATATGTAACCAGAAAATCTGACTATATTAAATATTAATGGGAGTTTTTTTCAATCAATATAATGAGATTTGCAGGAAAAGCAGGAATGCAGTAAAGGATAAAGATAAACGTAAAGGGTAAAAATGGCATTTCCTCAATATAAGTATTGCCTCTTTAATGCAATAACAATATAATGTCTTTTCCGTTTAAAATACACATGCAATTTAAATATATACTGACAATAACAATGCAGAATTTGTGTAAATAGAGTTAACATTTTGTAACAGTTTTGCATTGTTTGAGATGTGTTAAAATTGTCAATTTAAGTTAATTATAATATGTTAAAGATTGTACTATGAAATAGCTACAGCAACCACCAAAGGGATAATAAAAGATTGTAAAACTAAGAAGCTAAAATGAGCATAAAAATAATAATAACAACAATAATAATAGTAACTTAATTAATTTAAAATAATGAAAGAGAAAAGAATAGAAAATATGGGATATAGAAAACAAATGGGACAGTGAACTTAATGCCAAATATATATCCACATATACCTGTTATCATATTAAATGTTAACAGATTAAATACTTCAATTAAAAGGCAAAGTTGATCAGAGTGCAATAAAACATTCAAACACATACATATCACAATTGAGATAATTAAATCCAGGAACTCCATGTTAGTTTAACATTTGAAAACCATTCAATAGTACTCACCTCCTTAACAGAGTAAAACAGGAAAACCATATGATTTCAGAAGAGGCAGAAAAAGCATCTTATGATAAATATGTGCATTTATGACAGCATAATCCTTTGTTTCTAGCCATCTTCATAGTAAGCAAAATAAGATGGTCAAATTATGTTCACAGGAATCATAAATGTTATCCAGTACCAAACTCCTAAAACTACAAACAGGATCAGATAAAGCAGGAAGAGGTTTGGGACAGCCAGGAAAGTAACTGAAGTCCTTTTTTCACTCTGACACAAGTTTTGCCCAGAGTGTATGAAGTTTCCAAGTAATATTAATGGGCCCTCCTCAAAGCAGGGATCATTTAGATTATGAAACATATCTGTTTTTTTAATCTCAGAGGTTTGGCCCTTATATTCTCTAGGGAACCATGAATCAAAAATTAAAAAATGATTAGGTTAATTCACCATAAGTTATATGAAACCTGTGAAGTCCTGTAAACATATTAACAATGTGCCTATCTTGTATCATCCATCCTCCTGGGCATTGAGAGAGAAAGGAATGACAGAATAGCTTCCCTGAATAGTTTTTCCCAAGGTAGCTACCTACAAAATTCCGTAACAAACTTGCAACATAAAAATGACATACTAAAGCTTTTCCCCGAGATATAAATGAGATAGGAAGTGTCACTATTGCTATTTCTATTAAAAGTTATACTAGATGGTCTAGCCATTGCATTATGGCAAAATATTAAGATTAGAAAAAATAAACTTGTCATTCTTTGTAGAAAACATGATTACATACCTAAATAAACCTAAAAATAGCTACAGAGAGAGTGTATAGATCAATAAGTAAATTTTGCAAGATTTATGAATACAAAATTGATATTAAAAACCCAAAAGTATTATCTATACTACAACAAATAGAAAATGACATTTTAAAATGTCATTTATGATATCATAAAAAATAACAAGTCAGAAATAAATTGGATAACAGATGTAAAATTATAAATTTTATTGAAATAAAATTTAAAAGAGCACGTAAGTGGAGGAATATATTCATGAATTATGTAATGAATAGTTCATGAATAGTAATTCCCAATATTGTAATGATGCCAAATCACCCACAATTGAAATATAATGCTAAACAATTTTGATCAAAATTCCTGTAGGTTATATATAATTTGCTCATATTAAAAAGTTATTTTAAAAATTCATATACAAATTCAAGCGGCCAAGATGATTCTCCTGAAGAAGTAGTGCAAAATAAGAATGTTTATGTATTCAGATCAAATCTGCATGGTGCAAATATAAGTAAGTATACCAGTAGAACTGAATAAAAAGCACAGAAATAAACCCACACTTAAAAGATCACTTGCCTTACGACATTTTTGCATGGTGCAAGTATAAGTAAATATACCAGCAGAACTGAATGAAAAGCACAGAAATAAACCCACACTTAAAAGATCACTTGTCTTACGACAAAGTTGCCACTACAATGCAGTGAGGGAATGCTGTCTATATTGTAGTATTTCAATTAAAGTTTACAAGAAAATTCATAATATACTAGTAGATTTTTATGCATTAAATATAAACGTTGAAATCTATTAACTCACTTTTATTAATAGTATTTAATATATTAAACTGAGTTTTTGGGTCAATTTTAACAGTCTTCTGAGAATCTATTGATATCAAAGTTCCTATCTAACTCAAAAGGAATGGGGAGCTTAAAAAAGAGAAGATTTCTTCTTGATCAATACAATCGTTTCCTTCATTCAAGAAAGTGGCTCTAAGCTGTACTGTAAACTGATCATCAGAGTGAACAGGGAACCTACACAATGGGAGAAAATTTTTGCAATCTACTCATCTGACAAAGGGTAATATCCAGAATCTACAATGAACTCAAATAAATTTACAAGAAAAAAACAACCCCATCAAAAAGTGGGCAAAGGATATGAACAGACACTTCTCAAAAGAAGACATTTATGCAGCCAAAAGACACATGAAAAAATGCTCACCATCACTGGCCATCAGAGAAATGCAAATCAAAACCACAGTGAGATACCATCTCACACCAGTTAGAATGGCGACCATTAAAAAGTCAGGAAACAACAGGTGCTGGAGAGGATGTGGAGAAATAGGAACACTTTTACACTGTTGGTGGGACTGTACAGTAGTTCAACCATTGTGGAAGACAGTGTGGCAATTCTTCAGGATCTAGAACTGGAAATACCATTTGATCCAGCCATCCCGTTACTGGGTATATACCCAAAGGATTATAAATCATGCTGCTATAATGACACATGCACACCTATGTTTATTGTGGCACTATTCACAATAGCAAAGACTTGGAACCAACACAAATGTCCATCAATGATAGACTGGATTAAGAAAATGTGGCACATATACACCATGGAATACTATGCAGTCATAAAAAATGATGAGTTCACATCCTTTGTAGGGACATGGATGAAGGTGGAAACTATCATTCTCAGCAAACTATCTCAAGGGCAAAAAACCAAACACCGCATGTTCTCACTCATAGGTGGGAACTGAATAATGAGAACATTTGGACACAGGGTGGGGAACATCACACTCCAGGGCCTGTCGTGGGGTAGGAGGGAGTGGGGAGGGATAGCATTAGGAGACTATACCTAATGTAAATGAGGAGTTAATGGGTGCAGCACACCAACAAGGCACATGTATACATATGTAACAAATCTGCACGTTGTGCACATGTACACTAGAACTTAAAGTGTAATAAAACAAACAAAAAACAAACAATGAGCATCACAAATGGTATTCTGGGCTAAATTATCAAAATCTCGTTGGACCTTTCCATCTATTTCAAATTTAATTGAGAAGTGTTTTTTTGTTTGTTTTAATACACCTGACCCTTAAGAAAAAATCAAGAAACAAAATCTAATATTGAGATGATCTGAACAAAAAGGAAGTAACATCAACTACTAATTTCTCCACTCTCCAATACCTGAGCCCAGGATATTGCCTTATAATCTCTGTGATGCTAGGTGCCATATTAAAGATCTGGATTAATCTAAGTTCTCATGAATATCAAGTGAACATGGTTGATGTCAATTCAATAGAGTAGCCCTAGTCTGTGTCTAGGCTGTCGTTTTCCTTTTATTTTTCAGAGGAGCAACATGAACTATAGTGTGGTCCTGTCTTCTTAACTCTATCTTATAACAAAGAGAAGGTTTATATCTTAGTGTCTTATATTTTTTCCTTGGACACTGTTAAAGAAGCAGGAGTTTAATTACTATGCAGCAATTACTTTATCATACTTTGAACTGTAAGTTAGTAACTAAAAACATTCTTCTATTCAGTTTTCTGTTACTTTTACAGAGTTATCTCTGTTTCCTAGTATGTTAGATTGTTAACCAAAACACACTTAACATTTAATTTAATATGAGAGATAATAAACATAACTCTTAAAAATCTCTGTGGAACATCTAATTTGATAAAAGTTTATGCACATGATCAACTCACTGATAGTTCAGTTTAGGAAGTTTTAAGTCAGAACATGGCTGAAGCAGTCAAAGAAAAAAAGGTGTGTGAGTGGGGTAGGTGCAATTACAGTCATATGCAAAGACACTTATCTGACTAATCAGCAAAGGATTTATTCTATTAATTAATTTAATACATAGATGGAGCATCAGTTAAAATGTAGCCTGAAACTACTGGGGACAGTGATTGTAACTGGGGACAAGGATAATAACTGGAGTTTAAAAGCCACGAGTGCCCAGCTGTACCTTTTTTTTTGATACTGTGACCTTATAAAATTTAGTAATTGAAACAAAGAATAACTTCCTTCTAGAATGTATTTCTAGTCATTTTAAATAGACAAGCCCTCATTCCATTTAGATGACAGTTACTGATGGTATACCATGCATTCTCAGAGAGATTTAAAGTAGAATAATATTAATTTCTATAAATGGATAAATTCTTCAGTCTATGACAATGAAAGCTAGCCTATTAATCCGATTTATCAAGATGAAGTTAGGACTCGGCATTTTAAGACACTTATATTTTTAAATTTCTAAATGATCATTCTTTCTGTGGTGGTTGCAAGCTTTTCCTATAGAGGTCAGTAGACTTGTATGTACCACTGTACAATCAGAATTTTGTTTAATGATTTGTTTTTACAGTGCAATGAAATGGCTCTAGAATATTATCTGTTAGAGCGTAATAAGAGCCCGCCTCTCCTGCATTTCTTGCTTCCACATGGAAGAATAACACTCCTAGCACACTGCAGCATTCATTCTTCTCCAGGGGAGAGAGTGAATTATCTGTTTGATGAATGCACTTTTATCTCAGTGTTTTCCTCTGACTTTCACTCTTTGCTCATTTTGTTTCAGGAAAGCATCCTTTGTCTCTGCTCTTCCAGCCTATTATTTTGCAGAAGAGAGTCTTTCCTTGAAATGGGGTGGAGATTCTAACCTTTAATGGGTCCCTGCAATTTGTCAGTGTTGCCTGTGCCTGGATGGCTGACTGCATTTAAATCTGGAGTTTAGTATCAGAAAGCCCATTTAGCTGTGCATCTAGTGTATGTCCTTCTATGTAGCTTTTGTCAGTAACAATGCTAACCTTTAGAATTCTGTTTGTCTGATGCCTATGTTTATCTCAATTACTTTTTGTTGTTGTTGTTTGTTTGTTTGTTTGATTTTGAGACAGGGTTTTGCTCTGTTCCCCAGACTGGAGTGCAGTGGTGCAGTCATAGCTCACTGCAACCTCAAACTCCTGGACTCAAGCACTTCTTCTGCCTCAGCCTCTCACATAGGTTGGACTAAAGGCTTGTGCCACCACGACTGGCTTTTTTTTTTTTTTTTTGTAGAGATGGCATCTCACTCTGTTGCCCAGGCTGGTCTCAGACTCCTGGCCTCAAACAATCCTCCCACCTTGGCCTCCCAAAGCACTGGCATTACAGGCATGAGCTACTATGCTCAGCTCTCAATTAGTTTTGAATCTAAGGATGCCATTTGTTGGACCCCTATGCCCCATGATTATTCTTAGAATTTTCTGTCGGTTAGCAAATGAACTCTTTGTAATGAAGGGAGCAAAAGAATAATAGAATTTACAAAAGTTTAGCTCCCTGTTATTCTGCATTTGTCAGCGTCACAGCTTGCCCCAAATCAAGTCTTCTCTTTCGATTCAAATAGAGTTTAGAATAACCTTAATGTGGTTCTCGATTGTTTTTCTTTTCCAAATACAGTTCATTATCATTATATATGGAAGATTTTTCTGTAAAGTCATCAAGGACACTGAATTAGTGAATAATGAACAATTGTTCCTAGAGGAAAGTCAGGGTTCATTCCTGTGAGCCTCTGGTTGCAACATTTTTCTCAACTCATCAATACATAACCTTGTTTTGTGTGTGTTTCTGTTTAAAGATGTCTTATTTAATATATATTATTGATGTATTAACAACCTCAGAGTCAACAGCACTGTAAATCATGCCTGAATGGATCTTATCTAACATGGCTTCTCCATAAGGCACATCACAGCCTTTCATTTATAACACTAACCAGCAGTTCAGCTCTATGCTTCAGGGTCATTTTAAACAGCACAATACCAACAAAATACCCACAAAAAATGTAAAAAATGTGGCACTAAATAGATTATAGTATGAAAGCTAAAATAAGAAGGCAGAGTGTCTCTTTCATCCCTCTCTGGAAGCACACAACATCAGGCAATTTAATTTTTTTGGCAATTCTGTGTATGTCCATGGATGACTGTGAACATGCCCCATAAACTGATTTTTTTTAAGTACATTTTATTGAGTAGATGAATTCACAAATGTGGAATCTGCAAATAACGAGGCTCAACTGTTAGAACTTTTTATGATATATCGTCTACTTCTGAGCGTTCTTTTCTCTGCCTCTAAAATATTATAGTGGAATAACAGACATAGATTTGAAAGTGCTAAATATATTAGCTCAATATAGAGCCAGTCAAGTGAGGCTTTTACAACATTTTCTATTCCTAACTTTATCTCTGGAGAAATACACAACCAGAGAAGACAAAACTAACTTTCTTCATGGAAGTAAAATCTGAACATGGTGGCAATACTTCTTAAAGGATTCTGTGAAATATTTAATCTGGCAGATTTTTTATTTCAACACAGATTTGCTGAATGATGAAAATGAAAGAATTTTCATAACAGCGGTTTTCTCTAGTGACTATCCAGTTTTTACTATCTCATATGAAGTAGAAGCTAGTTATGCTGTAGTTGAATTACTTTATCATTTTCCACGAGATAATACTTTGTATACTTTATCATAATTCCTTATATTAAACATTTCAATCAACCTTGTGTACGACAAGAGGCAAAACAAACACAACAACTCCAAACCAGTCACTCCAAAAAGTCAAATAAGAGTTAGCACATTACTTTTTATTGCTGATTCAGAAAGCATTTTTACTTATGTTTGTTCGCTCACCAATACAAGTCTTCATTATTGCCAATGAATGTTCGTGTTTGTAATTCATTGGTCCTCATATTAGACTAAAATCTTACGTACTTCCTGGGACTTATGGCACCACCTCAGCTACTTGTTTCAAGTGCCCTGCAGCATTGTTTTAGGAGAGCGTCCTTTGTCTCTGCTCTTCCAGCCTATTATTTTGCAGAAGAGTCTATCCTTGAAATGGGGTGGAGATTCTAACCTTTAATGGGTCCCTGCAATTTGTCGGTGTTGCCTCCTCTGGGCCTCAAAGCGTTCACTATCTGAAGCTGACCAATCATTCTTCTAAAAGTGTTTGGATGTCCTTGTTAGCTGGCCCCAGGTGGCCATGGTAGCCAGGCACATGTGCAAAGATTCTGTCATCTTTCACTTCTGGATTTGGATGAAACAGCACACTACACAGCATGAGAACTGAGGTCTGGAACAGGAGCTGAAAGGGCCCAATATTGCTGCATGGAAGTGTAAGGAAGTTACTTCCCAGTGATGCAAACTTCAAACAAACAGAAGAATGACGGGATCAGAGAGACACATTGCATTACTTCTCTGTCTCTCATGGATGACTCTCAGGCCAAATGGATCTCTCTGCCAAATGACCTGCTATGCCGTTCTTCATGGCTTGTTGTAAAGCAGTGGCCAGGGTGGTAGCTTGTACCTGCACGTTGCTTCACATCTTCCAATGCCTCACTTCCCCTTTTCCACATTCTTTCTGGCCTGGGTTTACATCATCCAAGGAAGGCATTAGTGCATTCTTTCTCACTTCCAGCTCTGTTTTCTAGGGAATTCAAACTAACACAGTTCCTAAGTTTAACACTTCATCTTTTTCTTGCTAAGATATAGGACAAATAAGAGTTTATAATTTTTCTATTACCTATTTCTCTTAAAAATAGAAAATCAAGTTATTTTGTCAGTATAGGAGGCTTCTAATATTAATAAGGAAAAAATATCCATGGACTTGAATGTGTGGTTTATATACAACATAATACTAATTTCAATTTGTAGGCTTTCTGCTTGAGAATAGAAAGGAGGGGGTGGGCAGTTAATTTAGCTTGAAATGCACCTAGAACATTTGCAGAGTAAGGGGCTTTCATAGGAATATTAGCGTCCATTATATTCCATTCATGTATTATTCAGCACAGCTAATACATAAAATCCAACTCAGGTGACAACAAATGATAGTCACGCACACTTCCACCTTCTCTTCAGTATCATCCTGTGAAATGCTTTTTTCTGAGCTCTGCTCAAAGAAGCAAAACAGCAGGGGCCCCCACTTCACACATGCTCCCAGAGAGAAATCATGCTACACATTTTTCATTTAGAAATAAAAAATTTGGAATAAATCCATGGAAGTGAAAATCCATTAGATAATTGCTGCTAAATGTCTGGCATTTTAATTTGAGGATTTGCAGTAGCACACTGCTCTTAAAATGGCAGTACATTTGACAAAGTTCTGTCTAAATTTTTATGGATATAAGCACTTAGAATCGTCACCAGTGCCATTTTCCCTGTCGTGTAAGTATTCATCAGCTCTGTGTATTGTTGTATACCATGATGACACTTTTACGAAGTGCCTAGAGGTTCATTATGAATTTTAAGATGAATATTTAACAGCAGTTTACAGATGTTTTATAACTAGTTTATATGAGACTGGGACAATTAGTAGCAGATTTGCGGGTTCTACCTGAACAGGAATCAATTTTTGGATTTAAACGTTTTCTATATTTACATCTTTCTGTCCTTTTCTCCTTTGAAAACGTCAGAAGTATGTGTGACTGTATTCTAGTGTGTCATCGAACCTGGCTACTTTTGCTTCTGCCATATGTTACATACTCCACTGGTCTCTTTCCATTGCTCCTGGAACTCTCTCACTCTTCATTAGGTATCGGTTTCTTACCACACATCATATTATTGCCCTTTCTCTCTGTCTAAGATATAAATTTGTTTTATGAATTACTAAAAAATATCTTTTTATTTTCTCCACATTCTTTAAGAACTATTCCCAATTTGGCCTAAATGTACATACTGTCTTTTCCGATTTCCAAAGAAACTCTTTTTTTAATTTTTTTTTATTATATTTGAAGTTCTGGGATACATGTGCAGAATGTGCAGGTGTTACATGGTTATACATGTGCCATGGTGGTTTGCTGCACCCATCAACCCGCCATCGAGGTTTTAAGCCCCGCATGCCTTAGGTATTTGTCCTAATGCTTTCCTTCCCCTTGTCCGCCACCCCCAAACAGGCCTCGGTGTGTATGTTCCCCTCCTTGTGTCCATGTGTTCTTCTTGTTCAACTCCCACTTATGAGTGAGAACATGTGGTGTTTGGTTTTCTGTTCCTGTGTTAGTTTGCTGAGAATGATGGTTTCCAGCTTCATCCATGTCCCTGCAAAGGACATGAACTCATTCTTTTTTATGGCTGCATAGTAATCCATGGTGTACATGTGCCACATTTTCTTCATCCAGTCTATCATTGTTGGGCATTTGGGTTGGTTCCAAGTCTTTGCTATTGCAAGTAGTGCTGCAATAAGCATATGTGTACATGTCTCTTTATAGTAGAATCATTCATAATCCTTTGGGTATGTACCCATTAATGAAATTGCTGGGTCAAATAGTATTTCTAGTCCTAGATCCTTGAGGAATTGCCACATTGTCTTTCACAATGGTTGAACTAATTTATACTCCCACCAACAGTATAAAATCATTCCTATTTCTCCACATCCTCTCCAGCATCTGTTATTTCCTGACTTTTTAATGATCACCATTCTAACTGGCATGAGATGGTATCTCAATGTGGGTTTGATTTGCATTTCTCTAATGACCACTGATGACGAGCTTTTTTTCATGTATTTGTTGAACGCATAAATGTTTTCTTTTGAGAAGTGTCTGTCCCTATCCTTTGCCCACTTTTTGATGTTTTTTTTTTTCTTGTAAATTTGTTTAAGTTCCTTATAGATTGTGGATATTAGCCCTTTGTCAGATGGATAGATTGCAAAAATTTTCTCCCATTCTGTAGAAATGATGATAGTTTCTTTTGCTGTGCAGAAGCTCTCTAGTTTAATTAGATCCCTTTTGTCAATTTTGGCTTTTGTTGCCATTGCTTTTGGTGTTTTTTGTCATGAAGTCTTTGCCCATGTGTATACCCTGAATGGTATTGCCTAGGTTTTCTTCTAGGTATTTTATGGTTTTATGTTTTACATATAAGTCTTTAATCCATCTTGAGTTAATTTTTTTATAAGGTGTAAGAAAGGGGTCCATTTTCAGTTTTCTGCATATGACTAGCCAGTTTTTCCAGCACCATTTAATAAATAGGAAATCCTTTCCCTATTGCTTGTTTTTGTCAGGTTTGTCGAAGATCAGATGGCTGTGGATGTGTGGTGTTATTTCTGAGGCCTCTGTTCTGTTCCATTGGTCTATATATCTGTTTTGGTACGAGTACCATGCTGTTTTGGTTGCTATAGCCTTGCGGTATAGTTTGAAGTCAGGTAGCATGATACCTCCAGCTTTGTTCTTTTTGTTTAGGATTGTCTTGGCTATACAGGCTCTTTTTCAGGTCCATATGAAACTTAAAGTAGTTTTTTCCAATTCTGTGAAGAAAGACAAAGGTAGCTTAATGGGAATAGCATTGAATCTATAAATTACCTTGGGCAGTATGGCCGTTTTCATGATATTGATTCTTCCTATCCATGAGCATGGAATATTTTTCCATTTGTTTGTGTCCTCTCTTATTTTCTTGAACAGTGGTTTGTAGTTCTCCTTGAAAAGGTCTTTCACATCTCTTGTAAGTTGTGTTCCTAGGTATTTTATTTTCTTTGTAGCAATTGTGAATGGGAGTTTGCTCATGATTTGGCTCTCTGTCTATTATTTGTGTAGAAATGCTTGTGGTTTTTGTACATTGATTTTGTATCCTGAGACTTTGCTGAAGTTGCTTATCAGCTTAAGGAATTTTTAGGCTGAGACAATTGGGTTTTCTAAATATACAATCTTGTCATCTACAAACAGAGACAATTTGACTCCCTCTCTTCCTATTTGAATACACTTTATTTCTTTCTCTCGCCTGATTGCCCTGGCCAAAACTTTCAATACTGTGTTGAATAGGAGTTGTGAGAGAGGGTCTTCTGATGGTTTTCAAGGGAATACTTCCAGCTTTTGCCCTTTCAGCATGATATTGGCTAATGAGTTTGTCATAAATAGCTCTGATTATTTTGAGATACGTTCCCTCAATACCTAGTTTATTGAGTGTTTTAAGTATGAAGGGGTGTTGAATTTTACTGCAGGCCTGTTATGCATCTATTGAGATAATCATGTTGTTTTTGTCATTGGTTCTGCTTATGTGATGGATTATGTTTACTGATTTGCTTATGTTGAACCAGACTTGCATCCCAGGGATGAAGCTGACTTGACCATGGTGGATGAGCTTTTTGATGTGCTGCTAGATTCGTGTTGCCAGTGTTTTGCTGAGGATTTTTGCGTCGATGTTCATCAGATATATTGGCCTGAAATTTTCTTTTTTTGTTGTGTTTCTGCCAGGTTTTTGTATCAGGATGATGTTGGCCTCATAAAATGAGTTAGGGAGGAGTCCCTCTTTTTCCATTGTTTGAAATAGTTTCAGAAGGAATAGTATCAGCTCCTCTTTGTACCTCTGGTCTAATTCGGCTGTGACTCCATCTGGTCTTGGGCTTTTTTTTGTTGGTAGGCTATTAATTACTCCCTCAATTTCAGAACTTGTTATTGGTTTATTCACAGATTCAACTTTTTCCTGGTTTAGTCTTGGAAGGGTGTATGTGTCCAGGAATTTATCAATTTCTTCTAGATTTTCTAGTTTTTTTGCATAGAGCTGCCTATAGTATTCTCTGATGGTAGTTTGTATTTCTGCTGGATCAGTGGTGATATCCCCTTCATAATTTTTTATTTTATCTATTTGATTCTTCTCTCTTTTCTTCTTTATTAGTCTGGCTAGTGGTCTTTCTATTTTGTTAGTCTTTTCAAAAATCCAGCTCCTGGATTCATTGATTTTTTTGAAGGGTTTTTCATGTCTCTATCTCCTTCAGTTCTGCTCTGATGTTACTTATTTCTTGTCTTCTCAATTTCTTTTAATTATGATGTAAGGGTGTCAATTTAGATCTTTCCTGCTTTCTGATGTGGGCATTTAGTGCTATAAATTTCCCTCTTAACACTGCTTTAGCTGTGTCCCAGAGATTCTGGTACATTGTGTCTTTGTTCTCATTGGTTTCATATAACTTATTTATTTTTGCCTTAATTTCATTATCTGGTAGTCAACCAGGACCAGGTTGTTGTTCAGTTTCCATGTAGTTGTGCAGTTTTGAGTGAGTTTCTTAATCCTCAGTTCTAATTTGATTGCACTGTTATCTGAGATATTGTTTGTGATGATTTCCATTCTTTTGCATTTGCTAAGGAGTGTTTTACTTCCAATTATGTGGTCAATTTTAGAATAAGTGCTATGTGGTGCTGAGAAGAATGTATATTCTATTGATTTGGGATGGACAGTTCTGTAGATGTTTATTAGGTCTTCTTGGTCCAGAGCTGAGTTCAAGTCCTGAATATCCTTGTTAATTTTCTGTCTCGTTTATCTGTCTAATATTGACAGTGGGGTGTTACAATCTCCCAGTATTATTGTGTGGGAGTGTAAGTCTCTATGTGCTCTCTAAGAACTTGTTTTATGAATATGGGTGCTCCTATATTGGGTGCATATATATTTAGGATAGTTAGCTCTTCTGGTTGCATTGATCCCTTTACCATTATGTAATGCCCTTCTTTGTCTCTTTTGATCTTTGTTGATTTAAAGTCTGTTTTATCAGAGACTAGGATTACAACCCCTGAATTTTTATGCTTTCCATTTGCTTGATAAATCTTCCTCCATCCCTTTATTTTGAGTCTATGTGTGTCTTTGCACATGAGATGGGTCTCCTGATTACAGCACACTAATGGGTCTTGACTCTTTATCCAATTTGCCAGTCTGTATCTTTTAATGGGGGCATTTAGCCCTGTTACATTTAAGGTTAATATTGTTACGTGTGAGTTTGATTCTGTTATGTTGATGGTAGCTGGTTATTTAGCACATTAGTTGATGCTGTTTCTTCATAGTTTAGTTGATCTTTATATGTTGGTATGTTTTTGCAGTGGATGGTACCGGTTTTTCCTTTCCAGATTTAGTGCTTCCTTCAGGAGCTCTTGGAAGGAAGGCCTTGTGGTGACAAAATCCCTCAGCATTTGCTTGTCTTGAAAGGATTTTGTTTCTCCTCACTTATGAAGCTTAGTTTGGCCGGATAGGAAATTCTGGGTTGAAAATTCTTTTCTTTAAGAATGTCGAATATCGTGCCCCACTCTTTTCTGGCTTGTAGGGCGTCTGCAGAGAGATCCACTGTTTTCATGAAGTTAATCTTCATTCTCTGATAGCCTTTCTTCTGCTTGATTGACTCAGCTATTGGTACTTGTGTATGCTTCACAAAGTTCTCATGCTATGTTTTTCAGCTCCATCAGGTCATTTATGTCCCTCTCTAAACTGGTTATTCTAGTTAGAAGTTCCTGTAACCTTTTATCAAGGTTCTTAGCTTCCTTGCATTGAGTTAGAACATGCTCCTTTAGCTTGGGAGAGTTTGTTATTACCCACCTTCTCAAGCCTACTTCTGTCAATTTGTAAAACTCATTTTCTGTCCAGTTTTGTGCCCTTACTGGAGAGGAGTTGCGATCACTTGGAGGAGAAGAGGCATTTTGGTTTTTGGAATTTTCAGCCTTTTTGCACTGGATTTTCCTCACCTTCATGGGTTTATTTACCTTTGTTCTTTGGTGTTGATGACCTTTGGATGGGGTATTGGTGTGGGCATCCTTTTTCTTGAGGTTGATGTTATTGCTTTCTGTTTGTTAGTTTTACTTCTGAGAGTCAGGCCCCTCTTCTGCAGGTCTGCTGGAATTTGCTGGAGGTCCACTCCAGATGCTTTTTGCCTGGGTATCACCAGTGGAGGCTGCAGAACAGCGAAGATGGCTGCTTGCTCCTTCCTCTGGAAGCTTCATCACAGAGGTGCACCTGCCTGATTCCAGCTGGAGCTCTCCTGTATGAGGTGTCTGATGACGCCTGTTGGGAGGTGTCTCCCAGTCAGGAGGCATGGGGGTCAGGGACCCACTTGAGGAGGCAGTCTAACCCTTAGCAGAGCTCAAGTGTTGTGCTGGGAGATCTGCTGCCCTCTTCAGAGCCAGCAGGCAGGAATGTTTAAGTCTGCTGAAGCTGTGCCCACAGCCGTCCCTTCCCTCGGGTGCTCTGTCCCAGGGAGATGGGCGTTTTATCTATAAGCCCCTGACTGAGGCTGCTGCCTTTCTTTCAGAGATGCCCTGCCCAATCAGGAGGAATCTAGAGAGGCAGTCTGTCCACAGACTCTTTCCTGCAGTGTGGTGAGTCACCCAGTTGAAACTTCCCAGGTTCCTCAATACTGTGAGGGGCAAAGAACATACTCAAGCCTCAGTGATGGTGGACACCCCTCCCCAAGCTTGAGTGTCCCACGTCAACTTCAGACTGCTGTGCTTTCCACAAGAATTTCAAGCCAGTGGTTCTCAGCTTGCTGGGCTCTGTGGGAGTGGGACCCACTGAGCAAGACCTCTTGTGTTCCTGGCTTCAGCCACCTTTCCAGGGGAGTGAACAGTTTGGTCTCACTGGGGTTCCAGGCGCCAATGGGGTATGAAAAAAAAGACTCCTGCAGCTAGCTCAGTGTCTCCCCAAACAGCCACCCAGTTTTGTGCTTGAAACCCAGGGCCCTGGTGGTACAGGCACACAAGGGAATCTCCTGGTCTGCAGGTACCAAAACCATGGCAAAAGCGTAGTATCTGGGCCAGATTGCACAGTCCCTCACAGCTTCCCTTGGCTAGGGGAAGGAGGTCCCCAGCCTCTTGTACTTCCTGGGTGAGGTGATGCCCCACCCTGCTTCTGCTAACCCTCTATGGGCTGCACCCACTGTCTAACCAGTCCCACTGAGATGAATCAGGTATCTCAGTTGGAAATGCAGAAATCACCTGCCTTCTGCATTGGTCTTGCTGGGAGCTGCAGACCAGAGCTCAAGTCTCTCTTATTTCTTAGTGCATTCCCTGTCTCATTCAAAGTTGCCACTCTCTTCATTCTAAATCAAATTAAGCAAACAAAATATTCCTCCAATTTTTGCCCTCCCTCTTATTCTTAACATTACATTCTCTACCACTTACTCACTTCAAATGCATTTTTAAAAATTAATAGTCTATGTTCTTTCTGGAAAAATCACTTTTGATAGATTTTAGAAGTTCTGTTGTATAAAAATGGGACTAATTAGAGATTTATGTGCTTTTTAAAAAATAGAAACCCACACTTACCGTTTCATGCAATTAATACCCTTTTTCATTTTTTGAGATTTTGTTTTGAGGTCTTGTATTTGACATGTGGCTTTCTTCTTTTAGCTACACTTTGTGGCCAAAAGTAATTTATTCAGCTTTTTCAAATATTTCTACTTGTCATCTATACAATGAAGACACTTGCTGTCTGTTGCCTAGCATAATTTGAAGGATTGAAGATGTTTTATAAAAATTCTGTAATAATGTCTGGACCTAGTATTCACTTTGATAAATGGTGACTATCATTCCTAGACATTACATACTAGTGGCACAATTATATAGTTCTATAGGACCCTATAAAACCTTCTGGATAAGTTAACCAGGGTGAGTTAAACCACTTATCCAGTAATCAGATGGGAGGAGAAATTTAGAGGTAAAAGTAAAAGTACACAAGAGAAGTAGTGTATGGCTACACATTATACCCATTTGAAATGGCTGACCATTTTTCCTTTGATTCCTTGTGTAGACATTGAGAAGTCTTGAAAGTGTAAAATATTTTGTCCTAAAAAGTTGGGCAGTTTTACTAAAGAACTAAAGAGAAATATTATAGTAGTGTGTGAAGCGAGGCAGAAGCAGTTTACTGAGATACCTTTCAGGGTCTCTACTTGCCTTAATTTGTCTCTGACATGTGTTTTGGATAGCCTGGATAATAATGCTAAAAGATAGAATAATGGTTATGTTAATTACCTTTTAGAGCACATACAGCTAACACAATGGATTTGTGTGTGTGTGGTTCATATGTGCATATATATTTACATATATATATAGAGGGAGAGAGAGAGAGAAGGTGAGCGAGAGAGAGAGAGAGAAAAAAATTTATCTAAAAAGCTTCAATATTAAAACACACATACAAACGAACAAAACAACCCTTTGTTTTCTGATAACATGTTTAATCGGTTCTTTAGTTGAGCTGCTTTATAAATAATCCACTTATATTTGGACTGCTGTGAGCAGTGATTTATTCAAAATTACTAACTGAGAGACTCATTTTATTTAATTTGACTACTTTGTTGGCAAACTGGAAGAATGCCAGATGGCGTTTTTTTTTTTTTTTTTCTACTTATTTCCAAGAGTAGAATAAATCATTTTTTACTTCCGTAAACGATAATTTTAATGACACTTATGATACTTCCTGGGTCCAGGAAAACACTTCCATCTATTCCTCCATAAACAATTCTTCAACTAGGAAAATATTAAAAATAGGTTAACAGGAGTCTCCCTCAGTGACTGAAGATATAGCTCTGTCTATGCTATGCCTCCTGCTATCTAATTCTGAAAGAACATGGGGAATAGGAGATATCTTCTCGTTCTCTTCTTCAACTAATGTACCCTTCTATTACATGACCACAGCTTGCTCTGCAAATTATTTTGTACTAATCTTTTGCTACACACATGACTATCATAATTAAATAATTGTATGATTATCTATTTAATGATTATCTTACTCATTAGATCTTGGAATTCATAAGCAGATAAACTTTACTATCTTGCTCAAAGCTTTATTACTAACGTTTAGCAAAAATGCCACATATGTGGTAGCAGCATAGAAGTAATTTTTTTAATCAATTAGGCTGACGAGAAATGTGAAACTTACTGGAGTTGAAACACATGTACCATTATCTGAATATATTTTGTCAAAAGATTGCCAGGAAATAGTGCTGTGATCTTACAGATTTGAGGATGTATCTACTTTCTGGAGAGTCTATACCTGGATATTTTAAATTCCTGAGAGAGAGAAATTTTAGGACATAGAAAAGTTTGACCAGCGATACTGGTCAAAAAGTTTTACAAGTCTTTAGTTTAAAAAAAATAAAATTGAATGATTGCTCATATAAGATCTAGATAGTGCATTTTTTGCTTTCAATCCTTTTCATGATGCTAGAAATTATCTGATATGACATGGAAGGATGGCTGGGAGCAGGCGACACAGGGATTACTGAATTTCAACTGAGTTTTTGATCATATTAATTCAAAAAGAAAAAGGATTTTCTTATTGTGTATTGACATTGATTACAACTCCTCACTGTGAAATCTAATCAGCTTGATAAAATAGTATATTTACTAACTTTTGCCTAATTTAGCACACAAATGAACTTGTTAAAAACTATATATACCTATTATATACATTGACCTATCTATATTTATCTATTTATATACATCTACATCTAAATCTACATCAATTTTTTTCACATAATATTCTGCTAAACTCTTATTTGTGTTCTGAAACAAAATGACCTCAGTTAAGGGATTCACATGTTATTAATTTATGTGTTTACTTATTTTGAGACAGGGTCTCACTCTGTCACCCAGGCTGGAGTGCAGTAGTGCTTGGTGCTGTCATAGCTCACTGCAGCCTTTGACCTTGACTTAATCAATCCTACCAACTCAGTCTCCCAAGTACCTAGGACTACAGGTCCACACCAACATACCTGGCTCACTTTTTACTTTTTATTTTTGTAGAGATACAGTCTCACTATGTTGCCCAGGGTGGTCTCGAACTCCTGGCCTCAAGCAACCCTCCTGCCTCAGCCTGCCAAAGTGCTGGGATTACAGGTGTGAGCCACCTCTCCTGTCCTCTCATATCATTTAGATCTCCACAGAATGGATAGACAGATACCTTTTATTGACATTATTTGTGTATAACTCAGGAAATTAGTACCAGCTTTTCCATGAGCCTCCATCAGGTACTCATAGAAATGACTGGAGATACAGCAAGAAATGAGGGGGCTCTCTCTTCCTGGTTGTCTAATGAGGAGGAGGTCAAAGGCTGCCATTAGACAACAGGTGTGAAATGCCACCCACTTCATTGAATCTTTCTCTCATAAATCAAAATCTTTAAGCTATTGGAAGGAGTCAGCAAATTCTCTCACCTTCATCACTTCTGGGAGAGGAGTAGGAGCAACATCTATTTACTTCTGGCAGGAGGTAACAACACTTCTTCCCTTCCCTAGGAACTAGGTAAAGGCCCACTGATCCTTAGAAAGAGTTAGACACAAAAGCTGTCTGTCCAGTCATAGGAGGGAGTACAAAATCCTCTTGAATTCAGGACCTCATACCAGTAATAAGGAAGTGTCTGCTCTTTCTGCAGGAGGGGAAGAAAGTTCTCTTCTTTTGAATATCTGCCATAGATATGAGGAAGTTTGACTGCTTTGGGAGAGCAGGAGTCAGAATACTCAGAAAGCTCTATACACAGGTTCCAATCATATAGATCCTACCTGTGGCTGATGCTGGACCAGTAGAACCAAGAGATGCCTATATGTAACCCCATGACGACTTTAGCATGGAGTAACAAGGAATAACAGTCTACTGCTTTGGGAGAGGTAGGAGCATAAGCAGAGGTCCTCTCTGAGATGCAGGTATCCAGGGACTGTGGAAGTCCTAGTGTGGAGCAAAGATACTGAGAAAAACATCTTTTGGCTCTTCAGGTCCCATGCTAAGCACAGGGTAACTGCAACCAATCACCTGAGGAATTTGGAGACTGTTTTCATCAAAGTTAAAGATAGCAACAAAAAAACCTAACTAAAGTCAACTATTCATGAGACTAGCTGAACACTCCAGATGATGTCCTGATAGAAGAGGCTTGCACAATTCTGGGCAAATATGCTATGGTACCTCATTCCCTACTTTTCTGTTCTTCTGTGCATGCTGTTTCACATGCGTTAAAAAATTGCGGGAACACAAAAAAAGGAAAAAAAAATGACCCATTTTTAATAGAAAACCAGTCAGTAAAGCCAGACTGAACAGACCCAGATTTTGGAACTATGAGGCAGCATCTTTAAAATACTTATAATTAATATGCTAAAGGTTCTAGTAGAAAAAGTAGAAAATACATATAAACTATGGAAATTTCATCAGAAAAAAGAAAACCATAAAAATATTTAAATGTAAATGCTAAAAAAGGAAACATAAACAAGAAAAATTCCTCTTGTAAGTTTGTGAGCAGACTAGAGGCTGAAGAAAGAATCAGTGAACTTTAGGACAGGTCACTAGAGAGTATCCAAGACAAAACACAGAGTAATAAAAAAAAAATAGTAAAAAAAAAAAAAAAAAAAAAAAAAAAAAAGAAGTGCCGTGGAGCAATCTCAGTGTTCAGTGTTCTAACAGATGTGTAATTTA
Source organism: Symphalangus syndactylus (assembly GCF_028878055.3). Lineage (NCBI taxonomy): Eukaryota > Metazoa > Chordata > Mammalia > Primates > Hylobatidae > Symphalangus > Symphalangus syndactylus. The sequence goes on along the minus strand of NC_072428.2, from coordinate 100,309,898 downwards.
ACTCCTAGAAATATAAGACACAGCAGCACAGGGCAGAAAAGATATATTTGAAGAGATAAAGGCTTAAAGTCTCAAAATTTCCCAAAATTATTAAAAGAAAACAAACCACAAATTCAGTAGGCCAATAGAAATCCAATAGGAATAAAAACAAACAAAAAAACTCACCTAGAGATACTATAGTCAAGTTTCTAAAACCAAGAATAAAGTGAAAATCTTGAAGACAGCTAGAGAAAATTTTAAAATATATATATATATATATATATATTAGAACACAATGAAAGGCCAGAAAGGACTTCCAATCGGAAACTGCAAGTCAGAACTCAATGAAATATTTTAAAATGCCAGAACTGGGGGATGATTAGCAGCCCATGTGATAAGGTCCCACCATTGCACAAATCAATGGTTATGGATTCAGTAAGTACTTGGGCTCAACATGCTTAAGAAATACAAATTAAGCCACTCAGGATTTGGGCCATTAGAGATAAATTTTTAATAATTGTTTAACACCTTATAATTATTTGAAGCTGCCATTTTCTGAGTTTAACTTGGTCTCTGAATTTTACTTTAACATATGCATCATTTGCTTTTGTCTTTTACCTGAAGTTTAACTGGCCCCAGGTCTAATTGACTCTCCTTTTAAAAAGTCCCAGAAATATGTCCCCTTCTTCTTTCTTTGCCCCCACTGGCTAAGTTTGGACTTTCTCTTCTTGTGCACAGATTATTGTGGTAATTTCTATTTTGTCCCCTGTCTTCCCCCTAAGATTAATTACTCTGCCGATTTTTTATTTCAATCTGAGACTTAAAACTTTTGAAGATTACACATGGCTTATATACACATGGCTTATGTAAGCAACAAGCACAAAGCCTCTTGCATGCTGATCCCTCTTCAACTACTTCCCCTCAAGGACTCTACCTTTCTACTTGCTTTCCTCAGGACCAACAAAGTGAAGACTAACATGTCTTTATTCATTGCACTATTATTTTAGCCACAGCTGACATAAATTATGCTTAAAATTGGCTTAAACAAGAGGAACATTTATTTTATTATATAAAAGGTGGTCCAGAGATAGGTTTGCTTCAACATTGGTTGATTCAGCCCTCAAAGATATCATCAAGGAACTAGCATTTTTCCATTTTTAGTTTGGTTAATTTCAGTATTAGCTTTAATTTTAGATGGGTAGCAAGATGCTGTGTAAATTTCAAACATTGTATCTAGATGTAATAATTTCTGGAGTAACAAATGTGATTATTTTTCCTTTTATATTCACTTGGAAAATGAAAAGCTTTTTTAGAAAATACACTACACAGTGGCAAGATGCTGTGTAAATTTCAAACATTGTATCTAAATGCAATAATTTCTGGAGTAACAAATGTGATTATTTTTTCTTTTATATTCATTTGGAAAATGAAAAGCTTTTTTAGAAAATGCACTACACAGGACTGGGTATAGTCACTTGTGCCTGTAATCCCAGAACCTTGAAAGGCTGAAGCAAGAGGATCCCCTGACCCCAGGAGTTCAAGGTCATCCTGGTGGGGGAGGAGGGGGAGGAGAATAAACTCACTCACTAAACCTTGTTTTACATTTCATTGATCAGAACTGGGTCACATTTTCATTTCATTATGCTTAGACCAATTCAGCCCACTTCTGGAGATGTGTATGAGTTCAGATTCCCATAACACAATGTGGAAATGGGGTGAGTATCTAAAAAAAAATCACGTTTGAGGAGGAAGAAATGAAAAATGGATGTAGGATTAAAAAATTGTAATATTTAATATATGTGTGAGCTTCTCTATTTCTGGAATACCCTGGGCTTATTTTAGATGACACTTTTCTACTCATTTTGCAAGATTTAGCTTAAATATCTTCTTCCTATGTTGTGTTTCCTGATTTCAATTTACTTACTTTTTCATCTTAGATCAGCCGGGATTCAGTGAAAGCCTATAACAAATTACTTATATTTAAATGACATTATTTTTATGCCTTTCCACCTAGAAGCTCCCAGAAAGTACCAACTATGTCAGTCATCTTTACTTATTCATCACTGAGCACAGTAAATAAGTTTAAGGGAAGAGGCAAAAATGTTGAATTGGGTTTTCTACAACATTCTTGGTACATATTCTGTCAGTTTTCAGTATGAAAATCCCTTGGTTCTGCATGTAATTTTTATACTTTCTGTGTGATTGGCTTTAACATAAAAGATTATTTACTCAGCATGTAATAAATCAGAACTTGAAAAAATCAGAGGGCCATATGGATGTAAAATATTTCAGTCATCTGGCATAGATAATAACTTGACAGAGAAAATGTCAGACAAAATTACCCTTAAATGATTCTGAGTCCCCTATGGAAATCATGTAACTATTGTACCTCTTTAAAAAAATTCCATGCCTGGCTTTGATGAAATATTTATTACAAAATAAATATCGTGTGTAACATATCACTGAGAGTTGTTGATATATCATCCAAATTCAATCCGAATATAGATGATCTTTTTAGATGACAATTCAAGTAGAAATCCTTAGATTTTAAAATTTATTTTGAATAAAACTGCCCCAAAACATTCATTTTTAATTATACGTATTCCACACTTACAAACTTTGACCAAATTGGTCTCTAAGAGGTGAATATTTGACTTCAAAGATCACAATCATTTTAATAAATAAAATGTTGTAGATGCTAACATCAGTGAAAATGGCAGAATACAGACCTCAAAACTTTACCCCTTCACAAAATAACTACAAAAATCTGACAAAGATAGTTGGATCAACTTTTAGAGAATTCTTGAAATTAATTAACGGCTTACAGCACCCAAAAAGACTGCCATTAATTGACTCAAGTTCACTCAGTGCTCAAATTCACTCAGTGTTAAAAGCTTTTCTTTGTGGGACCTTTATAGAATGTTTTTCCATCAAGGTTGTCTGGGACAGTGAGTACTATTAATAGTAGGGGCAAACAATAGACTAACCAAAATGCTTAAAAGGAAAGCCTTAGGATGAAATATCCAAAGGGGCTTTGGAAAGCTCTAACATTCGTGGAAATCTAGAAGGCCATATCCATGTATAGGACTGTACACAAGCTCAGGAAATGCCTGAGAAGGTGTCAAAGTATTACTTTAGGCTGATTTGGAGATTCTTTAAAAGCAGAAAGTAGTGGCTAAAACGGAGTAACCAATTACCTGGTTGAATATAGAAAGCATATTCAGACATCCTCACAGGGTCCCCTGGCAAAGACTTGGAGATTTACCAGCTCTATACACTTAAGGAAATATCTGTCTAATTAACTGAACACTGAGGTAGCTGAGTACAAACTTTAGTGGCTACATTTGACAAACATTACAATTACAAGCAGTGACACAAACCAACCGTGGGATGGGGATAGAATTCTTTTCTTTCTTCTTCTTTTTTTTTTTTTTTTTTTTTTTTTGAGACAGAGTCTCACTCTGTCACCTAGGCCGGAGTGCAATGGCGCAATCTCCACTCACTGCAAACTCCACCTCCTGGGTTCAAGTGATTTTCCTGCCTCAGCCTCCCAAGTAGCTGGGATTACGGGTGCCCACCACCATGCCTGGCTAATTTTTGTATGTTTGGTAGAAATGGTGTTTCACCCTGTTGACCAGACTGGCCTCGAGCTCCTGACTTCAGGTGATCCACCCACCTCAGCCTCCCAAAGTGCTGGCATTACAGGCATGAGCCACTGCACCCAACCTCGGGGTAGAATTCGATTTCCAGAGTTGCTGCATTACTTCATTTTAAATATCCAGTTTCCAACAAAAATTATGAGATGTGCAAAGAAACCAAAAATTTTGACCCATAAATAGTGTCCAAGGATAGCCAAAACTAGCTTGAGAAGGGAAAACAAAATTGGAAGACTGAGACTTGCCAATTTTAAATCTCACTACAAAACTACAGTAACCAAGACAGTTTCATCATGGAATAATGGAATTGACATATAGATCATTGTGATATAATTGAAGGTATAAAATTAAGCCCTTCTATGATCAATTGATTTTTGATATGGATGTCAATACCATTCAATGGGGGAGAGAATAGTATTTTCAGCAGTTGGCATTGGGATAGCCTAATGTAAAAGAATAAATTTGAAGTGCTACTTTATACCACATGCAAAAACTAATTGAAAATATTTTTCTTAGTCTATCTGTGCTGCTATAACAAAATACTACAGTCTGGATAACTTACAAAGGATATAAATTTATTTACTCACAGTTCTGGAGGCTGGGAAGTCCACAGTCAAAGCACTAGCATATGATGTCTGGTAAGGGCCTGGTCTCTGCTTCTGAGATGGTGCCTTGAATGTTGTACCCTCCAGAGGGGAGAAATACTGTTCCTCTCATGGCAGAGAAAAGAAAGAGACAGAATTCACTCCCACAAGCCCTTTTATAGTGACATTGACCCGTTCGTGAGGGCAGATCCCTCTTGATCTATACATCACTCATTAGGCCCCCACCACCCAACACTGTAGCAGGTGTGAATTATGTTTCAACTTGAGTTTTAGAGGGCACTAAAACATTTAAACCACATCATGAATAAAGGCCTAAGTGAAGGAGCTGAAACTATAAATATCTTAGAGAAAAACATAGGCATGGAATAAATCTTTGTGACTTTGGATTACCCAAAGTTTCTTAGATTTGGCACTAAAACCACAAGGAACTAAATAAAATATAGGTAAATGGTAATTCAACAAAGTAAAAAACTTGTGTGCATTAAAGAACACTATCAAGAAAATGAAAAGACAGTCCTCAAAATGAGAGAAAATATTTGCTAATGATGTATCCCATAAGGATCTAATAGCTGGGTTATAGAAAGGCCTCTTATATCTTAACAAAATAACAACCCAATTTAAAAAATGAGGCATGTACTTGATCATAAATTTATACAAAGAAGATATACAAATGACCAAAAAGCACGCAAAAAGATGGTCAACATTATTAGTCATTAGGGAAATGGAAATCAGAACAATGAGGTACCACTTTTCATCTACTAGAATGGCTATATTTTTTAATAAAATATGAGTGTTGAAGAAAATCTGGAAAAATTGTAACCACAATTTATTGGTAGTGGAATAAACAGTGGTACATTCACTGTGGGAAATAGTTTAGAAGTTCCTCGAAGACTTACATAATTATGGGTTGCTTAATGATGGGATACTTCAGAGAAATGCATTGTTACACAATTTTGTAACTATGCAAACATCATAGAGCTTACTTACACAAACCTAGGAGGTGTAGCCTACTGCACACCTAGGCTGTGTGGTATAGACTATTGCTCATGGGCTACACACCTGTATATCATATTATTGTGCTGAATTCTGTAGGCAATTGTAACACAACTGTATGCACTTGTGTAACTAAGCATATCTAAACACAGAAAAAACAATAAAAATATAATACGAAAAATAAAAATTGCACACCTGTATAGGGCACATATCATGAACAGAGCTTGAAAAATTGGAAGTTGCTCTGAGTGAGTGAGCGGTGAGTGAATGTGAAGGCCTATGACATTATTGTATGTTACTATAGACTATACACATGGTACACTTAGGCTGTACTAAATTCATAAAAATAATTTTTTTCCTTTTTTTTTCGAGGCAGAGTCTCACTCCATCACCCAGGCTGGAATACAGTAGTGCGATCTTGGCTTACTGCAACCTCTGCCTCCCAGGTTCAAGCAATTTTCCTGCCTCAGCCTCCAGAGTAGCTGGGATAACAGATGTATGCCACTATGCCAGCTAGTTTTTTGTAGTTTTAGTAGAGACAGGGTTTCACCATGTTAGCCAGGCTGTTCTCAAACTCCTCACCTCAGTTGATCCACCCACCTCCAATCCTTCCCAAAGTGCTAGGATTACAGGCGTGAGCCGCCACGCCTGGACAATATTTTTCTTTCTTCAGTAAGTTAACTTTAACATACTATAACTTTTGCTTTATAAATTTTTAATTTTTTAAACTTCTGATTCTTTCGTACTAACATTTAGCTTAAAAGAAACATCGTACAGCTGTGCAAAAATATTTTTTCTTTATATCCTCATTCTATTAGCTTTGTTCTATCTTAAAATTGTTTGACTTTAAAACTTTTTTGTTAAAAACTAAGGCATGAACATACATACTAGCCTAGGTCTATACAGGGTCAGGATCATCAATGTCACTGTCTTCCACCTCCACATCTTGTCCCACTAGAAAGTCTTCAGGGGCAATAACATGCATGGAGCTGTCATCTCCTATCATAACAATGCCTTCTTCTGGAATTTCTCCTGAAGGACCTGCCAGAGCCTGTTTTGCAGTTAACTTTTGTTTTCACTAGAAAGAGTACACTCCAAAATGATGATATGAAGTATAGATAATACATAAACTAGTAACATATTTGTTTAGTAACATTACCCAGTATTAATATTATATGTACCATAATACATGAGTGGATGTGCTGTATATCATGTACCACATAACCATGTTTCTTTCAACAAAGGACTGCATATGCACTGGTGGTCCCATAAGATTATAATGGAGCTGAAAAATTCCTATCACCTAGTATTTACTATGGTTTTTAATTATTATTTTAGAGTATAGTTATTAGTTTTTTTTTAAAGAAAAATAACTACACAACAGCCTCAGACTGGTCCTTCAGGATGAATTCCGGAAGAAGACATTGCTGTCATAGGAGATGACAGCTCCATGCGTTATTGCCCCTTCATGAAGACATTTCAGTCGGACAAGATGTGAAGGTGGAAGACAATGATATTGATGATCCTGACCCTGTGCAGGCCTAAGCTAATATGTGTGTTTGTGTCTTAGTTTTTAACAAAAAGTTTAAAAAACAGACAAAAAAATTGTAATAGAAAAAATGCTTACAGAATAAGAATAAAAAGAAAAAATTTTGTACAGCTGCTCAATGTGTTTGCATTCTAAGCTAAGAGTTATTACAAAGGAGTCCAAAAGTTTTAAAAAATTAAATTTTATAAAGTAAAAACGTTTTAGTAAGCTAAGGTTTACTTGTTATTGGAGAAAGAACAGTATTTTTATAAATTTTGCATAGCCTATGTATGCAGTGTTTACAAAGTCCATGGTAGTTACAGTAATGTCCTAGGCCTTCACATTGACTCAATCTGACTTACTGAATCACCCAGAGCAATTTCCAATCCTGTAAGCTCCATTTATGATAATTTCCCTATTTAGATATACCATATTTTATCTTTTTAATTATATTTTTACTGTAACTTTTTTATGTTTAGATATACAAATATTTACCATTATGTTACAATACCCATAGTATTCAGTATAGTAACATTCCATACAGGTAGCCTAGGAGCAATAGGCTCTACAATATAATCTATGTGTGTAGTAGAAATACCTGCCAGGTTTGTTAAATTCCCTCTGATGTTTGCAAAACAACAAAATTGCTTAAGGACACATTTCTTAGAGTGTATCCATGTTGTGAAGAAATGCATGTCTACTTTATACTCCTGGCAGTAGGCTTGTTGGCACCAGCATCACCACAAATATGTGAGTAATATATTGCGATACAGTGTAGGCAATAGGAATTTTTCAGCTCCATTGTTATGGATCCCCTGTTGTATATGAGGTCCATCATTGACCAACATGGCATTATGTGGTGCATGATTGTACATAGAGTTATCATATGACCCAGAAATTCCACTTCTAGGTATACACCCAAATGAATTGAAAATAGATGTTCAACAAAAAGACATACACAAATGTTCACAGCAGCAGCATTCATAGCAAGCAAAAACCACCTAAATGGCCACCAACCCAATAATGAATGAAAACATGTGATATATTTATACAATGGTATGCTACTCAGCCATAAAAACTATTCATACATGCTAATAAAATGGATTAACCTTATAAAACATGCTAATAGGAAGAAGCCAGTTACAAAAGGCCAAATGTTGTAGGATTCTCTTTATTTGGAAAATACAGAATAGCAAATCGGTAGAGACAGAAAGTAGATTAGTGGTTTCCCAGAATTAGTGGAAGGAGGTATACAGAGTGACTACTAACAGGTATAGGGTTTCTTTCTGGAATGAGAAAACTGTTTAAGAATTAGATGGTGGTGATGTTTCATAACTTGTAAATATACAAAAATACTTAATTCTACATTTTCAAATAGGGTATTTTATGGTATGCATATTATAGTAAAATACTTTTTAAAACGTATAAATGGTTTATTTTTAGAAGTAGTAGAAATAGCAACATAAATGGAATATGATTTCTTTCCCCTCTTATCTGTTTGAAAATGTAATCTATGTCCTTTGTAATATCATCAAAAGTCTTGTTCTAGGTCAATTTGCTAAAAATATATATGTTCTATGATCAGTTCACTAAATGTCTAGATGACAAAAAAAAAGTAGACAAAAATCTATACCCAGATTTAAGAGAGTTAACCACAGGAATTTTGCTACAAAAGAGGAATGGGATACAGACAAATTCAGACATAGAAATATAAAAATAGAGAAAATAGTAAAATGTTTTTAAGAGAAGTCTCATCCACTCCCGCGAAAGCATTAAATATCTGAGAAATGTTTAAAGTCTAAAATGTGAAATATATGTGAAGTTAAAGTTGAATCTAACTGGATTAAGAAATACCCAGCTAAATTTTTTTGGTGATATAAATGTACTTGAGAAAAAAATCCATAATAGTTCAGAGACTTGAGTCTTTTTGTTACCTCTGGTGTTAGCCAAATTGGGGTGGAGTGAGGAACTAGCTTGTGTCTGTAACACCTCAGAGAGGCATGACCCAACCAGCCCAGACTGTGACTGAGATCTGAGTACTACAGAGTGAATTTCTGGAAAAAAAAAAAAAAAAAAAAAACTAGAGAAATAAAGGAGATAACTTATAGTATTAAAATCTAGAAAGTGCCACATTTTTTGAAATTGTTGCTACTTCATTTCTTTGTGGTTATTTTGTATATGTCTAAGGTATCTTTATAAATGTTAAAACCAAGAATAAATCACTTAAAACCAAGAATATCTTGTAATAAAGAGAAGAATGTATGTTACCCATTATAGGAAGCATGAGGACAAATAATATAAGAGGTATGGAGCATCATTTTTAAATTAAGAATTATTTAGGCAAGTGGGCTGATGAACATTAACGTGGCAGTGGAGATCATTAATTGTCCCTTTCAAAGCTGTCATCATCTCTTTGTTTTCAGGCAGCTGCATATGCCTTGTTCTCCAATTCTGTTCTCAGAGCCTTTTGAGGCACTTCACTTCTGTTTGTTATGCTACGGAAAGAAGTGTGGCAGCATGTATAAACTCCAGAGGTTCACAGTATCAAATGGGAAGCAGCTGCTAGGTAGATAAAAGTGTTTGTAGAGCCTTTTGTCTAGGACCAGGGGGATGTAGGGATTATGTCTTTGGCATAAGGGTAGCAATATAATGCAGGGATATATGCCATGGCATAAAGTAAGTGAAGATTCACTGCTCTCTTGCTTTAAATGAATCGATAGCATTAGGCTAAATGTGCCTCTTCTTCCTCCTGAAGGATGTAGAGCTGTTGAAAGCCTTAAGGTGCTTAAAAATATAATCTTTTATGCTGAGCAAGTCTAGAAGAAGGCAAGCTGCTATAAAATATCTTCTACAGATTTTCAGGTAGAATGGTCGTGGTGTCATTATTTCTCCTTACTATTTTATTAAATAAGTAGAAATAAAATATACACAAGGGAAATATTTTTTTAATGTTATCTAACCTCACTATCTGAATGTAAAGTATGTGGCTAAAAAAGACTGAAAGAGATGATTGTTGTAATCACAAGAATCTTTTAAATTCTTTAAGTAAGAAATAATAAGAAATAACCCCGTTTAGCTAGATTTTATAGGCTTTTTTTGAAGAATGGGTCTGGCGTAGTCTTTACCCCAGGGCATGATCCTCATACGCAAGGTACAGCCTTTCTTGTCTCAGTAGAATGGATGGTATGTGAACAAGATCGCTTGGCTTCCATACAATAACACTGATGATCAGAATGTCAAGTCAGACTTACAGAGATCTCACAGTGTCAAGAATTGGCAGTATTTAAAGGACACAGGTGGTGTGAGACACAGACAGAGAGCGTGGAGATCTCTGGGCCCATAATAGAGTGCCTCAGGTCCATATTGATACATTAGCATGGCTCTGGCCCAGGTGTCACATGAGGTTTCTATGTAGTGTACATTGAACATCACTTACATAAAAGGGAGCTGTTTTGGTCATGAAACATCTTCCATTTGTAATTACATAGTTCTTGTGACATTATCAAAGAACAAGGACTCAAGATTAGATATATTCTACTTTCACCATTACAGAGAAGAGGGTTCCCCGGCTCGTGAATACTAGTAGCATGTTTGTCAGGAGGCATGTCACTACTGTCACATGTTGCAGATGTGTTTTTACAAGGGAATCTGACTGAGTGATCTTTCTTACCCAAGTGTCTTCCAGTAAAGGGAGAGAAAGCATTGCAGTCCTGTTGCTTTTTCTCTGTTTTAGTATTTTTATTGTTTACTGTTTTCATTTTGAGACAGAGTCTCTGTTGCCCAGGCTAAAGTGCAGTGGCAGGATCATGGCTCACTGCAGCCTCAAACTCCTGGGCCCAAGCAATCCTCCAGGCTTAGTCTGCTGATTAGCAAGAATTATAGGCATGTACCACCACCCCTGGATAATGTTTTTTTTTTTTTTTTTAATTCTTTTAGAGATGGGGTCTGGCTATATTGCCCAGGCTGATCTCAAACTCCTGGCCTCAAAAGATCTTCCTGCCTTGACCTCCCAAAGTGCTGGAATTACAGGTGTGAGCTACCATGCCTGACAGTCCTCTTCTTCATATTTCCCTGTGTAAACTCTTGATCAAGATCTTGCCACACATTTCTCAAGTTTATTTTTATAGTTTATTTTACATAATTTTCTGAAACATTTCGTGCAAAGGCATAATCTTAGAAACATTCCATCAAATACCAGGATTTGAACTCTCTAATGGTGAGTAAGAATTCCAACTCAATTGTTATTTTTCTTCAATTTTCCAATTATCCAAAGGTTTTAGTGTGTATTGATGTAAATATTTAGTACACATGTAATTTTTCTAAGGCCTAAATCTTCTTTTAGTTGTCCATGTTTCCTTCAATTAAGTTCCCCTCAACAGGGATCCAGAAACAGACTCTGCTGGAGTGAACTCTAGTCAGACTCTTCTCAGCCCTCTAGGCCTCTATCTTAGTGTTCGGAATTGTCAAGCCTACATTGCTTAGATGTAATGAGAATCTTACTAAGTCAGTTTAGAGGGAACTCTGCACCCTTGATAGCTAATCATCTTCAATATCTGTTCTGGGCTATCCTGATCTATTGGTCTTCAGCCACCACCCTTCATATTTGATCACTCTGGCCTGCCTTCAGTAAGAATCCCGACACATCAGATTAACAAGAATCCCCTTTACTCCTGATGTTTCCTGTTAATATTTTTCTATCCAGTAACCCCATGCTTCTTAGCTTTAAATCTCCACCTGTACAACTGTATTTGAAATTAAGCCAAGTATTATACCAAGGTTCTTTTCCTCTTTCGCAACAATTCCTGGGGAAAAAAGAATCTGGTCTTTATGCTTTAACTACTGTCCAGCTTTTGTTTCCTTTCACACTCTAAATTATCCTCCTAAAATTCTTTTCATCCTGGAGTCATCATCTACAAAAGCGTATTTTTTATTTGACTTTATCAACAAACTCAACACTCCTTTGTTACACAATATACTTTTAGCAAAAGATTAACATTTGACACATCATGCATCCTACATCATTTATAATTATAGTATCATTCTCTATTCCTTCTCAGCCAGAATGATATTCCCAATGAACCACACATCAAGTACCTGCGGGGATGACTTGAAGCCATAGTTCAATAATTACGGATCCGTTCTGTTGTTTGGACACAATAATACCTCAGATAGCATGGTGCCAGTTTTTACAGACATCAGCATCTGGATATCGTTATGTAGTATTGTCCAGCTACATTCCATAAGGACCATATAGTGTTGTTTTTTTATTTGTACCATGTGGAAGACAGCCCTCCCTCCCTGTAATCCCTGGCTTTTTAAAAATCTTGTTTGTGTTCCTAGAGTAATAGAGAACAATTAGGCTCCTATTGTCCAATGAGATTCTTCCATGATTGAGGCTTATCATGGTTTTCCCATAAATATACCACCCTAGCCCAACCTCCGACCATTAAAGACGTCAAATTTCATAATGATTAGAACATACAGTAATGCTTTCAGAGGAGGGTAAATTTTTTTCCAACAATGAGGGTAGTTCTAATTTTTTACTAGGATAATTATTTTTCTTTTCTTTTTTCTTTCTTTCTTTCTTTCTTTCCTTTTTTATTTCTTTCTTTTTCTTTCTTTTTTTCTTTTTCTCTTTTTTTTTTTTTTTGACAGAATCTCACTCTGTTGCCCAGGCTGGAGTACAGTAGCATGATCTTGGATCTTGGCTCACTGTAACCGACACCTCCTGGGTTCACACGATTCTGGTGCTTCAGCTTCCTGAGTAGCTGGGATTACAGGCGTCTGCAACCACACCCACCCGGCTAATTTTTGTATTTTTCGTTGAGATGGGGTTTCACCATGTTGGCCAGGCTGTTCTCAAACTGCTGAACTCAAGTGATCCGCCCGCCTCGGCCTCCCAAAGTGTTTGGATTACAGGCGTGAGTCGCTGCACCTGGCCTAGAATAATTATTTCATTTTTCTACTCTTGTATACCTTAATTTTTTTCCCAGGCTGATTTCAACCCAGTGTCCTAGAAGAGAGGTTCCTCCAGTGTCTATTTGGGTTAGCTGGTCTCTTAAATGCATTTTTGAAAGATGATGTTGTTGGATATGCAACATCATATTGCATTGTTTGATGGAATATTTTTTCTTATATTTAAAATAGTACATCCTCTTGCTTACATGGTTTCTAATGAGAAGTCCACTGTAATTCTTACCCTTGTTTCTTATAGGTTTTTATCTTTTTACTTCCCTCAATATTATTCTTTTCTTTTTGGTTATTTAGAGTTTGAATATTATATACATAGGTATAGACTTTTTAGTTTTTAATTTTTATGGATACGTAATACTGGTACATATTTATGGGCACATGTGATATTTTAATTCATGCATACAATGATCAAATCAGGGTAACTCAGATATCCATCACCTCAAATATTTATTATTTCTTTGTGTTGAGAGCATTCCAAATTCACTCCTCTAGTTATTTTGAAATATACAATAAATTATTGTTCCCTATTATTACCCTATTGTGCTGTTGAACACTAGATTTTATTCTTTCTATCTAACTGTATTTTGTACCCATTATTTAACCCTTCTTTTTTGAATTTTAATTTTTTATTTCAATAGGTTTTCGGGCAACAGGTGGTGTTTGGTTACATGAATAAGTTCTTTAGTGGTGATTTCTGAGATTATGGTGCACCCATCATATGAGCAGTGTACACTGTAACCAGTGTGCAGACTTTTATCCCTCACTCCCCTCCCACCCTTTCCCCTGAGTGTCATAAGTTCATTGTATCATTCTTCTGCCTTTGCGTCCTCAAAGCTTAGCTCCCACTTATGAGTGAGAACATATGATGTTTAGTTTTCCATTCCTGAGTTACTTCACTTAGAATAATGATCTCCAATTCCCTTCAGGTTGCTGTGAATGCCATTATTTCATTCTTTTTATGGCTGAGTAGTGTTCCACAGTATAGATAAACCACATTTTCTTTATCTACTCATTGACTGATGGGCATTTGGGCTGGTTACATGTTTTTGCAATTGCAAACTGTGTTGAAATAGATATGCATGTGCAAGTATCTTTTTCATAAAATGACTTCTTTTTCTTTGGGTAGATACCCAGTAGTGGGATTGCTGGGTCAGATGGTAGATCTACTTTTAGTTCTTTAAGGAATCTCCACACAGTTTTCCATAGTTGTTGTACTAGTTTACATTCCCACCAACAGTGTAAAAATATTCATTTTTCACCATATCCATGCCAAGCTCTATTATTTTTTTACTTTTTGGTTATGACCATTCTCGCAGGAATGAGGTGGTATTGCTTTGTGGTTTTGATTTGCGTTTCCCTGATAATTAGTGATATTGAGCATTTTTTTCCCATATGTTTCCTGGCCATTTGTATGTGTTCTTTTGAGAATTGTCTATTTGTGTCCTTAGCCCACTTTTTGATGGGATTATTTGTTTTGTTCTTGTTGACTTGTTTGAGTTCCTTGTAGATTCTGGCTATTAGTCCTTTGTCAAACGTATAGATTGTGCAGATTGTCTCCCATTCTGTGGGTTGTCTGTTAACTCTGCTGATTATTTATTTTGCTGGGCAAAAGGTTTTTAGTTTAATTAAGTTCCATCTATTTATGTGTGGGGTTTTTTTTTGCATTTGCTTTTGGGTTATAGGTTATGAAGTCTTTGCCTAAGCCAATGTCCAGAAGGGTTTTTCCAACGTTATCTTCCAGAATCTTTATGGTTTCAGGTCTTAGATTTAAGTCTTTGATCCATCTTGAGTTGATTTTTGTATAAGACGAGTGATGAGGATCCAGTTTCATTCTTTTACATGTGGCTTGCCAAATATCTCAGCACCATTTGTTGAATAGGGTATCTTTTCCCTACTTTATGTTTTTGTTTGATTTCTTAAAGATCAATTGGCTGTAAGTATTTAGATTTATTTCTGGGCTATCTATTCCGATCTATTGGTCTATGTGCCTCTTTTTATACCAGTACCATGCTGCTTTGGTGACTATGGCCTTAGAGTATAGTTTGAAGTTGGGTAATGTGATGCCTCCAAATTTTTTTTTTTCTTAGTCTTGCTTTGGCTATGCAGACTCTTTTTTGGTTTCATATGAATTTTAGGATTGTTTTTTCTAGTTCTCTGAAGAATGATGTTTTGTAGTTTTCCTTGTAGTGGTCTTTCACTTACTTGGTTAAGTATATTCTTAAGTGCTTTATTTTTTTTTTTATTTTTTGCAGCTGTTGTAAAAGGGGTTGAGTTCTTGATTAGATTCTCAGCTTGCTCGCTATTGGTGGATAGCAGAGCTACGAGCTACTGATTTGTTTACATTAATTTTGTATCTTGCAACTTTGCTGAATTCATTTATCAGTTCTAGGAGCTTTTTGGATGAGTCTTTGGTGCTTTCTAGGTATACATTCATATCATCAGTAAACAGTGAGAGTTTGACTTCCTCTTTAATGACTAGGATGCCCTTTATTGCTTTTTCTTGTCTGATTACTCTGGTTAGGACTTCCAGTACTATGTTGAATAGAAGTGATAAAAGTGGGCTTCCTTGTCTTCTTGCAGTTCTCAGGGGGAATGCTTTCAACCTTCCCCATTTAGTATAATGTTGGCTGTGGGTTTGTCATAGATGGCTTTAATTACATTAAGTTATGGCCCTTTTATGCCAATTTTGCTGAGGGTTTTAATAATAAAAAGTTGCTGGATTTTGTCAAATGCTTCTTCTGCATCAATTGAGATGATGATGTGATTTTTGTTTTTTAATTCTGTTTATATGGTGTATCACATTTATTGACTTGAATATGTTAAATCATCCCTATGTCCCTTAACCAACCCTTCTTTATCTCTCTTTCCTCATTACCCTTCCCAGCCTCTGGTAACCATCATTCTACTTACACTCTAACTCCCTTATATCAATTTTTTTTAGCTCCCACATGAATATGAACATGTGGTATTTGTCATTCTGTGTCTAGCTTATTTCCTTTAATATAGTGGTCTCCAGCTCCATCCACATAGGTACAAATGACAAGACTTTATTCTTTTTATGGCTGAATAATATTTTATTTTGTATATATACCTAATTTTCTTTATTCATTCCTCCATTGTTAAACATTTAGGTTCTAATATGTTGGCCATTGTGAATAATGCTGCAATAAACATGCCAGGGCAGATGTCTCTTTGATATACTGATTTCTTGTTTTTGAATATATACCCAGCAGTAGGATTGCTGGATCCTATGGTAGTTCTATTTTTATTTTGTTGAGGAATCAAAATACTGTTTTCCATAATGCCTGTATTACTTTACATTCCTATCAACAGCGTATGAGCATTTACCTTTCTCTACTTCCTCACCAGCCTCTATTTTTATTTATCTTTTTGATAATAGTCATTTTAACTGGGGTGTGATGATATCTTATTGTGATTTTGATTTGCATTTCTCTGATGATTAGTGATGTTGAGCATTGTATTCCTGTTGGCTATTTGTATGTCTTTTTTTTTTTTTTTCTGAGAAACATCTATTTAGGTCTTTAGTCTATTTTTAAAAACTGGATTGATTTTTTTGCTATTGAGGTGTTTGAGCCCCTTATATATTTTTGTTATTTACCTTTTATTAGGTTGGTAGTTTGCAAATATTTTCTTCATTCTGAAGATTGTCTCTTCACTTTATTGATTCTTTCCTATGCTGTGAAAAAAGTTTTTGCTTGAGTATTTATCCTGCTTGATGTTTTTCTTGGATCTGTGGTTTGATGTCTGCCATTAATTTCAGACAATTTTCACCCAGTATTACTCCAAATATCTTTTCTGCTCCATTCTCTCTTTCTTCCTCAACAATGCATATTTTATATGTTTTGAAATTACCCCACAGTTCTTGAGTATTCTGTATTTTTCATTTTTTTTCTCTTCACATTGCAGTTTGGGAAGTTTCCATTGGAATATCTTCAAGATCACTGATTCTTTGCTTTGCCATGTCAACTCTACTGATGAATCCATGAAAATCATTCTTTATTTCCTTGACATTATTTTTATTTCTCTAACATTTTATTTTAATTCTTTCTTACAGTTTTTATTGATTGATTGATTGATTGAGATGGAGTCTCACTCTGTCACCCAGGCTAGAGTGCAGTGGTGCAGTCTCGGCTCACTGCAACCTCTGCCTCCCGGGTTCAAGTGGTTCTTCTGCATCAGCCTCCTGAGTAGCTGGGATTACAGTCACACACCACCATGGCAGCTAATTTTTTTATTTTTAGTAGAGACGGGGTTTTGCCATGTTGGCCAGGCTGGTCTCGAACTCCTGACCCCAGGTGATCCATATGCCTCAGCCTCCCAAAATGCTGGGATTACAGGGGTAAACCACTGTACCTGGCCCTTTCTTACAGTTTCTATCCTTCTGTTTATTTATATATGTTCTTGGATGTTGTCTAATTTTTCCATTGTATTTCTTAACATATAACAGTTATTTTAAACTTCTTGCCTAACAATATCCACATATTTCATATCTTAGTTTAGTTTAGAGGTTTGCTTTGTCTCTTAAGACTGTTCTTTCTTGTCTTTTAGCATACTTTGTAATATTGTTTTTGTTGTCGTTGAAAGCCAACATCATGCATCGGGTAATAGGGACTGAGGTAAATCAGCTTTTTTATATAGGCAAACAATGTTTTTGTATAAATTTTTATGTTAATTTGGCTAAAAGCTGGACTGTGTTCAATGTTTCCTATATAGCTGTAAGCACCAGCGGTTAAGATCTCTCTAGTGTTTTTGTTTTTATTCTTCTATTGTTTCTGCATCTCCCCAGTAACTCCTTAAATGAAGTCTGCACCTGGCAGTTTTTTCAGTTATAATTACTTGCTGTCATACAAGGGCTTTTCTGATGTGGTGGTAATATAAGAAAGGGAGGGAAAGAGTTCTATAATCCTATGTTTTATTCTCAGTCTTTTAGTGGCCAGTTCCTAGGTTGTGACCTTTGCAAGTGTTTCTTAACTTTTATCTCCATTCCTTCTTACTCAGTACCCTCCAACACTTACTTAGGTGAAACAGGAAGGCTAGGAGTTGGAGTGGGTAACTTCCCTTCTCCCATGTTGAATATGGCTCTAGTAATGTGTTTTCCCCTGATGAGTAGCTCTTTGTTATGGAGAACACTGGGTGTATTTCAAAATGATTACTTTTCCCCTACCGCCGCAAGAATGACCTGAGGATTTTGGTTGGCTCTTTACTGTGAGAATCTGATGAGTTTCCCAACAAAAAGTCCCCCAAAGATCAGGGGTCTCTATATGACTGATTCCCTGTAAACTTTCATGCTCTCTTCATCATCCACATTTATCCTCCAGCAGTTTATCATAATTATTACTTAAGTGTTCCTACTAGTTTATGGCTCCAGCAGTTTCTGCATATAGTAAGCTGATCCCAGCAGTGATTCTCTGTGTTCACCTGTTTTTCAGATTTAATGGAGGCAGTTTTCCCTGAAACCTCAATTCTTAGAAGGACCCAATAAATGTCATTGATTTTTTAGTCTGTTCAGATTTTTTTTTCTCTTTGTAAGTATGAAAAAGATGACTTTCAGTTTGTTTAAATGTTGGAGTGGAAACTGAATTTTCTATGCTGACTTATGGTTTTAAGGCTCCAGTGCATTAGTTAGTTCACCCTAACTCAGCAAGAAGCATTATCCCAAGTCCAATTCCTAAAATGCCTACAGAATTTCTGGCATGCCAAGGCAGGTGTTAATAAAGTCATATAGGTTGCTGCCATTGGACCTTTACAAGATTTGTCAGTTTGAGAAAATAGTGTTCATGCACCATAAAAATATTGTATGTTTCATCAAAACATCAACTAGATATATTTATATTTATGAAAACAGGATATTTAAGCAAACAGAAGAAGCAGTTACAAGTGGATCATAATTCCAAAACACACTATTTCCATGAGAATGTAATAAAAAAAATCTCTATCTGAGTTGCCATAAAACTTCCAATAAATATTGTTCATATCTCCAGAGTGGAGTTATTAATAATATCACCTTCTTTGAGGATTGCTTGGTAACATTTACACTTTCCTTAAGTTCCATTCTTATCTACATTTGGCATATGGAAAGGAGAAACTCAAGCTCTGATACATTGAGCGGGCCGCAGCAATCTGCTTCCTATTATCAGCAGGCTACTGTCTTGGCAACATATCATTGTAATTTATGACTTGATTAAGAACAGAAACTCTGCTCTTCAGCATTCACCACCCTGTATGATTCAATGGTAGTATCTCTCTAGGCCATCTGTAAAAATAATCCTAATGAAAAATATAGCTTATGTAAAATATTAGCCTAATGATTGCTATAGTGGGCTACCAATGAGTTGAGTTAGTGAAATTATGCACTCATTAATTTTCTCCAAATATTTCAGATTTTTTTTGGCAAATATAGTAATTAGAAAAAGTCCAGATCACTTTCACTGAGGAAAACAGATCAGGTATTCTTCTTTCCAGCTTGGCCATTAGTTGGTGCTGGATCTGAGAGATAGCTAAGAGTATTATTTTCTTGCTCTGGGACATTCTCATAGAAATAGTATGGTATTGTTTTGTTTTAAAATTATGATCCACTTACAAGTGTTTCTTCTGTTTGCTGCAATATCCTGTTTCCATTTGATATGCACTAATTCTGCAATGGTTGGGTTGCCTGGCTTAGTATAATATTTAACCATAGGGCTTTACAGTTTCAGAAAACTGTAACACCTTCGCTCCCTATTGGGCCAATATTGAATCTGATGACCTAAATATTACATATTACTTATGGTAATAAACTGAATTCACAGTATTAATTTGGTGAAGAAAGTAAAGTTATAACACATTCTAAGGTACTTTATGAAAATTTGCTGTCAAATTTTATGTTATTAGTGTTGTATCTTGACCATTTATATCATCTTCCTTGGGCACACTGTAACAGGCAAAGCCAAGCAAAAATTAGTGAATTTTGGAAATAAAGTTGCACAGTTACATTTTCCCCAGTTTACTCATTCCCTGTACCTAATTTTAGATATCTTAGTGGAGTCCCTAACTTACTTTCTTTTATATTCAACCTAATGACTCAGTTATATAAACAATGAAGCCAAACCTTTAAATCTTTTCTACCACCAGATTTCATTCATAACTAGTTTTACAATTTCCCATTTCAATTTTCAATGAAACCACTGCTCTGTGGATGAAATTGAATGTTGGTATGTTTGTTTAATGTTTCCTTGCTCAATTTTGTACATTGGTAGTAATAAATTATACATTGTCATCAAAATTAATACATGCCACTGGACAATATTCTCTGAGATTGTTTCTGTTTTGTAACCAAAGTGTAGAGTAGTGGCAATCCTAGCTAACTCCAATTTGCAGCCCACTTGAACCTGCTAGTAGGGGACCAATATAATTCACTTGCCAGTTATGCCAACCCCCTTGATCATGAGAAATTTGTCCCATTGTCATTTTTAAGTGATTTCTTCCCCATTGACACTGAGTGAAGTTGTTTGTCGTGTTAGTTACATCCTCTCTTTTCCTACTGGTGCATAGCTACGCACTCATATACTTACTTCTTTCATGAATTTAGCTAGCTCCAGGGATCTGACTATTACAGCATCTACCATAGCCAGCATTGAAGGCATTGAGTTAGGTAAGTCCCTCTGATAATCATAAAGGTAGTTTAGGGTCACCTGCACTCATACTATTCTTATTACTTTGGAAAGAGTACTCCATTGCTGAATTGATGATAGAGTAGGTCTTAACTTTTTCAGGTTGGTCTGCAAAATTACTGACTTCACCCACTGCAGCAAGTTAATTATCACACTGTCAAAAGAATCAGCTCACGAAAGTTTGTTACCATTTGATGCTTGATGTTTAATTATTAATTCATATGATTTATCCTACTTATGAGTCTTTAGAATCTGTGATATTTCTTCAGATCATTAATTCTAAGTACTTGTGCCAATAATTGTTAACCAAGTTTCTGTTGATATTCCTTTATAAAATAACCTAACATTTATCAGTATACTTTTGGGATTTTGTGGTCATTGGGCTGGGGATCCTGCCACCTGCATTGTTTTTTGATTGATTAATGGTCTTAATTTACCTTGTGAGTGAAGGTAACATCTTTCCAACTGGCCACTGAAGCATGAGACAACTTTCTACTAAGAACAGGAAAAACTGTCTTTACTGCTATTTTTCCCACTACTGCAGCTTCAGATCTTTGAGGTCTGGCTTTTACCTGAGTTACTGGCAAAAGGCAGGGAATAGAAATTTCCACTAATTTCTCTTCTGCCTAGTACTCTCTGAATATCTGAAAAGCCACTTTCGTGTTTCTGTATTAATTTCCTCAAAATTCTATTGGAAAGGTTTGTCCAAATATTTTGCCTCAAAGGATGTTTTTACTTTAAACAAAGATTAGCTAGTCAACCTAGGATCAAATCCTCATTTTTTTTTATCCTTTTTTTTCTTTCCATTAATGCCTGGCCATTATGATCCTTGTGACTGAAAGAAACTTCTGTTTACTGTGCCAGTAGGAGTTAATACAAAAAGCGGACTGTTGAATCATATCCACATAGATCAGAGATTTTATCTGGTATCAAACTGTTTTAATCATTTCAAGGATACAAGTACTTGCAGAAAAGAGAAGAGAGACATCCAGAATGCTAATGCTGTTCTTCAGATTCATGGTGCATTAGGATACATTCTGGGTCAGATTTAGTCCTTGAAGTCTCTAAGTTATGCATGAAGGGTGCCACTTACACAAAAGGAAATTAATTTTGTCATTAAACATCTTCATTTTGTTCACTAGTAACTACATAACTTAAGTAACATTATTACAATAAGTCATCTCCCATCAATCCACACACTTCGGGACTGTTTTCTCTAAGCAAGCCTAGTATATTCCAGGTACATCCTGCTAAAGGCATTCTATAGATGAGGACTTTCATACTCCGTTTTTCAGGAGATAATCTTATTAGCAGGTTTGCAAGGGGATTTGACCAGGTCATCTTTCTTTCTTTGCTTCAATATCTTGTGAAAAAGAAAAAAGATCCTTTCATTCTCAAGCTGAAACATAAACATCTCCTATCACCAAGCACCCTTCACTATTTCTGTTATGCTCTTAACTTGGTAGCAGCTTCTCTCTGACAGGCTTTGTGGAGTCTTGCATTTAATATTTGCAGACAAGTCCTCAGACAACAATAGGTGTGCAATCCTAACATAGATGTATGCCCTTCACTTCTACCCTTAGGGATCCTCCTCTCAAGACTCTGTCCCCAAATTGCAGTTGCTTCTGAAGTCCAGACTTCAATTTCTGCCTCTAAGTTCAGCAGGACTACTGTGTTCTGCTTGGCTTCTACCTCACTGTGCTTCTGTGCTGCTCTTCTCAGGGATCAGTCCGGGGTTCCTGTTGTCCAGTGATTGAAAACTGTTGTCTCACAGTTTGTCCAGTTTTATTTTTGTGTATGTGGCAGGAGAGCATGTACAGCCTTAGTCTATAATTCTGTCATAGGCAGAAATGGAAGTCCTCATTTTTATCTTATTTTAGAGTTCAGGAGATTTAATTTTTAATGCCCATCTGTCTGCCATAGGCTTTTCTATTCATATTTTGGTTGGGTGAATTTGATCCCTGTTAGTGTTTTCTAGAAGTTAATAGGGATGATGTTTCCTGAGTCTTTGTACATTCAAAAATCATTTATTGTTGGTTGTGTTATATGACTGACAATTTGGTTTAGTGTAATTATTTTTAGTCATAAAGGTATGACTTTTCATAAAAGTGTGAAAACTAATGACTCTTTAAGTACTTTATGAATTTTGCTCCATTTTCTTCCACATTGAATATTTCAGTAGTGAGTCTTGAAGCTAGCAAGGCTTTAAATACCTTAGTTTTTCCCTTACTGCCCAAAAGATTGTTTTTAAAGTCCATATAATTTTCTATGCATACCCTGGAATGGAGTTTGTTGGGCTACATTTTTTTTTCTGAGATATAGATTATTCTTTTTATTCTATAGATTAATGTTTTCTTTTATATCTGGACATTTTCTTTAATTGAAACTGTGAGTTTTATCATTAATATGGTAATATCACAAGAATGATTATGAGTACCTTGGCTTTTCTTTTTGCTGTATCTAACTATTCCCAATTATTTATATGAATTTAATTATTTTCTTTTCTGTTATTTCTAACTACTGTTTGTCTTACTTCAGTTTTCAGCTCTGTTGATTCTCTTTAATGCTCCTCTCGATTGAACTTTCATTGATATGGTGCTTCTACTTTTTCTTCCACTTCTTTATTGAGCTGTCAGTTCATGTATTAATCATCTATTTAATGAATACTTATTGAGGACATACTTTGTGCCAGGCACCTACTAGGTCTTGACATTACATAAACAAATCATTTAGGCAAATCCCTGCTCTCATGAGCTGATATTATAATGGGG
This sequence comes from Symphalangus syndactylus, assembly GCF_028878055.3. Taxonomy (NCBI): domain Eukaryota; kingdom Metazoa; phylum Chordata; class Mammalia; order Primates; family Hylobatidae; genus Symphalangus; species Symphalangus syndactylus. The sequence continues at coordinate 100,286,723 of NC_072428.2, read as the reverse complement.
AGAGAACATCATTAAATTAAATGTTATTGGAAAAAAAAACAGTGTAATGAGAGAGAGTGTTGTGAGGGTATTTTATGAATTAAGAAGTGTGATGGTTAATGCTAAGTGTCAACTTGATTGGATTGAAGGATGCAAAGTATTGATCCTGAGTGCATCTGTGAGGGTGTTGCCAAAGGAGATTAACATTTGAGTCAGTGGGCTGGGAAAGGCAGACCCACCCTTAATCTGGGTGGGCACCACCTAATCAGCTGCCAGCGCGCCCAGTATGTAAAGCAGGCAGAAAAATGTGAAAAGACTAGACTGGCTTAGCCTCTCAGCCTACATCTTTCTCCCATGCTGGATGTTTCCTGCCATCAAACATCACACTCTAGCTTCTTCAGCTTTGGGCCTCGTACTGGCTTCCTTGCTCCTCAGCTTGCAGACAGCCTGTTGTGGGACCTCACCTTGTGATCCTGTGAGTCAATACTCCTAAATAAACTCCCCTTTATATATACATCTATCCTATTAGTTCTGTCCCTCTCGAGAACCCTGACTAATACCAAAAATATCAGGGCACTCTATTGATAGATGATATTTGAGCATTTCATCTCCTGATTTTCATATTGCTTTCTTTTCGTTGAGAACTCATATCCCTACTTTGTCCTCTGTTTTTTTTTTAGAAAATGTGATTTTATTGAACTTAAAATATATAACTTATGGGATAATTGGCATTATTTTTGTGTTCAGCATGGCAGCAACTTTTTTTTTTGAGACGGAGTTTCGCTCTTGTTGCACAGGCTGGGGTACAATGGCGCAATCTCGACTCACTGTAACCTCCGACTCCCCAGTCAAGCAATTCTCTTGCCTCAGCCCCCTGAGTAGCTGGAACTACAGGTGTGCACCACTACACCCAGCTAATTTTTTGCACTTTTAGTAGTGATGGCATTTCACCATGTTGGCCAGACTGGTCTCGAACTCCTGACCTCAGGTGATCCGTCTGCCTCGGCCTCCCAGAAGTGCTGGGGTTACAGTCGTTACCACCGCGCCCGCATGGCAACATTTTATGATTGGTCATTTGATATCCTGTTCCCATCCTTTTTACATACAATCTTTCATAGAGATCCTGTGCTTATCCTGGTTACTCATATTTAAATTGTGAGTATTTGATGGAGAAGGGGGTCTCAGGCTGTGTTTCAGTCTATTATGAGGGTTTTTTTTGACATATTAATATTTTGTTTGAGATTTATTTTCAGCATTTATTTGTCTTTGGCCGGTGGGTTAACCATTGGAAACAGTTTGACATTCTCTCTTCTGCCCCCTTGTGGGAGAGCTTTTTCCTGCGCTCCATGCTAAGTCAGTTGCTGGCTCAGCCTGTGTCACTTTGCTTCAAAGAGCCAAGTAATTCCAGAGACTTTCCTGTTCCCAACTTATGGTTATTTCTGCTATGATAGACAGAGGGATTTTATTTTGCACTTTGGTTTGTACTCGACTTTGGAAAGGTATTATTTCCTCTTTTTTTTTTTTTTTTTTTTTTTTTGAGGCAGAGTCTTGCTCTGTCGCCCAGGCTGGAGTGCAGTGGCGCGATCTCTGCTCACTGCAAGCTCTGCCTTCCGGGTTCACGCCATTCTCCTGCCTCAGCCTCCCCAGTAGCTGGGACTGCAGAGCCTGCCACCATGCCCGGCTAATTTTTTGTATTTTTAGCAGAGACGGGGTTTCACCGTGTTAGCCAGGATGGTCTCGATCTCCTGACCTCGTGATCCGCCCGCCTCGGCCTCCCAAAGTGCTGGGATGGCAGGCGTGACCCACTACCCCCGGCCTCCTAAATCTTTCTGATGTCTGCAAGTGTGAATTCTTTCTCTACTTTTGTTCCACATTCCTGTACTGTCTCCACTGCAGTTCACTCCCTTTGCATACACATTGTGCTTCAGAGTTTGATCTCCCGATTTCCTTGACATTGGGGGTCTGCATTTTTATTTTTTTCCTTGCCTCTGGTTGAATTCTGGAAAAATAAGTGAATACTTACTTCGTCTTTATTGTGGCTTCTTCAAACAGAATGTCTGCACTAGCAGCATTCATTTTACAGAATTAATTTTTATAACTAAAATAATTTTTAAAACTAGTGGTACCGAGTGTTTGGCTTCTATCAAGTCAATAGGAATTGAAGAGAGTACTTACATAAATAAATCTTTATTGTGAAATTATTTATTTGTTACAAAATTAAAGGTAAGAGCCATAATTTTTACTGACAGGATTTTATTTGAAATCATACAAGATATGATAAAATTGTATTGGATTTAATTATAAATGTCATACAGGATTAATTGATACATATTATTCCACAATCTTGTCACATTAACTCTATAAAGTGATTTAATAGAAAAAACTCAGAAAGTTCACAAAAAAAACCCCCAAATATTATAGATGTTGAGCACTGGAGGTAATTTTTTAAAGCAACAATTAGTAGTTAGCTTCTGGAAGAAAAAAGATAACAGATTTTTTCCAAGATTGATCATGTACTTCATATAAAATAAAACGAAAGCTGAAAGCTCATGGGAAAATCTTTTCACTAAATATGTTTTAGATCTGATTTTAGAACTTGCACTCCTGTGAGATATTTTGTGTGTGTGTGTATGTGATACTCTTAGACTCAGCTGTTTCACTAAATAATCTTCCTGTAAAACTTTGGAAATGATGCATCACTCATCTTCTTAGATACACTCAACAAATGAGCAACTTGTATGCTTCAGGTGAGGCTTTTAAATGCTTCAAAACATTTTATAAACCTAGTAGGACTGGTAGCCAGGGAAAACAAGAGATATTTTGGTATTAGGAGGGTTGTCAGGAGAGTGATTCAGTTGTTTACTGTTTCATCTTAAAGAGAAAAAGACTGGCTGCCTCAGGACTGGCTGATAAATAACAATCCCTTAAATAGCAGATCATAAAGATCAGGTTATTCTTTATTGTTCTCATAAGAACCTTGCCTGATTACCTCAGTCCAAAGGCAAGCCATGCTTTGAAAGGGAAGGCAATGAAGGCTGCATGCAATTTGTGCTTATGAAGGTGATAACATTGTTGGAGTGTTATCTAATGTTTTAATTTTAAAACTGTATGTTTTAAAATATCTTGTTTCTCAAATAAATGTCACACTTAAAAAGCCTTAGAACCTACTATTTGCTAACGGATCTACTCAATTTTCTGCATCTCTTGCTGATAAATTTGATATGGAGTTCTGTGATATGGATCAGGGAATAATTGTTCTGCCACCAAAAATGAGTTTGGGTTTCTCAGGCAGTCATTCAAAGTACCACGAAGTGGGTGGCTTCAGCAACATAAATTTATTTTATCACATTTTTGAAAACTAGAAGTTTAAGATCAAGTTGTCAGCAAAGTTGTTTTTTTTTTCTGAGGGATCTCACTTTGGCTTGTAGATGGCTGTCTTAATATCATCTCTCCTCTATGTGTGTGAGCATCCTAATCTCCTCTTCTTATGAGGATATCAGCCATATTGGATTAGGGCCTCACACATGACCACATTTTACCTTAATTATTTCTTTAAAGGGCTGCAAGTTAGGACTTCAACATACAAATTTTGGGTGTCCACATTTCAGTCCATAAAACATTCAATTTTGATTTCATTGTGCTCAATAGTTCTTAATTTCACTCGAGTTCTGTGTTTAAAATTAGGTGAGATCACTGAATCAATGTCTTCTAATGGATAGTTAATGATTTTGTCATTGATTGCTGTATTAGGGTTCTCCAGAGAAATAGAACCAATGGCGGGTGTGTGTGTGTGTGTGTGTGTGTGTGTGTGTTTGGTGTGTACAGAGAACAAGAGAGAGAGAGATTTATTTTCAGGAATTGGCTCATGAGACTATGGAGGCTGGCAGGTCCAAAATCTGCAGAGTGAGCTGGCAGCATGGATATCCAGGAGGAGCTGATGTTGCAGTTCAAGTATGAAGACCATCTGCTGTAGAAATGTTAGGAGAGGTCAGTCTTTTTCTTCTATTCAGGCCTTCAACTGATTGGATGAGGCTCACCTGCATATGGAGGGCAATCTGCTCTACTCAAATTCAGCGATTTAAATGTTAATCTCCTTAGAAAACACCCTTATAGAAATATCCAGAATAATATTTGACCAAGTATCTGGGCACTGCGGCCCTGCCAAGTTAACACATAAAATTAACCATCATAAACGTGACTTAGAATAGATGCTTGTATAGATTAATCCACTACACTGTGGCAAGCACTGTGCTAAGCAGGTAAGATAGCTAATTAAATGTTTCACCAACAGGAATACTAGACCCTTGAAATCATAGTATAAGCATGCTCAACTTCCTGTGATATCAATTTTCCACAAATACTTATAAGAATAAATATCACTTTAATATTAAAATAAACATGGTTATATAATAGACTGTGCCATAATACGTAAGCATTTTATTATGCTTTTAAAGTTATTACACTGGTTGAGTCTTATAGTAATGTTTTAACATCGCAACTCAATACCACATTACGATGTTGATACAGCTCTTAATAGCTTTGCTTCTTTCCTATTCTCTAGCATCTTAAATCTCCAAGGAGTTGAAAATTCAAAAAACCTTTTTGTCCATCCCACTATGTTTCCACAATGTACATCTCTACCAATTCTCTCTTTCATACCATTCAAAGTTGTGTATGATATGTGTCCTGTAATATTTTTATCCTTCATTGTGCAGCTCTCCATGTGAGGGTGTGGCATAATATTTCTTCTGTTTTGATTACTTTTCAAGTAAAATACTCTTCATCGATTCTGCTATTTTATTCCTCATAGAAGAGGATAATCAAAAAGTGAGAAAAAGCGGACAGAAAAGTGGAGAGGCAACCCATATTAAGGTTTTCTTCTTCAATATTGATGGAAAACATGAAACCTCAAAAACATTTTTGAGTTTTGAAATAATTTTTTAACTCTCCTTTCAAAAGTCCATGTGCATTTACACTCTTGTGAATTAGGAGGACTGTAGCAGAAAAGTTGAGAACCTCAGACAATTTATTCTTCACAAGCATCAATAGAGGAAACCACCACATATTCTCATTTTACATAGGAGAACACTGAGATTCCAAAAAGTTTCAAAACGTATCCAAGTCTATGTCATTGCAAATATATCTGAAAGTTGAACCCAAATCTATCAGACATTTCAGTCCATGTTTTTGTTTTGTTTGTTTTATTTTCCCAAACCACACTGCATATAAGGAGAGGCAACAGGGAATTAAGGAGAAAAAAAAAACCTAAGTCTCATTTTTTTGATTTTTCCAAAAAAATTACTGTTTCTGTTTTTAGTTGAGTGAAAGAGTGCAAGTGTGTGTGTGTCTGTGTGTGTGTGTGTGTGTGTGTGTGTGTCTGTGTGTGTGTATGTAGCAAGAGAAGCGAGATGGAGAATAAAAGAAACAGAAAATTCCACTGTGATGCCTCGGTAGTTTCACTGTAATAAAGGTATGTATTGGGGATGTCAAGAAAAAGAATCAAACCGTTTTCTAAACTGAGAGGCAATAAACTTATAATGACAGTGCATAATTGAGGGGATATTTTTATAAACAAATGGGGAATAATTAAAAATAAATTTTATTATAAACTAGAAGTATTACTTAATTTTTTGTTGCTTTGAGTGGTATTTTATAAATTCAAGCCATACAATTAATTCAATAATGTTGTGGCAATTTTTTAAAAATTATTATTATTATTATTATACTTTAAGTTTTAGGGTACATGTGCACAAAGTGCAGGTTTGTTACATATGTATCCATGTGCCATGTTGGCGTGCTGCACCCATTAACTCGTCATTTAGCATTAGGTATATCTCCTAATGCTGTCCCTTCCCCTTCCCCCCCACCCCACAACAGTCCCCGGAGTGTGATGTTCCCCTTCCTGTGTCCATGTGTTCTCATTGTTCAATTCCCACCTATGAGTGAGAACATGTGACATTTGGTTTTTTGTCCTTGCCATAGTTTACTGAGAATGTTGGTTTCCAGTTTCATCCATGTCCCTACAAAGGACATGAACTCATCAGTTTTTATGGCTGCATAGTATTCCATGGTGTATATGTGCCACATTTTCTTAATCCAGTCTATCGTCGTTGGACATTTGGGTTGGTTCCAAATCTTTGCTATTGTGAATAGTGCCACAATAAACATACGTGTGCATGTGTCTTTATAGCAGCATGATTTATAGTCCTTTGGGTATATACCCAGTAATGGGATGGCTGGGTCAAATGGTATTTCTAGTTCTAGATCCCTGAGGAATCGCCACACTGACTTCCACAATGGTTGAACTAGTTTACAGTCCCACCAACAGTGTAAAAGTGTTCCTATTTCTCCACATCCTCTCCAGCACCTGTTGTTTCCAGATTTTTTAATGGTGGCCATTCTAACTGGTGTGAGATGATATCTCATTGTGATTTTGATTTGCATTTCTCTGATGGCCAGTGATGAAGAGCATTTTTGCATGTGTTTTTTGGCTGCATAAATGTCTTCTTTTGAGAAGTGTCTGTTCATGTCCTTCGCCCACTTTTTGATGGGGTTGTTTTTTTCTTGTAAATTTGTTTGAGTTCATTGTAGATTCTGGATATTAGCCCTTTGTCAGATGAGTTGGTTGTGAAAATTTTCTCCCATTTTGTAGGTTGCATGTTCACTCTGATGGTAGTTTCTTTTGCTGTGCAGAAGTTCTTTAGTTTAATTAGATCTCATTTGTCAATTTTGGCTTTTGTTGCCATTGCTTTTGGTGTTTTAGACATGAAGTCCTTGCCCATGCCTATGTCCTGAATGGTATTGCCTAGGTTTTCTTCTAGAGTTTTTATGGTTTTAGGTCTAACATGTAAGTCTTTAATCCATCTTGAATTGATTTTTGTATAAGGTGTAAGGAAGGGATCCAGTTTCAGCTTTCTACATATGGCTGGCCAGTTTTCCCAGCACCATTTATTAAATAGGGAATCCTTTTCCCATTGTTGTTTTTGTCAGATTTGTCAAAGATCAGATAGTTGTGTGGCATTATTTCTGAGGGCTCTGTTCTGTTCCATTGATCTATGTCTCTGTTGTGGTACCAGTACCATGCTGGTTTGGTTACTGTAGCCTTGTAGTATAGTTTGAAGTCAGGTAGCGTGATGCCTCCAGCTTTGTTCTTTTGGCTTAGCATTGACTTGGCGATGCAGGCTCTTTTTTGGTTCCATATGAACTTTAAAGTAGTTTTTTCCAATTCTGTGAAGAAAGTCATTGGTAGCTTGATGGGGATGGCATTGAATCTATAAATTACCTTGGGCAGTATGGCCATTTTCATGATGTTGATTCTTCCAACCCATGAGCATGGAATGTTCTTCCATTTGTTTGTATCCTCTTTTATTTCATTGAGCAGTGGTTTCTAGTTCTCCTTGAAGAGGTCCTTCAAATCCCTTGTAAGTTGGATTCCTAGGTATTTTATTCTCTTTGAAGCAATTGTGAATGGGAGTTCACTCATGATTTGGCTCTCTGTTTGTCTGTTATTGGTGTACAACAATGCTTGTGATTTTTGTACATTGATTTTGTATCCTGAGACTTTGCTGAAGTTGCTTATCAGCTTAAGGAGATTTTGGGCTGAGACAATGGAGTTTTCTAGATATACAATCATATCATCTGCAAACAGGGACAATTTGACTTCCTCTTTTCCTAGTTGAATACCCTTTATTTCCTTCTCCTGCCTGATTGCCCTGGCCAGAACTTCCAGCACTATGTTGAATAGGAGTGGTGAGAGAGGGCATCCCTGTCTTGTGCCCCTTTTCAAAGGGAATGCTTGCAGTTTTTGCCCATTCAGTATGATATTGGCTGTGGGTTTGTCATAGATAGCTCTTATGATTTTGAGATACATCCCATCAATACCTAATTTATTGAGAGTTTTTAGCATGAAGGGTTGTTGAATTTTGTCAAAGGCCTTTTCTGCATCTATTGAGATAATCATGTGGTTTTTGTCTTTGGTTCTGTTTATATGCTGGATTACATTTATTGATTTGCATATGTTGAACCAGCCTTGCATCCCAGGGATGAAGCCCACTTGATCATGGTGTATAAGCTTTTTGATGTGCTGCTGGATTCGGTTTGCCAGTATTTTATTGAGGATTTTTGCATCAATGCTCATCAAGGATATTGGTCTGAAATTCTCTTTTTTTGTTGTGTCTCTGCCAGGCTTTGGTATCAGGATGATGCTGGCCTCATAAAATGTGTTAGGGAGGATTCCCTCTTTTTCTATCAATTGGAATAGTTTCAGAAGGAATAGTACCAGTTCCTCCTTGTACCTCTGGTAGAATTCGGCTGTGAATCCATCTGGTCCTGGACTCTTTTTGGTTGGTAAGCTATTGATTATTGCCACAATTTCAGAGCCTGTTATTGGTCTATTCAGAGATTCAACTTCTTCTTGGTTTAGTCTTGGGAGAGTGTATTTGTGGAGGAATTTATCCATTTCTTCTAGATTTTCTAGTTTGTTTGTGTAGAGGTGTTTGTAGTATTCTCTGATGGTAGATTGTATTTCTGTGGGATTGGTGGTGATATCCCCTTTATCATTTTTTATTGGGTCTATTTGATTCTTCTCTCTTTTCTTCTTTATTAGTCTTGCTAGTGGTCTATCAATTTTGTTGATCTTTTCAAAAAACCAGCTCCTGGATTCATTGATTTTTTGAAGGGTTTTTTGTGTCTCTATTTCCTTCAGTTCTGCTCTGATTTTAGTTATTTCTTGCCTTCTGCTAGCTTTTGAATGTGTTTGCTCTTTCTTTTCTAATTCTTTTAATTGTGATGTTAGGGTGTCAAATTTGGATCTTTCCTGCTTTCTCTTGTGGGCATTTAGTGCTATAAATTTCCCTCTACACACTGCTTTGAACGTGTCCCAGAGATTCTGGTATGTTGTGTCTTTGTCCTCGTTGGTTTCAAAGAACATCTTTATTTCTGCCTTCATTTCGTTATGTACCCAGTAGTCGTTCAGGAGCAGGTTGTTCAGTTTCCATGTAGTTGAGCGGTTTTGAGTGAGGTTCTTACTCCTGAGTTCTAGTTTGATTGTACTGTGGTCTGAGAGACAGTTTGTTATAATTTCCGTTCTTTTACATTTGCTGAGGAGAGCTTTACTTCCAACTATGTGGTCAATTTTGGAATAGGTGTGGTGTGGTTCTGAAAAAAATGTATATTCTGTTGATTTGGGGTGGAGAGTTCTGTAGATGTCTATTAGGTCCATTTGGTGCAGAGCTGAGTTCAATTCCTGGGTATCCTTGTTAACTTTCTGTCTCGTTGATCTGTCTAATGTTGACAGTGGGGTGTTAAAGTCTCCCATTATTATTATGTGGGAGTCTAAGTCTGTTTGTGGGTCACTCAGGACTTGCTTTATGAAGCTGGGTGCTCCTGTATTGGGTGCATATATATTTAGGATAGTTAGCTCTTCTTGTTGAATTGATCCCTTTACCATTATGTAATGGCCTTCTTTGTCTCTTTTGTTCTTTGTTGGTTTAAAGTCCATTTTATCTGAGACTAGGATTGCAACCCCTGCCTTTTTTTTGTTTTCCATTTGCTTGATAGATCTTCCTCCATCCCTTTATTTTGAGCCTATGTGTGTCTCTGCATGTGAGATGGGTTTCCTGAATACACCACACTGATGGGTCCTGACTCCTTATCCAGTTTGCCAGTCTGTGTCTTTTAATTGGAGCATTTAGCCCATTTACATTTAATGTTAATATTGTTATGTGTGAATTTGATCCTGTCATTATGATATTAGTTGGTTATTTTGCTCGTTAGTTGATGCAGTTTCTTCCTAGCCTCGATGGTCTTTACAATTTGGCGTGTTTTTGCAGTGGATGGTACCGGTTGTTCCTTTCCATGTTTAGTACTTCCTTCAAGAGCTCTTTTAGGGCAGGTCTGGTGGTGAGAAAATCACTCAACATTTGCTATTGATTATTGCCACAATTTCAGAGCCTGTTATTGGTCTATTCAGAGATTCAACTTCTTCTTGGTTTAGTCTTGGGAGAGTGTATTTGTGGAGGAATTTATCCATTTCTTCTAGATTTTCTAGTTTGTTTGTGTAGAGGTGTTTGTAGTATTCTCTGATGGTAGATTGTATTTCTGTGGGATTGGTGGTGATATCCCCTTTATCATTTTTTATTGGGTCTATTTGATTCTTCTCTCTTTTCTTCTTTATTAGTCTTGCTAGCGGTCTATCAATTTTGTTGATCTTTTATTTTATCTGTAAAGTATTTTATTTCTCCTTCGCTTATGAAGCTTAGTTTGGCTGGATATGAAATTCCGGGTTGAAAATTCTTTTCTTTAAGAATGTTGAATATCGGCCCCCACTCTCTTCTGGCTTGTAGAGCTTCTGCCGAGAGAAGCTGTTAGTCTGATGGGCTTCCCTTTGTGGGTAACCCGACCTTTCTCTCTGGCTGCCCTTAACACTTTTTCCTTCATTTCAACTTTGGTGAATCTGACAATTATGTGTCTTGGAGTTGCTCTTCTCGAGGAGTATCTTTGTGGCATTCTCTGTATTTCCTGAATCTGAATGTTGGCCTGCCTTGCTAGATTGGGGAAGTTCTCCTGGATAATATCTTCCAGAGTGTTTTCCAACTTGGTTCCATTCTCTCCGTCTCTTTCAGGCACACCAATCAGATGTATGTTTGGTTTTTTCACATAGTCCCATATTTCTTGGAGGCGTTTTTCATTTCTTTTTATTCTTTTTTCTCTAAACTTCCCTTCTCACTTCATTTCATTCATTTGATCTTCCATCACTGATACCCTTTCTTCCAGTTGATCGCATCGGTTCCCGAGGCTTCTGCAGTCTTCACATAGTTCTCAAAAATTGGCTTTCAGCTCCATCAGCTCCTTTAAGCCCTTCTGTGTGTTGGTTATCTTAGTTATACATTCATCTATTTTTTTTTTCAAAGTTTTTAACTTCTTTGCCATTGGTTTGAATTTCCTCCTGTAGCTCGGAGTAGTTTGATCGTCTAAAGCCTTCTTCTCTCAACTCGTCAAAGTCATTCTCCGTCCAGCTTTGTTCCATTGCTGGTGAGGAACTGCATTCCTTTGGAGGAGGAGAGGTGCTCTGCTTTTTAGAGTTTCCAGTTTTTCTGCTCTGTTTTCTCCCCATCTTTGTAGGTTTTTCTACTTTTGGCCTTTGATGATGATGATGTACAGATGGGTTTTTGGTGTGGGTGTCCTTTCTGTTTGTTAGTTTTCCTTCTACCAGACAGGACCCTCAGCTGCAGGTCTGTTGGACTTTCCTAGAGGTCCACTCCAGACCCTGTTTGGCTGGGTGTCAGCAGCAGTGCCTGCAGAACAGCGGATTTTGGTGAGACCACAAATTCAGCTGTCTGATCGTTCCTCTGGAAGTTTTGTCTCAGAGGAGTACCTGGCTGAGTGAGGTGTCAGTCTGTCCCTACTGGGGGGTGCCTCCCAGTTAGGCTGCTCGGGGGTGAGGGACCCACTTTAGGAGGCAGTCTGCCCATTCTCAGATCTCCACCTGTGTGCTGGGAGAACCACTACTCTCTTCAAAGCTGTCAGACAGGGACATTTAAGTCTGCAGAAGTTCCTGCTGTCTTTTTGTTTGTCTGTGCCCTGCCCCCAGAGGTGGAGCCTACAGAGGCAGGCAGGCCTCCTTGAGCTGTGGTGGGCTTCACCCAGTTCAAGCTTCCTGGCTGCTTTGTTTAGGTAAGCAAGCCTGGGCAATGCTGGGTGCCCCTCCCCCAGCCTCACTGTGGCCTTGCAGTTTGATCTCAGACTGCTGTGCTGGCAATCAGCGAGACTCCGTGGCCATAGTACCCTCCGAGCCAGGTGCAGGACACAATCTCTTGGTGTGCCGTTTTCCAAGCCCTTTGGAAAAGCGCAGTATTAGGGTGGGAGTGACCCGATTTTCCATGTGCCCTCTGTTACCCCTTTCTTTGACTAGGAAAGGGAACTCCCTGACCCCTTGCGCTTCCCGAGTGAAGCAATGCCTCGCCCTGCTTCGGCTTGCACACAGTGAGCTTCACCGACTTTCCTGCACCCACTGTTTGGCACTCCCTAGTGAGATGAACCCGGTACCTCAGATGGAAATGCAGAAATCACCCATCTTCTGCGTCGCTCACGCTGGGAGCTATAGACCAGAGCTGTTCCTATTTGGCCATCTTGGCTCCACCCCAAAAACCAGCAATTTTTTAATGTATTCAAAACAACAGTTCAGTGCTTTGTAGTCTGTCACTAAATCTATTCATCTGAATAGTCTGAAGTACAGAAAGCAAGGCCTATGTGAGGTTCAGAAGACTAGGAATATTTAAGATGAAAAAAGAAAAAGATTTATCTAATGTAATAATTTGTATATTATATAAGCCTTTAGTTTCCTTGGTCAGAAATATGCTTTCGTTAGCATATAAATATTAAAGAAGATTGGAAAATCAATAATGAAAAAATTTTAAAGCAGATGGACTTTAAAAATCCATCTGCTGCAAAATTCCTGTATGAGACTAAACACAAACAAAGGTTGAAAGTACTGGGTAAAATGGTTCTGTCAAGACTTTGGCACAATTATTATAAATATCTCAAAGTTGTTAGTTTAACTGAGTAGTAAATTATACGGCATCTTACATTTGCCAAAGTTGAGTGACAGCTTTTAGTTTCCAATTAAAATATATCTTTTATGATATAAGAAAACACTTGCGAAATTACCTATTCATAATTCAAAGAATTGGCAAAGCAACAAAGTTGTTTGGGATATTTACATGTTTCTCCATCCATTCATAAATGTATGAAATTCTTTATGTTATAGTATATTCTAAAAGCTTAGTTGCTGAAGAATTATAAGATGTGTTTATATATGTATGATAGAGCAAAACAGCTATCAGCAATTATTCAGGAATATATCATAACACATAATTAATTGATATTGTTTAAGAATAATACAACTGTACTTATGTAGTCTTTTAGAGCAATGTTTACCAAGTGCTGGGCAAATGTTACTCCAATTGCCGGTAACACCAGAATTCTCAGCCTCCCTTAAGTCTTCAATGTTCCGAGTACTCCTGACATTGATCACTGGCAGCTCCCTGTTACTAGTCATCCAGCCAAATCAGAAGCCATAGACCATAAATAATTGCACAATTGGCTATTTTTCCTACCAAACCAAGTGAGCAACCAGGTGTACTGCTCAAAGTTCTGTGCACTGGAAGGATTTCTCTTCACAGCTGTCCTTTAGCCATGTCCCAGAAAGGGGCTGCAGTGCTATAGCTGTTCACTGCCAAGTAGTGCCTACATATCATACAGAACCATCTGTAAAGCCGGCCCAAGTTCTCTTTCTCTGCCAACTGGTTATAGGGAAATTTCCATGAGCCCAGAGGTGTAGGCTGGGAGACAGAAGGCAGTGTGGCAAGATTGGGAGCTGTGAAATTTGGGCCACATTTTCATGTAACTTACTTGTGTCTTCAGGGCCTGCTCAGGCCCAATCATGTATACACCACTTACGTTTAATGATAGAGTGCTGCTGGTTGTGCCCAGTCTTATGGATTGGTAGGTCAGATAATACCCAGTACGTGATAGGCAGCTCAAGTCACATGGAAACTTGGTGGTCCATAGCTAAATATGGTCTACTAATGCCTAGTAGTAGAACAAGAGCTGTTACTAAAAACAGGAGTAGTTATCTGCAAAGGATGCCAGGGCTTTGCTCTCAAATCTTGAGGGCTTAATTGCATTCACCTATAGAGACCTATCAAAGGCTTCAAATAGCATTCCTATCTGCCCTTGTCACATCAAACACCATATGGCCCAAGTGACAGAGCAGCTTGCACAGCAGCCTGGATCTGCTACAGAGCCCTTTCTTGTTCTGGGCCCCTCTTAAAACTAGCAGCTTTTTGGATCACTAGATACAGTCCAGAGTAACACAACCGAATAAGAAATATTTTGTCCCGCAAATAAAAAGAGACCCACTAGACATTTTGCCTTTTTCTTGATTGCAGGAGGGAGCAGATGTAACAACTTATCTTTCACCTCTGAGAGATAATTTTTTCATGTCCCATACCACTGAACTTCTTGAAATTGTACCGTGGCCTCTGAGCTTTTGTTTCCCACCCTCTGAAGCAAAAAATCTTACCGATAAGTCAAGTTGTTGCCATTTCTTGCTCACTAGGCCCAGTCAGCATAATACCATCAACGTTATGGACCATGTGATATTTTGTGAAAGGGAAAGGTGATTGAGATGCCTGCAAACTAAATTATGACATAGGACTGGAGACTTGATATATCTCTGAGGCAGGACAATGAAGGTGTATTGCTGCCCTTGCCAACTGAAAACAAACTGATTCTGGTGATCCTTATTGCCAGTGATGGAGAAAAAGGTTTTGCCATTTCAATAGCTATATACCAAGTAGAAGATTTGCTAATTTGCTCAAGCAATAAAGCCACATCTGTTACAGCAGCTACAATTGGAGTCATCACTTATAATAAACATATGATAATTTGCTGTCATACCTCAAGATCTGTCTGGCTTCTACACAGGCTAAATAGGAAGTTGAATGGGGTGTCAGAAATGGGTCCTGAGAATAAGCATTGTCTTAGATGACAAATGCCACAGGGAAGGCCATTATAGTTTCCTCAGGCAAGGCAGATTAATTCCACTAGTTCAGTGGAGAGGCTGATACCATTAGGTGTGAGAATGCCTGCTGGTGGGGAGCCTGATTCTACTGGGGATTAGGGAGGCTTCTTCCACAGAAGGTTGAGAAGCCTTTTCCTCTAGCAAAGAAGCCTCATCAAAATTTAGGGGCTCAATGTCCCTCGATTCATCAGAGTATTCCCATACATCCCTATTCCAACTCGTAGGATCCCATTCTTTCCTAATAAATGCCCATACTTGAATGGTAGACAGTTTCTGAGACTAGCAGTTCAATTTGCTTTCTAATTCAGCCAGTCACAGGATAAGAGCTGACACTGGATTTTAAGCAATCTCAACCCTGCAAATATGGGTGATAAGGGTCTCTTTCAGGGCACACATAAGTGCTTTCAGGGCATGTATGTGCTGCTTGAGCTGTGAATTCAAATTCCTGAGCTCATTTTTTTCTTTCACCACTTTGACCAGTGATGTTAGAAGCAACTAGCCAATGTCAATACATTTTATAGCTTTCTATAAATATTCAAAAGTACTCAGAACTCAGTTCCTTGTTTCTTATAAGTTGCTAATTAGAAGTATTGTATCCAATGCAGATAGTTTGTGTATCTCTTTTACCAATTCATGCCATAGACTATCAGTACTCTCTTTACTACTAAAAATAAAGTCATTAGCATCTTTAATCTGGTTGGAGAGCCAATTTCAGAAATTCCAGAACCAATTCAGAAAACTCATTTTTAAAATTCTGTTCCTCTAGAACAAGGGTCCCCGTGGCCTATTAGGAACTGGTCAGCGCAATAGGAGGTGAGAGGCAGGTGAGCCAGGGGAGCTTCGTCTGTATTTACAGCCACTTCCCATTGCTCACAATACTGCCTGAGCTCCACCTCCTGTTTGATCAGAGGAAGCATTAGATTCTCATAGGAGGACAAACCTTATTGGGAACTGTGAATGTGAAGAACCTGTGTTGTACACTCCTTATGAGAATCTAATGCCTAATGATCTGTCACTATCTCCCATCATCCCCAGATGGAACCATTTAGTTCCAGGAAAACAAGTTCAGGGTTCCCACTGATTCTACGTTATGGTGAGTTGTATAATTACTTCATTCTGTAATACAATGTAATAATAATAGAAATAAAGTGCACAATAAAAGTAATGTGCTTGAATCATCCCCAAACCATCCCCCTGCCCCCATCCATGGAAAAACAAAACCAGTTCCTGGTGCCAAAAAGGTCGGAACCACTGCTTTATAACCATTCTCAGTACTAAATCAATGTTTTCCAAAGGAAGAGAACCAGTATGACTATGTAATTATATGTATGTATATATGTGTGTATATGTGTGTATATATATTCCAGGCATATATAATATATATATAATATATTAAAATATATTTTGTAATTATTATAGATATATGTATGTATATGTGTGTACATATATGTAGGGTGTGTGTATATGCATGTATATATATTCACATACATATATACACACATATATACATATCTATGGATATTTAATATCAGGTATTAGTTCATGCAATTATGGAGGATGAAAAAACCAATGATCTGTTACTTACAAGCTGGTGGTGACCCAGGAAAGTCAATGGGGTAGTTCCAGTCCATGTCCAAAGCCTGAGAACCAGGAGAGCTGATTTAAGTTCCAGTCTGAGGCATGAAATGACAAATAATTAGCTCAAATCATCAGTTAGAAAGAGAGAGCAAATTCTCCATTATGTTGCCTTTTGTTTTATTCATGCCTTCAAAGAATTGGATAAGGCTCACCCACATTGGGTAGAATAATCTGTTTTACTCCGTTTAACAATTCAATTCTAACCTTATCCAGAAATACCATCACAGAATAAAATCTGATCAAATGTCTGAGCACCCCATGGCCTACATAAGTTTACACATAAAATTATCAATCACACTCTCCTAGCGAAATATTTTGGTTCTGGATCACGGTTTCTCCCAAGTATTTTCCTGTCATCATTCTAGCTTGCTTCAACCACCACATAGATACATTTGTAATACCCAGATTCTCATTTAATTGGTATCCCTAATTTTAGTTTTTTTTTTCATCCACCCAACCTTAACCCCTATGGCCTTGA
This sequence comes from Symphalangus syndactylus, assembly GCF_028878055.3. Taxonomy (NCBI): domain Eukaryota; kingdom Metazoa; phylum Chordata; class Mammalia; order Primates; family Hylobatidae; genus Symphalangus; species Symphalangus syndactylus. Next base: position 100,270,044 of record NC_072428.2, on the reverse strand, counting down.
AAGTACCTAGACCCAGAGAATTAGATTTCTATGATCAGACTTTGTGCATTAAGGCAATACTTCCAAAACTTTAATGTGGATAAAAGTCACCTGTGATACTTTTTAAAAATTTAGGCTGATTTGGTGAAAGTTTGGAGTGAAGTATTAAAGTCTGCATCTCTAGCAAGATTCTGGTGGTACCAGTGCTGCTGCTCCCTGGATCACAGCTTGCTTACTAAGTTGCTTTGATACCTCGCAGCAGCTAACCTGTCAAAACAACCACAGCCTTCAGTGTTTAAAAAGAAGTTATTCTTTCTTTATCACATAATAGTTTAGAGGTATAAAATGTAGTTTGAAAAGATAGTTCTGTCCAGTAGGTCATTCAGAGACCCAGGTTTCTCCATGGTGTCATTATGTCATCCTTAGGGGGATGTATAGTTGTATCTCACTTGTCTGTACTATAGGCTTACTTCCCTTTATAGTCGTTCACTTTATTATGCTTTGAAGATGTTGCAATTCTGACTAATCGAAGGTTTATCTCAACCCTGCATTGAGCAAGTCTGTTGGCATCATTTTTTTTTCCAGTTTTCTATTGCTTTTTTTTCTTTTTGTTATTATACTTTAAGTTTTAGGGTACATGTGCACAATGTGCAGGTTTGTTACATATGTATCCATGTGTCATGTTGGTGTGCTGCACCCATTAACTAGTCATTTAGCATTAGGTATATCTCCTAGTGCTGTCCCTTTCCCCTCCCCCCACCCCACAACAGTCCCTGGAGTGAGATGTCCCCCTTCCTTTGTCCATGTGTTCTCATTATTCAATTCCCACCAGTGAGTGAGAACATGCGGTGTTTGGTTTTTTGTCCTTGCGATAGTTTACTGAGAATGGTGTTTTCCAGTTTCATCCATGTCCCTACAAAGGACATGAACTCATCATTTTTTATGGCTGCATAGTATTCCATGGTGTATATGTGCCACATTTTCTTAATCCAGTCTATCGTTGTTGGACATTTGGGTTGGTTCCAAGTCTTTACTATTGTGAATAGTGCCGCAATAGACATGCATGTGCATGTGTCTTTATAGCAGCATGATTTATAGTCCTTTGGGTATATACCCAGTAATGGGATGGCTGGGTCAAATGGCATTTCTAGTTCTAGATCCCTGAGGAATCGCCACACTGACTTCCACAATGGTTGAACTAGTTTACAGTCCCACCAACAGTGTAAAAGTGTTCCTATTTCTCCACATCCTCTCCAGCATCTGTTGTTTCCTGACTTTTTAATGGTGGCCATTCTAACTGGTGTGAGATGGTATCTCATTGTGGTTTTGATTTGCATTTCTCTGATGGCCAGTGATTTTTACAATAGCATGTACTCACTTCATACCTGTGTCACATTTTGGTAATTCTCAAATATATCAAAATTTTTCATTCTTATTGTATCTATTATGGTGATCTGTGATCAGTGATCTTTGATGTTACTATTGTCATTGTTTTGGGGAGTCACAAACTGTGCCCATATAAAACGGTGAACTTAACTGATAAATATTTTGTGTATTCTGACTGCTCCAATGACTGGCCATTCCTTGTACTTTCTTCCTCTCTTTCGGCCTACATATTCTCTGAGACACAACAGTATTGAAATTGTGCCAGTTAATAACTCTACAATGGCCTCTAAGTGTTTAAGTGAACGGAACAGTAGCAGTCTCTTTCAGTTAAAAGCTACAAATGATGAAATTTAGTGAGGAAGACATGTTGAAAGCCACGAAAGGCTAAAAACTGGGCCTCCTGAGCCAAACAATTAGCGAAGTTGTAAATGCAATGGAAAACTGCTTGAAGGAAATTAAAAGTGTTACTCCAATGAACATGTGGATGATAAGAACATGAAACAGCCTTACTGCTGATATGAAGAGTGTTTGGGTGATCTGGATAGAAGATCACATTAGCCACAACATTTCCTTAAGCCAAAGCTTAATTCAGTGAAAATCCTTAATTCTCTTCAGATCTAGGAAGGTTAAAACAGGTGAAGAAGCTGCAGAAGAAGTTCATGAAATTTAAGGAAAGAAACCATCTTCATAATATAAAACTGCAGGATGGGATTTATCCCAGGGATGCAAAGATGGTTCAACATGTGCAGATTGATCAATGTAACACACCATATTAATAGAATGAAGGATAAAAACTACATGATAATTTCAATTGATGCTAAAAAAAAGCATTTAATAAAATTCAACACCCTTTCACAATAAAAACCCTAAAAATACTGGGTATAGAAGAAATATACCTCAACATAATAAAAGCCATGTATGACAGACCCATAGCTCATATCATACTGAATGGAGAGAAACTGAATGTCTTCCTCTAAGATTTGGAACATGACAAGAATTCTCACTTTCACTGCTGTTGTTTAACATAGTACTGCAAGTCTTAACTAGGGCAATCAGACAAGAGAAAAAAATAAACAACATCCAAACTGGAAAGGAAGAATGAAAATCTTGTTTGCAGATGATATGATCTTATATTTGGAAAAACCTCTACCAAAAAAGTATTAGAACTGATAAATTCTGTACATTTGTAGGATATAAAATCAACCTACAAAATTTACTAGTATTTCTATATGCCAACAGTGATCTAAAAAATTTTAAAAAGTAATCCCACTTACAATAGCCACAAATAAATTTAAATATCTAGAAATTAATTTGACTAAAGAAGTGAAAAATGTCTACGAGAAAACCTATACACTGATTAAAGAAACTGAAGAGGACACACACAAGAAGGAATGGTATTCCATGTATATGAATTGGAAGAATCAATGTCATTAAAATGTCCATAGTACCCAAAGCAATCTACAGGTTCAATGCAATTCCTAAAAAAAACCAATGACATTCTTTAAAGAAATAGAAAATCATAAAACTTATATAGAACCATAAAAGATCGAGAATAGCCAAAACTATCCTTAGCAAAAAGAAGAAAACTGAGGAAATTACAGTACCTGACTTCAAATTACACTGCAGAGCTACAGTAACCAAAACAGCATGTTACTGACATAAAAACAGACACATAGACTACTAGAACAGAATAGAGAGCCCAGAAACAAATCCATACACCTACAATGAACACATTTTTGACAAAGGTGCTAAGAACATACACTGAAAAAAAGACAGTCTGTTCAATAAATGGTGCTGGGAAAACTGGATATCGATATGCAGAAGAACTAGACCGCTATCGTTGCCATATAAAAAAATCATGTCAAAGTGGATTAAAGGCTTAAATCTAAGAACTCAATCCATGAAACTACTACAATAAAACATTGGGGAATCTCTCCAGGACATTGGTCAGGGCAAATATTTCTTGAGTATTACCCCACAAGCACAGGCAATCAAAGCATAAATAGACAAATAGTATCACATCATGTGAAAACGCTTAAGCACAGCAAAGGAAACAATCAACAAAGTGAAGAGACAACCCATAAAATGGGAAAAATATTTGCAAGCTTCCCCTCTGACAAGGGATTAATAGCCAGAATACATGAGGTGCCCAAATAATTCTATAGGAAAAAAAATCCAGTAATCAAATAAAAAAATGGGCAAAAGATTTGAATAGGGATTTTTCAAAAGAAGACATACAAATGGCAAGCAGGTATATGAAAAGATGTTCAACATCATTAATTATCAAGGAAATGCAAACCAAAACTGCAGTAAGATCTTATCTCACCCCAGTTAAAATGGCTTTTAGCCAAAAGACAGGCAATAACAAATACTGGTGACGATGTAGAGTAAAGGGAATTCTTACACACTGTTAGTGGGAATATGAATTAGCACAACCACTATGGAGAACAGTTTGGAGGTTCCTCAAAAAACTAAAAATTGAGCTACCATATGATCCAGCAATCCCACTGCTGGGTATATACACAAAAGAAAGAAAATCAGTATATCAAAGAGATATCTGCACTCCTATGTTTGTTGCAGCACTGTTCACAATAGCTAGGATTTGGAGGCAACCTAAGTGTCCATCGACAGATGAATGAATTAAAAAATGTGGTACATATACACAATAGAATACTATTCAGCCATAAAAAGCAATGAGATCCTATCATGCAACAGCATGAATGAAATTGGAGATTGTTATGTTAAGTGAAATAAGCCAGGCACAGAAAGACACACTTCACATTCTCAGTCATTTGTAGGATTTAAAAATCAAAATAATTGAACTCATAGAGAGTAGAACGATGGTTACCAGAGGCTGGGAAGGGTAAGGACAGTGGGGAGGTGGGGATGGTTAATGGATACAGAAAAATAGAAAGAATGAATAAAACCTAGCATTTGATAGCACAATGGGGTGACTATAGTCAATAACAATTTAATTGTACATTTTAAGATACCAAAATAGTATAAATAGTTTGTAACACAAAAGATAAATGCTTGAGGAGATGAATATCCCATTTTTCATGAAGTGATTATTACTCATTGAATGCCTGTGTCAAAATATCTCATGTACCCCATGTATATACCTACTAAGTACCCATAAAAATTAAAATTAAGAATTAAAAAAAAGTGCAAGATGAAGGAGCAAGTGCTGGTATAGAAGCTGCAAGTTATCAAGAAGATCTAGCTAAGATCATTGATAAAAGTGGCTACACTAAACAACGGAGTTTCAATGTAGACAAAAGAAGCCTTCTACTGGAATAAGACACCATCTAGGACTTTCCTAGTTAGAAAGCAGAAGTCAGTGCCTGATTTCAAAACTTCAAAGGACAGGATGACTGTTATTAGAGAATAAAGTAGCTGGTCCCGTTAAATTGAAACCAGCACTCATTTACCATTCCAAAAATCCTAAGACCCTTACAAATTATGCTAATTTAAATCGGCCTATGCTCTATAAGTGGAATAACAAAGCTTGAAGAGCAGCACATGTGTTTCTAGTATGGTTTAATAATTATTTTAAGCCCACTGTTGGGCTCTATTGCTCAGAGAAAAAAACATTCTTTTCTAAATATTATAGCTCATGGACAGTGCACCTCATCACCCAAGAGCTCTGATGGAGATGTACAAGAAGATCAATGTTATTTTACGCCTACTAACGCAACATCCATTTTGCAACCCATGGATCAAGGAATAATTTCTACTTTTGAGTTGTCTTATTTGAGAAATGCATTTTATAAGGCTATACTTGCCATAGGTAGAAATTCCTCTGATGGGTCTGGGGAAAGTAAACTGCAAACTTCATGGAAAGAATTCACTATTCTAGATGACATTAAGAACATTTGTAATTCAGTGGGGAAGGAAAAAATAACAATATTGGCAAAAATTTGGAAAAAGTTAATTCCAAACCTCATGGATAACGTGATGGGATTCAAGACTTCAGTGGAGGAAGTAACTGCATTATGTAGTGCATATGGCAAGATAATTAGAAGTAGAGCCTGAAGATAGGACTGAATTTCTGTAATCTTATGATAAAAATGGAATGGATGATGAGTTGCCTCTTAGGAAAGAACAAAAAAAAATTGTTTGTTTAGATGGCATCTGCTCTGGGTGAAGATGCTGTGAATACCGTTGAAATGACAAAGAATTTAGAATATTATACAAACTTAGTTGATAACACCATGGCAGTGTTTGACAGGATTGACTAATTTTGAAAGAAGTTGCACTGTGAGTGAAATGCCATCCAACAGCATGGCATGCTACAGAGAACTCTTTCATGAAACGAAGAGTCAATCAGTATGGTAAACTTTATTTCTGTCCTGTTTGTAAAAATTGCCACAGCCACTACAACTTTCAGCAACCACCACCCTGATCAATCAACAGCCATCAACATCAAGTCAAGACCCGATACCAGCAAAAAGATTAACACTTGCTGAAGGCTCAGATGATCATTAGCTTTTTTTTTTTTTAGCAAAAAGGAATTTTAAAGTATATATATTTTTTAGACATAATGCTATTGCATGCTTAATAGATTATAGCACAGTGTAAATGTAATTTTTATATGCACTGGAAAACCAAAAATTTGTTTGTCTTGCTTTATTGTAATATTTGCTTTATTGCAGTGGTCTGTGGTCAAGCCTGTAATACCTCTGACTTATGCTTCTATAGACTATGGGACTTTATTGTTTGAGAGGGACAGTGTAGGGAGTCCAGGGAAAATAGCTGGACTAAATGTAGCAACCATCACTTCTATAGCCACATATAGCTTCAGGAAGGGCTGAGAAATATAGTTTGTAGCTCGGTATTCATATACCTAGATGAAATATGAGTGAGTCTGTGCTACAAAAAAGAGATAATGGACTTTGGGGAAACGTGAGTAGTCTCTATCACTTCTTACATTAATAACAAGAGCAATACCTCTGAAATCTTGAATTCAACTAGTCCACACTGTCCAGCACCTCCCTATCAATACTCTAATAATTCTCAGATCTCACATCTATTGTCCCATCCACTTTTTCATTATCAATCTCCTCCCCTCCCCAAGAGCTTCTAAATTTTCTTCTTTGCCTTCTTTTTTCCATAGTTTGGCATTATAATCACTTTCAGAATGCTGTTAGTGTCCCTTTCTCCTCTCTTGCTGTCATAGGTATCTTAAAAACATCCAAACTAGTCTACTTAGAGTACCATAAAAATGTTAGCATATCAGAGAAATCTTACTTGACCAATTTGAAATAGCCCTCTCTCCCATGCAAGGTTGATTCTCTAATTCCAATTTTAATTGTTTTCATAATACTTACCACTACTATAAATTGTGTTATATAATATATTTGTGTATTTACTTTTTTGTCTGTTTCTTCTATTAGAACTGCATATGGGCAAATATTTTATTCTGTTCACTGCTCCTTCTTCAATATATGAAAAAGTGCCTAGTACAGAATAATGCTAAGTAAATATTTTTAAATGAATGGATGAATTAATAACACTGGAAAGGAAATAAAGTAGGTGATGGTATTCAGTCAATTCAATTTTATGTTGACATATAATGTATACACATATTTACAAATATAAATATATAGGTCATTAATAGCCTCAAAGAATAATAGAACTAAATAGAAACTTAAAAATTATTTTAACTACCATTGTTATAAAAGAAAATTGCAGAAGTTTCTCTATGATATCTTTAAATTAATACTTCAACTCTCAATGAAAGATATACTATCGTTAGACTATGTTTCCCCTTGTAATAGAAATAATATATTAGATATTGTATAGAGATAATATATCTATGTAAGTATTAATAGAAATTTTCTATTTTATTTTAATATTTTCACATAAATAGAAATATTTTGTGACTGGAAATCTTTAACCAAAATGACATTTAAACCAAAATGACTAACCAAAATAAAGAATCAAATTATTAAAAGATGAATCGTATTTTTACTATGAGGTACCATACAGAGGGCAGCTCTTAGGAGGTAAAAGTCAAAAAACAATGAACTGGCAAACCGTTTGTGCTTTAGGACTAAGAAAGTTTTGGGTTCTGTCTCAGCTACCATCATCTCTCTAATTTCAGTTTATTTGTTCTAGGAAGACAGGGATTCTATGAATACATGAATCTACTGCTTCAGGAAGAAGAGAATAATAGACATGGGGGAACTGTGGGTTCTCTCCACAACAGCCCTACAACTTTTGATAGATGCCTTATGCTTAGATACCCTAAAAGACTTCCATTTAATATGCAAACCGCATTTAGTACTGAGTATTTGAGATTTCAAGAGTACTTATGCCACACTCGTTTCTACGATGTCCTTTGTTCTGTTATGCATAGCATACAACCCAATCCTTGAGCATGCCCTACTAGTTCAGCTGAAGCTGACCCCAAAATGGGTTTCAGCTTCTCCCTCCAATCTAGTCACTGTAACTCTTGCTGTTCCCTAGGAAACAATGCAAGCTTAAGAGCCTCCATGCCTTTGCCTGAATTGTTTTCTCTGCCTCAGATTCACTTTATTTATTCCACGTCACATTTACTCTTTCCCAAATGCCATCTTCTTATTTAGAATCCCCAAGTAAAATGTTTGGCTTCATTGTGCTCACTTAGTACTTCTAAATAGACATCTGTTTTTGTATTTTTCATGCCATTTTGCAATTATTTGATTACTGTATCTAATTTTCTAATGACAACATGAACTCCTTGAGGTAGAACCAGAAACTTACGTATTTTTTGTAGCAGAGCTGATTATCAAATTCTTTCAAAGACAAAGCTTTTTTTTTGTTTTTTTTTTCATTTAACAATAACAAACTAAAGAATTAAATGTAAAGATCTTTATCAACTACAATTATATACCTGTTTAAGATAGAACCTGGATTTGAACTAATGCATAGTGAAAACTGCTCACTCAGTTATCAACATGTCCAATTTAGCCTTTTTAATAAGAGCATAAGGCTTCTAGGAGCAGGAGAGTATCAAGGAACAAAAAAACTGAAGAACAGGCACAGGAGCCCAAATCATAGCTACACATCTAGGGTAATTTTCAGGAATGTGGTTATTTCTGCCAAAAGACAATCCTTTCTAGAAGATTCTATAATCAAGGAATTACCCTACATTACAGTTGTAGTATATTTAAAATAAAAATTTTAAACTTAGTAACTTATGCAAGTTCTTGGAAGTTTGTGAAGCACAGAAAAGCAGAAACATTAAAATAAAAAGTGCCATAATTCTGCCTTCAGACATTTACCATGGTGTCATTCTGTTTTTTTTTTTTTACCTACAAAATTTTGCAGTTCATATTCAATGTATAATAATGCTCATTGATTTAATAATGTTTTACTTAATTTTGTCAATCTGTTAAGCAAAATGATATCGCAAAGCTATTTTAATGGTTTATTATAGAATTTGAATTTCCAATATATGTTTTCCTTTTAATTAGATTATTCCACATCCCTTAATTTCAAATTATCTTGGCTTTTTTGGAACTTGTGAATGAATTGCTACAAAATGTTCTGGTGAAAAGATTTAATATGAAACCATCTTAAATTAGGCTATTATACAAAAGAAAAATATTGCTTATATGATATTAATCTAAAATGGAGCTTCACAAACACTACAAGTAGTTCCTAAGAAATACTTATTATTTTGGCCTGCACAGCAAAATCAATAAAAAACTCACAGAATAAGTATATGTTTTCCTAAGGAAAGCAATGTTTTTTAAAAAGGCCTGGAATATTTTATTTTCCACGTTTTTCCACCCTTCCAAATTATTTATTGGTTATAGGGACTCCCAATTACCATTGAGGCTGAAATCACCTTTTGATTAAAAAAAAATTCAAGAGTCCTTGTAGGACCATGAAGGTAAATATAAATAAATGATGTCTTATAACCTAAACATCCTAGTCATAGTTTGCTATATAGTTTCTCCGAGTATTTTCACTACAGATAAAAGAATTATGGGATTCCTATGAACCTGTTTATGAAGGAAATACCATCCCCTAATTTTCAGATAGATTTTGGATGGGATTTATACAGACATCTAGAGAAATAAGAACAGAATATAATGCCTTAAGATTGAACTCTGAGTAGTTTCTAAGGAAGAGAGTAACTGTGGAGTTCTACTTAGAGAACTAAGCTTGTATTGTTATGTCAAGTAAAAGATCAACAGCTTTGAAAAAGATAAGATTTAAATTCTTCCATGTGTTGATATCAAGGCCAGTATTGAAAGTAGAGTAAATCTCAGTTTAGTATCCTGATTTTCTAGCAATTCTGGGGCTAGGTAATGGCAACATTTTAATTTCTCACATAAAAATAAATGGAAAAATGATTAGATTGGTAATGCAGTGATATGTCTTATATTCTTGATAATAATTTTCATATACTATATTTTTTCTTTAGCTAGGAAAAAAGAATCCATGATCAAAAGTTATTCATCCTTTGATTAAATGAGCAAATGTTAGAGTACCTATTATTATAAATAAAAATCAATCAACAGTGAGACTAATTGGCATATATAACTCATTTAATCTCTTCTTGAAAATATGGTCTTTCTGGATGAATGGTACTGCTTTTGATGGGGATGCTATATGCAGTACTCAAATCATGTAGCAATATACCATTTTCTTGGTACTGATCATATCCTATGGAAATTTTAAATAAAATGAGCAAAGATCCGTTAGTTACTTAGGGGAAAGAGGTATGTATCTTTCTCGGATGGAGAACAATCTAGGTACTGAGAAATTTTTGAAGAAACTCCAGAGCAATACACCACAAAGATTGTGACCTTCCTAGTACAAAATAGTGTCAGAAAGGGAGATGAGCATGAAGCAGGGAAGGAATATGAGTCTTTTTCATCTTGCTTTGCCTGTCACCCTGTGGCACGTTAAGTGTCAGGCCAAGCAAAGGGATGTAATTGAAAAGCACTGGGCCAGCAAATGTGAATGTTCTGCACGTTAAATGTTGAGAGACCATGCAGAATGAATTGAGGAGAATGTCAACAAGCAGTGTCACTGGAGGGAATTTGGCAGTTTCTAGCTCTCCTTCTATCATTTCCCTTTTATGTTCATTTTTCATGGAGGGATAGACATTTGTGAAAATGCTAGGTAAATATTTTTTTGTAATCTGTGTGTAATTTTAGAGTGCAAAAACTATAAAGGGTTAATTTCTGTTCTTTAGTCACTTGCAGAATTGTGTCTTAAGGTTGAGTGGTGATTTCTGCCTGTTAACCCAGGTTTTTTAAAGAATATTTTTTTTCTTGATACAGTCCCTATGATACATAATAAATGTATGCATATTATTTTTATATCCTTCTCTGTTGATAATTTCCAGTTCAATATTTTTAATTTTCAAAGGCAAGACAACAATAAAATATATTACTTTCTTACAAGGAAGCCATGAAGCTCACTGGAATATAAAAAAGGAATAAAAGCAAACATTAAAATAAAATTATATCAAAGTAAACATCATAGTGAAATAAACTATGCAGAATTGTAATATTCATGTTTCTTCAAATTGCTGTGCATATAACAATCTGCTAAAGATGCCTTGTTTGGCTTCACTTTTGGCATGAAGACTCCCATCAATCATAGTTATAAAACAAAAAAAAAATTTAGTTTGTAGTGCAGTGAAGACCTCCCTGAATTTGAATAATTTTGAGATTCTTATACTGCTGATTAAGAGGAGTACATACTATTTTATCAGTTTTCCTCTTTTCCTCTCCATTAAAATCTACTTTGAGAATAAATTATTTGCCTTGCCATTTAATTTCCTCCACTTCAATGTGTTACAGACTCATCATTTTTATTTCATATGTAGCGTTTATAAAACAATAAAAACCATATTCTTAAAAAAACTACCAGTAAATTGATTATAGAATGAATGTAACTCAACATAATAAAGACCACATATGACAAACACACAGCTAATATCATACCGGATGGGGAAAAATTGAAATTCTTTTTACTAAGATCTGAAAAAAGAGAAAGATGCCCACTTTTACCATTTCTGTTCAACCTTGTACTGGAAGTCCTGGTCATAGTAATTAGGCAAGAGAAAGAATTAAAGGGAATACAAATTAGAAAGGAAGATTTTAAATTATCCTTATCTGCAGCTAGCATGATCTTATATTTAGAAAAACCAAGAGACTGCACCAAAAAATATAAGTATTGATAAATGAAGTCAGCAAAGTTGCAGGATATAAAATCAACATACAAAAATTAGTAGTGTTTCTATATGCTAGCAGTTACCAATCTGAAAAAGAATTCAAGAAAGCTGTCCCACTTACTATAGCTACAAAAAATACTTAGGAGTCAATTTAACAAAAAAAGTGTAAGATTTCTACAAAGAAAAATATAAAACACTAGTGAAATAAATTGTAGAGGACACAAAAAAGTGGAAATATAACCAATGGTCATAGATGGAAAAAAATAATATTGTTAAAATATCTATAATACCCAAAGCAATCTACAGATTCAATGCAGTCACTACAAAAATACAGATGATATTCTTCACAGAAATAGTAAAAACAATCCTAAAATTCACACAGAAGACCCAAAATACATAAAGCAAAAGGAACAAAGCTGGAAGCATCACACTAACTTATTTCAAATTATACTACAAAGCTGTAGCAACCAAAGCAGCATGATACTGGCATATAAATAGACAAATAGACCAATGAAAAAGAATGTAAAACCTGGGAAGAAATCTATGCACTTAACATTCAACTCATTTTTGACAAAGTCACCAAGAAAATACATTAGAGAAAAAGAACAACCTCTTAATAAACGATTCTGGGAAAACTGGATATCCATATGCAGAAGAGTGAAACTAGATTCTCATTTTTCACTATATATAAAAATCAACTCAAAATGGATGAGACTTAAATGTAAAGAAAACATTGGGGAAATGCTCCAGGGCAATAGTCTGGGCAAAGATTTTTGGGAGTAAGACCTCAAAAGCACAGGCAACAAAACAAAATTAGAGAAATGGGATTGCATCAAGCTAAAAAGCTTCTTCACAATAAAGGAAACAGTCAACAAAGTGAAGAGACAACTCAGAATGGGAGAAAATATTTGCAAACTACCCATCCAACAAGGGATTAATAACAAGAATACATAAAAACTCAAACTGATTAGCCAAAAACAAATAATCTAATTTAAAAATGGGCAAAAGACTTGAATAGACATTTCTCAAAAATGATATCCAAATGGCCAACAGGATATTAGCCTGTGGCATGTATAAGTGGTGTGTGTGTGTGTGTGTGTGTGTGTGTGCATGTTGTGCATATGCACACACACATATATATCATAAAAGGAAGACCTTTTGCTAGTGTTTTGTAAAAAATAAATAAAAAATAAAAAATGCTGAATATCACTAATCATCAGGAAAATGCAAATCAAAATCACAATGAGGTATCATCGCACCCCATTTAGAATGACTATTATTGAAAAGACAAAAAATAACAAATGCTTGTAAGGATATGAAGAAAGGGGAATGAGTGGACACTGTTGGTGGTAAAGTAGTGCAGCCATTATGGAATAAACAGTGTGGAGGTTCCTTACAAAACTAAAAACCAGAACTACCATATAATACAGAAATCTCACATATATCCCCCGCAAAAAGGAAATCAGTATATCAAAGTGATATCTGCACTCTCATGTTTATTGTTGTACTATTCACAGTAGCAAAGATATGGAATCAACCTAATTGTTCACCAATGAATGAATGAAGAAAATGTGGTATATATACACAGTGGAATATCATTCACCCATAAAAAGGGATGAAATATTGTCTTTGCAGCAACATGGATGAAACTGGAGGTCATTAAGTGAAATAAACCAGGAACAGACAGACAAATGTCACATGTTCTCACTGACATGTAGGAGCTAAAAAAATGGATCTTATGGAGATAGAGAGTGGAATGGTGGTTATCAGAGTCTGAGAAGGGAAGAGTGTACGGGGGAGATAAAGAGAAGTTGGTTAGGAGGGACAGAAATATAGTTAGATGAAAGGAATGAGTTCTAGTATTTGATAGTACAGTGGGATAGTTAAAATTAATAATTGCTTTTATATCTCAAAATAACTAGAAAATAAGAATTGTAATGTTTTCAACACAAAGAAAAGACATATGTTTAAGGCAATGGATATCCTGACCACCCTAGTCTGATTATTTCACACTGTCTATAAGTATCAAAATATCACTTGTACTCCCAAAATATCTACCACTAATATATGTATCAATAAAAATGTATAAATAAAAACATTTAAAATGCAAATATAGTCACCCAAGTGAATGTCATATTTATGAATGTTTTATATATGTATATGTATACATTTGTGTGTCTACATTAACATATGTGTGTGTGTGTGTGTGTGTGTGTGTATTTTTTCTTCTCTTGGGTCTACACATTTTGGAACTGCTTTCAAAATAAGATAAGGAGGAAAAAGTTATTCCTATTTTTTATAGCTAGAGAAGTTTTTTTTTTTTTTTTCTAAAAAATCAGCCTTGTTTCCCAACATGGATTTTAAGTGATTTTTCATTGTTAAAGAAATAAAATTTACTTTTAAATTATAAAATAGTGTCTTTTAAGTAGTCTAAGAAATGTGCTCTAGGTGGGGCAATGACAAGATTGTTTTAGACTAAGAAATAGGACGTCAAGATTTGTTCTTTGTTCTGCACTACCCCTCTTTGTGACCTGGAGTAAGGCATTTCACTTCTTCCTCCGAGTTTTCTCATCTATAAAAACAAAAGAAAATTGTATTAAATTAATATATTTTCTAACTTTTAAATTCTAAGATCCTAGGATTCCAGTTATTTCTTAAAAATTAATATTTGTATAATTTCATAATCAGATTTTATTTGTAGTATAAAATGTCTTTGATTTTCACATTGTCCCCAGAATATGAAAATCAAAGACATTATGATTTTACAGTGCAATAAGATTAAGAATTAAAATTAATTCTCACATCTGTTTGTACCAAATGCGATGTATCATTTGTTTATGTGGATGTCTAAAAATTTTCTAGCATAAAAGGAACATCCAGTAGTTACGTTAATTAAATTTGTGTGAACATAGTGATACATTGTCTCAAAATACGATATTCCCTTCTTTTTCTAGTTAGTGTCACATTGTAGGTGTAAAAATGTAGTATTAAATCAAAGTTTCCCTTTGCTACAATATCTCACTTGGCTTGGTCTATAGTAATCATATAGAATGTCTTATAGTCTGTCAAACACTCACCATATAGATCCTGTCCTCTCTAAAAAGATTCATCACCTCTACAGAGTGGGGTCTACTTATATCATGAAAACGCAGCAGTGTGATTATGCAACACTGACACAGCACAGTGGGTGTAATGTGAGAAAATATTCTAAATGATATCCGCTCTCATCACTCCACGACTTATGAGAGATTTCAGTGCAAATGCAGCTACATCCAAAAGCCTTTTATTTTACTAATTTACATTTTGGTGGCTTGGATTTATAAATTCTTTATAACCAGGAATACTTGTGCAATAATGCAACTCTCTACATTACTTTAAAAAAATTACTACTAAATGAAAATTACATCTGGCTGCTACTCACTATTTAAAACTTTTGCATACAGGAGCAAACTATGACCACTGAATACAGCAGTAAAATTACCTAAATGGCAAAATGTAGATATTGATTTCCCATATATGAATATTTTTAAAAAAATATTAATATTATTTTAATGGATACATCATAATTATGTATATTTATGGAAAATGATGCAATATTTTGATGTATATAATATGGAATGATTAAATAAAGCTCATTAACATACCCACCATCTCACTTATGCATCATTTTTTTGTGTTTGGTGAAACACTTGAAATTCACTTAGCAATTTTGAAATACACAATAGATAGTTCTTAGCTGTGGTCAACATAGTATGTAATAGATCTCAAAAAATTATTCCTCTTTTGTAAATGCACCATTGTTTTATGAGCTCAAATATTTTTGGTTCCCATATATGAGATCATGCCCTATTTGTCTTCCTGTGCCTAAAGGACGTTGAATATACCATATCAGAGAGTCCAGCTTGGTAATACATCCTGTCCTCATTTTTAGAATGAATAAATCAATCATTTAATTTTCAAAAATATGGCACAATAAAAAATAAGCTAGACTATGTAAAATATCCCATAATTATAAGGAACTGAGATCAATCTATTAACTCTTAAATGCCAGCTATTGGTGAGACATTTGCTTTTATGAGTGGTAAAAAATTTGTAATATATGGAAATGATATTAAAGATTCATAATATTCATTACATGTGAAGATTACTTAATGAAACCTTCTGAGTCTATGAGAAACTATCAAAAAGCACTTATTATAATTTGCTACATTCTGTAGGTACTTATTCTATTTCATTGTTTGCTGAATACCACAAGGAAACAGGTCTTCTAGAATGATGGTCTTCACAGTGATGCATGCAGGGAGTAAGCAAGATGATCCATAGAACACAGGAACAAAATAATAAAACATTTTGCAAGTATTAGTCACATTATTTAACATTTCTACTTTCAGAAATGTTTGTGTATAATGTACATAAGAGAAACACATTCTATTATTTACAAATAAAGTAAAGTAGCCAAAACGAAAATTTTACTAATGGAGTGCACAATCAACCAATTTGGAGACTGCTGTTGTAGTGAATGAGAGATTAATGACATCTCATTTATAAAGGCTAGCAAGTGAGAAAGAGGCTGTCAATAAGAAGTTCATTTATTTGTTTTCCCATGTCTGCTATAAAGCACATTTACCTGAAATGTCATACCCTGGAAAGAGTGCCAATGTTAAACATACATAAATGCCTACCTTGGACTAAGTAGCTGTATTGATTTGAGAGGCTGCATCAAAGCAATTGCCTGTGTGTGATTATTGTCTTTCTTCCAAAATGTCTAACCTAGCACAATGTGAAACTTAAATACTTGGTGTGTGTGCTTTTTATTAAATATGTTCAATATCGTTGTGCCTTTCTTTCTGTGTTTGATCTATAAACAAATGAATAGAAAATGAGCATAATAAATCATTGGTGGCAGGTTCAATAGCGCCCTGCTGTTTCTTTTGGCTGAATGCTAACCGAATATTGTTTAAAGCGTAAAAGAAGTAGAAGAAGAAGGGGAAGAAATTGTGCACTGAAGGAACATTACAGCCATAAACTGTTTGTAATCTCTGTAGTTCTTTTATAAATTTTAATGAAATGCCATTGCTATGTTTGTCACAATGAGATCAGTATAGTTAATTAAATTGCCACCAGTTTATATTTCTCCTTTAGTGTTTACTTGTATGATGCATGAGTTATTATTTTCCATATACACATCTGTGAAAGGGCTCTGTTTGTCTTGCTTCCTTTAGATAGGTAATTTATTTGTTTTTACTTCTGTGTGTTAATATCTCTAGTGTAATTTTATTGGATCCATTAAAATATATGTATTTCTAATCTATTGCTAAAATGCAATTTTCCTACTTTCAAAGTAGTGCACATTTCAGAGTCATGGCTGAAAAGAATTGCACCCAAATCTCGGTTCTTTGTTATTTTGAAACTGTGTTATGCTTTTTAAAAAAAACTGCTCCCCAGTGCATGCCCTGAGATTCTTAAGGTTACATATTCACTGCTAGCCCACACTTACATTCCTTTGGGGAAAGACTCAGATGAACTGTGGTGTCTAAAACCGTAAGAGAAGACTGGAAACGTTTCACATATCAGTACATTTCCTAGGAATGAGATAAAGGAAAAATTAACATTTTAAACCTAATCCTAAAAGAAAAAGATTATCCCACAAATAAAATTCAAGGAAACTAAAACTATCAAAGTACACTAAATACATGAGGGAATAAGCCATAATGATTAAGACTAAGACTAATAATAGCTTGAGAATCAATTTCATAAAAAATATAGATGGAAGACAAATCAGATACCAAATAAGAAATAAATGTTTATAATTTAAATAATAAAAATATTATATAAGAGGCAGAAAATACCAATGGGTCCAAATAGATTAGAACAGAAATTAAACAGTACTTCTGGTAATTAAAAATGCAATAATTAAATTTAAATTCAACAGGTAGATTAAACAATGATGAGACATGGACAAAAAGATAATTATTGAATTTTAATATGTCTACTTATAAAATAATTATCAAAAATAGAGTGACTAAGATATATGTTAGGAGAAATAGATTAAAAGACCCCCCAAATACCATAATGATATCTTATAAGAGTCTATTCAGCATTCTAGGAAGAAAATATAAAAAACAGAGCAAGACAACATTAGAAAAGAAAATGACCAAACATTTTCCAGAATTGGTAAAAAGATATCAATGTTCAGACTTAAGAAGCTCAACAAATCACAAGTTGGAAAAATGAAGACATACTCCATACTTCATAATGAGATAAAAATTACCAGGGATGAAGATTTCATTTTTATAAGTAGCCAGAAAGAAAATAGATTACCTACAAGATATGATAGATGATTTTGACTTCTCCACAGTGGTGGAAGGCAGAGACAATGAAACGATATTTATTCTTGAAGTTTTAAGAAAGAGTAACTCACAAGATAAGATCATCTGAGTAAAACAATTCCATCTCTGAAGTATACGAGCAAAGCATATACATTATTAGGAAATTAACAAAATTGCAAAAGTTTATTATCAGCATACCTTCATTAAAAAATATAAAAATGTATTAATGCAAAAAGAAAAAATAATATTAGGAGGATGTCTGAGATAAAGGAACTATGAACAAGGAAAATGTGGTAGACATATTGGAAAATCTAAATCGACACTTCATAATACAAAAAAGTAATGTCTGAGGAAATTTAAAAATCAATATAGTCATAAATACTGGCCAAATGAATAAATATATTATTTTGGGGGAAGACTGAATTAATGTTTTCTGACATCCTGCCATTATTGTAGGATAAGGACAAATAATTAAATGTAAATAAGTTAAATACTCATTTGAAAATTTCTGGGAAAACACTAAAGAAGCGTGAGTGTACACTTCTAAGTTAGAAGGGAAATTGAATGAGATAATTAAAGAAATTTCACCCAGTATAAAAAGGAAATTAAAAAAGGCAAAAGAAAACCAGAAAAAGCAGGATACATAACACATAAAACAAGATTATTAAAGGAAAACTAAATATATTAGTTAATCACAATCTACCTAAATGAAATAAATACTCAGAGGAAAACAGAGATTATCATTTTGAATTTCTAAAGTATCCATTATGTGATACTTAGAAGAAGCATATCTAAAACAAATGAAAGCACAAAATGCACTGGTGTACTAAAATTAATACGAGACATAATAGACTTGAAGACAAAATCCATTAGTAGCAGTAAGTGGACCACTGCATATTTATAAAAGGTTAAATTGTCCAAGAAAATATAATAATATGAATCTGTAAGCATAGAATTATATACAGTAAAAATACACGAAGTAAGGGTTTTAAAATCAGGAAAAATTGACAAATCCATCATTATGGTAATAAATTTAACAAACTCACCTAAGCTATATGGTAGCATGAATCAGCAAAATAATAATAATAATAATGTAAGTATTTATGGGACTTAAAAAAATTAATGCACTTGAATGAAGGGACATATACTGAAGTATCCAACAACTGGATCATGGAAAATTGTTCATAAATACAGCGAACATCTATAAAAATGTACACATATCACACAGTAGAGCAAGCCTAGAAGTTTTCAGAGTTGGGATCATAACACTATACCACTGACTAATAACAGAAAGTTAACCTAAAATCTCCACTATCTGGAAACTAAAAATGCACAATTTTAAATAACTCATACGTCAAACAATAAAATAAATCGAAAAAATAGAAAATGCTTTAAAAGCAAATATAAAACATAAAAATTTGTGGGATGAAGCTATAGATAATGATGTGCAGGCTTTTGGGTGGACATGTTACAACTCAATTGGCTAAATCCGAAGGAGATTTCTGGACCATGTGGTAAAACTCTGGTCAGCTTTGTAAGAAACTGCCAAACTGTTTTCCAAAGAAGTTGTACCATTTCATATTCCCCCCAAAATAACGAGAGTCTTGTTGGCTGCATATTCTCACCAGCATTTGATATTGTCAATATTGCCTTGTTTTGTTTTAGCCATTCTAATAGATGTATACTAGTATCTCGTTGTTTTAATTTGCAATTCTCTAGTGTTATATGACATTGAGCGTTTTTTTTTCATATGCTATTTGCCATCTGTATATCTTATTTGGTGATACATTTATTAAGATATTTTTGGGCCAGTAGCAGGGGCTCACGCCTGTAATCCCAGCACTTTGGGAGGCCAAGGCGGGCGGATCACGAGGTCAGATTGAGACCATCCTGGCTAACATGGTGAAACTCTGTCTCTACTAAAAATACAAAAAATTAGCCAGGCGTGGTGGCATGCCTTGTAGTCCCAGCTACTCAGGAGGCTAAGGCAGGAGAATCGCTTGAACCTGGGAGATGGAGGTTGCAGGGAGCCGAGATCGTGCCACCGCACTCCAGCCTGGCAAAAGAGCGAGACTCTGTCTTAAAAAAAAAAAAAAAATATATATATATATATATATATATTTTGCCGATTTTTACATTGGGTCGTTGGTTTTATTACTGATATATTTTAATAGTTCTTTTTCTATTTTAGATGTAAGCCCTTTGTCAGTTATGTGTTTTGCAAATATTCTTTCTCAATCTGGGGCTGACCTTTCCTTTTGACATATCTCTGATTTTCAGTTCTGCTTTTAGCCATGAGAAAACTCTGTGTTAAGGGCTTATGTAATTACCTTGCGTATGACTGGATAATCAAAGAATATATCCCTATTTAAGGGCAATGATTAGTTATATCTGTGACCTTAGCTATATCTGCAAAGTCCCTTTGACATGTAATATAGCATATTCATGTATCTGATACCACTGGGTAAAAATCATGGGAGTCAAAATTCTGACTTCCACAAGGCTTGGTGAGAAAATATGTGGAAAAACCTAAGATAATGTCTGACATATAGAAGGTATTCAATAAATACCAATTTCCCCTAATGCAGCACCCCTTTGTATAATTAGATTATTTATTCCCATTAGAGGTTGTAAGAGTTTTTATTTTTGTTTATCACATAAGAACATACAAGTGAGTGTGTGTGTGTGTGTGTGTGTGTGTGTCCTAAAACTCTACCTCCGAGTTAATCTTTCAAATTTACTTCTCTTACATGCTGAAGGAGAGTTTGCAGATTTAAGTATATCATTCAGTTCAGAGGATTTCAGGGATTAGAAAATAGTCTCATAATCTCTACCTAGAATATGGTAGGTGACTTCCATAGTCATCCATTTAAGAGCAAAATATTTAATAGTTCTCATTTTAATTTTCCCTTACTATTATTGATCCATTTTAGCTGAAGAAAATTATTTATAAAATATCTTCAAAGAATAAAAAAGTAACCTCTCAGAAAATAATAAAAATTAAAGTGTTCATAAATGCAGTCTGGTCAGCATGTTGGAAATTTTTTTCCCTCTTGGGAGTGTAATCGCAAGACTGTCTTTATATTTAAGTCAGATATATTGATTTGACAATTATGACACTGGAACTTTTTTTCCTATAATGGTTGTTAAAGATTTTTATGGACAATGTCGTAACTGTAAGGGTAATTTGTATTTGAAATTTGAACAACCAAATTATGGCCCACCCTATCATCTGTCTCAGTGAATGAATTATCTGTACATGAAAAGAATATGTAGTCTCCAATTGCATGGTATATAAAATATTAATTAGGCCAATTTGCTTAATATTATCAAAATCTATATTTTTATGGATTATTTATTTTTTATCAAATATTGCAATAGAATATTAAGGTCTTTAAGTGTGATTGTGCATCTGTCTACTAGGCTTTTACTTGTGTGAATTTTTTCTTTAAGTGTTTTTGAAACTGTATTCCTAAGTATATATTTGTTTATGATTGCTCTTTTTTTGTTTTTTTATGAATTTGCCCTATTAATACTATGAAATACCTCTCTTTAGTAACATTTTTTATCTTTAAGTTGATTTTGTCTGCTATTAGTAGTCACATAAAGCTTATTACACTTAGTGTTTGCTTGCAATATTTTCAACTTTTATGCTCTCAACTTGAATACCTTTCTATACTGTGTTTCTTGCTGTCAACATTTAGTTAGGTCTTGTATATTTATCCATTCTATCAATCTCTGCCTTTTAATTGGAGTTTTGGTTCATTTATAACTAATATAGTTATTGATATGTTTGTAATTAAATCTATCATATTGCTATGTATTTTTATTTTTAAATGTGTTCTATGGTCCCTTGATTTTTTTCCTTGTCTGCATTCTTTTGAGTAAATCACACATATTTTAGCATTTAGTATTCCATCTTTATCTCTTCTTTTTACTTTTAATCTACTCCTCTTGTGGCAATTTTTGTAGTTGTTACTTTAGACGTTACATTATATTTTTTTAAGTTATCATAGTCAATACAGTAAGTTCTCACGTATATCCTCAATAGGTCCTTGGAAACTATAACTTTAAGTGAAATAATGTATAACAAAATCATTTTTTTCCTCAGCACTATAACAAAATGGTGTTAAAGGAAATTATGTTATTCTGGCATTTGCTGTATGTCATTTCACTCCGAGTCAGTTTCCAAAGATCTATTGATGACATTGAGAACTTACTGTATAAGTACATACTATATTATCTGCTTATTAAAATAATAAGTACTTATTAGAGTAATCATTTTATAATGATAATTATAAATATATATATAATTATAATGATAATTATAAGATAATCATTCTAGCTTTCTTCACCCTTCTACTTTTGTGCTCTTGTGATTGTGTATTTTTCTTCTATTAATGTTATATGGTCTAAAAATTAATATTTAATGTTTTTAAGTTAAATATATATGTTTATGTGTATACACACATACACATACATATATATGTGTGAATGGTAAAACTATGTAGATATATTTAATATATATAATCATGTTAAATTATATGTATATAAGTTTACCTTTGTATATAATTTTATCATTCATACAGATCCATATTATATATTATATATCATATATAATTCTATACATATATATGATATATATCATATATAATTCTATACATATATGTATAGAATTTTATATATAATATATATATATATAATTTGATCATTCATACAGATCCAAAACTCCATTTGCAGCATTTCTTGCATTGCAGGACTGCTGGATTCTAACTTTTTCAGCTTTGTCGTTTTGCGAATGTCTTTATTTAACATTTGTTTTTAAATCATATGTTCAATATGTATAAAATTTTAGAATGACTTTTTTTCTTTGAGCACTTTAAACATGCCATTTCATTTTCTCCTGTACCCCACTTTTCTGACTAAAACCCAGCTATAATTCTTTTTGTATTTAATGTGTCTGTGCTGTAGCTGCTGTTAAACATTTTCTCTTTTTTTTTCTATTTAGCCAGTTTATCTTGACATTGCTAGGTGTGGTTTGTTTTCTTGCTATTTATCTCCTATGCCATTTGTTGAAAATTTTTTTTTTTTTTTTTTTTTTTTTTTTTTTTTTTTTTTTTTTTTTTTTTTTTTTTGAGACAGAGTCTTGCTCTGTCACCTAGGCTGGGGGTGCATTTGCACGATCTCGGCTCACTGCAACCTCTGTCTCCTGGGTCAAGTGATTCTCATGCCTTAGCCTCCCCAGTATGTGGGATTGCAGGCATATGCCACCATACCTGCCTGATTTGTTGTATTTTTATTAGACGCAGGGTCTCGCTGTGTTTCCCAGACTGGTCTTGAACTCCTGACCTCAAGTGATCTACCTGCCTTGGCATCCCAAAGTGCTTGAGATTATAGGCGTGAGCCACCATGCTCAGCCTGTTCATTGAAATTTTGATTATTTTCTTTTCAAATAATTATTTTGCCCAAGTTCCCTCTCTCTTTCTCTGGAGCCCTCATTGCCCATTTGTTAGTCTATTAAATATTGTTCCACATATCTCAGCTACTTGGTTTTATCTATTAATATTGGGATTTGGTTAATTTCTATTCATCCTCCTTCAAGTTAACAGGGTTTTTTTCCTTTCAGTATGCTGAAAGACAGTAGTGATAATTTCTGATATATTTTTCATTGTTAAATTTACAATATTTGTTTCAATTCTCTATGCATATGTTTTCATCTATGTAAACATATTTTCTATCTCTTCTATTAAATCCTTTAGTATATTGATCATAGTGATTTTAAATGCCTTACTGGATCAATTTAACTTCTGGGCCATGTCTGCATTTTTTTCTTTTGCATAATTTTCATATTTTGTTGCATTTTTACATGTGTTATAATTTTTTATCATTTTTGGTTATACAGATATGGTCTGTAAAAGAACAGGAGAGAGAATAGAAAATATTATTCACCACTAAATATTTACCTATTCTTCTGTTAGAGAGTCAACTTAGAAAGTTGAGTAAATCCAATCTGAGGTTGATTTGGGTCTAGGCTTTATTGCAGCTTTACTTGCATTATTTTACCGTTGCCCTAAATAATTTCATTAGTGTGATAGATTTTTCTCTGCAGCAGGGCTTGAGGTCTGCGTATGAGTGAGAGTCAGGGTATCTTTATATAGCTGATCTTCTAGCTCTGCAAACCATGGAAGTGTTCTATCTGCTTTAAAGATTGTCAACTTTTTGGTCCATCAATTTGCTTCCTAGTTGTCTGCCGTCAGATGATGTCTATTCTCCTGCTACTCTGCTACCAGCCTTTGGAAAACACCTGTTGTATACTTAGAGATGTCCTTGAAACTCCAGAGAAATTTTTCTGTCATCCTTTCCTCAGTCTTTGGAAGTCCTCTAGTGTGGAGATAGTAAGTGCCTGGAGATCACAGAGAGATTTCTTAGCGCTCTTAACTTGTCCCCAGAGTTGGCATCTAATGCTTTGAGCCTGATCATGATGCAGAATTTCCTACAGTAATTTTTATCAGTTCTCCTGCCTTGGATACAATCTTTAGCAGAATGCTGACTTACACTTGGGGAGGACTCCATCTACCTTTGCCAAACTCTCACAGCCCTTCTAGTTGATTTCCTGTATTCAATATATTGCCCTAATGCACATCTTGGGTTCAGATTCATTCTGAGTTTGAGGTTCATTGGGATTCAAATCCATCATAACAGGCCACATCATATACTACTCAAACTCATAATGATCATAACAACTGTACAGATGAAAGAAAACACTAGTTTGAACTAGTCAGTATAAGAACATCTAGACTGATTCTACTAAGTTCATAATTCCATGATCTCTGGAGGATGTCTGTCTAGAGCTGATCTACTGTGAGCAAGTTTTGCTTGCTTCTTGGCTATGCTTTATCTACTATTCATTATAGTGTGTTTGCAGACCAAGATTGATAAAAATATAGTCCAATTAAAGATATTCCTTCATTAAAAAAGTAGCCAATGGATGAAAATAGATAACCCACAGTAAAAGCCAAATACAGCCAAATGATCTTTGACAAAGTATACAAAAACATAAAGTGGGGAAATGACACCCTATTAGGTAAATGGTCCGGGGATAACTGGCAAGCCACAAATAGAAGAACGAAACTTATCTTTCACCTTATACAAAAATTAACTCAAGATGGATCAAAGACTTAAATCTAAGACTTGAAACCATAAATATTCTAGAAGGTAACATTGGAAAAACCCTTGTAGACATTGGCTTAGGCAAACACTTTATAACTATGAATCCAAAAACAAATGCAACATAAACAAAAATTAATAAATGAGACCTAATTAAACTAAAAAGCTTCTGCACAGCAAAAAAAAATAATCAGCAGAGTAAACAGACAGCTCACAGAGTGGGAGAGAATCTTCACAAACTATGCATCCAACAAAAGACTAGTATCCAGAATCCAGGAACTCAAGCAAATCAGCAAGAAAAAAACCAATGATGAAATCAAAAAGCAGGCAAAGGACATGAACAGACAATTCTCAAAAGAAGGTATACAAAGAGCCAAGAAACATATGGAAATATGCTCAACATCACTAATTATCAGAGAAATGTAAATTAAAACCACAATGTGATACCACTTTACTCCTGCAAGAATGGCCATAATTAAAATATCAAAAAATAATAGATGTTGGCATGGATGTGGTGAAAAGGGAAACACTTCTACACTGCTGGTAGCAATGTAAACTAGTACAACCGCGATGGAAAACAGTGTGGAGATTCCTTAAAGGACTAAAAGTAGATCTACAGATTCGACCCAGCAATCCCACTACTGGGGTGTCTGCCCAAAGGAAAGTAAGTCATTGTGTGAAAAAGACACATGCACGCACGTGTTTATAGCAAAACTATTGCAAAAATATGGAACAAACCTAAATGCCCATCAACAAATGAGTGGATAGAGAAAATATGGTGTATATATATATATACGCACACACACATACATACATACACACCGTGAAATACTACTCGGCCATAAAACGGAACAAAATAATGGCCTTTGGTCAACTTGGATGGGGTTGGAGATCATTATTCTAAGTGACGTAGCTTGGGAATGGGAAACAAAATATCATGTGTTCTCACTTACAAGTGGAAGAAAAGCCATGAGAATCAAAGGCATAAGAATGATATAATGGACTTTGGGGACTTGAGGGAAAGAGTTGGGGATGAGGGATAAGAAAATACATATTGGGTATAGTGTACACTGCACAGGCCATGGGTGCACCAAAATCTGAGAAATCGCCACTGAAGAACTTATTCGTGTCATCAAAAACCACCTGTTCCTCAAAAACTATTGAAATCAAATTTTTAAAAGATGACCACAAATTACTTTTCCATATTGATATTTTCATAGTATTCCTATAAAACTGAGGAAAAGTTTAGCAGAACTAAATGATTAGAACACTTCACTGTTCACAACGGTTATGTTACCAAGCACGGCTGCTTATCAGAATGACCTGCTGAGGTTTTCAAAAAGCACAAATATTATATCTAAACTATGCCACTTTCCAGGTTTTATGGTTTACATAAAAATTCCATGAAGTGAAGCATGGAAATTATCATTTAAAAAGAATCTCAATTCTGACCATACATGTGTTTTGGGAACCACTGCTCTAGAGTTATTATTACAGATTTTTTCTTAAGTCATGAGAAAGGATTTTTAAAAGAGCAATTCTTTACACAAAAGATAAGTTTATCAATCCTCAGCTGTTTAGCCCAACAAATATCTTATGCATAAATAGATCCCAATAGTGTTAAAAATATTGAATTTCATTCTAAATGGTTTGTCATGTGTGTCTTTCATTTCTATTACTCTCTTTATATTTTAATCCCCAGAAATGATGTGAAATATTTTACAACATTATCTTTTTCTCTGCACAATATTCCTATAAACAGGGTGGCACACTATTTTACATTTATTTTAACTGGTCTGCACCACTAAAGATGGCAAGGTCTCAACACTGATTTTTTTTTTCTTTCAACTGGGAAGAAAGTTCAGGGACTAAACACTTACTCCCAAATATGAAAAATAAATGTTAAATTATATAAAATCTTCAGGAAAGCAGAATCCAGGAATGCATTAAAAGCATCATTTTTTTTTTTTTGTTTTAGTAATAAAAGCCTGAACAGAGGACCAATTTAAGAACAAGATGAACTTTGAAATGTTCTGTTATATCCTCCTCTCATTAATAGAAACTAGAGACAGAGATAACCATGTCAAGGACAAAATACAGGAAACTTAATTTATTCCAAGCCACATTCGATAGTGGATATATTTAGGGACAATCTTTAGATTGAGTTACAGTGGTTGCTAATCTAGTACAAGAAAAGTAATACTATGAGGACAGGATCTTGAGCGTGGTCAATTTTGTCTTCCAAATATCTATGAGCACCAAACATCAGACAGATGGTTGATTAACAAGTGTTTATCACATCTGACAAAAGGTTCTTAAGAAGAGTGGATGGAAATAATAATAACCTAATACAAATGTATAAATTAATAATTTATCATGGACCTTATATGTGAGAAATCATATATAATGAAGATTGCATTAGCCATGAGAATAGTGGATAGTGGATGTCAGGAATTGACAGACTATTTAAATTATACATTACATACCTATATAATTTCAGAGTTTGTTAAGCGTTTCACCTAAATTATCGGAGTTGATCCTTAAAGAAAGCTACAATATGCCCCTGTAGCAGGTTGGAAAATAGTCAACAAAGATATCAAGTCTTAATTCCTGAAACTTGTAAATGTTACCACATTTTGTAAAAAGACTACTTGCAGATGTGATCAAATTAAGCATCTTATGAAGAGGTTATTACCCCAGATAATTTTGGATGGCAATAAACACCACAACAAATATCTTTATAGAATAGAGGCAGAGGGAGATTTTACACAGCCAGAAGAGGAGGAGGAAATGTGATACTGGAGACAGATTAGAGTAATGCAACCACAAATCAAATAATGTCTTACAGCCCACTAGAAGTTGGAAGAGACAAAAAACAGATTCTCCCCTAAAGCCTCAAAAGGATTTGTGAACGTTCTGACAACCTGATTTCAGACTTCTGGCTCCCAGAACTGTGGGGCAGTAAATTTCTGTTATTTTAAGCCACCCAGTTTTTGGTAATTTGTTACTGAAGACACTGGCTACAGCCCCTTTTTGCACATACATTCTTGAAATAATCTGCAACAAAGAAAACTATGCCTTTTTTTAATTAGGCATGCAAAAATGCAAGAAATACGTGGATATTTGTCTTGAACAACACCCATTCATTTTTAAACTGCCTCTACTTCTGTAAAATATTTTTTGTGAATATACCATTCTGTTGGCCACTGGATTATGTGACCAACAGAGGTTAAAACTAAATTCATTCAACTTGCCATATATAGCATTTAATTAAGAATACTCTCAGTAGGACTCCACATGATGAAATGAAGTCATTCAGTGGTATTGACCTCAAATATGCCTGCTCACGTCCTAGATCCAAGCAGCTAAACAAACCCATAAATGATTGCAGTCTATTTTAGAGAGCCAGAAGTCTTCTTCCTTAAGGTTCTAAATAGGCATTTCCATTTATCCTGAGTCATTCATCCATATAAAGTAGGATATATTAGCAATTGCACAGGCTCCACCTTGACCAATAAGGAGGAAATCTATAGCAATTCCAGTATCCCTAACATGCCTAATCAGTGAGTTGAGGCCAAGATGAATTCCTCCCAGTTCTGTGATAATTTTATTTCTTACTTCAGCTAAATTCTAACAAATATTGTACTACTTTTTCTAATTTGATGACTCATATTATGGGAATAACTGCCAAAAGCATCAAATAAATAAGGAGTTAGTTATCCCTCTAAAACACTACCTTGGAAAACTAAGGGCAGCCTCATTGTGGAGAAAATTCATTATACTTAGAGTTTACTGGTGGTGTTTCCTTAGAGATTTGAAGGGCTCATCACCACTTCCAAGACTCAAATCACAATGTTTTTGTAAGTGAATCAAGTTAATCTCTAGCTTGTACGCAAGGACTGTACACATAGGCATATGCATATGTTGTCTCAGAAGAGAAAAGATGTATTTCAGTTACTGAGGTCCTGCTCGTGGGACCTCCAACAGTCAGTATTGGGCACAAGCTGACACTTTCTCTAATGTGTCTTCCAGGGCCACTTGTAGGGCTTAGGATGGAGTTTAGTCCCTGATTTTGGAAAGACTGTGAAGGCAGACAGTTTAATCTGTCTTGTATTTTATGTCAACATTGGGTACTATTCATTTGCCTCATGCAATGACTGAGAACACGGATGGTGGACTTACAGAGGTGTTGACAAAACTTTTCTTTGGGAGGTACAAAAGGTGGAATCATTCCCTGTTGCTTGAGATAGACTTTCAGTGTCATTAGAAGAAATGGTAGATAAATTGCGATTCGAGTTGTTTGGTTAGCATAACTGACCCAGCAGACTGTTCAAAGTAGGTGCAACAGTTTGTTTTGCCCTTACCAAGATATTTTTCTTGGTATGGAAGGAGGCAGGGCAGATCTAACTATTATTAATGTGCCTTCCCTGTCTACACCTCAAAGGCTGGATGGGTTGCTTTCTCAAAGGCCAGAGTGGTTGCTTTCCTACCGATACCCCAAAATTGTTTCTAATTTCATGAAGTGGAACTTCACAGTTCCAACCATCTTCTGCACACACCCATTACTTTTATATAGTAGAGTTAGATTTGAGGGACAAGGATATTGTTTGAAAACTCACAGAGGGCCAAAGTGTCCCTCTCTTTGACTTTGAGAGCAGTGTGCTTAACCAATGGGTCATTATACTTATGACCTGCTACTATATGAATTCAACAGGACAATCAAGGTGGCTGCCCTAAAATTAATTTTTGATTATCTAGGCTCCCTTTTGCTAGGTTATTACTCAGACAGAATATGAATCAGGCCAACCTGGGGTTCTTGTTAGGAGGAGGAAAGAACAATGTTTCCCAGGAATGTCAGATGATTTTTTGAATTTTTGATAGCCACAAGTAAATATCAAAGGTCTGGTATAGTCAATCTGCTAGGACTAGACGGGGGCAGGCCCATGGAATGTGGCCTTTCACTTAGTGACAATGGAATCAGCTTTTGTTCCCATTGATCCACTGGCTTTACTTCAGACAATAGAGTAAGGGCCATATTTTCTCAAAAAACATAGCTGCCACTTTTTCATGTGAGGTCAAGATGCTGCTGAAGCTAAGCCAGCTATGATACCGAATACACCATTTTCACTCAACAGGGGAAGATTATTGGGCCCTTCCTTCTTTGGTAATCATTCCATCTGAGTTGACCAACACCAAATTAGGAATATCAGGGTCAACATTATTAATAAGGCCTGTATGGGTCATACATTCAGTGGCGACAAGAGCCCAGTATCAATTGTAATAGGGTCCTTAGTTTTTTGTATAAATTTAGGGGGTATAAGTACAGTTTTGTTACACGAATATGTTACATAGTGTTGAAGTCTGGGCTTTTAGTGTAACAATTACCAAAATGATATATATTATAGACATTAACTAATTTCTAATCTCTCACCCCCCTTCCATGCACCCACCCATCTAAATCTCCACTGTGTATTATTCCACATTCTATGCCCATGGGTACACGTTTTTTAGCTTCCATATATAAGGGACAACATATTGTATTGGACTTACTGTGTCTAAGTTATTTCACTTAAGATAATGGCCTTCAGTGCCATCCCCATTGCTGCAAAACACGTGTTTTCATTCTTCATTATGACTGAATAGTTCTCAATTGTATATATATGCCACACTTTATCCAGTCATCCATTGATGAACACTTAGTTTGATTCCATGTCTTTGCTATTGTGAATAGTACTGTAAAAAACATGAATGCAGGTCTCTTTTTGATATAATTATTTCTTTTCCTTTGGGTAGATACCCAAGAGTGGGAATACTGGATGGAATGAAAGTTCTATTTTTACTTCTTTGAGAAATCTCCATACTGTTTTCCATAGAGTTTGTACTAATTTACATTCCCACAAACAGTGTATAAAACCCTTCCCTTTCTCTGTATCCTCATCAACATCTGTTATTTTTGAAACTTCAACAATAGCCATTTTGACAAGTGTAAATTGATATCTCATGTGATACCAATTTGCATTTCTCTGATGATTAGTGATGTTGAGCATTTTTTCAGCTGCTCCTTGCTCATTTGTATGTCACATTTTGAAAAATGTCTGTTTATGTCCTTTGCCCAATTTTTAATGGGGCTATTTTTCCTTTGAGTTGTTTATTTTCTTTGTAGATTCTGGATATTAGTCTCTT
Organism: Symphalangus syndactylus; assembly: GCF_028878055.3. NCBI lineage: Eukaryota > Metazoa > Chordata > Mammalia > Primates > Hylobatidae > Symphalangus > Symphalangus syndactylus. The sequence continues at coordinate 100,238,817 of NC_072428.2, read as the reverse complement.
TTCAGATGCAAAGTTTTCAAAGATGGTGTAACTATTAGCTATGTCAGGAAGGCAATGGGTACAAAACTCAAAGGTGTTCCTCCAGGTAGATTCTTTACCAGAGCCTGCAACTGACAAAATCGACAGTCTCAAAGATTTGTAACTCAAAGACGTCATTAAGTATGGGAAATGTGTTTAGTGTGACATAGAAATTTACTTTTTAATTTAATTTAACCAGTTTAATTTATGTAGACCTGTGCTATAGTCACATACAGCCATTTAACTAAATTTAAATGGCTGTATTTAAATTTAAATTTAACTAAATTTAAATTTAGTTAAATGGCAGTATGTGACTAGTAGCACAGGTCTACATAAATGTCATCTCTTTGAATTACATATAAAGCAATAAGAGAAAGAAAGAAAAGAAAGAAAAAAAAAAGAAAGGAAAGGAAGGAAGAGAGAAAAAGAAAGAAAAAGAAAGAGAGAGAAAGAAAGAAAAGAAAAACCACAGATGGATTCTATAAAGAATATTCTAGGAGAACAAAGGGAATATCTTATGTTACTAAGGATTTTAATAAATTGTAGGCCTGTGAAATATCTTTACTTTATAGACCAGAAAAATATTTAAAAGAAATGAAAACCTTGTCATCTATAAAAGGATACAGGTGACAGTGGACAGAAGCCAAACTATGAATTAAATACTTTTCTGATTTTAAAAGGGCAACAACTAGAACAAAATTTACCATCAAAGATAAAATAATTTAAAATAATTTCTCCTGAGGCTTAAAAATTATACCTATGTAGAAAAAGAGAGCTCATTAAACATTAGTTGAGTTAATGAAAAGAGATGCCAGGAAAAATTATCTTAAACTTTCCATAATAGGTTAATGAAAATAATTCTATACTTACACAAATTTCCTCAAAAAAACAAAAATCAAGCTGTTTTTGGTTTTCTATTTGCAGTATAGTATTCCTGAGCTGATAGTGTCTATAGAGTTTTGAGAGATAATTGTTAGTGTTTTTCAAATTTTATAATAATCTACATGGTTTTGATATTTGAAAGAAAAGAGAAAAACATTCTGAAAATGCTCAAGGGCTCAGAAACCTTCCTAAACAGGCATATGTTTAGACAAAATGATTAAAAAATAACTCAGTCAACTAACAGTTTAATTAAAATAGAAACACGAGAATATAAAATTAGTGTATCTGAATACATGGTAAGCATTAAAAATAATAGTTAATAAAAATTACATCTAAAAGTACTTTAATATTTTACAAATCTGAAAGATAATGTCAACTTTACTATTATGAGAATATGTTAAATGTAAATGAATTAAGATAAGCGGGATATAAAGATATATATTACAGTTACAAAAACCCATGTATGCAAGAGTGGGTGGAAAAGAAAAATATAGCAAATACTTTATTTGTCATCCTAAGTTGTTATATAGAATAATAAATGTTAAAAACTTTTTAAAAAAACTTTTAAGAGGAAGTATTTGTAAAATAATAACTAGTAAACATTGACATAACATTAAAAGCATTGAATACGTAGCAAAAGTTTTAAATTTTTGAAAAAGTAAAACAAGAAAGTATGAAAATTAGAAAAGGTTTTGCTCAAAGTAAATACAAGTAAACATATATATTATGGCAATAAACACAAATATTTATTTTTCCTCTGTCATAAAATAATCTTAGAAACCTATGCTGCTTATGTGAGTGAAGACTAAAACTTTCTTAGAAATTTAAAAATGAAAAGAATTATATAGTTTTATCGAATAAATTAAAATCAAATGAAAATACGATGGTTAATTTTACATAAAGTAGTAAACACATTAAAAAGCACTAAATGAGAAAGAAGGTAATTTTATATTCATAAGAAGTGCAAAGTATTAAAAATATATTTGTAAAGCATTGTGGTTTAAATTCCAGGGTATTAAAAAATAAATATTAAAAATGCAAGAAAATATTGGAAACATAACTGTGTTAATTTAATAAGCCTTTACTCACTTTCTTATAATAAGTAGACAAAGTAGATGTCAGAAGATTTTATAATATCATCAATAAAGTTGCAAAAATTTATTTTTTATCATACTGAAAGATAATATTTATGCAATGAGCAGGAGAAAATAAAGGGATTATTATCAGAAAGCAATAATCAATGTAATTAGATCATATTATTAAAAAGCAAAAGTCAAATAATGAAAATTATATTTCTTTTTAGTGAATATCCATTTATACATAGAATATCAAACAATCTGTAGAATGATTCTAAATTTGAATTTACAAATTAGCAAGCCAAAAGATAAATCCATGAGTTGGCCTACATCAAAGCAAGAAATCCCACTGAGAATAGTACCAGCAAAATTCTTCAAAACAACCAGGACATGTTTGGGTGTATATGAGAAAGAGAGGAGAGGGAGAGTGACAAAAAGAGAAGGAGAGAGAGAGAGAATTATGAGTTTAGTAAGATATCCAGATATAAGATTCGTACACAAATCAGCTGCATTTCACAAAGGCATGAGTAGTTAGAAGATGCCATTAAAATATTATTTGTAATATAATAATAAAAAGATACCTGGGGAAAAATCCATTGTAAGATGGAAAATATAAATAAACATAAAATTGTATTTAAATAAGAGCTAAATAAACAACATACATATTCACATACATAATAAGAAAAGATACAATTTTCACAAAATTCAATTATATCTTTTGCTTAATTTAAAAAATAAAAACTCAAGAGTTAAAAAAACTAATAGATTTTAAAATATATTCTATACTATATACAGCAGTAAAGACAGATAATAATTCTTCAGGCAGCACGGAAGATCCAACCAGATATCAGGATTTATACAGCCAGAATAATTAAGGCAGGTTGGCATTGTCTCAGAGATAAACAAACAAGCAAAAAGCAATGAGAAAATTTAAAACCTAAACATTAATCTACAAACACATGAAAATATTATTTATGATAGATAGCATTTTATACTTACAGAGGAAAAGGGTAAATTTTACATAAATAGTTCAGAGGCAATTTGTTACTTACCTGAGAAGAAATGTAAGTAGACAGATACATAATTCACCAAATTTACAAATTTAAGTTGGATTAAGGAATTATATGTGTGTATGTGAATTGGGATGAAGTATAAATATGTAGTGTATGTGATTGAAGTTAAGTTGCTATCAGCTGTCATAACCCTAGGATGTATAATATAAGCCTTATAATCACCACAAAGAGAATATCACAGGAGAGACACAAAAGCAAAAAAGAAAAGAATAACTAAAAATTTAAGAAATCAAGAAATACAATTAAAAACAGCAAAAAATAAGAGAAAAATGAAGGAACTACAAGACAGAGAACAACAAAATGGCAATAGTAAGCACTTCCCTATCAATAATTAAACATAAGTGGACTCAACTCTCCAATGAAAACACATAAAGTGGTTAAATTGATAAAAATATAAGACCCACCTAGATTTTGTCCTCATATTCCATGCGAATGGTAAACAAAAGAGAGTAGGGGTGACTGTATTTAAATCAAACAAAATGAATCTTACATCGAAAACCATCAAAAGAGACAGAAGGGCATTATATAATAATTAAGTGGATCCATTCAACAGCAAGTTATAACAGTTATAAATATATATATACATATACATATATATACATATACATATATATACATATACATATATATACATATACATATATATACATATACATATATATACATATATATATATGCACCCAACAACACACAACATAACCATATAAGGCATACATAGAACTAAAGGGAAACACACACAGCAATACAATAACAGTAGGAAACTTCAATACCCCACTTTTAGTAAGAGATAGACCATCTGTACAGAAAAATCCAGAAGGAAACACTAGACTTGGGCAATACTACAGGCCAAGTTGACCTAACAGATACATACAGAATATTTCACTAAATAGCATCAGAATATGTGTTCTTTTCAAGGGCATACAGGAGATTGTCCAGGATAAATGATATGTCACTAAATGAGCCCTAACAATTTTAAGAAGATTAAATTCATAATGAGTATCTTTCCAACCACAAAGGAATGGTGCTAGAAATCAACAACAAAAGGCCAGTTGGAAAATTCACAAACGTGGCTATTAAACTAAAGAGTTCTAAACAACAAATGGGTCAAAGAGAAAGCCAAAAAGAAAATCAGAAAATATCTTTATACAAATGAAAATTAAAAACACAACATACTCAAATTTAAGAGATGCAGCCAAAAAAAAAAAAATACTAAGATGGAAGTTTATAGTGGTAAAATGCCTACATTCAAAACAAAAGAAGATCTCAAGCAATCTTACATTACCACTTCATGATATTAGTGGATGAAGAACAAACTAAGCACAAAATTAGCAGAAGGAAAGAAGTAATAAATATTAGAACTGAAATAAAAAAGGGACCAGAAAAACATTAGTTAACAAAACTGAAGTGGTTTTTTGAAAAGATAAACAAAATGGACAAAGCTTTAGATAGACTAAAAAAATGAGAAAGAAGATTCCAATAACATCAGAAATTGAAGAGGAGACATTACAATTGATACCACAGAAATAAGGATCATGAGACTACTATCAACAATTTTACACCAATATATTGGGTAACCTAGAAGAAACAGATAGACTTCTAGAAACATACAACATACTAAGAACAAATCATGAAGAAGTAGAAAATTTGAACAGATGAATAATAAATTAGAAGATTGAATGAACAATCAAAACCTACTCAACAAATAAAAGCCCAGCACCAGATATCTTCACTGCTAAATTCTACCAAACATTTAAATAATTAATATAAATCCTTTTTAAACTCTTCCAAAATAGTTAAAGATAACACTTTTAAATACATTTTATGAAACCAGCATTGCCCTGATACCAAAGCCGGACAAAGATACCACAAGATGACAAAACTACAGGTCAGTGTCCCTGTAGAATATTCATACAAAAACCCTCAACAAAATACTAGGGATCTGAATTTAACAGTACATCAAAAGCATCATAGACCATAGTCAATTGGGATTTATTCCTGAAATGCAAGGATGGTTTAATATATGTAAGTCAATAAATACAATACAATAACAGAATGAGGGATGAAAATCATATGATCATCTCAATTAATGCAGAAAATGCATTTGACAAAATTCAACACCTCTTCATGATAAAAACATTAAACAAACTATGTATAGAAGGAATTTACCTCAATACAATCAAGGCCATATATGAAAATTCTACAGCTAACTTCAGACTCAGTGGTGAAAAATTCAAAGCTTTTCCTCTAAGATCAGGAATAATACAAGAATGCCTGCTCTTGACACGTCTATTTAACATAGTAAATAAGAATTCCAGCCAGGACAATTAAGCAAGAAATAAATAAATAAAAGGTCACCCAAGTCTGAAAGAAAGAAGTAAAATCATGAATTTGCAGATGACATGTTCTTGCATTAAGAAAACCATTAATATTTCACAAACAACTGTTAGAACTATTAAATAAATTCAATAAAGTTGCAAGAAATGAGATCAACATGCAAAAACCAGTTGTGGCTCTATACAATAACAATGAATATCTGAAATGGAAACTAAGAAAAAACAATGTCATTTAGAATAGCATCAAAAAGAATGAAATGCTTAGAAATAAACCTAAGAATAAAATACTTAAGAAGGAGGTAAAAGATTTGTGAACTGAAAAATCATAAAACATTGATTAAATAAATTACAGAAGAATAAATGGAAAGACATTCTGCAATCATGGATTAGAGGATTTAATATTATTAAAATGTCCATACTGCCCAAAGTGATCCATAGATATAAAGTTATCTTCATCCTAACCTGAATGGCATTTTTTACAGAGGTAGAACAATCCTAAGACACATATGTAACAAAAAAGAAAATGCTAACAGCTAAAGCAATCTTGAGAAGAAGAAACAAAGCTAGAGACACTATAGTCCCTAACTTCAAACTATATTACAAAGCTGGAGGGAGAAGATGGAGCAAGATGGCTGAAGAGAAGCCTCCACCTAGCATCTCTCCCTGGGAACACCAAATTGATTAAGTATCTACACACACACACACACACACACACAAACACCTTCATAAGAACCAAAAATCAGATGACCAATCACAGTACCTGGTTTCAACTTCATATCACTGAAAAAGATACCAAAGAGGGTAGGAATTGAATTATATTGAATTCGGTCTTGAATTGCTGAATTCCCACATTCCTTAGCAGTGGCAGCATGGCATGGAGATAGAATCTGTGATTTTGGGAAACGGAGAGCACAATGATTGTAAGACATTGCATTGGAACTCAGTGCTGCCCAGTCACATCAAAAACAATGCTGGACAGAACTCAATCAAAGCCCATGGAGGGAGCATTTAGACTAGCCTTAGCCAGAGGGGAATCATTGGAATCTGCATGCCATCAAGCCTCAGCACCATGGGTTAAAGGGCTCTGGTATTCTAAATAAACTTGAAAGGCAGTTTAAGTCACAAGAACTGCAATGTCTGGTCAATTTCTGGTGCTGTTTTTGGTTCAAAGCCAGTAGACATTGGGGGCACCCAACCTAGTGAGACAACAGCCAGGGTGACCAAGGAAGTGCTTGTGCCACATGTCCCCTAACCCCAGGCAACATAGCATGCAACTTCAATTGGGGCTTCTTCCTTCTGCTTGAGGAGAGGAGAAAGAAGAGTGAAGAAATTTTGTCTTTTAACTTGGATACCAGCTCAGCCACACGAGGACAGAGTACTGGGCAGAGTCCTGAGGCACCCATTCCAGGCTCTCATTCTTCGATGACATTTCTAGAGACACCCTGGGCCAGAAGGGTACCTGTTGCCTTGAAAGGAAGGAACTAGTACTGAAAGAATTCATCACTTGCTGATTAAGGAGCCCTCAGGCCCAGAATAATCAGCAGTGGTAACTAGACGGTACTTGCTGCGAGCCTTGTGTAAGACACACAGAGAGAGATTTCATTTGCTTGGTAGAAAGAAAGGAAGAGAACCAGAGTCTTTGCATAGTAATTCAAAGAATTCTTCAGGATCTCATAAAGACCACCAAGTTGCTACTTCTATGAGTCTGCAAGATCCATGGTGTTACTGGGCTTTGGATGGCTCCTAATGGAAATACAGCTACAGTGACCAAAAGTAAGATCACAACACTCAAGTACCTTCAAATACCTGGAAAGCCTTCTCAAAAAGAACTGGCAGACACAAGCCCAGACTGTGATGACTACAATAAACACCTAAATCTTCAATGCCCAGACACTGATGAACATCCACAAGCATTAGACCATCTAGGAAAACATAACCTCACCAAACAAACTAAATAAGGTACTAGTAGCAAACCCTAGAGAGACAGCGATATGTGACCATTCAGATAGAGAATTCAAAATAGCTTTTTTTTGAAAGGCAACAAAATTCAAGATAACACAGAGAAAGAATTCATAATAACTTCAGATAAATTTAACAAAGAGATAGAAATAAAAGAATCAGGTAGACATTCTGGAGCTGAAAAATGTCCATGACATACTGATGAATTCATCAGAGTATCTTAATAGCAGAATTGATTAATCAAAAGAAAGAGTTAGTGAGTTTGAAGACAGGCTATTTGAAAATACATAATCACAGGAGACAAAAAGAATGAAGAATGCTTATAAGATCTAGAAAACAGCCTCAAAAGGGCAAAGAAAAGAGTTACTGACTTTGAAGAAGAGATAGAAATATGGGGGAAGAAAGTTCATTCCAAGGGATAATAAGAGAACTTCCCAAACCTAGAGAAAGATGTAAATATTCAAATACAAAAAGGTTGCAGAAAACCATGAAGATTTAACATGAATAAGATTACATCAAGACATTAAATGTGCAAACCCCCAAGGGTCAAGAATAAAGAAAGGATCCTAAAAGCAATGAGAAAAGAAACAAATAAAATACAGTGGAGCTCCAATATGTCTGCCAGCAAATATCTCAGTGGAAATCTTACATGCCAAGTGAGAATGGCATGATGAATTTAATGTGCTTAAAAAACAAAACAAACAGTTTTATCCTAGAATAGTACATCTAGAAAAAATAAAAGACATTCCAAAACAAACAAAGGTCGAGGGTTTTTTTTTTTTTTATCAATACCAGTTATATCCTTCAAGGAATGCTAATGGGAGTATTTTAACATGAAAAAAGGATGTTAAAGAGCCATATGAAATTATCTCAAGGGAAAAAACTCATTGGTAATAGTAAATACAAAGAAAAACATACAATATTATAATATTGTAGTTGTGATGTATAAACTAGTCTTAATTAAAAACTAAAAGATGAACTGATCAAAAATAGCAATTACAACAACTCTTCAAGACATGGACAGTACAATATGATATCAATATAAAAACAAAAGATTAAAAAGTGGAGAGATAAAGTGTAGAATTTTTATTAGTTTTCTTTTTACTTGTTTATGTAATTAGTTTTAAGTTGTCATCAGTTTAAAATAATGGATTACAAGATATTATTTGCAAGCCTAATGGTAACCTCAAATAAAAAAAAAAGATACAAAAAAATAAAAAGCAATAAATTAAAAACTACCACCAGAGAAAATCACCTTTTAAAAAACAAATAACAAAATGGCATGGGTAAGTCTTTATCAATAATACTGAATGCAAATGGATTAAACTCAAATCAAAATACATAGAGGGCTGAAAGGATTTAAAAAAAAAAAGACCCAATGATTTGTTGCCTAGAAGAAACACACTTCATCTATAAACATGCACATAGACTAAAAATAAAGAGATGGAAAAAGATATTTCATGCAAATGGAAACCAATAAAGAGTAGGAGTAGCTATACTTATATCAGACAAAATATAATTCAAGACAAACCATGAGAAGATACAAAGACAGTCATTATATAATGATAAAGTGGTCAATTCAGCAAGAGGATATTACAATTTTAAATATATATGCACTCAACACTGGAGCATCCAGATATATAAAGCAAATATTATTAGAGCTAAAGAGACATACTCTAACACAATAATAGTGGGTGACATCAACACCCTACTTTCAGCATTGGATAGATCATCCACACAGAAAATTAACAAAGAAACCGTAGACTTAATCTGCACTATAAATGGACTTAATAGATATATACAGAACATTTCATTTAATGGCTATAGAATATGCATTCTTCTCCTTAGAACGCAGGCTATTCTCAAGGGTAGACCATAGGATATATCACAAAACAAGTCTAAAAAAATTCAAAAAACTTGAAATTATATCAAGTATCTTATTCTGTGACCACAATGAAAACTAGAAATCATTAAGAAGAGAAATTTTGGAAACTATACAAACACATGAAAATTCAACAATATGCTCCTGAATGGGTCAATAAAGTAAATAAGAAGGAAATTAAAGCATTTCTTGAAACAAATGTTAATGGAAACACTACCTACCAAAACCTTTAAGATACACCAAAAGCAGTACTAAGAGGAAGGTTTATAGGTATAAGAGCCTACATCAACAAAGTAGAAAAACTTCAAATAAACAACCTAACAATGCATCTTAAAGGACAAAAACAGCAAGAGTAAACAAAATTTAAAATTCACAGGAAAAAAATTATAAATTCAGAGGAGAAATAAATGAAATAGAAATGAAAAACAGTGAAAGAAAATGCAAAAATGAATGAAATAGAAATGAAGAAAACAATGCAGATTAATGAACTGAAAGGATATTTTTGGGAAACATAAATAAAATTTACAAAGCTTTAGCCAGACTAACTAAGAGAGAAGGCCCACATAAATACATTGAGAGATCATAATGGAGGTATTAGGATTGGTACTGCATAAATTCAAAGGATCATTAGAGGCTACTGAGAAACTATATGCCAATAAATTGGGAAATCTAGAAGAACTGTATGAATTGCTAGATACATGCAACCTACAAAGATTGAACCATGAAAAAATCCAAAACCTGAACAGAGAAATATAACAAGTAACAAGATTGGAGCTGTAATAAAAAGTCTCCCAGCAAAGAAAAGCCTGGGACCCGACGGCTTCACTGCTGAATTCTACCAAATATTTAAAGAAAACTAATACCAATCATACTCAAATTATTCTGAAAAATAGAATAGAAAGGAATACTTCCAAACTCTTTCTACAAGGCCAGTGTTACCCTGATACAAAACCAGATAAGGACACATGAAAAAAAAAAAGAAAACTACAGGCCAATTTCACTGATGAACATTGATGCAAAAATCTTCAGCAAAATACTAGCAAATTGAAGTCAACAACATATTAAAAAGTTCATTCAACATGACCAAGTGGGATTTACTCGAGGGATGCAAGAAAGTTTCATCATAGGCAAATCAATCAATGTGATACATCATATTAACAGAATGAAAGACAGAAACCATATAATTATTTGAATTGATGCTGAAAAAGCATTTGTTAAAATTCAACATTCTGTTATGATAACAACTCTAAAAAAATGGGTGTAGAAATACCATACTTCACCACAATAAATGCCATGTATCACAGGCCCATCATACTGAATGGGAAAAAAACTGAAAGCCTGTCCTTATGATCTGGAACATAAAAAAGATGCCCACTTTCACCACTGTTATTCAACATAGTACTGGAAGACAAGAAAAAAAATAAAGGGCATCACAATTAGGAAAGAGAAAGTTGAATTATCTTTGTTTGCAGACAATGTGATCTTGTATTTTAAAAAAACCTAGAGACTGCAACAAAAAAATTATAAGATTTGATAAAGGAAGCCAGTAAATTTGCAGGATACAAAATCAGCATTCTAAAATCAGGAGCATTTCTATATGCCAACAGTGAACAATCAGAAAAAGAAATCAAGAAAGTGATTCCATTTTATAATAGCTACAAATAAAATAAAATACCTAGGAATTAACTTATGCAAAGATATGAAAGATCTCTACAAGGAAAACTATAAAACATAGAAAAGGACAAAAAAATTGAAAGATATTTCATGATCATAAATTGGAAAAATAAATTTTGTAAAAATATCTACACCAAAGATTCAATGCAATCTCTATTAAAATACCAATGATATTCTTCATAAAATATAGTAAAACACAATTCTAAAATGTATACGGAATCACAAAAGACTCAGAATACCCAAAACCATTTTAAACTAAAAAAAAAAAATAAAAACTGGAGGAATCACATTATACTACGAATTATACTACAGAGATATAGTAACCAAAATAACATGATGTTGGCATAAAACCAGACCCATAGATCAGTGGAACAGACGAGAAAACCCAGAAACAAATCCATACACCTACAGTGAACTCATTTTTTTATAAAGTTGCCATGAACACACAGTGTTGAAAAAAGTCTCTTCAATAAATGGTGCTGGGAAAACTGGATGTGCATATGCAGAAGAATGAACCTAGATTCTTATCTCTTGCTTGTAAAGATCAAATCATAAAGAATTAAAGACTTAAATTTAAGACCTCAAACTATGAAACGATTACAAGAAAACGTGGGAGAAACTCTTCAGGACATTGGTCTGGGCAAAGATTTCTTGAGTAATATCCCACAAGCACAGTCAACCAAAGTAAAAATGGATAAATAGTATTACATCAAGTTAAAAAGCTTCTGTATAATGAAATAAAAAATCAACAAAGTAAAGAGACAGCCGACAGAATGGGAGAAAATATTTGCAAACTATCTGTCTGGCAAGGGATTAATAACTAGAATCTATAACGAGCTCAAATCAATAAGAGAAAATCTAATAATCTGATTAAAATTAGGCAAAGATTTGAATAGGCATTTCTGTAAAGATGTACAAATGACAAACAGGTATATGGAAATGTGCTCAACATCACTGATCATCAGAGAAATGCAAATCAAAACTACAACGAGATAGCATTTCACTCCAACTGAAATGACTTTTATCCAAAAGACAGGCAATAGTAAATGCTGGTGAGGATATTATATAAAAGGAATCCTTGTACCCTGTTGGTGGGAATGCAAATCAGTACAAACAATATGGAGAACAGTTTGGAGGTTCATCAAAAAACTAAAAATACTGCTGCCATATGCTCCAGCATCCCACTGCTAGGTAGATACACAAAAGAAAGGAAATCAGTATATTGAAGATATAGCTACACTCCTGAGCTTATTGCAGTACTGTTCACAATAGCCAAGATCAAAAGCAACCTAAATATCCATCGACAGTTAAATGGATAAAGCAAATGTAGTACATATACACAGTGAAGTACTATTCAGCCATTAAAAAAAAAATTAGATCCTGTCATTTGCAACAACGTGGAGGGAACTAGAGGTCATTATGTTAATTGAAATAAGCCAAGCACAGAAATACAAACTTCACACATTCTCACTTATTTGTGGGAGCTAAAAATTAAAACTTGAACTCATGAAGATAGAGAGAAGGATGGTTACCAGAGGCTGGGAAGGTAGTGAGGGAGGTGGGAGAAAAGTAAGAATGATTAATAAGTACATTAATATACTTACATAGAATGAATAAGATCTAGCTCAACGGTGTGACTACAGTCAACAATATCTTATTGTACATTTTAAAATAACTAAGAGTTGTAGTCAGATTGTTTATAACACACAAAAGGATAAATACTTGAGGTGATAGATACCCCATTTACCCTGATGTGATTATTACACATTATATGCCTGTATCAAAATATCTCATATACCTCATAAATATATATACCTATTATGTACCCACAAAATATTAAAAATAAAAAAATTTAAATATACTAAAAGACAAAGTGATTAAAAGAGTATGGAACTGACATAAGGACAGTCATAGTGACCAGTGGAAGAAAATAGGGAACCAAGAAGTAAACTCATGCATATACAGTCAAGAGATCTTTGGTGAAATTGCCAAGAATGCACAATGAGGAAAGGATATTCTTTTCAACAAATGGTATTGGGAAACTGAATGTCCCCATGCAAAAAAAAAAAAAAAAAAAAAATGAAATTGGACCCTTAACTTACACCATACAAAAAAATCAACTCAAAATGGACAAAAGACTTAAAAGTAAGACCTGAATCCATAAAACTCTTTGAGAAAAAGATAGGGGAAGTGCTTCTTGACATTTGTCTTGGCAATGATTTCTTGGGCATAACACCAGAAACATAAAAAAAAGCAAGTCTAGACAAGTAAAACTATGTCAAACTAAGAAGCTTCTGTGCAGCAAAGAAAACAGTCAAGAGAGTGAAAAGGCAACCTACAGAATGGGAAAAATATTTTAAGTTCATATATCTGGTAAGGGGTTATATCTAAAATATATAAAGAACTGTGACACTCAATAGCAAATATGTGTGTCAAAAGATAAGTGATGGTAAGCAAGGGAAGAAATGGAAACCCTTGTACATGGCGGGAATATAAAATGGTGTCCCTACTATGTAAAACAGTGTGGTGGTTTCTCAAAAAATTAAAAACGAAACTACTATATGAATTGGCAATTCCATATCCAAAGGAAATGGAGTGAGTATCTTGAAGAGATATCTGTGCTCCCACATTCATTGCAACATTATTCACAATAGCCAAAATATGAAAACAACAAAATGTCCATGGGCAAATGAACAAATAAAGAAATACAGTATATGCATACAATGGAATATTATTCTGCCTTAAAAAGAAGAAAATCCTGCCATTTGCAATAGCGTGGATGAACCTGGAGAATATTATACTAGTGATATGCTATCCACAGAAAGTCAAAATACTGCATGATCCCATTTATATGAGGCATCTAAAACTGTCAAACTCATAGAAACAGAGGTTAGAATGGTTAGAAAGGGCTAAAGGGGAGGCGGAAACGGGGAGTTGTTCAATGGGTGTAAAGTTTTAGTTATGTAAGATGAATACATTCTAGAGTTCTGTAGTATATCGTATTACCAGTATTTTAACATTACTGTATTGTACACTTAAAAATGTGTTAAGCAAGTAGATTTCAAGTATTCTTACACGCACACACACACACACACACACACACAATTAAACAACCAAAAAAAAAAAAGACGCATGAGAAAACTTTTGGAAGTAAGGGATGTATATTGCCTTTATTGCGGTGATGGTTTCATGGGTGTATGCATGTGTTCAAAGCCACTAAATTGAATACATTAAACATACGCAATTTTATTTTACAACAACTTCACATTAAATAAAGCTTTTAAAAAAAAACTCAACTGTAAAAATTTCAGTTAGATATGGACAAAAGATAAAAGAGACATTTCAGTGAAGAAACATTCCAAATGGCAAATAAAAGAAGATTCTCAATGTCATTAAGCACTAGGGAAATGTAAATTAAAACCACAATGAGAGATCACGATCTATGTATTAAAATGACTGAAATTTAAAAAAATATAGTAATAATACCAAATACTCGTGAAGATGTGGAGAAAATGGATTACTCATACCTTGTTTGTGGAAATATAAAACTGTATAGACACTTCGGGTAGCATTTTGGCAGCTTTAAAAACTAAATATTCAACTACTATATAGCTGAGCAGCTGTAAGCCTGGGTATTTATAGGATATGAACACTTATGCTTCCACAAAAATGTGTAGAGAAATATTTACTGCAATTTCACTCATAATAGCCAAAATGTGGAAACATTAATGTGTGAATAGACTTTGGTTCACTCGTATCATAAAATATCACTGGGTACTAAAAAGTAATGACCCATGGTTGTACAAACAAGCCTAGATGAATCCCTAGAGAACTAAGCTAAGTGTGAAAAGGCAATCTCAAAAAAATTACCCATTGTTTGATTTTATTTATACAACATTCTTGAAATGACAAAATCATAGAGCTGGATAACATAGTAGTCATTGCCAGGGATTAAGGGTGTTGGAAAAGGAGGTAGATATGGCTATAAAAGGGAGGGATTCTTGTATAGCTGAAAGTGCTTTGTATTTTAACCATTAAAATGTCAGTATACTGGCTGTATATAAAAACTGCATTATAGTTTTTCAAGTTGTTGCCATTGGGGGAAATTGGTTGAAGGATACAAATGTTCTGTTTGCTTCATTTCTTCAACTGTATTTTAAAATAAAGCTA